>NW_027412574.1:1632500-2832500 GCF_025532065.1 Leptinotarsa decemlineata
GAGTGTTATTCAAAACTGCGCGTACACTCAAACATATATTGGGCATCATTTCCTGATGATGCTACCTTTGTTAGCGAAACGCTCGTCGAAATACTGATGGTGTAGAAAAAGTATTTTCTGAAGATTCATTTCATGTCAATAGTTTCAATTTTATCTATTGCTTCGTTTGAAAAATATAATCAACCGAAACTGATAAAATTACATATTTAGCAATTTTTTTTATCAATTCTTCGATTTTATTGTTCATTTTGAAATAGACAAAGAAGAAGATTTCAGCATAATAATTTCCTGGAAAATATGATTTTCCATTGGTATACCAATATTCCTTAATCATGGACTTTTCTGGGATTTTTCACTTTCCACAAAAAATAATTTTTTTTCAATAATATTCCATTTCGAGAATGATTCCCCGACTATTGATTGTATTACCGGAATTCTCAGACATCAGCTTGCACTGATACCGTTTCGATATCTCTGGAAATAAAGCAATTACGCCGAGATCTCATTTCCCGTTTAGAAATAAAATAGGGACTGTTCCATCTGCAAGTATTTCTTATTCATGATTTCAGTGGCGTCGATATAGAGGTACACTGTGAGAAGAAGTCACAATATTGAAAATTGAATGCAAGCAAAATTCTTAAGTTCATCTTGATTATGTTGATTTGTTTTTTCGCAATTTTCATTCAACAACTCATTGCTAACTTTATAGAAAATTATTTGTTGATCGCGACTTCGCTCGCGTAGCATTTGATTTCACATTGAGTTTCGTGACAGACCATTTTAAACAAATAGTTACATTTTTTCCATTAGCCCAAAACTTCAGGTTTCCAACTTCAAAACTGACGAAATTCAATAAAATCTTGAACCCCTATTTTCCCCTTGGGAGTGGAAATTCCTGATTACCTTTCTTATTTATTCCTGATTACCTTTCTTATATACAAAGAACCTACCTGCGTATTTCAAAGTTCTAGGTTCAGTTGCTTCGGCTTTAAGTTAATATAAGAGCGGGCAATAACTAGTAATTTATATTTTTACTTTAAAAATTCAGTAATTAAAAAAATATGCCAACTGCACTAACTAATGAATAGCTTCAAAAATCGTCACAACTGTCAACGACGTCTGCAGTCACGTGTCTACCCGCGTTCGGGTCGCGTTTTAAGCGATGGCGCTTCATTGCCCATCGTCCACCGTAGTCTTACAGTAGACGCGACGCGTAATGGCTCACTGTGTTGCGTCGAGTTAATCTTAGGAATTCGTCCAAATTACTTTCCGCCTCCCCTGTCTGTCCCTATGTATGCTTAGATTTTTAAAACTACGCAACGGATTTTGATGCGAGTTTTTTAATAGATAGAATGAATCAAAAAAAAGTTTATACAGTGTCACATATAAAGTTCACGACATATCGAAGTTTTTTTATTAATAGGAAATTTGACTTCGCAGTCAGTTTGTGCTTGAGAAAAGAGTGAAAAGAACGTCTCTTTCCTTTTGTCATGTGCTACTCTAAACCTGTCAACTTTGACATTTTTTTCGAAAATCTTGGAAAAATCAGTTTTTTTTTTGTAAATTTCGAAATATGCCAAGGAAAAAAGTTGCTCGGTTTCCAATTTTATGCCCTTGCTCGAAATTTGTACTCTCTTCTTTCACTTCGAAACATGATTCAAATGATGAATATGAGACTTCAATGATATATCTTGCCCAGAAAATACCCGCATTGACCTGTCACCAGAAAAAAAATAAAAACACCACCAAAAATTCTTCTTTTTTGTTGTAGAGTTCATCTAGTTTTTTCATTTCATTAGTAAACTGAATCGGATTTTCATGTAGGTATATGTCTCTCATCACAATTACCTGTATATTTCGTTGCCTTCAAGTTTTTAAAAATGATACACCAATGAAGCATACTGATCTCAGTTTAGATTTCATTACTCAGTGATAATATGTATTAATCATTTATATGCCTAAGTGATACTCGCTTGGTAGACTTCGACAAATAAATTCTCGTTTCTTGTTTTTTATAGGTGAGTGTGGAAAAATGGGTTAGCTGACCTAACACTACTCCTAATTTTTTCTAGGTTAATATATATAGTTTTGTGATTGTTTTAATAGCAAACAATGAATACATTTTTGTTATTTATTATTTTCAAACAAAATTCGGTCAATTAATAGAAATATTTGATTAGTGTATATCCGACTCCAAAAATTTTTAAAAACTCTCGTTCAAATTCTTCGTGATTTCTTTTTTATTTTCCCCAATGTCTTTCTATCCGGTTTTTTCGTCCTGTTAAACAAATGTTCACTATTGCACTTTTTTAGTGTTTTTGAGCAATACAATATCAATTCTTATTCAGTTGAGTAGCTTAAATAATCTCATTAGTTCGGACCTAAACAAATTGTGCATTCAATAAAGATCAATATGGCCCATGTAATTTAAATAAATATTTTTGAAGATATTACAGATTTAAAATGCAGGGACATAGTGGTGGCGGCGGTAGCGGCCGGGGGTCGGCGGAGCATGTCGAAGGCTGCGCTTCGCTCTTCAGTATATTATGATTAGCAGCGATCGCAGGCGTTTATATGTATATTCATTATCAGCATTGCACCCGTGAGCCGGGCGGCTTGCGGTACTTTTTATATTCAGACCTCAAACTGTAAAAAAAAGTTAAAATATCATGAGAAAGTTGAAACAAATGTACAAAATGAAAACTACTGTATCCATAACTCGAACAAGCTTCTAATTCTGCCGTTCATATTGTTACGTTTTTCCCCCGTGGGTTCACCAATAATTGACTACACTGAATAATCAAACATAACTTTATTTCACTTTAAATACAACAAACACTTCAACTAAAAACTTCAACTATTATTTGAATGTCTATCGCCTTACTAGATCACTTCGCGTACCGCACTGTAACGTTCACTTCACTATGTACTTGACTCTCTTGATATGCCCGCTGCTAGCGTTTAAATATCGTAATCGAACATCGTAAAATTTTCGCCGAAGTTCCTTGCTGCTTCTCGAGCGACAGGAAACATTGGGGATTTCGCGCTTTTAGCTACGTCACGTTTGGTTTATGGTTACCAGTGGCGGCCGGCGTTACTTTCTTTCGGGCATAATCTACAACAATATGATGATGACAAAAACTTGTCAGCAATGTCTTTCTACATTTGCCTGCAAAAACATAATTGTCATGAAGAACGTAGAAATTCGTAAACGAAATCCATTTTCATCAAAAGAAAACTTAATAATATGCAATAAATAGATACAGTGTAAACTTTCAGAGAAGAAAGTAGTTGCGCCAAAGCCATTTTCCGGGTTCGATAACTGTGGTCCGCCGGTTTTTATGCCTAACGTTCTGGATCTGCTAGAAGCATTTATTTTGACTACACAGAATTTGTGAATGTGATTATACTGGATTTGTTCCTATATATTTTCCTATATATATTTTCCTATCTAGCGCAATACAGCTATAGCCACTTTTGTAGCCTTGTAGCAGAATAAACCAACGGTTTATATCATTTTATGTCTGTAAGCCTACTATTTTGAAAAATTGGAAGCACCATCTCAATATTTTTTTAAATAACATTCAGTTCAGTTTCGTTAATGATGACTGCAGTATATAGGTAATATAACAGTAGTTTCCGAAGAAACTGTTATCTGATTTACAGAACAACATTCGACATTTTTGATCCTATATGGAGGTTGAGAAAATGATATTTTTTTTATTTCCATCTATCAGCAAGAAAATGATTGACAATCAACTGAAGCTGTAAGAAAACATCAAAATAAAATGGTCAGTAATAGCCATCCGAAACTGACGAAGAGCGAAATATAGTATTTCTTTGGAAAAATGAATTTTTCATCCATTTCTATAGAATGTCAAGTTCTTTTTGGGTTTCATGAATTTTATGGAATCAAATAACAATTACCGATGGCCAGATGCGTTGAAGAATTAAACTCATGATATCACCTATGATCTTGACTCCGGATCGATTCTTGATTTGAAATTTACAATTTGACCAAAAACCACGATGAGTTGCTCAGATGTTAGTTCCTGAACATATATCAGCTGACTGCCAGGACTGACCAATATACAACTAAAAATCAGAAAACACAGATAGACAGATAGAAGGGTTGTTAATAGAGAAGCATATTTCAAAATCAACTGGTGGTCAAGCAATAAAGTGTATCTCAAATAACCATTGCTAAGGCACGATGTTGAAAATAGAAATACGAATCTAAATTCAATTCTGAGAAAACATCCTGTATAAGTATTCACGTGGACTGTCGAATGAGACATCTGGACATGTCATTATTTTAACGTTTGTCAAAGGAAATACATTTTTTTTGGGAATACGACGACAAACTGCAGATTATCTATCCACTAATATAAACTTCAAGCGTATTCTATTTTGAATTCTGTTCTTATATTTTTGTTTATTTTTCCGGAAACCTGCAAAACAGTATAATACCATTCTTAGCTTATATGATTAAAAATCAATATTCGTCTCGTACGCTTGATACTCAGATCTCCCTGATAACATCATTGTTCTAAAAAGGAAGTTTCATTATCAATTTAATATCAGGTTTCAATAAAGTTGGTTGTTTACATTTCCATTTTTTTCTGATGTATTGTCTTGTGGCGGAAAGATGATCAGGAAAACAAATCCCTAAATGAAATATTGATGTTTATTATTCTGTTAAGATTCAGTGCTATTCTCATAAAGTAATTAAGTTATCAATTAGGAATAGTTATTATATTATATGCGTGCTTGGAGGAAAGCGATCTGGTTGGTTGCTCAAGACAATACACATCGAGAAACGTTCATATAAACTTTATAACGAATGTTTATAGTTCAAACAGAATGGAAATGAGTGATCTTCGTGTTATTCAACGTTCATATGAAAGTTGTTATTTTGAACGGGTTTTTTTTGTGCGTTGGTCCACCCAGCACTTCCCGAATATATTTAGGTGAATACTTCTCGGAAAAGTCTTCAGTGATATGATTTTATTAATAGGCCCCTCAGAGGGGTAAATATTTTCTGAAAATAAAAATATTACATATCCTTTACTTCTTTGTCGGCCCCATGATGTTGGTCAGCCCACAGTTATACAAATCCATCTATTAAGAGCATCTTGGTCAGCCCGACAACGCTGCCACATCGAAGGGCTGACCAGGAACGTGATCCATTTCAGTGTATCAGTGGATTTCATCGTGAGGGTATCAAGTGTTTTTAAAATCCTGACAAAAAGTCATACAATTTTGGTGTGCATCGCGGAAATCACATTCCCTGGAACTAGTTGCTCTCCTTCATTGACTGAAATGTTTTGTAAAAGAGAAGAGGCAAGATATTTTTGAGGGTGTACAACAAAACGGCCATCGCATATGTCCAAAACATAAATATCCTTTTATCCAGACATTTTGGAGTTTCAACCTAACGAAAATCTATGAAATTATTGCCAGAGAACCTCATACACTATGGAGAAAACATTCCCTGGATGCTGGCCACTTGTCAGTGTATATGACACTTCTGATGAAGCTATTGTATAGCGAAACACGTGTTGTGGTTTTGTGAACTGTTTAGTGGAAATGTGACAGTGAAGTGTTAATTGAATACGTTATGTATTTTCATCAAGTATCGACCAATTGCATCACATACACCAATCATATTTGATATTGCCAGCGATGAACCAAACGCAAAATATCCGAATGTTTTCAAAGAGAAAACTGGGGGTGCTCAAAACTTCAGATAATAAAGATAACAGTATCAAACAAGTAACTAAACTTGAATAAAGGCGTTGATTGTTGATTACAAAGTCGTTGTTATCAACGAATGACATATCCGGCTTGATTTGAACAAAATGTACCTCAGTTGACGAAATATTTAAATTGAAATAATATATCAGATTTTGAAAGCAGTAGGTACCTAAGGCACAATTATATTTTGAACAAATACTGAAATTTGCTCCCTCACTATCGATAAATGCAGATGCTTCCGAAATCAATTTTAATGTTATGGCATGTGGAAAATTTTATCAATTCCAAAATCACCAAAGAGAATTACTGAACTTACTGAAATCAGAAATACTCGTATGTCCAAGGCCTACGTCAGTGAAAGAGATCGAAAGATTATAGGATATTCTAAGAAAATATGCAAGATTCATTTTGTATGATCTAATTATTTGAATTAGTTTCAAGTAGGCAGCGAGTTGTGGAGGAGCTTTTCTGAACATAAAGCAAAAGATTGTTACGTGTTAATTTACCTTTTTTAAGATTTACGTTAAATTACCTAGATAAAATATATTTATACAACTTCGATGTTTATTTATTTAATGTTATGACATTTTTGAAATAATGCTTCCATGAGATCCGTTGAATTCTAGGTTTCTGTACCCTGAAAATAATAGGCTCTGTATATTCAATTTCATCTAGTTATTATTCAATTGCTTACCAATCAGTTCTTGTTTGTAATTGCCTTGTAGTAATTGGTGCTTCGAGATTCCTGTGAAATACAAATACGACAAATAAATTACCTAACATTCCAGTTCTTCAAAATATACCTTTACATCACTGTTGAGTTATATTGGCAATCTGTGTCACTTCTGTTAAGTTTGATTTGAAGGGTTCACCTGTGACGTCATTGAAGATGATTTTACCCTGAACAGACCGCCTGGACCATCAATAACCATGACGACCAAACAACCGCAATAATTAACCCATTTCATGGGATTGTGAAACTGACTAGATGACGAGTTGACATACCTAGAAAGGAGGATATCCTTTCCCTTTTTTTATCATCACGGCACATGGCTAGAGCTGAATTTGAGAATTGTGCTCACATCTTGGATGGATTTGCCTTATATGTATTAGTAGGTGAATATAAGAGTGTCTTATTCTTGAGAAAAGAAAGAAATACCCACTTCAGTGTTTTGGGATTTGAATTATTCTACCTTCCTAATCAAGCCGTAATCGTTAGACCTCACTTCAGGCCATCCACTATATACAAGTACGTCTTCTACTAGCTTGTCAACTATCGATTGAAAGGTATCTTAGTAGGCACCTCTTCCCAATAAAACTAGAACTTGGCATAGAATTGTTCGTATAACCTTATATTGTTTCAGGCCTTTTTATTTTTGCCTTTTTGCTTTATCTCTTCGTTGTACGCTCCCCTGGTTACATCTTGACGATTCGCTTTATCGTTACCTTTGTTACGTTACTACAAGAAGTCTCGGGTAACCAGAAGATCATTGATTACAACTATACCACTTACCACAGAATCTCAAGCTCATTTATGAACACACCAGATCTCTACAGGGTTTCAAACGAAGAGAATATCCATTGGAGAAAGATATACGCTGGCAACACCTTGATCAGGCGAGCTCTTTCCATTATTTCTATTGCTTTACTTATATCACACCTCTTGTTGCTTGTCAATTACCCTGTTTATTGGTTAGATTTGAATGCTGCTTTTTGGCTGTGAAGCCTTATCTATCAGTGATTCTGGAACAAAGAATACAACTAACTAAATATTACAACTCTGAAATTATTTTTACTTACCACTTACTAGTTTATATCGGTCGGTCGGTAGCCAAGCGGTTCGGCGTGTGTGCTTTGTTCACTCACTCGAATTGACTGCCGTGTTGGTCGCTGGTTCAAGCCCTAGTCTGAACGATCGATCTTCACTTGCTATCGTCCAACCCGTGTTAGGAATCACACGTTAAAAGGTAAGACCTCGTTAATCCTTAGCTCGCACAAGTTTCGACTTCTGAGGGTTGTCGTTCGTAGGAGTGCGACAGCTGGTTAACGGAAAAACAGATTTTTAAACAGAACAGATTTTTAAACAGATATGTAAACTCTGGTGTATATACATAGGGGTATCAAATGATCATATCCTTTTTCCCATGCGGAGTGAATGATTCAATGTTAAACCTATATGTAGTTAAGTCTACTTGCAACTTGCACAACGAATAAATCCACTTCCTATCACATTAGAGTATTTTCTCCACGACCTACTCTCCGAAAGTAGCTAACCACATTTTCATTGATAAAAACCCCATTATAGTCTCCAAACGTTGTTTCTATCATTCAGAGACATTTGCAGGCTATAAGATTTCCCACACCAATACAATTGCCTCTCATGACAATTTTTATTAAGCTCACATACTTCAGGTTTGATGAAGTTATAGTTTATCATTTATTATGCAGCGTATAATTTTCTATACTACATTTAGCTAAAACACAGTCACCTTTTACGTAGTAATGATTACTATTATTATCGTTCTGTGAGAGAATGAACTCCTTTAAATTTCAAGAATGAATAAATAATAAACGCCTAAACTAATTTGTACTTTATACGTTTTTTTTTTGTTTCAGGGGAATGACAGTTGGCAAGCCAACAACAGTGACCAGGTAAGTTTATATGATACTAGCTGACCCGGCGTAACTATCTTCTTAGAACTGAATGTGTTGAGTTATCAACTCAATTATATTAACTTTTTTATTTTGATGTTTGTAAAGCACGAAGTAGGGCCATTCCAACATGATCAGTGTTGCTTAGCAGTAGATTTCGTGTCAGGAAAACAGTAGATTCATATAAAATTGTGCAAAATATATTTCATAGATACATTCTACATAGATGGTGATTTCCAGTAATTAGTCATTCAATAAATATTATAGAAAATAAGCTGAGTCATCAGCAGGTTTCAACAGCAGAACAGTTGCTTGAAAGCCACAACAGATCTACTTTGAAATCAGTAGACCTGGCAAAACTGAACGCGTCACTCCTCTCGTGCGATTTCTTTTTTTCCTACACTGGATCAATCCGCAATATAAGTGCATTACAGCTTCACTGTGAAAGACTCGATTTTCTAACACAAATGTCATAACCTCAGTTGTCTTCACGGATATCATAAACATTTTCATAACCAGCCAAACCGAATGTTGTCAATTTATTTACTCTTCAATTTTTTCCCTAATTTTTCAAATATCTCAATATTCCATCTGTGATTGTTTTTCCACTGTCATTTTCGGATCATTTTTGCGAAATGGTTATTGAATATTTGAATTATTTTCTGAAAATGCATATTCTGAATGAATAATGGAGACTGAGACGATCCATAAAAAATTTGATTCACCTTTCAGTACCTTCACTTCACTTCATTGTCATTTTCGTAGAATTTTGCGAAAAGGGTATTAAAAAATAAAATCATAAATTGTTCAAAACGATAATAACAGTTGTCAACAAGAAAATCCCATAGTTTCCTTTTGATGATATGAATGGTTTTGGATTTTTTTATAATATCTGGCAGCGAATTATAGACACCTGGTACAAAATGTACAAAAACATTGTTTTTTGTCGTGTATCAATATTATGCTTACATTTATTTGATACAAACAACTTATTTCTATTCTCGAAAACAGACAAGCGCACAAATCAATAATTAAAAGACTGGTAACAGTTAGAATTCTAAAATTTTCAAAAGCATTTCTGTATGAATCACGGCATCTTATGTCGCTTATGATTCGTACGATTTCTTTAAAAACTCAAACGAACCAAGAACATTCGCGATTTTAAAGAATACAAACAGCTTTGAAATAATGCATGGGACACGTTTAAAAAACTCAACATATGTGGTAAGAAAAAAAAAGATTTTCCAGATCACCTTTCAGTATCATCATTATCCAAACAAGCTATTGCAGCCTAACTACATGAATAAAAAAATAGAAGTTCATATAATCGTTGAAATACTCACGAATGTATAAAAATAGTAAAATAATTACCAGAACTGTAGAGGAAAATACTTCTCAAATAGGGAAATCTAACATATGCTCTGATTCATTTTTACTGAATACTGATTGGGAAAGTGTCCAGTCAAAATCTATGAATATTTTCAAATGATTAACCAACTTGAGTAAAGATACTGGTGATGCTTCGTTGTGGTACTAATGGTTGGAATATTGAACAAGAACGAAAATCGGGTACGACGAGGATGTAGGTACGTGAAATGGTAACAAAACCTAATATCCAACTACAAGATTTTATAATACCTCATATATAATAACCAAATTAAAATTGTGTATTATATTTCAACCCAATACCTTTGGTTTAAGTTTTTATTCCAGAACCCACTATATCATGAGTGAATATGATTGGCTTCATTATACGAGTTACTGGGATGATTGAACATTCATTGAGTTTGAAGTATAATTTATTCTTTAGACTCCAATCTAAGATATTATTTATATACTTTTACAGATATATACAGTCTCGGATTGTTTGGACTGTTGAGAGTTTAAAATCATCAGCAAATAAAAGACAATCTGTATATTTCAGAGTTGGCGGTACATCATACATCATTGATGAAAATGATGAACAGAAGTGGACCTAGATTAGATCATTGTGGTACAACTGATCTAGCCGAAAATTCATCTGAAATTTTTCCATTATGTTTGACAATGAAAAACCGATTTTTGAGATAATTTTCCGTTAGTTCCAAACAGTTCTTTGAAATCCTATATTAACTAAGCTTTTCAATGAGGGGAACATAAAACTGAAATTTTCAATATATTTTTTAATACTCGAAGGAATAATTCAAAGAAAAATTATTGTCGCCTGAAAGGTAGTCACCCACATTTCTAATTCAGAAGAGGAGGAAAAAATCAATCAATAGGGTAAGGAAGCATCTCAAAACAAACCTTAACTCATTGCTAAATCAAAATTTACAATTTCCATATTTGTCGTTAGAATTTTTTCAGAAATGCACACACGTATTCAAATTTGGCCAACGAAAACGCCATCGCCACCGTGTAGGTACACCCTTTTTTGATACCACAAATGTTTTGGTACGTGCGGGTTGCATGTTTGAATATCTATTGTTTCTGATACTTTCTTCAAATGCCGTTTTCGAAATAAAAAGGGTAAGTATTTGCAAATTGCCCATTCCATATGGGAAGAATTCGAGGTAATAACGATTGTTTTTCAGTTCTGGTCCACCAAAACTTCCGCAAATTCTGCACGATCCTTACAAAAAATTACTTCCACTTTTGAAGAGAAGATAATCAGGGCTAGTAGGCTGTGGTGAAATGGAATCTAAAGGCCCAAACGTTTCGTCTGCTACTGCGGCAGACGTAATCAATGATATGTGCATTTACTGCAAGGACCAAAGTTACATCTCGAATTCTCAGTAAGATGTCTGCCGCAGTAACAGACGAAATGTTTCCGCTAAAAGTGATTACGGCCGTGGAAGCCTATGTTCTTAACTTCCCCTTCATTGTTTTCTAGTACTTGAGTACATCACGTACTGCACGTGATTTGCCTTGTTTAGCTAAATATCGGGTGGACTTCGATCATTTTTATTTCCTTATGTAATCAATCCCTTTAGACTTAGCATTGTTCTGCTTCATTTCTTCACAAAATACAGAGGTCGAAAAATGGTGGGCATTTGAAATTTAAAGATCCAACCGTGGCCATTCTTTCATTGCGTCACTACTACCGTTTTTGTAGTTATCTTCAGACGATAAAATATATTTGATTTGATAATGAAAGTCATTGTTGCATTAAAAGTGTTACAATTCCTTACTCATTAGCCAATCACCTTTTGACGACGCAATTTTCTTCAAAGAAATTATAAGCCTTCAAACAACAATAGCGCCCTCAGCAGTTTCTTACGTCTTCGTCAAGAACCAATAGTTTATCTACGGTTATGTAGATGGCACAGCCAGTTCACAAAGTTTAAAATAAGTTTATCTCTAAAGTGCACCGTAATACGGAGTGTGACTAATATTGTTATGAAACATTCAAGTAACATAATAACTGTTAGGATGCTATTTTATTGAACAATGTATTATTTGCTATATTTTCATCCAATACGAATGGTCGAAGAACAACATACCTTTATATAAAAATAATTCAATTTGAATATGTAGGTAGGTAATACGTAATACCTAATAATTTTTTCCACTTTGTGAAGATATAGTAATTATTGATGGAACTTGGGCGTCTGAGACAAATCGTATATACGGGGTGTAACATTAGTAAGTTAAAATATTCAAGTGACGTTTTTCTGAGACAATTGTAAAGAAAAATCGTATATACACGGTGCATAAGTACGTTAAAATATTCAAGTAACGTATTTCTGAGACAATTATAAGAAAAAAGTCTATATAAACATGTGTCCGGAAATGCTTCGTTTCGGAGATACAAGATGTTGAAATTGAATTTTTTGTTCGTTTTTTTAAAATAACTTTTCCAAAAAATAAGTTATTTGCACGATATTTGGTACCCGGGATATTTTTGACGTGGGAAGTTATAATTTCGTATAAATTTTCATGTAACATCTAGAGGGCGCTTCGTACGTACGTACGTATTTCAAATTACCCCAACTTTTTTGACAATAAACTTCTGGTACTTATCATGAAAAAACCTAATTTCCAAACCTTTTCCAAATAAAAAACGCTGGAGGTGATCGTTTTCGAGATTTACAATTTTCTATATCACTTACCTCCTAGGGCGCTAAGTGAAGTTGCTGAGAACATTACAACAACTAAGTATGTGTTGGATCTCGTCAAAATAAACAACTTTTCCCTATAAAATGTTTGATGGAAATAACTGCAATTGCAAATTGTACTTGAATATTTCAACGTAATTATGTTACACCCTGTACCTATATCAAAAGTTTATAAAACATCTGCACGTTGAATCATTTTAGCTGCACTTTTGCTGCGATTTTGTTAGTGCGTTTCATTAGGGTAAGTAATTCTGGTTTTAGTTGAAAGGGAAATATTTTTGACATTTTTTAAGGGAGATATATTGCCAGAAAAAAGCTTATCAGCTTTCTACTCCATCATCACACACGAACATATAGGAAACTTCCAAAGAAAGGGAAAAAGTAATCCATTCATATAGTCATTTGATTTATTCCTAACCCTTTTACATTGTGTATATGAAAGTAATCGTTTCGAAAGAATTTTTTCATGTGAATAATTGTTCATGTGAAAGTAGTTATTTCAAAACGACATTTTCTTACATTTGGTATCTGAAAGAAAGTTCTATGCGTGATACATACTACACAATTTTTGTGTTCAATTTTCAACTTAGTTGCTTTCTTTCTTTTTTCGGAAATTTACTACATTTTTTGTATGAATATGAAGAAGTAGAAAGCCCTAATTTTAGTTATGGTACTGATTCGGATTGGAAACCAAGAAAACATCGCTTTGGAATGATTTTGTGTAGTTATCTTTCTGCAAACCTAATTATTCAGGGGATATTAGAGTATTATTTTTCATTGTTGAACTTGCAGGTTTAATGTTACTTTGCATTATCTTTTGTTGGAGGTAAATACCTGTCAGAGTTCTGAGAAAAATACCAAATTAACAATTCAATACTGTATAATAAAACCACCAGGTATACAAATAACTAGGTACCCGACAGGTTTTGAAATTATTGATTATACATACCTGTACATTTATTTACAGATTGATTTAATGCGACTTTGGGAATGGTCTAACAATAATTCACTTCAATCCTTGTCGTGTACCTTTCTGCTGGATTTAATCATTCAAGATCAAGTCATCAGTTCAGTGTACCTTAGAAAACCTTTGTTCTTTGAAGCAAATACGTTTGCATCAAAGTTAATTCAAGCTTTTGGCAGTTTTGACATTATATTTTGAAAATAATAACAATTAATAACTTCTCAACTTGGTGTTACGTATTTATGCACATAATTTTTAGATTTAGATATTCAAAATTTCAATATAACCATTTCTATTTTCATTATAACAAGCGAATGTACGAATAATATCACATCCAGTGTAATGTAATATCCAACCAATGACCTCTGCCAACAACGTATGGTAAGTGATCATTAGGTCCGAGAATCATGTGCCTTATGCAAGCGCAGTGAGCCAAGATTAACAGTCGTCTGCATTTTTCCGGGATGATCTTGAGATTCGAGAGTAGAGAGGACAGACATCATTCCACCAAGGACTCCAATAATCAAAACTGTGACTGTGGAGTTCGACGAGAAAATATTGATATTTCATGCGTTTTTTCTCTTCTTTTCGAACTATATTCGTTTCATCAGGAGATTAAAACTCCACATCAAATATCGTCTTGCTCTGATCGTCAAGAAGAACTACATCAGTCTTATCAGCTTGTATGAACCTGAGGGTAGAAAATGAATGGTTATGGCATTATTATGAATGTTTCCTCTAAGTTTGCGCTGGTCGAGTCGAAGGCCCGGTACATTCGGGAGCGCGCGCCAACATTATCAACCAATGACTACTCCCCGGGTATGGTTATGTTTTTCACCCACCAAAAATTTGATGGTATAGAGAAAAGGTGATGAGAAATAATTTTGTTTTATGGACGCTCCTTTTTCCCCGCGGCTGGCGCCCAAGTTGGAATGTTTACAAATCATTTCTTATTGCACATCTACGATATAAAACGAACCTACATACAAAATTTCATCCTCAAAAAATATAGCGGTACGGAGAAACAGTGATGAAAGTGTAACTTTATTCAATAAACAGGCCTTTTCTCCCGCGGCTGGCGCCTCAGTTGGAATATTTTGAAATCCTTTCTTGCACATCTACAACATAAAACGATCCTGCATACAAAATTCCAGCCTCCGAAAAATCTAGCGCTTCGGAGAAACAATGATGAAAAAGAAATTTTCCTTTGAAAACGCGTGCCTTTTATCCCCAGAGGGTGCCCCATTTAGAATATTTGAAAATCCTTTCTTAGTGCGCATCGAAGACCTAAGAAGCACCTATATGCCATACTTTAGCTTCCTATAGGGCTCACCAGTACGGAGAAACAGAGATGAATGAGTATCAAGTGAGTGACTTTTGCATTCATTAATATAGATAGATGAACGTCAAAACAGAAAAATATCATTCGCAAGATGGGATCAGCACAGGCTCATTATTCTCAAACATCAATTCGTGTTTTCCCATGGATTTCTCAAAGTGAGTTGTTTGACTTACCTACGCGAAAGTTCAAAAGTTCTCAAATCTTAAAATTGAATATTGGCTGGCGATATCAACACATTGTATTTACGTCTCTGAAATGAAAATGGACTTTCAATGATTTGGGTAAAACATTTTTTCGAGTTTGTTGGCCGTGGTCCACAGGTTTTTATTCACGAGGTTGAGTCTACGACTGCACTAATACGTAAGCATTTACGTGCAAGTAGCAGATAACTCATAGTATCAGGTCATTCAATTCAAGCAAGAAAAACTTTGTCTGTTGCTTTTCATCGCCTTTGACAATGTTTACCGCAGTCGTAGATGAAAAATCGGGCATAAAAACCTGTAGATCACGACCAACAAACACAGAAAAAAGCTTTGATACAGTAATGTCTGACCGTGAAAGAATCGTTGAAGAATCATCTATAATTCAAAAAGGCATTTTTCCATTGTTGCAATTATCAGGGGCGTAGGTAATGGAAAACAATAACTTATTTGGTGATTATCCAATTGATAAACTTCCAAAAATATCAAAAAGAAATAAACTCATTATTTCAAAATATAATACAGGTTCGTAATCAAAATCTAAGTTGAAGGTGGAAGACAACACTATTTTAAAGTTTTATAAGCATATTTCGATGGTACACTGCTCTTGTAATCGTGTAGGAAGGCGAAAATTTTTGAGGGGTAGGTCGCTCAGATATGAATCTCGACCAGAACAATCATTTCCGACAAAAAAATGTTCAACCCCTACCGTAAACAGCCAAACTTTTTAGT
Organism: Leptinotarsa decemlineata; assembly: GCF_025532065.1. NCBI lineage: Eukaryota > Metazoa > Arthropoda > Insecta > Coleoptera > Chrysomelidae > Leptinotarsa > Leptinotarsa decemlineata. The sequence continues at coordinate 1,648,245 of NW_027412574.1, forward strand.
TTTTTTATATATCTTCAAAACCATTCCAATGACTCTTTTTTGCTATTTAAGAGATCACCATGCGAAACTCAATTTCAAATAGCCAGAGTCAGGTTAAGACAACGCGGGGCCTGTAGCAAATTCTGTCAAGATGCCCTTGGTTTGCTATAGGTTCTCAAGTTAAGGGTATTAAATAAAACAAGACTGTTAAAAATAAACTTTTCTGGATTTAATATGGGTAAATTCAGAGATGACACTTTCATATATCGATTCCTTTGGGCAAATCATATTCTATATTCATCAAAGTGATATGATTAGGACGTTCTTCGCCTATCGTGTTTCAACTTAACGTTGAAAAAGAACGTTCGCCACTGCAGTTAGTGATCATGAGAGACAAGTAAATACGAAAGGCAATTTCTACTTTTGAGAAACATGATTCTAAGAAATTATTTGATAAAAGTTTTTAAAATTGCAGTTCCAGAAACTCTTGTTTCTTGCTGTCAATAACAGTAGCCACAAGTGTTTTAGCAGTTCAGCGAACTGCACTAATTCGTCGCCTAGGTTGTTCTTCAAATCGTCTTCGTAAGCACTGACCATATTTGAGGCGTTTTCCAAGATGTTGTAAGGGATTTTAGTTGACAAAATACTCCAAAACCACCAGAAATTTTATGATATGCTTCCATACGTTCAGATAAAGCAGACAGTAGTTATCAATGATGACAATAAACACATGAATTTCAAAACGTTGTCCAGGTGTTTCATTTTCAACAAAGTCGGCGACTGGAGTAGAGCCTGTGAAATGGTCGTACTTTGTATTCCGCTTGCATCGTCTTGCTGATATTCTTCAGAAGCCGGTCAGATCTTTGGCTTTCGTCTCAATATATGGAAATATGGATCGCATTGTTTGGACGTAGCTAGTACTCGAAGCAATGTCAAAAACAATTTTCTCAAGAATGGTTCACATTAAAAGTGCTTTCAAAAGTTTTTTTATTTTGTGCCAAACGTAAATGTACAGAATTTTATTATTGTTTGATAGTAGATAGAATCCTATTTCATTTGATCGGATTGTCACGACTAGCTCGTTCGATGGCAATATCAGGGCATTTCAATGTTTTGTAGTGCTGTCAACTTGCGTGTAGTTTAGTACAAGTAGAATAACGCATAACTTTTGGTGTGGCCAGCGCTCAATTTTGGAAATGTGGTAAAATTTTAAATTATTATTGTATATTTTTATAACAACGTTTCTCGTGGTAGGTACAATACCTACAATGAAACATCTTGCTCTAAATTAATAGGCAAAGTACCGTCACTAGCTCTCAATAATCTCGAAACATGATAGATATGATAATCGATTCAAAAAAAAGGTCAGCTATATTCATTCATAAAATTATTCTATATTTTATAATAAATCAAGCAACCAGAGATCATGATTTTGTTGAAAAAATTAACAGTTCGTCTTTTTCCCGAAATAAATGAGATATTTTATAAGGTCATTTGTTAAGGGTGTGTTCGAGCCATGAAACTGAACAACTTTCGTCAAGAAACATGGGTCGAAAAATTTTTGTCTTTCCATAGAAAATTAATCAGCTGATCGGCAATTTTGTATAGGTGACCAAAAATTCGCTTTAATTTTTGTCATTTTTGTTCATTGTGAAAAGTTGTTCAGTTTCATGGCCCGAACACGCCCTTAAAATGTTTGGGCATAAAAAAATATCACCTTATATAGTAATTGATTACAATGAAACCGAAAAGTAATGAAACGCAATTTTCAAAGGGGATCTGTTTAAGAGTATTACGAAAAAAAAAATATTTATTGGGAGTTGTAGGGTTTCCAACACCATAAACATTAAGACATTAACGTTAAAAGTTAGTAAAATTAACTATTTTTACATGAACGTGTTAATTTATAGACTTAAAAGCATGTCAATTAATTAATTTTCACTCTCATCAATATATTTTTATACAATATAAATATAAATGATTAATATTGGATAAGATTTAACGTGACTACCAAGGTGGCAGTGAAGCATAGCCTAGCAAAATATTTTTACTCCTGTCTAAATTGATATTTTTTACGGTCAGACAGGTATTGGACCGCGGGGCCCCTCGAGTTGCGGGACCCGTTGCATTTGCTACTCTTGCTACGTTGCTAATCCGGCACTGCAAATAGCCCTGCCACAGAACTGAAAGAATCCTATGCATAGGTACCGATTATCGATACCAGTAACCCAGTAACTATCTGGTATAAATCGTGGTTATATATGGGTTGAGAAGTCACAAATACCTATTAAATCGGTAGAAGCCATAACTTAGAAAACGCCTAGGTGGATAAAACAAAATCATTATTCTTTCAAAGTCTACCTAACCATTATCAACGCCAAGACAAAAAGAATTCCGTCTATAAATCTAAATCATACCCTTTTTGTATCGGCGACATTCAGTTCAGACATCAACAACATTCTATCGCTGTACTATCATACACCTAGCCATAATTCAACATTCTAGTCATAAACATACAACCGGCAACTATCCACTATCAGCGTTCCACCTTTAAAAACCACCTCTCGGCTATGTTCGCAGGAGGTCGACGTTATGCATGCTGCTTTCAACTTCGAGAGAAATGTTGATGTACAGAGTAGTACTTAATAATTCAAACTTGTATCCAGATATTTTGATAACGAGATGAAGTTTTGTAACTCATTTATTTTAAATAAATATCTCATTCAACGGAGTATTATTAAGTTTTACATATCTTATTTCAAAGTCTACAAAAAAACAGAGCACAAAAAAATTAGAGATATCTTGGGACATTCAGGAGTTTTCATTATAGGGCCCGGTTCTGTAAATATAATTGTAGGTTGTGTAAAAAACGTTTGAGAGGTCAGTCATGGAATCAATTTTGTACTTGTCATGTGTTGATTTCCAATATTCATCTAGATATCGACAATTAGAGAAACTCCCTGTATTTTATAATATAGTACTAATGTCCATAAAAGCAGCCTTATATTCAATCATTATCAACTGAGTCTAATGACCACATATACTATGATCATCATTTATTTTGTGTTGTGCAGGACATTGATATGTTATTAACTATAAAATAAGATTAAAAATGAAATTGGAAAAAACTCGCTTATACCATAATTTTATTATATTCCGTGTTGAAAAATTAGGAAATATATGTGTGAGGTTGTCTATTTCAGAAATATTGATATGTATATGAAATATTTACTGCGGATTTGTTCGATTATTTGTTGAAAAATAAGTAAATGCTTGTTGAATCGAGAGGAGTATATTGTAAAAGATTTTCGGCTTCTACTTCTACATCTTCATAGAATACATTGTGAGAGAATTAAAAAAAAATTAAAAAGCAATCAAGTTCAGAAAAAAAATTCACAAGAATATGTAGATCATACATAGAAGTTACTTTTAGATACAAATTGGAAGATAAAGGGCTCTCCAAACAACTACTTCAATATAAACATTGAATAACACGAAAGAGAAAGTACCTTCGACACAAATACATTGAGTTATACAAAAAACCAAAGAGTAATTGACAAAGAGATACATAAACTGGCTTCATTATTTGAATAACTCATTAAAATTATATCTCTACTCTTAAATTATAGGAAATCAATTGTTTTTGTCAATTTAACTAATCGTTTGTATTGAACGAATCATACAAAATAAATATTTGTTGAATACTATGAAAGGTATCAAATTATTATAAACAAATATGTTGAAATAGGTCTTTTTCATCATGGAATCGAACCTGAATAGGAAAAAAAGACAATATAATCTAATATATAAAAATGGATGTTTGTTGGTTGGTTGGTTAGTTGGTTGGTAAGTGATAAACTTCTACATCGCTCAACCGATCGTGATGAAACTTGACATGTATAAGTAATTTTTCATAGAGAAGGTTTTTAGGCTATCAATTTTTCTGTAATTTGCCACTAGATGGCGCTGTAGAACAATTTTTTTGAAAGCACTGTTCTGTAACGCTGTGCACGCCTAAGTTCGTTGATTCTGATTCTGTCAAAACATTGGAACAGCAGCGATACAGCAACATAGTACTAGTATTTGATAACTCTGCAAGAAAAGATACCGATATTCTTGGATCTGATATTTGTCAGTCTTAGTTGAATGTCTGTCATGATTTCTTCTACATTGTTCTAACTTTCAAGGACAATAATGTTGAAAAATTTCCAAATTGAAATTCCAAGATGATTTTAGTTATCAACTGAATACTCCTTGGCGGTTTTTCGAAACTTATGTTGATATATTGAAAAAAAAAATAATCACAGAATTGAAAGCTGCGAAATTATGAGATATTTCATTCACAAGTTCTTGCGGAAAACAAAACATTGTTTCACCATAACGTCAATACTATAAACTTGATGACAATTCAAAAAAATGCTATACAAGTGAAGTTCGATTTATCTTAATAAATATTCTTCACTAGGATAATAAGCAAAAGCTAAAAGTGACAATTTGTCTCGAGGTAATAGGCACGTTACATATGCATTGCTTTTTTCTGAGCATCATTTTTTTCGGTATAATGTATACCTTGGGATTTTGTATCAGTAACAATTTGGGGAAAACTCCAAATAAAAATCATAATTGATGTAAACACTGCTACGGCCGAAATATTAAGTATTTATATATCGAAAATATCAGAACCAAGCCAGATGGTTAAACAAAAACAAAGTTCTGACAGCTGTTGGTCGTTCTGGTGGTTCCCTTTAGCGAAAGTAATTTATTTTACCTTTTCATCTATTTTCCGTATCTATAATATTCCCATCAGAAAACATTGTTCTTTCAATTGCATCATTAAACAACTCTTAACACAGACAATCGATCTACTGTTTGAGTAGGGCCATCATTGGTAGAAATATGCCTCTTCAGTTTCATTGTCTACCATAATGGACATTCAAACGCCTCCTGATATTGCAGTTACCTAATGAATAATTGGGTCGGTACGACCCTGTCGTAAAGTTGCCGTTCCTCGTGACGTTGCACCTAGCCCAATCGACGCCATGCAAGCAATCTTCAACGTCGCTCCTTCCTTTGAAGCTACAAGTGTCTGATAAGAAAATTTTAACTTTTTTTTGACATTGCAATGTTTACTGTATGAAGAATAATAATTTAAGATGTACCGTGACCGTAACATATCAACCGAGGACAGTATTATAGTGTTTGTTAGTGAATTTTTTTTCGTGTGTGAAGTTTGTTGTGTGTAATTTTAAAAGTGTTGTGAGTTTTCTTATCAGATATATCGTTTTTTAAATTATAACAGGCAAACTCGTTCCTAATCATTCCTCGTATAATCGTTTTCAGTTGGTTGCACCATTTTCTAACTTTCATAATGTTTTAAAAGAGCAATAAACCTTCAGGAATGCAACCTAACCTCAAAATCCAGCAGGTAGATTTTATCATTTTGAATACACCTACGACTTCAGGGATTTGTTGACCCATATTGTTGTCTCGTTTGGGGCTGGGCAGTTTTCTTTTCTTTTAACATATTTTGTGAAACCAACTGTAGATAAGTTATATGCATATTTCTAGTGGGAAACTTTGTATGCCGCTGAAAAATGTTTATAACTGTTTTTTTCTCCTCTCTGTGGTATCATAAGGTTAAAGGTTAATGCCCATGCTATATTCGCTTAATCATTAGCGTAGTTGATGATATGAGTAACATTAATAATGATGATTAGCTTTTACCGGGATATACCGATGCATTTTTTTTAAATTTTCGATGTCCACCCCTAAAATATAATTTCGCAATTGCATACGAAATTTGAACGAAAAACGTATATAGGTGATTATTTTATTCACAATTTCTCTCATTCATTTAGGTACCTTCATTCAGTGCTATATTTGTCAACTATCGGCGATGCGGGCAAGTGATTTCCGATTTGTAGTAGTACCTTTATCTGTCATAATATTTGCGCTATTATGAATTGTGACGTGAGTGTCTCGAACGGGTTTGTGAGTTTAGTGCACACCTTCTGGTAATCTAATTAAAATGACGACGAGGGGGCGGAAAAAGAGCAAACAGGAAAAAGATGGATTCATTAGAAAGGTGTCTTCGCTCTTCAGTTTGGATGCTGTAAGTAACCTTACATTCTATTTTCTTATTACCTAACATTTTTGAGATCAGAAATTAGGTATTGTTTACTCACGTTTCGAAGAACACTTTAGACCAGTGTTAATGACAATTGCTATTTACTGTTTCCCTCACTTTGGTTTGATTTTTTTAGAAAAAAGATTACAATGACTTCTTCAACATATTCGTGGATGGGGATAAGAATCTGTTCTATGAAAGGATATGAATAAAACCTATACATCAGAAGAACTCTACCCTGCATTATAATATTTTTAATGAAAAAATTGAGAAACTTCTCTTTTCTTTGATGGAGACTAAGGCAAATTAATCTGACATATAGCACACATAGGCTTTATTCATCACTTTTAATAGTGTAATATCATACAAAAAACCCATTCAGGAATACTTACTGTCGTATTACAAATTTTAATGATAATAACCCAGAAAGCTGACAACCTTGCTAACAACACTTTCGTTAGATTCGGGGTATGTGTGCTCCGTTATAGGTATATTGGTATAGGTATTAGAGGTATTGTTATAGGTATTTCCAAACTTTTTATTGTCTAATGACATCTACCGCTCGCTTTGCCGGTTGCTTATTTAGGGCGTCCAGTGGAGACGCCCTAGTTGGATTATTTAAAAATCCTTACTTATTTTTTCTACACCCGTACTCTAACAATACACTAATCCGTTTCATAATGATATCCATTATGATACAGATTTTTCATAACGATACAGATTATCAACCAATAGAAACCCATAATTTTTCAATCAAGAATCCTGTTCCTTTGTTTGTCCTAGATTCTAACCTAAGTAACTAATTGCTTTATTTGTCAAAATCAGTTTTCATATTACCTACCTATATTATCAAAATGTCTGAAAACAGCGATATAGAAGGAATACCATCGACTCCAATATTTTTAAAAGATCAGATTAATTACAGTTGTTATGTTTGAAGGTGATTGACAATGTTTCGTGATGAATTTCACTAGTTCGGACTTCCATTGTCTTCTATATAAAATGATTTGAAATCCCTGAAACAAGTAAAAAGAATAATTAAAAAAGAATAGTTGAAAATAACAATTATATTAAGCAACAATAAACCTGAAATGAAATGATAATGAAATAACCTACAAGTAAAAATATAATAATTGAATAAATAAAATTAAAGGAATGCAAAAAAGAAAATAATAAAAATAAAGTGTAGAGATTCCAAGTCACGTTAGTTCACGACGTTTCGATTGTTGGTATCTACAATCGTCTTCGGGTGATGACTGGACTGATTCCTCCGAGAGATGACTATTTTATAGGTCGTTGAAATACTTTCACTTTCTCTACTTTCCATTTTCCGCTTCACTGATTCCGTGAGGGATGACCGTTTTGGCGGGAGTTGGTCATTTTTCGTTTGATGATGGGCTTCCATATGTTTCGTATATCTACGCTGGCCTGGCTGAATACGTTGTTGGACAACATGTATGCGGCTTCCTTAAATTTTCTCCTGAACCAATGTTCCTCTCTGTGCAAGATCTCAGCTTGGGACCACTCGATGTTGTGTTGATGGGTCCAAACATGGTCTGCTATTCCTGATTTGCTGGTTTCTCCTCGCTGTGTATGCTTCTTGTGCTCGGCAATGCGAACATTCAATGGCCTCTTAGTTTCACCAATATAGGATTTTCCGCACTCACAGGGTATCCGGTAAATGCAATTCTTGGAATCGCAGTCCGCGTTTGGGGGCCTGGTTTTTGTGAGGCTGCTACGGATAGTGTTACCGGATCTGAAACAGGTTCTAATGTTGTACTTGGAACCAATTCTTCTTATCCTCTCCGATAATCCTCTGACGTAGGGAAGTGCAAGCACTGGTTGTGACGGCTTCTCTTCCTTGCGAGGCTCCTGCTGTCTTTTAGCCAAAGTCTTTTCTACCATCGCTTTGGAGTATCCATTCCGCTATTTTTCGGACAAGGAAAGATCATGGCTAACACCGCACCACAGTAAGCCCCCTCACTTGTATGGTCTACCCAAAATCCACAAGAAGGACGTTCCGCTTAGACCGATCATCAGCTCCAGAGATTCGGCTACTCAAAACTTGTCTAGATTTTTACTTCCCTTAATACAACCATTACAAGGAAAAACATCATCTTTTGTGAAGAATTCAAGGCATTTTGTCGAACTACTTGGGTCAATTGAGGTGACACAGGAAGATCTACTAATTAGTTTCGACGTGGAAAGCCTTTACACCAACGTTCCGGTCGAAGAAGCACTCCAAATCATACAGAGAAAGCTATCCGAAGACGGGAACCTGAAAGAGAGAACGAATCTACCAATAGAAGTAATTATGGAATTACTAGGATGCTGTGTACGAAACTGTTATTTCCAACTGAAGGACGAATTCTTTACACAAGATGAGGGACTGCCAATGGGATCGCCACTTTCACCAGTCATAGCCAACATATATATGGAGTGGTTTGAAACTCTGGCCATCGAAGAAGCCCACAAGAAACCTCGAGTCTGGTTGAGATATGTTGACGACACCTTCATAATATGGAACCATGGGAATACTGAACTAGACGCCTTTTTGAAACACATCAACAGCGTGAGACCTTCCATCACTTTCACAATGGAGAAGGAAATCCACAATGAATTGCCATTCTTAGACGTTTTGGTGAAGAGGACCGACACTAAGTGGGAAACATCTGTATACCGAAAACCCACTCATACGGGACAGTATCTGAACCACGAATCCAACCACCATCAATCAACAAAAAGAGGAATCATCAAGACTCTATTAGACCGTGCTTTTGGGCTCTGTAATACAAAGGAAGGTCTCGAGAAGGAACTAGACATCATCAAAAATGATCTTCAGCGGAATGGATACTCCAAAGCGATGGTAGAAAAGACTTTGGCTAAAAGACAGCAGGAGCCTCGCAAGGAAGAGAAGCCGTCACAACCAGTGCTTGCACTTCCCTACGTCAGAGGATTATCGGAGAGGATAAGAAGAATTGGTTCCAAGTACAACATTAGAACCTGTTTCAGATCCGTAACACTATCCGTAGCAGCCTCACAAAAACCAGGCCCCCAAACGCGGACTGCGATTCCAAGAATTGCATTTACCGGATACCCTGTGAGTGCGGAAAATCCTATATTGGTGAAACTAAGAGGCCATTGAATGTTCGCATTGCCGAGCACAAGAAGCATACACAGCGAGGAGAAACCAGCAAATCAGGAATAGCAGACCATGTTTGGACCCATCAACACAACATCGAGTGGTCCCAAGCTGAGATCTTGCACAGAGAGGAACATTGGTTCAGGAGAAAATTTAAGGAAGCCGCATACATGTTGTCCAACAACGTATTCAGCCAGGCCAGCGTAGATATACGAAACATATGGAAGCCCATCATCAAACGAAAAATGACCAACTCCCGCCAAAACGGTCATCCCTCACGGAATCAGTGAAGCGGAAAATGGAAAGTAGAGAAAGTGAAAGTATTTCAACGACCTATAAAATAGTCATCTCTCGGAGGAATCAGTCCAGTCATCACCCGAAGACGATTGTAGATACCAACAATCGAAACGTCGTGAACTAACGTGACTTGGAATCTCTACACTTTATTTTTATTATTTTCTTTTTTGCATTCCTTTAATTTTATTTATTCAATTATTATATTTTTACTTGTAGGTTATTTCATTATCATTTCATTTCAGGTTTATTGTTGCTTAATATAATTGTTATTTTCAACTATTCTTTTTTAATTATTCTTTTTACTTGTTTCAGGGATTTCAAATCATTTTATATAGAAGACAATGGAAGTCCGAACTAGTGAAATTCACAGTTGTTATATTCAATATAAATATAATTAGAATCTTTATAGTTTTCATATATCCATGATAATACCATTAAGTTTATGTTTTTTAAAAAAAATATACGTTAATTACTGTAAATGTGTTCAATACAAATATAATATTTATATTTTTTCATTATTTATCGGGTTTAGAAAAAATAGCGTATGCAACTCTCATGTAATGGTTATTAATACACTCGCATATACCATACAAAACTCGCCTTCGGCTCGTTTCGTATCCCGGTTAATGCTCGTGTCTTAATAACCATCATTACATGATCGTTGCATAATATAGTATTATATCAGCCTCCGAAAACAGTGATGAAAAAGTAAATTTATTTTATGAACGCTACTTTTCGCCCGCGGCTGGCTCCCCAGTTAGAATATTTGAAAATCCTTTCTTAGTGAGCATCTAAGACCTAAGAAGCACCTATATACTAAATTTTAGCTTCCTAGGACTTACCAGTACGGAGAAACAGAGATAAATGAGTGAGTGTTGAATGAGTGACATTCTTATTTATAATATAAACTTTACATATACCCCTGTTAAGCTAGCTGAACCACTCGGAATTTTTGTATCTGTTTTTAGACTATAATTACAGGCTAGTTGTGTTCATGTTACTAATGAATCGGGTTTCTGTTTATATGTAGTTTGCCTTGAGTTAACTATAGTTTAGCATAATATTTTCAGAGATATACCGAATTGGCTTTCGACTAGAGGTTATAAAGGGTGCAAAGTGTTTTAAACAGTATTACTCTAACCCCTTCGGGTACCTACCTGCCGGATTTGTCATGAAGGTTTATAGTTTGTACTTTTAGAGACATACCAAATTGGCGTTTGGCTAAAGATTGTGAAGTAATTTACTTTAATCCTCGTCGAGTACCTTCTTACAAACTGATTTTATCATTAACGTTTGAAAGGTCATTTCACTATATGTAAAGTCATCACTAAAGCTGGTAAAAACAATATAAAACACATCAACCGTCTGTTTTATTTTTTTGTCAGGTCACGGAATTCCATTAAAAATACAGTTTTTGGTATAACAATAGCCACTAATTGTTTATACATATGTGTCATTCTGTATATGGTGGCGATCTACGTGACTGATTTTCGATTGTTCTTCATTTGGTGAAACTACCTTGCCAAATGATTATCCCAAATCAGAAAAATAACAGTAACGTATAATGGTGTAAGGAAACCTGAGTGGAAGTCAAAATCAAAATATAATTGAAGATTCAGTCAACAGTGAAACTTATAACTAGAAGAAGCATATATATGGTAATATTTCGAGGAAGAATTACAAAAACCAAGACAGTTTGAAATATAGAATGGTGAAAAGTTAGAAAACAACTGTTTTTAAAATTCATTCAAATCAAAATCCAATCATGATGCAGCTACAAACCCTGATAAATGTTGAAATACTATTTACTAATAGGTAACTGAAATAGTTACCAAAAAAATATTTCATGACGTGTATATCCATAAAAAGTATGATGAAAAAATATTTTTTTTGGATGCCTTTTTTTTCATGAATGTACATCGTTAACACTGTTGTGTGTTATTTTTGCCCTCTTCCCGGCGAAAATGTTGTCCCTGTTATAATTAATTGAAAATGTAATGATGTTCGTTGGAAAATCTCATATGCCCTGTCCATTAATGTCCCTTTGCCAAGAGGAATTTGTTAATAGTGATATCAAACAAACCGCCTAGTATGTGTACGAATTATATTACAAATTTATGTGTAGATGGATAATTAATGGTGAAAATGCATTTGATGGGAATAAAGGGATGTGCTCGAGAATGTGCTACAATATAGAGGAGTATTGTTATCAAATTCATTGTAAAGGTTTACAAAAGAGGAAAGTATAGTGTTTTCATTCTTTTTCATGAGAGGCATTGGCTTGGTAATTTCATCAGAACATATTATATGCACCTCTCCAGAATATGTTTGTTATTCTGACTTCCACCTCGAAGTATGTGTTTGTGGAGTTGCTTTCGGACTTTGTCTGCAGGTGGCGCAGTGATACATCCTACTGAATCAGTAGGCAGGACTAGTTGAAATTAGTTTCATTAGTTCGGACTAGACCATTGTCTAATATATAAAATGATTTTAAATTCCTGAAACAACTAAAAAAGAAGAATTAAAAATAAATAGCTGTAAAGAAATACAAAATGAAAATAAGTTGAGATATTTCAAGCGAAGTTAGTTCACGACGTTTCGCTTGTTAGTATCCACAATCGTCTTCGGGTGATGACTGGACTGATTCCTCCGAGAGTTGAATATTTACGGTCTTTCGAGTACTTTCACTTATCCCCGCTTTCCATTTTTTCCGCTTCACTGGTTTAGTGGGAGATGACCGTTTGGCGGGAGTTGGCCATTTTTCGCTTGATGATGGGTTTCCATATGTTGCGTATTTCTACGCTGACTTAACTGAATACGTTGTTGGACAACATATATGCGGATTCCTTGAATTTTCTCCTAAACCAATGTTCCTCTCTGTGTGAGATCTCAGCTTGGGACCACTCGATGTTGTGTTGATGGGTCCAAACATGGTCTGCTATTCTTGTGCTAGGCAATGCGAACATTCAATGGCCTCTTAGTTTCACCAATAGGTATAGGATTTTCCGCACTCACAGGGTATCCGGTAAATGCAATTCTTGGAATCGCAGTGAGTGTTTGGTGGCTTGGTTTTTGTGAGGCCGGTAACACTATCCTCACAGGGTATCCGGTAAATGCAGTTCTTGGAATCCCAGTCCGCGTTTGGTGAGGCTGCTACGGATAGTGTTACCGGCCTCACAAAAACCACGCCAACAAACGCGTACTGCGATTCCAAGAATTGCATTTATCGGATACCCTGTGAGTGCGGAAAATCCTATATTGGTGAAACTAAGAGGCCATTGAATGTTCGCATTGGCGAGCACAAGAAACTCACAGGGCGAGGGAAAACCAGCAAATCATGAATAGCAGACCATGTTTGGACCCATCAACACAACATCGAGTGGTCCCAAGCTGAGATTTCACACAGAGATGAACATTGGTTTAGGAGAAAATTCAAGAAAGCCGCATACATGTTGTCCAACAACGTATTCAGCCAAGCCAGCGTAGAAATACGAAACATATGGAAACCCATCATCAAGCGAAAAATGGCCAACTCCCGCCAACCAGTGAAGCGGAAAAAATGGAAAGCAGGGATAAGTGAAAGAACTCGAACGACCCATAAATAGTCATCTCTCGGAGGAATCAGTCCAGTCATCATCCGAAGACGATTGTGGATACTAACAAGCGAAACGTCATGAATTAACTTGGCTTGAAATCTCTTAACTTTTTTATTTTTATCTTCATTTTCATTTTGTACTTCTTTGTTTTTATTTTTTGTTCAATTGTTTTATTTTTACTTGTATTTTATTTCACTATTATTTCATTTCAGGTTGTTTTGCTCAATGTAATTGTTATTTACAGCTATTTTTTTTTAATTCTTCTTTTTTAGTTGTTTCAGGGATTTCAAATCATTTTATATATTAGACAAAGGAAGTCCGAACTAGTGAAATTCATCATGAAACATTGTCAATCACCTTCAAACAAATATTTGGAATTAATTTTGCTTGTTCGGGATTTTGAGACGGTTCACTCCGTCTGAAATGACTCGTCTGGCAGTGACGACGAGCTACTTTCCGAAACCGGATTGTCATTGGTCATCCCGATCAAATGAAACTAATTTCAGCTTTTCATATATAGGAAGTTAATCGCGACGAATCCTCCAAACGGAAGACGTTGCACAGGTGCCAGATGGTTTTACTTAAGCTTTCTGCACGGGATTAGCTATATCGTCATTCTACAATGTAAGAAATGAATTTGGTAACAAACTTCATTACCACCAGATAGTAAATGGTAAACATTTCCAACATTCAACAAACTATTTTTTACTTTTTATGTCGCTCTTGTCATTACCAGGTAACTTTGAAAATGACAATCATAATGTCAAATATACTCGGAAGATTTTACATCACTGTCATTTTGCGAATTTTTTTTTCAATAATTTTTAGTTGTTAACTACATTTTCTCAATTCCCTTATAAGTATTTCTTAGGACTATTTTTGACTGTATTAATTTTTAGTGTCCTGAAGTCTTAATGTTAGGATGAAAGCTCGACGTATTGTAAAAATAGAGTGTTTTTTAAGAAGGAGTGGTTGGGTAACAGAATCTTGAACAATGATTTTTTTTGCCGACGTTGGATTTCACAAATATTACTTATCTCCTAACTTTTTGTATATGAGACGTCTAGTTTCAAAACCAGAAATGTAACTTTCAACAAATTTTACGGCAAGTTGTTCATATACTTTTTTCATTGTGATGTTTTCGGAAATAATTAGTAATCAATCATGTTTCTTATTTTGGCTCTGAAAATATCCTTATTTTCATTGAAATAATTTTATGAAACATTCAGTTTCTGGTAACAAATTTGAAATATAAATTTCCTATATTTTTTGAAATATCAACTGATATTTTTATATATAATAACTGGGTCGCTTCAATTTTTTTTTCGACCCGCAGAACTTTTGCGGCCGCGGAATCAAAGTAACGGGGGTTTTCATCGTGGCTTGATGATATTCATAGGAACTTTTCAAAAATAGATGATATAAATACGAGATGTTTGTCTCCTAGCCACACCCTGTGAATTTCAATTATTTGGCAGTATTTTTACGACGAAACTTTAATTATTTGGTTCGACCCCGCTGTAAATGAATGAGAATTTCAATCTGTCAGTATCTTTATGAAGGAACTTCGAAATGGAGAGTAGATTACACTCCTTCATCCCCTCTGCAAATGGATGATATTGATACGAAATGTTTGTGAGATGTCACCCAGTACACCCTGTGACTTTTAACCTGACAGTACTTTTATGACGGACTTTTATTATTTGGGGGGTGGATAATATACCATCGTCCATCAACCTCTCTAAGAAATTTATGATAATACTATAAAATGTTTGTAAGACCCCCCGTGAATTTCAATGTGGCAGTATTTGCATGGCGAAACTTTTATTACTTCGGGGGTGGATTACATCCCTTCGACCCCTCTGCAAACGAATGATTTCAACACGAAATATTTGTAAGTTGTCTCTTAACAAACCCTGTCAATTTCAAGCTGGCAGATTTTTTTTCTTAAAAGGACTTAGGTCTGATTTTCATTATTCGAGGGTGAGTTTATATTCTCTCGTCCCCTTTGTAATCTCTGAAATTAAAATAGGGCATATTTAAAGATTGTTTTTTGACGTGCCATATGAACTCTGATATCTGTGGAAATCTTCCAAAGAAAGGAAGGAAGCAACCAATCTCAAAAAGTTAACTCTATACAAAGATGTGTAGTTCATGCAAAGAAGTAACTTTCAGACACAAACTGGAAGAAAAAGCCTTCCCGAAACAGCTATTTTCATATAAATATTAAATTACACGAAAGAAAAATACTTCAGAAACAAATACTTTTATGTTTGTTTGAAGGTGGTTGACAATGTTTCGTGTTGTATTTCATCAGTTCGGACCTCCATTGTCTCATATAATATAAATTGATTTGAAATCCCTGAAAAAAATAAACTTCAGTTTTTTGTGTTAATAAAATTGTTATTTTCGGTTTTCGGTTAATCTTTTATTTTTTTCAGGGATTTCAAATAAATTTATATTATATTAGACAATGAAAGTCCGAACTGATGAAATAAATACTTTTCCGTTTGTATTCCAAACATTCGTAATGGAATCGAGTCAGAGATATTCAGAGTATTCCTACACAATATAAATAATGAAAGAAGTGAAATTTCACTTACATGGAACACTGTCATCCTCACACTGGTAGACACACGGATGTTTTGCCGTAAGATACTTGTCTTATTGGCTCTTCAGTACCAAATACGGATAACATTATAAGAAAGAACACTTAATTCGTTCATAAAATCACGACTTTTTATCACGAAGTAGCTCAAATCCATCCATGTCATCGATGACAGTACGTAAATAACATTCATTCGCTTATTTGATTAAATCCCAGCCAAAGGAATCTTGTTTAAATTGAAAAGGTATATTTTTACGAGAGATTAATTTTCAGGAAAGAAAGGTTTTGGCTTTCCACTTCTCCATCGTAATACAAAAAATGTGGGAATCTTCCAAAGAAAGGAAGGAAGCAATCAATTTCAAAAAATCAACTTTACCCATAGAAAGATGTGTAGATTATGCTAAGAAATAACTTTCAGACACAAACTGGAACAAAAAGCCTTCTCAAAACATCTATTTTCATTTAAATATTGAATTACCTACACGAAAGAAAAATACTTTCAAAACAAATACTTTCATATCAACCGTGATTTATACGAAAAACATTTTTTCTATTCCGTTTGTATTCCATTCATTCGTAGTGGAATTGGATCAGATGTCATTCACAGGATTCCTTTACAATATAACTAATGAAAGAAGTAGAATTTCACTTACATGGAACACTGTTAGGATGACAGTTTGAGAATGACATACTCCTGAAAATATACCCTTTCAATTTATACTGGAACATTTTCAGGAATTTATGTTTGTGTACTCTATAATATCAATTGACAGTGAAACTGATATTTTATTTTTTTGTCATCTTGTTCTTCAGTCTCTTTGTGTCTCATAAAAATTTTCGAGGTTACGAAGTTTATTTCAAATTTGTGATTTCGTTATAGTTTTCGACAGGGTAATCAGATAGTTACGGATAATTGAGCCATTTTATTATCATTTTGATGATTTTTACTAACTATGAGAGGATTGAGATATTGGGAATATATATTATTCACATCGAAATAAATGCAGCACAATAGCACAAGCTTGAATTACTCACTTCAGGCAGAAACTAGGTATCCATTCACACCTCAGTTAGTTTATTTTCAATCTATCTGGTTGTAAGCTCAAACTATAACTACATTCACACTGCCCTATATCTCAATCAATAAATTCGAATTCCCTGTTGAGAACTTTGAATTTTTATATTATTGTTAGAGCACTGTGCATTTTATATAATTGTTACTCCATAATTTTAACCTAATCCAGATATATCGTGGGTTCTGCTGGCTTGGCGTTAAGCAAGCAGAATACAGCCACATGAAAAAACAATTTGCTGAATCAATCTACGTCATAGTTTTAGGATAATTTTAGGCTCCTATTATCCTCTATCGCCAATTTTTATGTTTTGTTTTTTAAAAAAATCAGTGGGTTCTGCTAGCTTTACTGTTACGGTGACAGAATCAAATAGAAATCCTTCCCTTTTTGGAAAATTTGAACTTGCAATAATTTTAGGCTCCTTCATCACAACATTGAACTTTGTTTGCTTTAGTTTGAATTGGCCTCAGACACACACGATGAAAGTGGAAGTAAATTTTCGAAAGTATTCTTCAACTATCCTTCAATTTTTGGAAATGTTGATCTTGCAATAAATTTAGGTTTCATGAACAATTTCACGAGTGAGTTGAATTTTTGGATGCCTACCTCAAGTACACGTGGTACAAGCGGAAATATTTTTTGTTGAAATTGTTCAAGTGTGGGAGCTATAGAATTAGTATATAGAGAATCTAAGGCTCATTGTAGGTTCCTGTTCACCGACTTTCCAAGTGTTGTTTCTTCAGTGAGTTTAGCTTGCTTCAGCTATATAGTATACCTATTAAAAGTCCTCCAACTTCTGAACAAATTTATCTTGCAATAATTTAAGGCTCACTTTTGGCTTCTTACTTAACTAATTGCCTCACGTTTGAATTGAAAATTTGGGTGGCTACCTCAAACACGCCCGATAAAAGAAGAAATATTTGTTGGAAAATATGTGGGAAAGATTTTGAGAATTTTAGGCTCATTTTAGGCCAAAATTCAAATCAATTGTCGACTTTACACGTGTTGTGTTTTTTCAATCAGAGGGTTCTGCTGGCTTTACCGTTCAGTTGTCAGAACCAAATTGAGATCTTTCGCGTTTTGGCAATTTTGAAGTTTTTGTCTATCAGATATCTTTCGTAGCAAAATGAGATATACGTCTCCTAGTAGTACATTCGTTGGTTCGAATCGGGATTTAGTAATCAATCTGTTTAAAAAATCTGTTTTTCCGTTAACCAGCTGTCGCACCTCTACGAACGACAACCCTCAGAAGTCGAAATTTGTGCGAGCTAAGGATTAACGAGGTTTTACCTTTTAACGTGTGACTCCTAATACGGGTTGGACGATAGCAAGTGAAAATCCCACGTCGAACCGCCTGGCTACCGACCGGTAGCAAATTCTTATTTAAAAATGCAGCCTTCAGAAAAAATAAATTCTTATATATTTTACGAAAATCTGGAATGTGATTCCTTTACATGTTCAATTTATAAATGCCTCGACAAATGCTAAAAGCTCGCCGCTATTTCACATTTCATCTAACAAAAGAAAGGAATTGTTGAAATTGGATCTAATATACGGAAAATGAGAAATATAACAGATATATTTCTTCCTCAGGCGCCGAGCTTTGTTTCAGTTTTGGTCGTTTTGCGAATGAAACAGACAATTAGATTTTCTTCCTCAGTGAAACTAATAAGCTGATTCAACAATTTATGAAAATCGTCAGTGCAGACGCACATTCATTTCGAAACCACATTATTATGAATTATTATGAAACATGCTTTTTTCAATAGCTTTATTATGCTTGGGAAATGTATTAATCCTCAACGAGCATATGATATCAGTATAGAATTCTCTATGAATTTCGTGGAAACATCGAAATTTAAAAAACACTGCATGAGTGAGCATATTTTGTGGAATTATAAGTCGAACAATTTATAGTTTCTAAAGGTGTTTCCAGATATTTAATAAGAATTTAAAAGACATTTAGAGCCATCGATGCCATCAAGTAATCAAGGAGACAAGTTGCATGCATGTGATATCCGGTGTTCAAACACTCAGCAGACCCCTAAATTTCGTATAGGGTAAAGAGATCAACCGATACCTCGTATGAAAATTATTTCAGTTTTTGTTCAACGGCCCTGCATAAATTCAACAACTTCTTTAATAATTCCACTTTTTTCATTGCAGAGTAATAATTATTGAATGCGTATCTTAGATCCATTGGTAGTAGGCATGGCTTTTTTTCTATTGATTGAATTAAATGACAACCTTTTTGCGAGTGTAATTTAGTGCAGATAGCTAGACTTTATTGATATTAATACTCTCTCAGTTGATACCCGACACCAGTAATTTGAAAAAAAATAATCATTTTGTCCATCCGTCAGATCTAGATGATAACACGAAAAAACTTCTTCAAAAATCTGTGACCCATCCACCACATCGATTTGGCCTGTCAAAAATTCACAAAATGAATGTACCATCAAGACCTATTGTGTACCTATGAGGTGACCAAACATTTTCGACCCTACTGCAGCCGCTCACGAAAAAAACAGAGTAATTCGTTAAAAGAGACGTACTAGTGAGTCTCAACGTGCTCTTCTTGTACACGATGGTTCCGGTTGCAGAAACTATACAGCTATTTGGTAAAATATTCCCGGAAGACAAACCGCCCTGTTCATCATCGACGTACTTTCAGTAGGACGGAGTCCCACCGATGGTACTGCATTGAGCAGTCTATCAAATACTATGGTGACAAACTGTTCTATGGAAATATTCGAACAACATGCCTTAGAGCGAGGGGTCGTGAAACTGTATTGTGGTGTGCAGCTCGATGAAGAGTAACGCAACATATTTTTTCTACATCTGAACTTCCTCAACCCAACAATACAATTTACAGTGGAACATAAATCACAAGGAAAAATTGCCATCTTGGATGTTCTGGTAAACATACGCGAAATGCGACATAGAGGGCACAAGGCGAGTATCTGAATCAACTGTCCAAACTTCACCCATGACAAAAAAGGGGGTTGACATTTTTAAATTGTCTTTGAAGGTGATGGGTATGGCGAAATCAAATTCGAGCGGGGAATACGACCCAAGAAAGAGAATACCAAAGCAACTCCAAACGAGTCAGTCAAGTGAAACCTTTCCTGCCTTGAGAGGACAATGTCACGAACCGAATTGAAAGAATTTTGCAGAAACAATACGTAAACATCAGGAATTCCAAGTTCAGCAAAAGATCTCAAAGGGCACTTAGTAATACCGGTGTTATACCGGTCATTTGTAGCTGTATATATTATAATAACTTATTTTTGACAAATTGAATTGAAATGAAAGATCAATAACAGAAATACCTTTCATACGAGGGAACAGTTAGCCGCTCGTTCCTGTAAGTATTTAGAATTCAGTAGAGCAGTCTGTCGCTGCTAATAATGTTTGAAAATATGAAACTCATTACATTGTGGCATAAAGTTTACTTTATTTACACATAATCCGGTCAATCTAGACATTGGAAGGTACATACATTTACAACAAGCTGCAAACGCGTGTAATTGTTCAAAACATAGTTGAAAATAAGATTTTAAAATTGCGATGCCTGGAAAAAAATTTATTCGAGGTCGAAGGTCAAAAATCTCGAAAAAAATTGGTTTTTCGAGATTTTCAGGAAAACGGTGAGTTTTATCATGAAATGACCTCAAATAAAAATTGTGAATCATAAAATTTTCTACAAAAAATGTATTAATACTTTTTTTCTTAGAGCCACGGTTTTTGAGATACGACGAGTTAAAAAGTTGTAATCGTCATTATATGCACACGTTTCCACGCCACTTATAAGTTAGTGTACTTAGCGCGTTTTTTTAACGTGGTTTCCCCAGTAGGCATATTCCACATCTCTTTTGTGATTCTGTCAAATTGAAAACTTACATAATAAAATATATTAGGAAAGGTTGACAATTCTGAAAGCGATTGAAATTTAAAAAAAAATTAAAAAATTATTCATCTGAGTCATAACCTTCAAATACTTCTTCTTGTCGTTCTTCTTCTTGGTCTTCTTCTTTTTGATTTTCTTCTTCTTGATGTTTATCCTGTGTGTAGGTAAACTGCGTCAAGAGTATCAGTGTGAAAGCAGCCACGAGTTCTAGCCATGGATTTGTCGATGCGAAGCGAGAGATCCGATAATCAGCGGCTCCCAAAATACGGAACAAATTAATGGCCAGCCATGAATTTACTGAACAACCTGAAATGTATGTGATTAAAAACAACTATGACAATAAATCCTGCATATCAAAAATTGTCGAGAATATCAAGTCATTAGAAATTGTTGGAATATATACATATAAGTTTAAAGAAAATCCATGATTCATGAAATCCATAACTTATTAAAATATTTCGTGGATGGAGATTTTTTTGGAAATGCATTCAGCATACAGAATAAGACCCTTATGCCAAAATATTTTGTCGGGCAGAAAATCAACCCCCACCCCGAAATGAATAATTTTCAAAGAAAGATCCATAACTCTTTCAAATATTGTTTGGATTGCGATTTTTTTCTGTGAATGTATTGATTTTAGCGTACTTGAGAAGACCCATATGCCAAAATATTTTGTCGGGCAGAAAATCACCCCCACCCCGAATTAAATGATTTTCAAAGAAAAATCCATAACTCTTTCAAATATTTTTTGAATTGGGATTTTTTTATTTGAATGTATCCATTTATGCGCACTCGAAAAGAACCCTATGTCAAAATATTTTGTCGGGCAGAAAATCAACCCCCACCCCGAATTAAATAATTTTCAAAGAAAAATCCATAACTCTTTCAAATATTGTTTGAATTGGGATTTTTTTTCTTTGAATGTATTCATTTTATCGTACTCAAAAAGAACCTTATGTCAAAATATTTTGTCGGGTAGAAAATCAACCCCCACCCCGAATTAAATAATTTTCAAAGAAAAATCCATAACTCTTTCAAATATTGTTTGAATTGGGATTTTTTTCTTTGAATGTATTCATTTTAGCGTACTTAAGAAGAACCCTATGTCAAAATATTTTGTCGGGCAGAAAATCAACCCCCACCCCGAATAAAATAATTTTCAAAGAAAAATCCTTAACTCTTTCAAATATCGTTTGAATTGGGATTTTTTTCTTTGAATGTATTCATTTTAGCGTACTTGAAAAGAACCCTATGTCAAAATATTTTGTCGGGCAGAAAATCAACCCCCACCCTGAATAAAATAATTTTCAAAGAAAAATTCATAACTCTTTCAAATATTGTTTGAATTGGGATTTTTTTCTTTGAATGTATTCATTTCAGCGTACTTGAAAAAAACCCTATGTCAAAATATTTTGTCGGGCAGAAAATCAACCCCCACCCCGAATAAAATAATTTTCAAACAAACATCCATAACTCTTTCAAATATTGTTTGAATTGGGATTTTTTTATTTGAATGTATCCATTTCAGCGCACTCGAAAAGACCCCTATGTCAAAATATTTTGTCGGGCAGAAAATCAACCCCCACTCCGAATTAAATAATTTTCAAAAAAAAAACCATAACTCTTTCAAATATTGTTTGAATTGGGATTTTTTTCTTTGAATGTATTCATTTTAGCGTACTTGAAAAGAACCCTATGTCAAAATATTTTGTCGGGCAGAAAATCAACCCCCACCCCGAATAAAATAATTTTCAAAGAAAAATCCATAACTCTTTCAAATATTGTTTGAATTGGGATTTTTTTCTTTGAATGTATTCATTTTAGCGTACTTGAAAAGAACCCTATGTCAAAATATTTTGTCGGGCAGAAAATCAACCCCCACCCCGAATAAAATAATTTTCAAAGAAAAATCCATAACTCTTTCAAATATTGTTTGAATTGGGATTTTTTTCTTTGAATGTATTCATTTTAGCGTACTTAAGTAGAACCCTATGCCAAAATATTTTGTCGGGCAGAAAATCAACCCCCACCCCGAATTAAATAATTTTCAAAAAAAAAACCATAACTCTTTCAAATATTGTTTGAATTGGGATTTTTTTCTTTGAATGTATTCATTTTAGCGTACTTGAAAAGAACCCTATGTCAAAATATTTTGTCGGGCAGAAAATCAACCCCCACCCCGAATAAAATAATTTTCAAAGAAAAATCCATAACTCTTTCAAATATTGTTTGAATTGGGATTTTTTTCTTTGAATGTATTCATTTTAGCGTACTTAAGTAGAACCGTATGCCAAAATATTTTGTCGGGCAGAAAATCAACCCCCACCCCGAATTAAATGATTTTCAAAGAAAAATCCATAACTCTTTCAAATATTTTTTGAATTGGGATTTTTTTATTTGAATGTATCCATTTATGCGCACTCGAAAAGAACCCTATGTCAAAATATTTTGTCGGGCAGAAAATCAACCCCCACCCCGAATTAAATAATTTTCAAAGAAAAATCCATAACTCTTTCAAATATTGTTTGAATTGGGATTTTTTTTCTTTGAATGTATTCATTTTATCGTACTTAAAAAGAACCTTATTTCAAAATATTTTGTCGGGTAGAAAATCAACCCCCACCCCGAATTAAATAATTTTCAAAGAAAAATCCATAACTCTTTCAAATATTGTTTGAATTGGGATTTTTTTCTTTGAATGTATTCATTTTAGCGTACTTAAGAAGAACCCTATGTCAAAATATTTTGTCGGGCAGAAAATCAACCCCCACCCCGAATAAAATAATTTTCAAAGAAAAATCCTTAACTCTTTCAAATATCGTTTGAATTGGGATTTTTTTCTATGAATGTATTCATTTTAGCGTACTTAAAAAGACCCTTATGTCAAAATATTTTGTCGGGCAGAAAATCAACCCCCGAATAAAATAATTTTCTGATAAAAATACATAACAAAACATTCAAGTTTTGGACGATACATGAAAGTCACATAGGAATTTAAAGACTCCGATCACGATAAATCAAACCAATTTGATCTATATTTGATGACAGAAGAAGAAAAACAATCAGCTGGTAGAGCAGAATGTTTAATATGTGGAAAATTTTTCAAAATACGAGGATTGAAAATCCACATGCGAAAAGTGCATTCTAAATCAATCGATACTACAAGTTCCAATAAAAATTCCAATCCCGATAATGATTTCGAAGAAGAATTTGATCCTGGAAACAAAGAAGTTCCATTTCATATCCATTTATCTAATTTGAGAAGAAATAAACATATTATTAAACGTATTCTGAAGGCTGCAATGTTACTCTCTGCAATTACCCTCACAAAATTAATTAACGAATGTGTATCCAGGAATTCCTTCACTGCTTGAAAAAATTTGCTCATGTTTGCTTATAAAAGTTTTAGTATTCAGAGAACTAAAGATAATCGAAACATTTCAATCACAACAATAGTGAAGAAAAATTTGAATAGTTTCAATAATAACATTACGAGATCGACTAATTGTTATGCCAAAATTTCGAATAAACATACAAAATAATAATGACATCCTCAAAAAACAAGTACTCTCGAAAGTTTCCGACGGTGATATAACAGCAGCTGTTAGATTTCTCTGTTCTATTGATGGTCCTGCTGAATTTGATGCTGCAACATTGGAAGAATTACGAAGTAAACTTCCTGCTTCTAAAAGATTATACGATTCTGGACAATACACAACTTCTCATAGTCCTCTGGAAGTCTACGCTTGTAGATGTTCTCAGAGCAGTGAGATCTTTTCGCACCGGTTCTTGTGGAGGTCTTGATTCATTGCGACCGTCCCATATTCAAGATATGCTAAGCTATAGTTCCGGTAGTTGTGGCGAATATCTTTTGAATTCTTTAACGAACCTTTCCAATATGCTTCTTTCTGGAAATGTCAATCAAGACATACGTCCTATTTTATATGGTGCTTCTTTATGTGCGTTAAAGAAAAAGACTGGCGGTCTACGTCCTATAGCTGTTGGAAATTTTTATCGACGTTTAGTAGCGAAACTTGCTTGTTTCAATTTACGAGAAAGTTTTGGAAATCTATTAATCAAAACCCTAACCCAGTTGAAAAAGTTTTTCTGAAACTTGATTTTAAGAATGCATTCAATACTATAGACAGGAATTTCATGTTACATTCGGTGGCTAACGTCATACCAGACATATATCCTTTTATTGAACAATGTTACAGTCTTTCTTAATATTTGGTAACGAAATTATAATGTCCGAACAAGGAGTACAGCAGGGAGATCCACTTGGACCACTATTGTTCTGTCTTTCTATTCATCATATTATAACTAAAATATCCACTGAATTCAACGGCTGGTATCTGGACGATGGTTCAATTGGTGACAAAGCAAATGTGGAATTAGAAAATTTTCGTTACACAATAAGTCATTCGAAAGACCTGGGACTTGAACTAAATTTCGAGAAATGCGAACTCATTTTTCTGGATAAACAGGACCCTAACATCATCGATCAATTTACCCTAATAGCTCCTGGTATACGAGTGATTGAAAAACCCAATTGGTTTCTTCTTGGTGCCCGATTTTCTGATGATGCCTTAAAATTTTGTTTGCAAGAAAAATTACAATCACTTCGTGTCATGTCAGGACGTTTATCTATTTTACCAACACATGTCGCATTCCATTTATTGAAAAATTCATTAGCCATTCCAAAATTATCGTATATTTTGAGGTGCAGCCCTACTTGGTATGACGAACAGGGATTACAAAATATCGATGACGAATTAAGAAGGATGCTGGAACTCATTACTAATAACCGTATCGAAGACGAAACTTGGTTACAGGCATCACTTCCAGTTTCTAGAGGAGGATTAGGAATTCGTTCAGCCACTTCACTCGCTCTGCCATCATTTCTGTCCTCATTTTGCAGTGTTTCCGATCTGATAGAAATTATCTTACAATACCCAAAGTCAATATCTGATTGTGTTTTTGATCGGGGAAAATCTCGTTGGGAATCTAGAACTGGCCAAACAATGAAAATTGAAGATATGAAAAACCAGAGGGCATGGGATAAACCATTACTAGATCAAGCAACTAGTATTTTACTGAAGACAGCTTCTGACACTTCAAAAAATAAGGCTCGTCTTCTCGCAGTAACTGTGCAAGAATCTGGTGCTTGGTTAAATGCTGTTCCTGTAGCATCACTTGGGACTCTATTGGATGACGACTCTTTCAGACTTGCCATCGGATTTCGACTTGGTACACCACTGTGTGTTCAACACATTTGTAAATGTGGTGCATTTGTGGATGAATCAGGTACTCATGGGTTGAGCTGTCGTTTTAGCGCTGGTCGTTTATCTCGCCATTATGCAATTAATGATCTAATCAAATCAGCAAAAATTCCTGCGATTTTAGAACCCATAGGCACAAGTCGAGACGACGGAAAACGGCCGGATGGTATGACACTTGTTCCATGGAAAAATGGTAAATCTGTTGTTTGGGACTTGTGTAGATACATTAGCAACTTGCCATCTTCCTGCTACTTCTGCGAAAGCCGGTGCTGCTGCTTCTTTAGAAGAAAGTTCCAAACTACGGAAATATCAGAATTTGGGAAATAATTATATCTTTCGCCCAATAGCTTTTGAAACGTTTGGTGTTTTTGGCTCTGAAGCCTTATCTTTCATCAATGAAATTGGAAAAAAGGTAACCGATGAAACCCTCGAATCAAGAGCCACATCTTTTCTCATTCAGAAAATTAGTATAGCCATCCAAAGAGGAAATGCAGCTTCGTTTTTCGGTACTCTCCCTGATTCCAAAAAACTTGATGAAATTTACTTTCCTGAAAACCAATTTCATAAAGAAAAGAGAGGTAATAAGGAACCATTTTATGAAATTAAAATAGAAGCAAATGGAAAGAATACTTTCAGCAAAATTCTCAAATGGGTTTCAAAGATATTTCGGATTGTTCAGTGATAAATTCTTCAGTCAAAACCTTGGGTTAAATGATTTAAAAAATATCGGTAACACCTGTTTCATGAACAGCGTAATTCAATGTTTATCAAATACGAAATGGTTATTGGACGCTGAAATGAATACACTTCAAAGAAAAAATTCCCTTCCGAAAAAGAATCGAAAGAGGTATGGATTTTTCTTTGAAAATTATTTAATTCGAGGTGGGGCTTGATTTTCTGCCCGACAAAATATTTTGACATAGGGGTCTTTTCAAGTACGCTAAAATGAATACATTCATAGAAAAAATTCCCAATTCAAATAGTATTTCAACGAGTTATATATTTTTTTTAGAAAATTATTTTATTCGGGGTGGGGGTTGATTTTCTGCCCGACAAAATATTTTGACATAGGAGTCTTTTCGAGTGCGTTGAAATGGATACATTCAAAGAAAAAAAATCCAATTCAAACAATATTCGAAAGAGTTATGGATTTTTCTTTGAAAATTATTTAATTCGAGGTGGGGCTTGATTTTCTGCCCGACAAAATATTTTGACATAGGGGTCTTTTCAAGTACGCTAAAATGAATACATTCATAGAAAAAATTCCCAATTCAAATAGTATTTCAACGAGTTATATATTTTTTTTAGAAAATTATTTTATTCGGGGTGGGGGTTGATTTTCTGCCCGACAAAATATTTTGACATAGGGTTCCTTTCAAGTACGCTAAAATGAATACATTCAAAGAAAAAAATCCCAATTCAAACAATATTTGAAAGAGTTATGGATTTTTCTTTGAAAATTATTTTATTCGGAGTGGGGGTCGATTTTCTGCCCGACAAAATATTTTGACATAGGGTTCCTTTCAAGTACGCTAAAATGAATACATTCAAAGAAAAAAATCCCAATTCAAACAATATTTGAAAGAGTTATGGATTTTTCTTTGAAAATTATTTTATTCGGAGTGGGGGTCGATTTTCTGCCCGACAAAATATTTTGACATAGGGTTCCTTTCAAGTACGCTAAAATGAATACATTCAAAGAAAAAAATCCCAATTCAAACAATATTTGAAAGAGTTATGGATTTTTCTTTGAAAATTATTTTATTCGGGGTGGGGGTTGATTTTCTGCCCGACAAAATATTTTGACGTAGGGTTCTTTTTAAGTACGCTAAAATGAATACATTCAAAGAAAAAAATCCCGATTTTAACAATATTCGAAAGAATTATGGATTTTTTGTTGAAAATTATTTCATTCGGAGTGGGGGTCGATTTTCTGCCCGACAAAATATTTTGACATAGGAGTCTTTTCGAGTGCGCTGAAATGGATACATTCAAAGAAAAAAATCCCAATCCAAATAATATTTGAAAGAATTATGGATTTTTCTTTGAAAAATATTTTATTCGGGGTGGGGGTTGATTTTCTGCCCGACAAAATATTTTGACGTAGGGTTCTTTTTAAGTACGCTAAAATGAATACATTCAAAGAAAAAAATTCCGATTTTAACAATATTTGAAAGAATTATGGATTTTTTGTTGAAAATTATTTTATTCGGAGTGGGGGTCGATTTTCTGCCCGACAAAATATTTTGACATAGGATTCTTTTCGAGTGCGCTGAAATGGATACATTCAAAGAGAAAAATCCCAATCCAAATAATATTTGAAAGAATTATGGATTTTTCTTTGAAAATTATTTTATTCGGGGTGGGGTTGATTTTCTGCCCGACAAAATATTTTGACGTAGGGTTCTTTTTAAGTACGCTAAAATGAATACATTCAAAGAAAAAAATTCCGATTTTAACAATATTTGAAAGAATTATGGATTTTTTGTTGAAAATTATTTTATTCGGAGTGGGGGTCGATTTTCTGCCCGACAAAATATTTTGACATAGGATTCTTTTTGAGTACGCTAAAATGAATACATTCAAAGAAAAAAATCCCAATTCAAACAATATTTGAAAGAGTTATGGATTTTTCTTTGAAAATTATTTTATTCGGAGTGGGGGTCGATTTTCTGCCCGACAAAATATTTTGACATAGGATTCTTTTCGAGTGCGCTGAAATGGATACATTCAAAGAGAAAAATCTCAATCCAAATAATATTTGAAAGAGTTATGGATTTTTCTTTGAAAATCATTTTATTCGGGGTGGGGTTGATTTTCTGCCAGACAAAATATTTTGACGTAGGGTTCTTTTTAAGTACGCTAAAATGAATACATTCAAAGAAAAAAATTCCGATTTTAACAATATTTGAAAGAATTATGGATTTTTTGTTGAAAATTATTTTATTCGGAGTGGGGGTCGATTTTCTGCCCGACAAAATATTTTGACATAGGATTCTTTTCGAGTGCGCTGAAATGGATACAGTCAAAGAGAAAAATCCCAATCCAAATAATATTTGAAAGAATTATGGATTTTTCTTTGAAAATTATTTTATTCGGAGTGGGGGTCGATTTTCTGCCCGACAAAATATTTTGACATAGGGTTCTTTTTGAGTACGCTAAAATGAATACATTCAAAGAAAAAAATCCCAATTCAAACAATATTTGAAAGAGTTATGGATTTTTCTTTGAAAATTATTTAATTCGAGGTGGGGGTTGATTTCCTGCCCGACAAAATATTTTGGCATATGGGTCTTCTCAAGTACGCTAAAATCAATACATTCACAGAAAAAAATCGCAATCCAAACAATATTTGAAAGAGTTATGGATCTTTCTTTGAAAATAATTTAATTCGGGGTGGGGGTTGATTTTCTGCCCGACAAAATATTTTGGCATAAGGGTCTTATTCTGTATGCTGAATTGGATGCATTTCCAAAAAAATCTCCATCCACGAAATATTTTAATAAGTTATGGATTTGATGAGTCATGGATTTTCTTTTAACTCATTTGTATATATTCCAACAATTTCTGATGACTTGATATTCTCGACAATTTTTGATATGGAGGATTTATTGTTATACTTGTTTTCAATCGCATACATTTCAGGTTGTTCAGTAAATTCATGGTTGGCCATTAATTTGTTCCGTATTTTGGGAGCCGCTGATTATCGGATCTCCCGCTTCGCATCGACAAATCCATGGCTAGAACTCGTGGCTGCTTTCACACTGATGTCAAGAGTGATGTATCGCATGTTTCCTTGTTGGTTTCAAATGAATCCTCCACTATTGGCGATTCAGCATTAGAACATGACTGGCCTCGACAATGTGTACATGCCAGAGAACACAATGGTCCAACTTTTTTACAACCACATTTAGCGCTGCATCCCGTTTTACAGTTGCAAAAAATTGTGTTCAGCAGTTTTTCCGGCGCATTGTCGACCAACTTCCAACCCCAGTCTTTTAGGTCTAGCTGATAACCAAGCCACACTTGAACTTGGTAATATACCCGGAAAAGATGTTGATGAGCAGCAACTGAGGTTGGAGAAAGACAAGGTAATTGCACCGGTTTCTTATTTCTAGTGTTTTACGAAACATGCTTATCGATACTTATCTAAGCAGGTGGTTTTTTTCGGAGATTTGTACATAGAAAGAAGAAACTGAATCCCGTTGGTGATAATTTCTTGTTGAGTCGAATTACTTTTTTTGAAAACTTCAGCACATTGAACTAAATCTTGTTTTTCAAACATTTTAAAGACTGTTGGTTTACCCCTACTGTAAAATGCAGACGTCGTATCACAGCCAGTTATTGCGTGTTAAAATAGTACATGATTTTGACTCTTTGCAAGAGTAAATAGATACACTTTTTGTCGAATATATTTCGGTTTGACTTTGAGCTTTTCCTGGCTTTAGAAAGAAAATAGTGGAGTTCGAGCAGTAAGAAGTACGAGTAAGTCTACTTACATTTTTTGTAGAGAATTTTATGATCCTCAATTTTTAGCTGAGGTTATTTTATGATAAATTTCACCGTTTTCCTGAAAATCGCGGAAAACCAATTTTTTTTAGAGATTTTTGACCTTTGACCTCGAATACATTTTTTTCCGGACATCGCAATCATTTGGAATTTCAAAATCTTATTTTAAACTATGTTTTGAACAATTACACGCATTTGCAGCTTGTTGTAAATTTATGTACATTCACTCTCATTTTTTAGTGTAATTTGACCGGACTAACACAGCGAACGGCAGCTCTTCGTCTGGCGGCATTGGGCATGGGTTCAAGTCTGAACTATAAGTATCGGTTGATATCAGATTAAAAAATGTCATTAGGCGCTACTAGAATTTGATTTTATGAAATCCAAAAAACGAAATTATTGAGAATGATAGAGCCTCATGAAATGAAAGTCAAAATCCCCAACAATAGTTTATTACTTCGATAATATTCATTTATGGATTATACTGATGAGAATATACAATGAGTTATGTACAAAATCTGGGACACTACCCAGAATATGTTCTATTCATTACAGGCTGATGAATAAAAATAATAGAATTTGATACTTTTTAGAGAGGTTCGGAATCAGCTCTGCTTTAGACGGTGTATTTGTGGTGGTAATGAACGTGAATAGTGGATGTATCAAACAGAAAATGCGTTGAGAGATGTACTTCTAGCTGAAATAGAGACTAGAGCCAAACGCATCAGCTGCTGTTAGTGGGATCAAATCTGCTTTACAACGGAACCTGCATTCTGAACACTTCGATAGAACTATACATCAGACCTGGAATATATCTGCTATGGATATTGCTATGGTTCGAGAGTACTGGTACAGTTCATTTACAACATGTAAATGTGAAAAGGGAACTCCAGGAATAGATTATTTTCTCCTCATAATATAGAGTGGAAAGAGCATCAAGCCCCAACGGGAAAACCATGTGAAATAGGTTTAGTTACAACCAATTTTGATATACAAAAAAGGCAAAATGGCGAAGAAAAGCTTACAAGATCTAAATACTGAAATTACATACCTCTCGGGTTCACAGGGTAAACTTGCTCCCAACAGAAGCAAAATAAACACCAAAATCAAAATCTACATGAGCATATCCTTATCGCAAAATAATAATTCACAAGGAAGCCAGTGCGCTTATGACTCGCCTCTCTGGAGGCAGGCCGGCCAGAAAAAACCTTCTTTTTGTTGAAAAAAATAACTAGAAAATCAACCTACAGCGCATTCTGGCTGGCATACATTTTGATTGTGTCGAAAAGCTCAAAGCTCAAACTAATTTGAACTTTATAAAAGGAACTATTTTCAGGCGGGTTAAAATTTGAATTGGGATTAATAAAATATATACCTATATATAAAGGTTTTTGAATGAAGAAAAACTTTTCAATGCCAAAAAACTCTACCTAATGTCAAAAGGACTACTAGAAAAATGAAGTAGTTGTTTCGACCCGCTAGATGGCATACCTAAGAGTTCACGTTTCGTAGTGTCGAGTAGCAACGAACGCACCAAATCTAGAGCGATGATGAGAACAGCACACACTAACACACTACCAGACAGTATCTAATTACCTGACTGTAAGGTTTGGTGATAAATAGATAGGGAATAATAGGCCAGTGAGGTGGCCAGCAAGGTCTCCAGACTTAAGTGTTATGTCTAAAGCAAATGTCTCTATATACCTACACAGTAGGTTTAATGGACTGACGCCTATCAGAAAACAACTACTCCCCTGGCTAATACCACGAAGGGCGTTGGATTATATCAGACAGGCGTCAGTGCAGGAATCTTCACAGAAAATGTCCTGCATATGCAATTGGCAATCCAACTGAAAGAGTCGACCTTCAATTATGGAACGGGCACACTTGCAGACCGGTTTCGGGCTTATTAGCCACTCATCAGTGCAAGATAGTGACCATCATCGACCTAAAGTGGTATAATTGTGATATGAATTATTTTTTTCAAGTTTTTCTTTATTTTTATGAATATCCAGCAAGTGTTATGGATACATCCTTATGGGGTACACTGAAAAATGAGTTTATGGTCAGAGGTAATATCAAAATATTGAGGACCTTCAACACAGCAATTCTTAGAGAGTTTGGAAGATTGAGGAGGGAAATTAATCGTGCAGTGAATAATATTCGAAGAAGGGCACAGTTGTGTTAGCCCTATTTATTCATTCAGCCACATTACAGAGTATTATTCCATTTGTGGTAGGTCCAGGACATAGCAAAATAAAATAAAATGAAATAAAAATAAAATACACATTCAAAACAAAACTACAATTTAAAATATATTCCCTCATTTCTAATTATTCAGAATTAAATTGGGTGAAGAGTGCTCCCCAATGGCATGTGTTATAGTGATGTGTTTGTTATGACACGTAGTTTCCCATGAACTCACACCGGCCTCCAAATACTCCCTCGTCGAGTAGAAACTGTGACATCAAATATTTTCGAATTAGTATCTTAAACTTATGGGTAGGTAGTTCCTTAATATGTACTGGATATTTATTATATAATTTCACGTCTAAGGTGTTGCGTTCAGAAGTCAATAAACGACGTCTAGTTGGTCGAATCAAATTACAATTTATTGTGGTATAATTGTGATATGAATTATTTTTTTCAAGTTTTTCTTTATTTTTATGAATATCCAGCAAACAATTGAGGATGTAAATACACGGTAAGGTGAGTATTTTTAGGTTTTCAAATATGGGGCGACAACTGTCACTATAACTGGCTTTAGATATTATTCGTAAAGCTCGTTTTTGGAGCCTAAAAATTCTCACAGAGTCTACAGCGTTTCCCCATAGAGTTACACTGTAATTAATGTGAGAGTGAAATAAGCCAAAGTAGGCTGTTTTCAGAACTGCCAGGTTTGCAAATCTGCTCAGTTTCCGTATAATAAACAAGCCCAGCATTTTGAGCATTTGCTGTGATTTACTTTTGTCTTTACATTTTAGTTATTTATTGTTATTTGTTCAACGTTCCATTTTCATTGGAAATGACACAATGTCTAATTTACCTCGTACACACCTCATTTACCAAATTTTGATTGTTGATTCTGTCTCCGTATTTTTTCATTGGCTTTTCAAACAAACCAAACTCGGTGAGATTTTGATCCAATAACTTGAACATAGTTCGATGTGGTTGTCGTCTTTCGGGATACAAGTTTAAATACATTTCCGATGTCCTAACACTGTTTCTATCGTATTTGTAATAAATCTGTATCATATTTCTTTTTTCTTCATTCGTGAAAGCCATTTTTCGCCAAAAATTCAATGACTTGTACAATAACAAAATGTCATTGAGTGTAACAAATTGAAAGTCAAATTTAGAAAGATCAAAGTCAAAGCATATAATAATAAGAAATAATTTTTTTCAATATCTCCAATTTTTCGAAAAAGAATGATAACTTATAATACATCATTGAAAAGGTAAAATCTAGTTCTATTCAAAAAAGAAAGAATTCAATGTAGCGCCCATAAGAAGAAATAAAGTTGATGATGGCGACCGGAAGACGAAACGTTGGATAGTAAATCTGAAAACACGATTATGTAGCAGGAAAAAGTGGTAATGTGGAAGTGCAATTTATTTTCGAATCCTTCGAAAAATAAACCAAAAAATAGAAACCATTTTCCGAAAGTTTCTGTTTTTTTCCTGATATCTCCGGATATACTCGGAATTTCAGAACTTTCTCAACGGCATTTTCCGAAAATTTAACTATCTTCGTATCCCTCATAGTTTCCGAGATTCCAACGGTAATGATCGAATTTGAAACACCCTGTATATGAGCATAACTCAGTTTAGTTCATGATTAGGTACAATGAGTTGAATATGGTTTGAGTTGACCAAGTGAAGCATAAGCTACACATTGAATGAAATAGCATTTGATAAAGATAACATACTGCATGATAGAAGAAAATGCTATAACACTCTCATAATCTATTTTTTCGAAACAAAAATCAACGAGTCAGGGTGTGCCTGATGTAAAAGATTTTTTATTCATTTCTACTTATATGAATGAGTGTATACGTCACAGATATTTGTTTGCCTGGAAGTTTCAAAGAATTACACTGAAATATTCGGAAAAACCATTATCCTTTCAACAATGTAGATAAAACAAGTTTTCCCTGGATATTTCTTTTGGTGACCCTTCTGGCCGTTGTCGTTCGCTGGACAGGCATTCTATTTGAATAAAATCCTCCAATCGGAACTGAAGATCGAAATCTATTTACATTCTGAACAAATTGAAGTTCTACCAGATAGCTGGAGCATTTAGAAAGTAAACGAATGTATAAGAGAATAGACAAAATACTCTGAAAATTTTATTCACCAACTCAGATACTTTTCCTAACTATTTCTGGCCTACCAATTCTTAATATTTCTAGGTAGATAAATACAATTCAATAGTCGTTATAAATATATTAAATAATAATAATCTCCATAACAAATGGTTTATACTTTTAGACATTTAAAGAGTATTTATTTATTTATTGAAAGAAAAGCATCAAAATCAAACATTAGCAAATTGAAATAAATATGTGATTCTGAAGTGTTGATATAACAAGAAATATCTGGCGATTTGTTTGAAGGTGGTTGACAATGTTTCGTGGTGTATTTCATCAGTTCGGACTTCCATTGTCTAATATAATATAAATTGATTTGATAACCCTGAAAAAATCAAAAAAGATTAACCGAAAATAACAATTTCATTAAACAAAAAACTGAAATAACAAGTTATGGTTTGAAATCTTTTAATTTTTTTTCAGTTTTTGTTAATATTTTTAATTTTTTCAGCTTTTATAATTTGGTTTGAAATCTTTTAATTTTAATTTTTTTTTCATTTTTTGTAAATATTTTTAATTTTTTCAATTTTTTCAGCTTTTAATAATATTTCAATTTTTATTTGTTTGGTTGTTGTACGTTATTTCTTTGTAATTTCAGTTTTTTGTTTAATAAAATTGTTATTTTCGGTTAATCTTTTTAATTTTTGCAGGGTTATCAAATCAATTTATATTATATTAGACAATGGAAGTCCGAACTGATGAAATATATTATGTCAATTTCAATACCTACCACCTCCTATACTTTGACCCCCGTAGAAAATTAAAAAATATGCAAAAACACATCAAACTTGAATGGAAAGGAAAGTTGAGTGATACCGTATTTTAAATGTTCTGTAACTAACTACCTTTTAAAAAATACCACAAACTTGATCTTTTTCAGTACTTTTGGAGAAATCAAGTAAAACCGTGAAGTCAGTGAAGTGTTTTGCAATAAAGCATTCAAAATTAATGAAAAGTAATGTATCTTATCAAATATATTCGAAAAGTTATATTTTATGTTTTAAATATTGATGAAGTCTGCTCTCAAAATACTCACTAACATTTCGAGAAACTTCTGCTTAAAGTTCTTCACACGCAACTTCTATTCAAAGTTTTTCAATTTTGAGGCTGTTTTATATACAATCGATTTTAGATGCCCCATAGAAAGAAGGCGATAAGTCTGGTGATCGTGGTGGGCATTCTATTGATCCTCTTCGGCTAATTTACCTGCCAGGAAATTTGTCATTTAACGTCTAAGTAGCTTGGTAAAGCTCCACCTTGTTGAAAGTGAATAAGATTGTTTTGCAAAATAATCCGCATCAATTTGATTTTCCAAACTAGTTTTTATTAGGGGTCTATTAATTCTTCAAGCATATTTAGGTATAGCTCACCAGTTAGATTTTCTGCAATAAACAAAAGTCCAATAATAGTATTTCCAAGAATGTATTACCCTGAAAAGTCGTGGATCTTCGTCGCTGCAGTATCGACAATATTGTTTATTAAATGCCCATTAAGAATCGTCGTCATAAAGCTGCTGAAGAATTTTCATTCTATCCTGGTGAAATTTATTCACCTTTAGTGCTTTCCTTTCTGTTTTCGTGTGACATTCGTATTTGGCATGCCACAATACAAAGTACTAATGATGACTCATTGGATTCTACACAATTCGTTACCATATATTTCCGCTTGAAATACAGTCGCATAGGACCCTAGGCAGGATTATATTCTTAAAAATGTTTGTCCGTGTAAGTGAAATTTTTATTCTCTTAGTGTACAGTGTAGAAACCCTGTGAGTGATATTTGATTTATTTGTTTTCTGTATAATTCAGTGTTCACATGAAAGTATTTGTTTCGAAAAAATGTTTCTTCCTTCCTTCATTTGGAAGATTCCGATATTTTTCTGTATCAAGGTGGAGTAGTAGAAAGCCAAAAACTTTCTTTCCCAAAAATTAGTCACTCCTAAAAATATAACCCTTTCAAATTGAATTCTTAAAAATGTCAAGCCAAGGTAACATATATATCGAAAAGTCTCCTTCAATTTCTATTCTAGATCAGAAGACAAGACAGACTCGAACTGTCACAAATAATACCTTACAAACGAATTTTCCTATACAATACATCCTTCAACAAGAAATAGAGAATATCGACGTGAAAGATAAACTCGATATTCACCCATATATCAAGTATATGTCGGCTTGCGGAAAGAAATACGTGATGCTAATGTTGAATTTATACCGCTTTGTTTACCCTAACATCGAACGATTTATTTATTGACCTCAACGGCAAACCTTTCCGTAACACGCTGCTGAAAAATGCAATGTGGTTTTCTAGAAACAACCGATTCAAAGGGTCACAAACCCGAAGATCTATAGATCTAATACGAATTCGCCAATGGTGCCAGTAGATAGAATTAGTCTCAGTATTTATTTAATTCGGTTTTGTATTTCTTCCATCGGTTGGTTAGCGTTGGAAAAGGTCCAATTTATTTTGAGTTCAGTTCAATGGAGACCGGAAGAGGGGTTCTTTTTTATAGTGATATAATGGGAACTAAATATACTACTGGCAATTATGAAATCAACCCCAGCTTCGTAGATTCGTTTCTTTTTGTCGAGATCAAAAATGTTACCACCGAAATATTGGTTTTATTTCAATTCAATTTTTATAAATCTGACCACTAATGAAATGTCATCTTACGTAATAGCTCATTATGACCACCACACAATTTGTTACATTGTATTCTGTTGCCACGTCAGAATGTCGAGATATTATTACTGTATGTAATGAAAACAAATGATCGGTGTCTGTAGATGGAAGATATTTGAGAAAAAATATTTGAAGGGTCCTTATCAGCGCAAAAGAACCCAAAACAAGGTTTTTTTATATATTTTGTCTGTTTCTCTGTGGGTTTGTGTTTGTAGATCAGTTTTCCTATAAATCAAGATGGGCAAACACATCAGAACTTTTTATCGTTAGAAAATCTGGGAAAACCCAAGAACTGAAATTTAGGAGAATGAAGTCGCGGCATCAGTTGTTTTCTCATATACAAACACTTTCTCAAATTTATGCAATTGAAAAATTCAAAACACATAATTTTGAATAAAAATTCCAATCATTTACTGACATTCATTGTTTAAAGAATGCAGTTCGGAAATTCTGCACAAACATGATTCCGAAACTCAGTATCAATTCCGTTGAAGGTGTTAACAGAAGATCCATTTGTATTGAACGCGAAGGAAGACCAATAAATTGTTCGAAAACTACCTAATTTTCATATTTCATTAGGTTTCTAATTTTTTAATATTCTTCAGTCTTATTGTTACTCGAAATTCATAGCAATAACAATTCAATCAAAAGTGCTTTCAAACTGTTCAGACTTTGCAACACTCACAGATTGTTAAATTATACCAAAAAATACGAAAATTCGTACCCAGCCTGAAATAGATAGGATCATTCAAAATACTATCAGAAATCAAATCTAAAGCATCCTCATCGATATGATACCTCTAGGTCAAACGTCACAAGTTTATCGCGATTTTCAGCAAAATGGTCAGTTTTATCATGAAATTAGTTCCAACAGAAATTGTAGATCAGATAATCATCTATAGAAAATGTCCAAATACTTTTTTCCTAAGAACCACCGTTTCTGAGACTTTACGATTCATAAAGTTGGAAGAGTTGTAGTCGTCATTATATGCACACTATACACACGTTTCCACGCCACTTTTGAGGTAGTGTACTTAGCGCGTTTTTTTCCCGGTAAGCCTATTCCATGAATCTGATTTGATTCTGTTCAATTTGAAACTACCGAATAGTGAGAGATATTGGCAAGGATTGAAAATGATAAAAGAGGCGTGAGTTAAAAAAAATAGCGACATTAATTAGTCTGATTCATAAATTCTTGTTCTTATTCTTGTTTTTATTCTTCTCTTTGTTCTCCTTCTTTATCCTGAGTGCAAGTGAATTGCCCCACTAGTGATAAATTGTTGGTATCAAACGATTCCTCAACTGTTGGTGATTCAACATTGGAGCACGACCGGCCTTGACAATTTGTACATGCTGGAGAACAAAACAGTCCAACTTTTTTGCAACCACTTGTAGCACTATATCCCTTTTTACAGATGCTAAAAATTGTGTTAAGTAGTTTTTCCAACACAGGTAGGGAGTATCGTCTGAACTAGTTCTAATATACCGTCGACCAACTTCCAGCCCCACTCTAGCTGATAACCAAGCCACACTTGAATTTGGTAATATACCCGTAAAATGATGAGTGGCCGCCAAGGTTGGAGGGGGCAAGATAATTGCACTTGTTTTGTATTTCGAGTATTTTTAACGAAACATGCATATCAAAACTCATCAAAGCGCGTATTAGGAGCTCCATACAAAGAGAGAAGAAAGCGAATTCCATTGTTGATAACTTCTTGTGTAGTTGAATTACTCTTTTTAAAAACTTCAGTACATTGAACTAAATCTTGTTTTCCAAACATTTTGAAAACTGTTGTTTTACCCTCCTGAAAAAATCAGATGTACATGATTTTGACACTTTGCAAAACTTTTTGATGAACATATTTCCGATTGATGTTAAACTTTTCCAAGTTCAAAAAAACAATGGTTGTATTCGTTAAATTGAACTGCTCCATTGATGTTTCAATTATCATTACATCAGCATCACTATAAGCTTGTTTTGTCAATATATTTTCAGCAGTTAACTTTTATTTCAACATTGAAATGAACCGATATTTGTTGTGAATATTTCCAAGAAGTTTCTGTTGACTGGTAAGAACTATCATAGATTGGTCGAATAAAATATGAAATGATGTTGCTGAAGTTCTACGACGTTGTTCTGCGGCTTAAGAATTTTTCGTAAAATCATTATAGCAATCAAATTCGACTGTAACTCTGGGGACCAACATGTTGACATACATACTGAATGTATTCATCTAAGATAACGTTGAATGTTTTTTCGTCATCTCACACAACGCGTTGTAACAAATATCCTCCATTAATGATGTATGTCGCATTCATGTTGTTAAAATTTTGCATTATTCAATAACTTCGAATTGAACAGAATCACAACAGATCCGTGAAATAGGCCTACCCGGGAAACCGTGTTGAAAAAAACGCGATATAAGTACAATTCCTCAAAGGCGGCGTGGAAATGTGAGCATATTATGACGATTACAACTTTTCCAACTTTTTGAATCGTTATATCTCAGAAACTGTGGATCTTGGGAAAAAGTATTTGTACATTTTTGATAGATAATTATCTGATCTACAAAAACTAGTTTTGGGAACAATCCTACCAACTTTGAGCTGGGTGTGAATTTTTGTACCGTCGGATGTCTAAATTGACCGGATGAATATTTAATTGTTATCTGAATTAAATTCCAAATAATAAACGATTAGGTATATCAAAAGTAAACAACATGACATGATTCATGTAGAAGTCAATTTGAACTGAACTGAAAAAGTTTTATATATTTTCTAGTTGCTTGAAAATAACTGACTTCAATAAATCCATAGTACAGCTTATAAAATGTATGAAAAGTTTTTTAATTTTCGATATGGTCCCGTCTACTAGATGAAAATTGTTTCTCTTAAGGTTGAATGAAAATTTCATTTCTTATAGATGCATCAAATTTATTCACATTTTACATATATTTTTAATATTGAGCCATCATATTGGAATCTTGGGGACGATTGTATTTATCATAATCCAGATAAATACTTATCACTTCATTTGAAGAATAAGATACAGTCTGTTACTAATTTAGTATTGATTCAGTTTCAACCGATTTGAGTAATATTTTAATTTTGGATAAGCATTTTTTCAGTGGCCAAGGTACGGAACAACACTTTATTATATACGAGTACTAGCTGACCTGGCAAACGTTGTTCTGCCATATAAATTATTTCTGTATGGTATGAATTTTGACGTCAAGTTTGGTGGCAATTAAAAAAAAATAAAAATTTTGAAAAATCGTCGAGCAAAATGTTCACATCCACCAAATATACACAAAAAAATCATAAAAATCTGTTGAGCTGTTTCGGAGGAGTGGGGCCACAAACACCTGGATTCGAGATTTTCATGTATTAGATTATTGTCACAAAAATGAGCAAAAAAATCATAAAATTGGTATCCAAAATACTAATAGCCACATTTTTGAATATTTTCCAGTAGATAATCGGTAACAATTCGATTCTTAAGAAAAATAGTTTTTTAAAAAAAATTCTGCTACCGGTACTTTCGAATATTTTGCTGAATATATTTCACTTTGCCCTTCATCACATGTTTTTAGTTAGAAATCCAATGATTTATTGAATTTTTGTGTTATCGTTCTTGAACTATTGGTCATACCATAAGCAGTCAAGGAAAATCAAGAACCGCATTCTACAGATTTCTGATCCTTCTTTTCATAAAAAAAAAATTATATATACTTTTCCATTTATTTATTAATAACTCCTACCCGGATCCTCTACTTAAGAAGATCTTATTTAGTACGTCAACCA
Organism: Leptinotarsa decemlineata; assembly: GCF_025532065.1. Taxonomy (NCBI): domain Eukaryota; kingdom Metazoa; phylum Arthropoda; class Insecta; order Coleoptera; family Chrysomelidae; genus Leptinotarsa; species Leptinotarsa decemlineata. Next base: position 1,689,624 of record NW_027412574.1, read on the forward strand.
TTGACGTTCAAATTAACAATAACCACCAGTTGGATATAAATCCTTTACAGTCTGACAATGTCACAATTGGGGCTGATCCACCTCCAGTTCCTATACTTTTCTCTTCTTTACCATACATAAGTGATATGACACCCAAGTTATACAAAGATTTAAATGTAAAACTAGCTTTCAAAACCATATTCACCAATAATAAATTATTTTCGAAACTCAAAGATAAAACTTCTATTAACTTTCAATCTCAATTAATCTATTCTATTCCATGTTTAAATTGTGGTAGGGAATATCTTGGTCAAACGTCAAGATTACTCAAAGACAGAATCAGCGCACATAAAAGTGATAGTAGATTACTTCCTGGGAGATGTGCTCTCAGTAATCATGTTTCCATACAATGTCATAAAATGGACTACAATTCAACAAATAATTCATCAACTGAAAAAAATCTAAAAGATTGTTTTTTGGAAATGTCATTTATATTACAATCCAAGAATTGCCTTAATAAAAGATCAGACATTGATCACATCAGTGAAATCTATGCCTTTTTATTAGATATTGACAAAAGTCTACATGATTTCAACACCAATAACAATTCTGGTTTGTCATTAATATAATTTCATAACATTTTAAATATTTTAACAAACTCCCGACCGCCCTATGGCAGGGTTTTACTTTCATTTAACAAGATCATTTCACTTGTTTTCCTCAAGACTAATGAGGGTGTTGTCAATTAATTAACATGTTTGATTTTTGGGTTTTCTCATTAAGTTACTTACAAAACACCAGATGTTTCTGATCACACTTGCACCATAATAGTTCTCTTTTGTTTCATAGTTTTATCATCTACAAACAAACACACTTTTTGAAACTGAATTACATGACAGCTGAGATTGTCAATTGTTCTGTGTCTCTCTCTTTGTTCTTCAACCACATGGCTTTTACCGGTAATCCATAATTTTAAACAAATAACGATTTTTAGTAAATTTTAATTCAATATTCTTCTTTGTATCCAGTGAGGAGTAAACCTCTTTTAATGTAATGACTGGTTTATATTATTGACATGTTTAAATTGTTCAAATGTAACATTCTTTTCGATACGGCCAACCTCACTATCAGTAAGTTGAGATCTTTCATAATAATTATTTTATATTATACAAATTTTGTAGCTTTTCCCTGACGATGATAACAAATTTTATCGAAATATTGGAATAACTGGTGTTATAAGAGTACACTTCCGTTCTTCTGCTGATCACCCAAAGATATTTTCCAAGTTTATATATATATATATATATATATATATATATATATATATATATATATATATATATATACATATATATATATATATATATATATATATATATATACAGGGTGTTTCAGAATTCGACGGACAAACTTATACCACGTCATTCCTCTTGCAAAATGATGAAAAATGAGGTAGGACATGTGTGTCCGGAAATGAGCCGTTTCAGAAATACAGGGCGTTGAAGTTGCAAAATAAAAAGACCCTTTTCGTCGTAGCTCCCGCCGGACTAAAAGGAATAAATTGATGAAACTCAGCAAATCGATTACGAGCTAGAATGTGCTTCCTCCAGTGGTATGTTTGCTTCAGTATCAGTAGCCAGTGGCGTTCCAGCGAGGTAATAGCTTATATTTCCCCCCTTATTTTTTACGCCACTGACTTTATATCCACAACCGTCTTTTTTTTTAATTCCTTGATCAATTTTACGTAAAAACCAAATAAACATTCACTATGAAAAAACCAGTAGTTTTCGAGAAAAATTGAGTTGAACTGATAGGTGCATTCTCATATGGGAATATTAATAATCGAGTAAAATAATCGAAATTCCAAAACCGAAATTATTTGAACTCTTTCATCATTCTACCATTCATTGTGTGCTTGAAAAATTATTCACTTCGGCAACATATTGCGGATTTTCTACCATTTTACCAACTTTTTTTGCAGATATGTTGTGAGCCCGCAGACCTACTGAATGGCTTTACCTCGAGATTTATTTTTTAATAAAATGTTCCAACCAAACGATTTTCAAAGACAATTACGAATGGTTGGCAAAACTGAACTCAGAATGTTTTATCGAATTATCTTCTCTCACTGGGTAAAAATCCAAGTTTTATCGATTAATCAAAATACCATTACTTGTTTCAACCTTAGCCATCTACAATGTTTCCTGGGCATATCTATTATAGTTTTGTTAGATAACTGTACCGATATTCTCGAGTTCTTCAGCCACTGGTTGAATAGTTTCAGAATACATTCACGTGACTTATAACAATCTTTGATCCACCTAAGCAATGAGGATTACTTTATTCATTGACAACAATAAATTTGTTAGGGGGCTGTGGAAATGAAATGAGATTCGTATGACACTTCCAAGTTAACGTAGCTGTCAGAAAGTGTTTGATTGTGTATTTCGTATAATAAAAATGAATTTTACATTCGAAGAGTTAGCGGACATGCACCTTATTTATGGAAAATCGGGACGAAATGGAAGGTTGGCACAAAGAATGTATCGTGAAAATTTTCCTGGAAGAAATAGAATTCCTAATTGGAAAACGTTCGAAAACGTGGACAGAAGACTCAGGGAAACAGGAAGTTTTTTAATTACCAGAAGGAATGCAGGTATACAGAGAACTGAAAGAAATTATATCACAGAAGAGGAGATATTGAACTATGCTGCTGAACATCCGTCTGAAAGTAGTAGATCTATAGCTAGAGTGCTGCATGTGTCTTCATCATCTGTTTGGAGTACTTTGCATGAACAGCAGTTATACCCATATCGACTGAGAAAAGTTCAGGCACTGAAACCAGAGGACTATCCAGATCGAATTGAATTTTCTCGATGGTTTTTAAGTATGTGGAGAAATAATCCGGAATTTATCAAGCAAGTGTTATACACTGATGAAGCAAAATTCACAAGGGAAGGTATTTTCAATTCTCGCAATAGCCATATTTGGGCCGAGGAAAATCCTTTTGCTATTCATCCTCATGGCCATCAAACAAAATTTTCATTGAATGTTTGGGCAGGAATAGTAGAAAACCGTTTAGTTGGTCCTTATCTTTTACCAAATACTTTGAATGGGGACAATTATAGCACTTTCTTGGGAGAAGTATTGCCTGAATTGTTAGATGTTCCTCTGAATATCTGGAATGGAATGTGGTTTCAGCACGACGGTGCTTCTGTTCATTTTTCGTTAGCTGCTAGAGAGTACCTAAATCGGAAATTCGGTGACAATTGGATTGGTCGAGGTGGACCCCACAAATGGCCTGCCAGATCACCAGATTTGAGTCCTGTTGACTATTTTCTTTGGGGTCATATGAAGTCACTGGTTTATGAAACAGAACCAAAAAGCCAAGAAGAATTAGTCGCCCGCATTCAAGCTGCATCGATAACGATTGCCGAAAATTTAGAATCATTTGAAAAAGTGCGATTTTCCATGTTGCGCCGTTGCAGATCGTGTATAAGTGTTGACGGAAAAAATTTCGAACAATTACCCTATTGATTATTCATCAGATGTTCTCATTATTATTCAAAAGCACATTTGAATTTTCAATGTAAATTTCAAAAAGAAATTCGTGTTTATGACTCACTGTTCTAGAATTTCAACAGTATTGTTTCTTATCACATTATCTAAAATATGTGTAGAGAAGGTATATTTTGAACATGATATTTCTACTCAAAGATGAATTATGAGTACCGACATCCAACTAAGAGTTATGTAATTAGCTGTAAATAGACAACTTCCATTTCTTCATTTATTTAAAAAACTTCATTTACTGACCAGAGTTAGCGAAGATCTTATCAGATGGTTATTCAAATAAATTGACTTCTTCCAAATACATTTCTTTTTTTCAGGCGTATAATTAGAGTCTACTGGTAAAATTTTGTTTTTCGGCTTCATCTGTGAAAATTTGAAAACACTGTATACTTTGAGAATGTTTTTCATTTTCTTATTAATGAATATTCTTCAAGATATTTACGATTCTACAAAGAGAAGTGTGATTTCACGAATGGGAAAGACAGGATAATTGTGAACAAAAAATAATTTTCCCAAAATCCAGAATAATGGTGTTATTTTAGGATTATTGGAGCCTAACTCAGTCGAGATTCCGAATGATCGCAAATTTTATTTGGGGTCACTTTTTTTCAGATCACAAAGTCACTCGAAGATCTGAGAACAATGAAAACATTTCAACAATGAAATCTATTGACAAGCACGAAAATAAGCCTCAAGAGTTATGATTTGTCATTACAATATGCTAAACATAACAAAAATTGGTACGATGATAGAAAACCCACAATAATTACCATCACTTGCAAGCGCTAAATTAATGGTAAAATCATAAAAGAGTTCAAATAATTTTGGTTTTGGAATTTCGATTATTTTAATCGATTATTCCCATATAAGAATGCACGTATCAGTTCAACTCAATTTTTCTCGAAAACTACTGGTTTTTTCATAGTGAATGTTTATTTGGTTTTTACGTAAAATTGATCAAGGAATTCAAAAAAAAGACGGTTGTGGATATAAAGTCAGTGGCGTAAAAAATAAGGGGGGAAATATAAGCTATTACCCCGCTGGAACGCCACTGGCTACTGATACTGAAGCAAGCATACCACTGGAGGAAGCACATTCTAGCTCGTAATCGATTTGATGAGTTTCAGTAATTTATTCCTTTTAGTCCGGGAGCTACGACGAAAAGGGTCTTTTTATTTTGCAACTTCAACGCCCTGTATTTCTGAAACGGCTCATTTCCGGACACACATGTCCTACCTCATTTTTCATCATTTTGCAAGAGGAATGACGTGGTATAAGTTTGTCCGTCGAATTCTGAAACACCCTATATATATATATATATATATATATATATATATATATATATATATATATATATATATATATGGTGATGTCTGGTTTTTTCAACTAGACTTCTAGTTGAAAAAACCAGACATCACCAGAAGATGGCAAATGAGACTTTGCCGAAACGTTGTGAAAATAATCCTTATGGGGAGAAAATACACAGAACACGGAGCGAAACCCGAGAAAACAGCTCATCATATATATATATATATATATATATATATATATATATATATATATATATATATATATATATATATATATATATATATATATATATATATATATATATATATATATATATATATATATATATATATATATATATATATATATATATATATATATATATATATATATATATATATATATATATATATATATATATATATATATATATATATATATATATATATATATATATATATATATATATATATATATATATATATATATATATATATATATATATATATATATGGTCACCATTAAAGTGCGCACTATATGGGAAACTTTTTTTTCGAAAAGTTTCAATGAAGTTTAACTTCGGCACTTGTTTGTGCTTCAAATTTAACTTAAAATGATGCGGCCAATTGCGAAAAACAAGTTCGGGTAATTGTCATCAATTCATGTATACATAACAAACTCATCATAGAGTTTAACTTTTCTGATAAATTTTTACTTATACGGACATTTTTAGAGAGAAATTAAAAATGTGCTATAAAAATTTTAACATTACTGATGCAAAGTATCAATCACTTGGCTATTTTCTTAAACAAACGTCAGTACCTTCAATTTTGAGAAAGCAGACACAACGCAAAAACTGCAATAAGTATCAATAAAATTACTAGAGTTGAAATTCCATTAACATTTCAATATTCAGTATTTACAGATTATTTATAAACACTAACTAGGGCGGTAAGGATGCTTAATCACGTTGAATAAAATTTTCAAGTAGGTCTTGACAAAGAAAATGCATGCTATGGTAGTGTCAAGTTGTTGATTCACTTGTCAAATTTTTAAGTTATTGTTGCAATAAAGTTGTCTCTTCAGGAAATAATATAAATAGTTTCAATATGTGGTGAGAAAACACCATGCCGGCAAGTAGCTAATATTTTTAATGAACGACATCCAGGAAAAACTGTTCAACATACTACTGTGTCAAGGATAATTTCGAAATTTAGAGAAACAGGATCCGTAACAAATCAATTTAAGAAAAAGCACACTCCAAGTAAATATGATGGCCCAACTTAACATTTGTTTAAAAGTTATTGAACACGGGCAAACGAGCATAACCGATATTATAAAAAATACCGATTACAAGAGAGAAAGTGTTAGAAAAATTTTATTAAAGAATAAATTTTGGCCTTACAAGCCAAAATTTATTAACACATTAAAAGAACGAGATTTTGATGTCCGTTTGGGGTTTTCATTCTGGTTTCAAGGAGAGAGAGAAGAAAATGTAAAGTTTCCGTATAAAATTTTATGGACAGATGAGGCAACGTTCTCTTCAAATGGAACGGTAAGTTTTCAAAATTGCCGATGGTGGGCCCAAGAAAATCCCAATTGCACAGTTGAATGTGGTGATCAGTATTCCTTTAAAACTAATGTATGGTGTGGAATACTTAACGACCAAATAATTGGGCCATTTTTCTTTAGGCAAAATTTATCATCCGTCGGTTATCTCAAACTTTTAAATAATGAGGTTAGTGAAGTTTTAGATAATATGCCTTTAAATATTAAATACGACCTATGGTATCAGCTTGATGGCGCACCAATACATCACACGGTTGTTGTAAAACAGTCCCTTCAACAAATGTTCAGAGGCAAAGTTATTGGACGTAACTGGGAACATTATTGGCCACCTAAATCACCCGACTTGACGCCTTTAGACTTTTTCTTGTGGAGTTACCTGAAACAAAAAGTGTACCGAAGTAGACCATTTACTGACATACAACATCTGGAAAATACCATTCGCGAGTGATGTGCAAATATAAATCCCCGATTTATTAAAAATGCAGTTACAGATGTCAGTAGAAGGACCATAATTTGTATTGAACGTGGAGGACGACATACTGAAAAGTAGGCTATAAGTGTTTGACAACCTCATTTAGATAAATAAGTAAGATTAATGGTTTTGTCTGTGAAACTTCAAGTAGTTGGTTTTTGATATAGTAATCTTCAAAATACAAATTGTTATCCATTGAAAAACTTTGTATTTCATCTTTTCTCGAACTTTGATTCGGTACTTCGATGAGCTGTCGCCAATAATAGGAAGCGTTATCAAGAACTATTAAACTATTCGCATCCAAATTTGGGAACAATGTGTGTTCAAATCATTCCTCGATTCCATTCCATAATTTTAAAGAATTCGGAACCCATTCTTGTCTATTATTCAGTTATTTGTTCTAAGTATTTGTTACGCTTTTTCACTATTCTTCTGCTTTCCATACCTGCTTGACGTTTTAAATCTGAATCCTAATTTCTTTATCCAATTCTATAGAGTTTTGTCACAGCAGCTCACGATATGGCCGGAAGTATTCAATTTTTTTCTTATGATTTCAGTTGTAGGAATCTCATTGCTTTTGTAACACTCGTATATTGTATTTTTCAATGATTTTATTAGATTAACATCTAAAGGTTTTGGTAATACTGTATCACATCGCGTCTTGCGTGCATAAGATTTGTTTTTGACTATTTTACGTACAGTTGAGAAAAAAATTTCGGTCAAATCTGATGTTGCTTGTAATAGATGTAAACTTGAGATGTAAATTCTTATATACCTAGAAACATACTCTCTATCTATCAATATTCAAATGCACCCGTATCTTATTCACTGGTATCTCTTTTTCGCATTGTTCACCATCGCTATTGGAATCACTCCACGAAAAGCATTGTTTTCAACTCATTATTACTATTAGTACTTGCCCAAGGACGCCACGTTTTAAACAGTTAACAAACATTTTAAGTATTAATTATAACTGCACCAATATCGAATTTAAACACTGAAATTGAGATCAGTTCCTGAACTGAACACGACGGCGATAACCAACGCCGCATTCCCCGATTTCTATTCGTCGTGACTTCAAATTTAATTTTATGACTCTTCAGCCAATCATAAAACTCGGTTAATAAAAATTATCCAATACGAACCGCCAAGTTTACAGTCTACGTGGATTAGTTTGTTACAGGATCATTTCTATGTATTGGTTTTGTGGCCTTTGAGTGTGCCGACAACTTTGAGAGTGCACAAAATCATTTACTTCGACAATAAAAAAAACATTTTCAAGCTTAAAATACAGATAACGTCATTTCAAAGATCAGTTTCATAAAATAATCAACATTTTAATAAATGCAACAGATTCCTTCTCAAATAAATCTTTGTTTAGGGTCATGAAATTTTCAGGAAATGAAAAATAACTGAACCAACCCTGAACTGAACGAATTTAAGGAAAGCAACAATGGAAAGTTTCACACTTTGATCTTCTAGCATCAAAGTGAATTTATTCCAAATATATTTCACGATCTCACATTTTTTCTAATTTATTTGATGTCTCGATGAAATACTCCCATGAGAACGTGCAGCTGTATAAGTGTTTCGTGAATTGATATTCATTGGATTGAGTCTCGATCCGTGCCCAACAATGAACTTTTTTTGTTTATCGAAACGAATTTCAAAGTGATAAGCGTATTTTGAAGAAAACCAAATTTCTTATTTAGATATTGCGACTATAAATATTGTTATTGTGTTTTAATATATACAATAAATTCATTATCGTTTATCACATTATCATGTGAAGGAAAAGAAAAATTGGTTAGTACTTTTCAACATACTCTGAAAACGAGACATCAATTAATAATTATGATTACTTACTGTAAATGAAATTTTGGAGACAAGTATCCGTATTTTCATTCCCTACATATTTTAATGATTACTGAAAATACTGCTATGATGCTTGAAATTATTGTTGAGAATTTAAAATTCAATTCAATTTTAAGATTTTCCTACGAATGTTAGGTGACAATTCAGGTAGTACATCTGAAAGCAATTCCATTCACTTTTCAGTTGTAAGCATTGACGAAGGAAAATACATTTATTTGCTTCTAAACTATATCCATCCAACAAACAAAGCAACCAAAACAACGATAGATGTGTGATCAAAACCTGATCACCACGCACATTTGCATCTATTAGGAAAAATAAAAAAACCTCCTTACGCTGGCCAATCAGATTTAACTGCAATCGGCTGGCGGAATTCATTGTTTCAAGTATATCGCTGTGTAAAATATCGGTGTGAAATTTAAAATTTTCAAAAGGTCAAGTACCGATACGACTGAAGAAACTGCTGATTTTTGTCCGTACACTCCACCTAAAAAAAGACCAAAAAACTATACCTTAATAATAATAAAAAAGATGTAATTATGAACATTTACAAAAATCAAATTGAAGCAAATCCATTATTGTCCGTGAGAAAGTAGGAAACATTGCTGGAGTGTCTCCTTCAAGTGTCTATGAAGTTATGAGAGAATATAAACCAAACCATCCTTTTTCGTCTTCAAAACCATATCCCTCACGAAATAAATTATTGATAAGGTAGACGATTTTGATTTAAACGCTATTAGAAGGAAAGTACATCATTTTTTTTTAAACGAAATGCCAACAATAGATTCAGTTTTAAAAGTTATTAAAGATGATCCTGATAGTTTGTTGCTTGAAAAACCAGAAATAGTATTGTGGAGACGATAATATTTAATGTAAATTAGTGCCTACACAAGAGAGAATAAAAAATCTATTATCCGGATGAAATGCAGTCCAAAATTTGGGTTGATGAATCAATAACTTCCTCAAGACAAGACTTTTTAGATCGCCTCTCTACTGGCTTAAAGAACCCTTCAGGTAAGAATAACCTTTTTATACTCCCAAAAAACCGCGTATGTTTGTGAACAAGATAACTTGTTCTTGTTATGTGATGTTATTCATATGAAAAGTAACGCTTCTCCTCTCTCAACTGGTACGAAATAAATCCCTTTTCTGGAACAAAAGTTGATAGTATGTCACATAGAAAGCGAAACCGGTTTTGTCCCCGGCGCCTCGTTGGCTTTTGAGTCGAAGAAAACGGGCATGAGGAAATGGATGGCAAACCTTTTGAGAATGGGTTTAGGAACATAGTTTCGAAACTAGAAGAGAATTGTGTGATTGCTTCAGACAATGCTCCAAACCATTCCAGAAAAGCTGAAAAAAGTCCTACTACAACCACAAAAAATGTTGTAATTCAAAACTGGATATGTTTGAAAAGTATACCATTCGAGGATAACATTGTAAAAGCAGAACTTTTAAGTATAGTGAATGAACATAAAATCAAGTATAATAAATATATTGTTGATGAAATTGCTAAAGCACATAACAGAATAGTATTACGTCTTCCCCCTTATCACTGCGAGCTCAACCCAATAGAGCTTATTTGGGCGGACATGAAAAACTATGTTTCGTCTACTACAGTTGAAAAATGGAATAATTGCGTAGGACATGTGACAGATAAAGTAGAAATGAAATTAGACCATCTAATGGTTGATTTAGTTAACTGAAATCCTTTGATAATTAATCTTCTTTTTCTAGTAGCAATTCTTCAGAATCAGTAATCGGCCTGAAATGACAAAAGAATTCAATATTTTAGTATTATGTTTTGAGTGTATGCACTAAAACATCATTTTGAGATCAAAAACTGTTTATCCGTTTGTCCTGCTGAAATAAAATGACCCCATTTTTTGTAGTTCATTTAATGTTAAATACACGAAATTGTTTTTGTTTTCTTCATTAGTTAAACTTTGAATAATTTTCCTTTACCCAGCCGCATATTAGAACAAAAAAATATTGCTCGTTCCTTAGTGCGACTCTGTACAAGCAGCCTTGTTTGGGAGATCACATGCACTCTGCATGATCACGTTACTTGGATGGACTGAGTGTAGTTCTAGAATAATAAACACTCAAACACTTATTAAGTATCAGCTGCAGCTTGTCACTTCTGGTACACTTACCTTAAGATAAATCGAAGCGTATTGGTTGTGATTCGTAAATTCACTTCTTTTGAAAAGGCATTTGACGTTCACTTCTCCAAATCTAAATGATTCAGTTTTCTGTTTTAGTGTGATTTAATACTAGTCCAAACAAAAATAAAGTTTTTTTCCGGTGTGACATTTCATAGGTAAGCTAATAAAATATTTGTATGTTACGGTTCGAAGTCACGAAAAGTTACAGTATACTATGGACTATAGCCAATCTGTCTGAAATTGGCAAGCAAGTTATCACTACACTGTATAACAAACACAAAGTCGTTTCCCGCTGTCTATCTATCCTATGTATGCTTAGATCTTCAAAATTACGCAACCGATTTTGATGCGGGTTTTTGTTAGATAGAGTGATTCAGGAGGAAGGTTTATCCGGGGGCGGCGGCACGTGCTATAGGCCGCGCTTCACCCTATAGCACTCCATGATCAGCAGCGATCACTCGCGTTTATATGTATTTTCAGTATCACCATTGCAAACATTCATTATAGAATTAACCCAGTTATCATGCACAGGAACGCTATACACAATATAATATACAGGGTGTTTCAAATTCGATCCTCACCATTGGGATCTCGGAAACTATGAGAGATACGAAGATGGTTAAATTGAGGCAAAGTTGCGCATTTACCTGACTAACAATATGCAGTTGAGAAAGTTCTGAAATTCCGAGTATATCCGAAGATATCCGGAAAAACAGAAATTTCGGGAAATGGTTTTTATTTTTTTCTGGCTTTATTTTTCGAAGGATTCGAAAACAAATTGCACATCCACATTACCACTTTCTAACTGCTACAAAATGGTGTTTTCAGATTTGCTATGCGACGCTTCGTCTTCCGGCCACCATCATCAACTTCATTTTTTCTTATGGGCGTTCTTACGGACATTGGATTCTTTCTGTTTTGAATAGAAACAGATTTTACCTCTTCAATTATGTATTATAAGTTATCATCCTTTTTCGAAAAATTGGAAATATTGAAACAAATTAATTCTTATCATATAGGCTTTGACGTTTCTATATTCGACTTGCATGTTGCATTCAATGACATTTTGTTATTGTACAAGTCATTGAATTTTTGGCGATAAATGGCTTTCACGAATGAAGAAAAAACGGGTATGATACAAATTTATCACAAATACGATAGAAACAGTGTTAGGATATCGGAAATGTAGGTATTCAAACTTCTATCCCGAAAGACGACAACCACCACGAACTATGTTCAAGTTATTGGATCAAAATTTCACCGAGTTTGATTCGTTTGAAAAGCCAATGAAAAAATACGAAGACAGAATCAACAATCAAAATTATGTAAAGACAAAAGTAAATCACAGGAAATGCTCAAAATGATGGCTTTTTTCATGATAACACAACTGTGCCCTTCTTCGAACATTATCCACTGCACGATTAATTTCCCTCCTCCTGAATCTTCGGAACACTCTAACAATGCTCTGTTAAAAGTCCAAAGTAAAGGGCTATACTTGAAGACTGGCAGTTGAACGTTTGAAGTTCATTTGCTTTAGATTTGTTTACTGCCAGTCTTCAAGTATAGCCCACTGACTAATAAGAAAGTTTTTCTTCCTTATTCAGAGGAATCGGACAAATTACGGATATGCAGATGTTCGCTCCAACTTCGGAAGAGAAATGAAATACTCTGAAAGAATTCCGATTTTCAATTGTTGAATCTCATTGACTTTAGGTCAATGATGGTCACTATATTGCACTGATGAGTGGCTAATAAGTCCGAAACCGGTATGCAAGTGTGCTCGTTCAAGAATTGAAGGTCGACTCTTTCAGTTGTATTGCCAATTGCATATGCAGGAAATTTTCTGTGAAGATTCCTGCACTGACGCCTGTCTGATATAATCCAACGCTCTTCGTGGTGTTAGCCAGGGGAGTAGTTGTTTTGTGATAGGCGTCAGTGCATTAAACCTACTGTGTAGGTTTGAAGTTCATTTGCTTTAGATCTATTCAATGATGGTTTTGAAGATAAACATGAAAAACAAAAAAAATCCCAAATTATTTTTTTGCCTATATCTTCTTTATTCGCATACATATTGGAAATGGGTCCACATTTTGCTATTGGCACTTGATGTGGGCTCTCAGAATATATCCGTGAATCTTTTATATAGGGTGTCATCTGACTTGGGCCACCCCCATCTTTGAATTTTTAAATACGGACCTATATTTTTGTTGCAGATTTTGGATCGTAGACGTTCACTTCATACTGAGAAATTAAATTCAATTTTATATGTCGGGATTTTTCGGTAATATTCGATTATAATTGTGTGAATTATTCCCTTTTAATTTACGGCCCAGGAAATTGGTTGACTGAGTTGAATAAAAACGTAATAGCAACTTTCACGTCTCCCTATGTACCGTAGAGTTTTTCGAGTGTTTTTTTTTTCATTTTTAGGTACCTATTCATATTTTTTCCATTATTCTGAGCGTTTTCTACAATGAACTTCGAATAAGAAAACCTTTTATGATTATCTGAAACATATCTACAACAAAAATATATTATATGTGTTTAGATGAGCAGAAAAAAATGGGAGCAATAATAACATCCGAAACGAACACTATAATTATAATGAAAATTGAAATGAAGTAAGTAATTTGTATACACAAAAAAATAATTATGCAATAAATATTCGAATTGGAGTCCTTCCATTTCGAGACAAATAATGGGACAATAAGATGGTCTGCAAGATCACAAGATCTTACTATTTTGGACTATTTTCTATGGGGGACATTGAAAAATAGGATTTACGCTGGCAGAGAGATAGAAAATGTGGAAAACTCGAGATTGAGGATTTTGAGTGATTTCGCAACTATGCAGCAAATAAGTGTATTAAAGGCAATAAATAATATGATAAACCGAGTTTAAAAATGTCTCGAAATGGAAGGTTTCCAATTCGAACATTTATTGCGCTAATAATTTTTTGGGTACCTATATAAATTACTTCATTTCAATTTTCATTGCAATTATAGTGTTCGTTTCGGATGTTATTATTGCTATCATTTCTTTTTCTCCTTATTAAAACACATATAATATATTTTTGATGTAGATATGTTTCAAATAATCATAAAAGGTTTTCTTATTCGAAGTTCATTGTAGAAAACGCTCAGAACAATGGAAAAAATATGAATAGCAATTGAAAAAATATGAATAGGTACCTAAAAATGAAAAAAAGAACTCTCGAGAAACTCTATGTCACATAGGGAGACGTGAAAGTTGCTATTATGTTTTTATTCAACTCAGTCAACCAATTTCCAGGGCCGTAATTTAAAAGGGAATAATTCTCACAATTATAATCGAATATTACCGAAACATCCCGAAATATAAAATTGAATTCAATTCATCAGTATGAAGTGAATGTCTACGATCCAAAATCTGCAACAAAAAATATAGGTCCGTATTTAAAAATTCAAAGATGGGGTGGCCCAAGTCAGATGACATCCTGTATAAAAGATTCATGGATATATTCTGAGAGTCCACATCAAGTGCCAATAGCAAAATGTGGACAGATTTTCAATATGTCTGCGAATAAAGAAGATATAGGCAAAAAAATAATTTTGAATTTTTTGGTTTTTCCTGCATATCTCTAGAACCAAAAGAGCTATATTCGATTTCTTTACATCCTTTCTACATTTTTAAATTTAATATTCTGATCATTTCATAGATTAAAATCCCAAATAAAAAACTCTTTCAAATATAAATTGACCTTCTCAAAATAAAATATTTAAATAAAGTCAATCTTAACGATATTTCAATTATCTTCGCATCATACATAAAATATCATTGGAAAATTTATATTAATACCCCCAGTGCGACGCCTTGATAATACCTACCTTTGACGCAATATGAGAAAAAACGGCCTGCCGTCTCTTTTGATGTTGTTTGTCGTAATTCACTATTTTAATGACTCGTTAGCGGCGTCCTCAAGGGGCATAGCGGGTAGAAATATCCCAGTAACTTTGTGGATGAATTGCAGTGCCACTTGCTTGAGACGACTATGTTGCTTTCTTTGATATACCGGCGTGTTTGCATTCTTGAAATTCTTTCACTCTCAGACAATACCGAATGGACTATAGCAGAACCTACAATTTCTATTTAAAACACCCATGGTAGAATTAAATTTTTAAAAGATTATTTCCGGCTTTTATGGCGAGAGTCTGAAGTAATCACTCAAATATTTAATTTAAACGATGGGCAAATACAGTTGTCAGGACATAATTGTTCATTAATACATTACTGTTTTTTGTTAGCAGAGGGTAACGCTATCTCGTATCAGACCTGAATGGAATCAAGCAAATTGTAATTGTTTCAACTCCAGCGTATGCATCTCTCATTCACTAGTGACTCTGCGAGTCAGCTATTAATGCTCATTAACAAAGATAAGAAAGAGTATACTCTCTAGGAGACATGGGCACGTTTGCAAGAATATTGCAGGGCGGAATGTGAAACGTAATCGTGAGCAGAAAATGGGTCGTACGTTTACTGCACATTTAAGTTCAATTATGTGGAAAGACCAACTAGTTGGCGGTGTCTGCGAGAGCAATACTTTCGTTTAATGACTATCAGCTTGTGCATTAACTTGACATCAAGATATTTACAATGTTCTGGCTTTTGTTGAAGGTCGTGATTTTTGTCCAGTTCTGTATGAAAACCCATTGTAAAATTATTTAATATAAAATATATTCATTACTATTAATATATACCTAATTATCTCTAGAGATCGTTTGGTCAGGCTTTACAATTATTCTGTATCTATAAACTGATTATCTGGTTGATTACTCTTCAATATTTTCATGGTTACATCATTTCTTCTATATGGTATCACTTTGCTATTTATTTTATTTGAGAATACAACCCCTCGCTCCATGAAAACAATATACTAACTGTGGTATCTTGATGGAAAAGAAATAATTTTACCCAATATATGATACAGAGATGAACACCTAATTAATTATCTTTCCTCTCTCGAACCTGAAAATGATTATCTATGGTTGTAAACGTGTCGATGAATTGTATGTGTTAGTTTTATTGAAAAATTTTATAAAAACATATCTTCTCAGGGACCCTTTTTGTATATGATCACTGAGGATATTTCAAGACTTTTGGAGATCATTAAATGAAAGATCTTCAAAATATATAAAGTGCAGCTACTCATTCTGAACGTGTAGTCAATTTCAAATTGCTTCATTTCTCCTATAAAACTTTTCCATCTGTTACTTTTATTCTTCTTGTATATCAGATGTAATTCACATTAAATTAAAATATATGAGCCGTTTACGCGATTTCCCAGTAGACACTGCGTGAAAAACGTGGCAGGCGTACTAAAAACTCGATAGCCATAAATTTTCAACCAACCCTTGCTCTCGTATGCATAGCAGGTTGCGAGCAGTTAAATTCTCGAAAAACTCGCGAAGTCTTTTTCATATTTCGCAACGAAATGATACCCACAATAGGGACACGGTTTGGGTGAAAATTCGTTGAAAATAATATTTTGTAAATGTCTAATTTTCATAGAATGAAGTGTTATAATTTAGTGCTATGAAATATTATAGTGAACTTCAATACGTGGAATGGTTACTAATATTTTTCACCTTCGACCCAGCACGTAATATAATATGTGCGGGGTCGAAATTTGGAAAACTTCTGGTTTGGGACTTCACCTGCGTGAATACAGTTGCAGCTTCACACCTTGCCGCTACGTCTAATTCCACTGGTGCAGCTACTATGATTGCATCAGAAAAATCAAAATTTTGGAAATATTCCACTTTGCTAAGATACTACTGTTTCTTTCTTGTTGCAATCGAAACCTTTGGTGTATCTCATGCTTCTGAATGGTTGAAAGAAATTGGCAGAAGAATGATGAATTCTACCAATGACAAACAAGCCTATTCATTTTTAATTCAAATAATCAGTATCACCATTGGGTACTCTTTCGTCTACTCAAAAATTAGATGAAATATTTCTGAACCCGCAAATCAAATCAAAATGTCCTATGAACAACACAAAATGGAGTAAGCAGATTGATCATTTCCCAATTGAAGATGCAGAGGAAAATAAACAAGTTCTGGAATTATCTTTCTCTCACTAATTCGAAAAAACCACCATGAATATATCTAATTCAGAGGAGAATCAGCGCATTCGTGATTACGGTGGGGAACGTATCACCAACAGCTACAACCAATCCAATTCATCCAATGTTTATCAAATACGAGACAGTTACTGGAATATTTGAAAAAGGATGAGTACATGAAAAATATCAATACTAATATTTTTAGTACGGGGGGTGCTTTAATCAAAACTTTCGCAGAAGTTATCAAGGAATTGT
This sequence comes from Leptinotarsa decemlineata, assembly GCF_025532065.1. Classification (NCBI taxonomy): domain Eukaryota; kingdom Metazoa; phylum Arthropoda; class Insecta; order Coleoptera; family Chrysomelidae; genus Leptinotarsa; species Leptinotarsa decemlineata. Next base: position 1,706,905 of record NW_027412574.1, read on the forward strand.
GGTCAGAAGATTCATCTGATAGAGCAGTGAACACAGTCTCTTTAAAAAGTCAGATTCAGAGTTTTGTCCCTCGATTCATGGATCATGCGCATCAAGACGCCCAGGAGTTCATTCGTTAACTTTTAGAAGGTTTACATGATGACCTTAATAGAATTATTGAGAAACCTAAACCGACCTTAATGGATATTAACGAAAAATTTAGCGAAAGCGGAAAAGCACATAGTCTGGTTTATTTGAGTACATATAACTCTAAGATTGTAAACAATTTCGTTGGTGAATTAAAATCCACGATGAAGTGCACACACTGTGGATACTCATCTGTAACCTTCGATCCTTTCTGGGATTTGTTACTACCCATGCCGCAAAGAATTTGCCAATTGAGTTTATCACAATGCTTGGATTTTTTCACAGGAGAGGAAACTTTAGATGGACATGAAAAGTCGACGTGTTCGAGCTGCAAGGAAAGAAGAAAATGCACAAAGTCTCTATCGATCTATAAGTTTCCCCGTATTTTAGTCTCTACAGAAAGATTTAGAGGCAAGTTAGATGTTGCCATCGAATTTCCTCTAGATAGATTAGATATGAAAAGATATGCAGCAGACAATGTGACTCCTTGTCACATTGTATGCACACTTGTGCATGTATGCACTTTCGAATCACAGTGGATCTACATACAGCGGACATTATACAGCATTCTGCAGACATCCCTATACTGGCACGTGGCACAAATACAATGATTCGCACGTGTCACCAATTTCACCAAAATCGCTTGTGATTGGAAATGTATACATCCTGAACTGTTGATTTCAATGTTTCAAATTTTCATCTCGTGTTAATAGTACAATTTTTTGATTTTTTGGTTGTTGCTTGTATTTTATTCCATTGTGATTTCAGTTTGTTTTGCTAATATAGGTGAAGATTGCAGAGAAATTCTTGATAGCTTAAAGATTAATGTCTGATACCAATTTTAATAATTTACTCAAATATTTTCGAATTCCTATTCGAAAATAAAATCCAAAGGCGACAAATAAAACGTTTCGGAACACTTTGGGGAAAAAGTCATTTCGAAATAACTACTTCCATATGGACTTGGGTAGGCTCTTTCCTGTACTGACGAGAGGTAATACCTCGAGACCGCAGGTGATCTACTTGAATAATTTCAGCATGGTCCTGCTGCTGGATGAATGAGAAACATCTGCGAGACTAGCCTCTGTGAGGAATCTTGCAGAAATGTATGTTGGATGTAATTCAATATCCAGCGTGGAATTAGCCGGGGAAGTAGTTGTTTTTCGACAGACGTTCACCACACCCCACTGTGGGAGAGATTGATGTTTCGAAATATATTCCGAAATATTTATTTCCTTAAAATTATTTTACTGACATATCGTTTTATAATTCATAGTTTCTAATGAAAAACTAACGAAAAATAAAAACATGGACACGGAAAAGTGAAAAAATGTATCTTTCTCAAAAGTTTGTCACTGAATAATAAATTAAATTGAATAGAAAGTCAACTAGCTTATGTCACATACTTTGTTTCTCGGAAAAGTGGTTACAATAATTCTGGGTCATAGTGCGGTATTTGTTCAGAGTTCAATCTGTGATCAAGTCATATCTCCGAAAAATTCTTAATTTCTATCCACTGAATTTTCAAACTATCTGAAACTGGATGAAATAACAGAAATGGTCAATATTTTTGAATGCTATTTCCAGGTTATTTCTCATTATGAATTTTAACGGTATTATATTCTGATTCAGGATATTCATCACAAATGATCTTTTTTTAAAAATATATTTGTTATAATTCATAGAAAAAGCATAGTATTCTATACTTGAGAAAATGTCCATTTCTCGCTCGAATGAGCAATATGCGGTCACGATTATGCTGATTCAGTCTACACTATCTAATATGCCATATGGGAAAATGAAAAATGTAAACTAAATTTTCATCTGTCCCAGGCCTTTTCTCGGCACCGACTCTTATGCAAACCAATTTCAGCAATACCGGGGACATCGTTATGAAAGTTTCGGAAAAAGAAATCTTTTTCGTCAACAGTAAATCCATATGGGAGCTCGTGATAAATGAAAAGTCGGAGTCAAGCCGCCTGAATAATGTATTTTCTTTCGAACAAATTTTCATTCGGTTGTTTCGTAGAGTTTTTTCTGTGGCATCGACGTGATGTGCGTTTGCTTCTTCAGTAAGTCGATTCGATAGGGCGAGAGAACAGAGAGGGGCGGTGCTGATTGATTTGTTTGACAGTTTAAGCTGTTTTTGCAAGCGGGGAGAGAATTATTTATATTGTTTAAACAATATGTATGATATTTATTCAAAAATTCATTAAAAAATATTTGTATAAGTACAATCATTAATATAACAACAGTACATATTAGATGTTTTTTGAAAGTGGTTGACAATGTTTCATGGTGAATTTTACTAGTTCGGACTTCCATTGTCTAAAGTGATGCTAATATGATTGGAAATCTATGGAAGAACAAGTAAAATTAGAATAGCTGACAAATTTATTATATATATAAACAATAAAACATGAAATGAAAATACAATAAAATGAATAAAATAAAATAAATCACCTTCACAATGGAGAAGGAAGTCCAATATGAATTTCCATTCTTAGACGTATTGGTGGAGATGAACGACACTAGCATCTGTAAAACCCATTCACATGGGACAGTATCTGAATCACGAATCCAGCCATCAATCCATCAAAAAAAATCATCAATGCTCTAGAGCTAGAGCAACGGTCGGCAACAGGCGGACAGCGGTCTGTTTGCGGACCGCGAGAGGTCGAACCTCGGACCGCCAAATATTGTAGTGTGTTATACACCAAGTATAAATTAATACGTAGATAAGGTATACTATACCTTTATCAATTAAAGTAATATTTTTAAGCCACATAAAATTCAACTTAGTATGTACTTATTTTATTTCGAATTACCTAGTCAATATGTTTTACAAGTACCTACAACTGAAATGGTTGATAATTGGTACAAGTAAAATTGACCCACAACTACAAAGTATTGTCGGTGGAAAATCACAATTACATAAATCTCATTAGTGTTTTTGTTTTACTGTGATTCATTTCAATTATTTGTTAGTTAATAATATGCTTAAACTTAGATACTTAAGTAAAGTTTTCTTTGTCATCATTTCTGTCGTTAAGTTTTACCTTGCAAGTAAATAAAACCGAGTAATTATCATTCTGTGTTTTCTTCTTCAACTTATCACAGCCAAATATTGTAGTGTGTTATATACCAAGTATAAATTAATACGTAGATGAGGTATACTATACCTTTATCAATTAAAGTAATATTTTTAAGCCACATAAAATTCAACTTAGTATTTATTTTATTTCAAGTTGCCTAGTCAATATGTTTTACAAGTACCTACAACTGAAATGGTTTTATTAGTTTCTCATCTACCCTGTGACTGTGTGTGTGTGTGTTGAAACAAGCGCTAGCGACTATCGAAATCGGGGGTGCGGGCGTGTCAGCGGAGAAACCAGACTCATTCATTTGTTTTGTAATTTTTCGCGTTTTCATATTATTTTCGTACCTGTGCTAATATGGATCCTAAAAAGCGTAAAGTGGACAGTGAAAATAGAAGGTTTCTAGCAGAAGGGTCTGAACAATATTATTTTACGCTGCCTGATAGGCCTCAAGGTTCCAGTGACCCTTATATGCAATAAAAATTTCGCTATTGTTAAGAGTGGTAATTTGAAGAAACACTACGAAACCACTCATTAGTAATTTCACAAAAACTTTCCTCTTGACAGTGAGGCTCGTAAAGAAAAACTTTATGCATATCTCAGTACTCACAAAAAAGCACGAAATTACTAGTTCGTTGCATGAGCGAGCAAGAAAAATCCACAGAAGCAGCGTTACGTGTGTACTAGACGCTTAATAAACACCAAAAACGATTTTCAGATTCTGAGATGGTGAAGAATGTATGTTGGAAGTAGTCACGATACTTTTTGGAGAAAAAAAGATGCCGCTGCATTCCAAAGTATTCCATTATCAGCGAGAAGTAATACACGAAAAACTGAAATTTTAGCTGCTGATATCAAAAACACTCTTCTTGAACTCTTGCAAAAGACACCTTGGCTACGCCATAGCACTGGACGAATCATGTGACACTCTTCATGATGAACAAATGTCTATTTTCGCAAGATTTCTTGATATTGAGTGTCAGATTTTTAGAGAAGAGTTGCTAGCATTATTGCCGTTGAAAGGTAACACTCGAGGAGAAAATTTATTCAATGTCATTGATGAGTTTATTACTAAATCTAACATTAGTTATGATAAAATGGTGTCGCTTTCAACTGGCGGGGTCTCAGCAATGATTGGTGTAGTAAAGACAATCAGAGATACAAACTCGGGTATAATAACGTATAAGTGCACAATTCACCAGGCAGCCCTTTGTGGAAAGCTTAGTGCTACATTGAAAGAAGTGATGGACAGCTTGGTCAAGTTGATCAATTTTATGAGGTCTCATTCCACAGAGAGAAATACTGGTTCAAGAGGAAGTTCAAAGCAGCTGCATATATGTTGTCCAACGAAGCATTCAGCCAAGCTAGTGTAGAGATTCGCAACATATGGAAAACGGTCAACTCCCGTTGGTGAAGCGGGGAGAGGTATGAGACGATAGGTGAAAGCGCTCGAATGACCTATAAATAGTCATCAAATGGAGAAATGGTCCAGTTACCATCCGAAGACTATTGTGGATACCAACAATTGAAACATCGTGAAGTAACTTTGTTTGAAATCTTTTCATTTTTTATATGTTCAAATATTTTTTAATATTTTCATATATTTTTACTTTTTTTTCTGTCATTTTTATTTTTCTTTCTTTTTGATTTACCCTGTGGTCATTTTCATCTTTTATCTGGATTATTTCATTTTATTCATTTTATTGTATTCATTAATTTCACGTTTTATTGTTTGATATAATTGATACTTTAGCTATTTATTCTAATTTTATTTGTTCTTTCATTGATTTCGAATCATATTAGAATCATATTGTACAATGGAAGTCTAAATTAGTAAAATATATGTTAGATATACACGTAATAAATATGGCACTAATGTTAAAGTTGTTTTTGATGGATGGATGATAGATGATTGAAGTAAAGCATCTAAGAGAAATAGAAATATAAGGTATACACCAAATGATTATTCATCTGAAGATTAAATGCCTCCAAATACATCTAAAGAAACATTTTTAGGAGTTACCATTCAGTTTTATTAAAAATCATTAGAAGGGAAATAATGTTTGATAGAGACTGAACTGGTCATATTGTAGAAAGCAGTTTAAAGTCGTCACACGTTCCCAATCAACTTTAAGATTAATTGTAAAGTACAAGCTACATTTTTGGTAAATAGATAGCTTCGGCTAGTCACATTTCTTCAATAATGAGATTGTTTTATTATTAAGACTTCTGTGAATGTCCTTTAGTTGTTAGTTATATGAATTTTAATTTTGTTATTTATTTCATAAGACTGAAAAGTTACTGTTTAGTTTCATTATATAAGAATTACTTCATTTTCTCTAAAATATTAAGGGTTCACTACGAAAAACTTCATAGAATGTTATCTTCAACAGCATTCACACCATTTGTATCAATCAGGTCTGTTGGCATAACAAATTTGTTAGTTGAATACTTGAATAAAAAAATATAAATACGCAAGGGTATCAATTCCTAGCATATACCAAAAGAAGTTAGAAAAATGAAAATCTTGCTCGGAAAAAGAACATTAAAATAATAAGTCTCCAAAATTGTATTTACTATTGTTCAACGAAACCCAGGAAACTATTGCAGAGCGAAACACATGTATCGGTTTATGTAAAACCATCTATAGTGTAAAAATGAATTGTAAAGTTGCTTTATTTGTATTAAAGTTGTAATAATGTATGGCAAAAATAAAAATAGTTTTATTAGTTAAAAATCTGGTAGAAAATAATATTGATTGGAGTCAAGCAAAAAGTGATATGAATCATTGAAGTGAATCATTTAATTGTAAAATCACCTTCAGATAGTAACTTCCTTAATGTAGTTATTGTAGCAGAGGACATTGATGTCTCAATGTTATTGATGGCCTCAGTATTCATACATTCTCTAGGTGTGATACTATATCCGTCTCTTAATAATAAAAGGAAATATTATTTCATTGGAATTGAAAATAAACATATCAGACGTTAATGTAGCAGTTGAAACTTACTGTACAAAACTGCAAAAAACTTGAGTGAGCAAACTTCTTATAGCATCAGCTTCAAAGAACAAGAGCGTGAAGTTTTATAAAGAAATATTGAATTAATAATTTAAGCTTGAATGATAAACAAGCAGGTAGATACTCGACAGGAATAAAAGTGAATTATTGAAAGAACATAGACTTTCGAAATCTCAGCAACGAGTCATAGTCTGGTTCACATGTACTCGATTTAGCTCTTTTTGGTGACATTTTTCAGCCCTGTCTAAAAATTACGACCAAGGTGTCATTCGTGTCGCCGATAAAAATTACAAAAGTTATTACACAATTGAGTGAAAAAAATGGGGCTTTATAGTCTATTTCAAAAGAGTGTAGAGTAATAAAATCTCATTAAGTATTCAAAAGCGCTACAGGGTGATCCGTCAATAAATTCTGTCACTTCCCTAGTCCGCATTGCAAAATTATGTCGTTTCATAAAGAGCAGGTAGGTATCTCCCTGTTTTAAGGGATTTGTCCATTGTTATCGACGGATAAATACTGAGCCAGAGGCGCGCTAGTGGGATAATTGCCAAAAGAATATGCATTCATAAAAATTATATTAAAGGAAATAAAAATTTAATACAGCAGAACAGTGTTATTAAAAAAATATAAAATGTAACAATAAAATATATACGAACCGAAATCGGGAAATACTCACAAACACACACGAACGAACTTTACGTATTGAAACACTTGTGGGGACTTTAAATCAATTTATTCACAAAAACGACAAGAACTTTACTGGATACGTTATTACAATTTGACACTTGAACAATACTAAAACTGTGAACTTCCCTTAACGTTTAACAACACTCTATTTATACCCTAATTGAATGTTCTAGAGATTACTAGGTACAATTTTCGAGAACCTTCCGAGAAAATAATTATTCAGACTACCCTTAATTCTAAACCCTAACCTAAGCAAAAGTGTCACTGTCACTGATACACTGGTCTATGTCCAGATTGCTTATCCCGCTACAGTATATTTACAATTCAATTAAATTATTCTACATCAGTATAGTCTTCATCCGAAGAACTGTCATCATCCCCTGGTGTTATAATTATAGGGTCAACCACCTGATCGACCAAGTTGTCCAGTTCCCACATTTTATCTTCCTCTTTTAAAACATGCTGGATTGCTTTTTGCCAGTTTTCTGATGTGATTTCCATAATGGCTTGATCAAACAATACCTTGACATCTTTCATTTTAAATGTGGTATTGTGCCTTGCAACATATCCTTTAACTTGTGCCCATATAAGTTCTATAGGATTTAATTCGCAATGATATGGCGGTAGGCGCAGCACAGTTACTTTATACTTTTCTGCTACATCTTCTACGGCATATTTCATGAAGCGAGATTTATGTTGTTTTACTATGGCTAGTAGTTCCTTCTTTACTGAATTCGTCTCAAACTGAATACCTTTATTTGACAGCCAGTTAATAATTTCTTGCTTTCTCCAAGCTGAAGTTGGTACCTTCTCTAAGCGCCTTGAATGGTAGCTTGCATTATCCATAACCACGACCGAATCAGCTGAAAGAAATTTTAACATTTCCCCGAAGTAGTCTTCGAAGACATCCGAATTCATGTCCTCATGATAATCTCCCGTCCGGCACGACTCAAAGCTTAACAAACCTTCTTTTAAAAATCCGTCTTCGCTTCCAATGTGAGCAATTATAAGCCTCTTCCCTTTTCCCGAAGGCACTTTAATACCCGTCGAAAGGCCTTCTATGAAAGCTTGGCGAGAACTTGTTATATTTTTATCTTGCCACATTTTTTTGACTATATAACCTTCGTTTATCCACGTCTCATCAAGATAAAAAAATTTCTTTTGCTCTCTGCGATACTGCTTTATAGTTGTCAAATATTTTCGTCTCCAGCAAACAATTTCATCACTTTCCAGTAATAGTGCCTTTCGATTGTGCTTTTCCCAGGCAAAATTCATACTTTTTAAAGTTTTCCATAAAAGTTTTCTGGATATCAAAGGAATATCGTTATCTTGGCTTATCTCGATAAATATTTTTTCAAGAGTGGTTATTTCCTTTTTAAAATAAAACGAATGAACTTTTCTTCGAATGTCACATTTGGTGTCTTCATCTAAGATTTTTATTGGTCTTCCTGATTTTCTCTTGCATGGACTTACCTGGCCTGATATCTTTCTTTCTCGCAATAATTTAAAAATCGTGGACTGTCCAATTCCAGTCATTCGGGCACATCGCTCAACACTTTCTTGCACAGACAAACTAGGGTGATCGTGTTTTATGCAATCATATACATTTAAAATTATAACTTTTTCGCAAACAGATAGCGGAGAATTTTTTACACTTCTTTTCTTTGGAGTAAATGTCCCCATTTTATAACTTTTTCACTATTTCTATATCACAATATCACTGTACGTTTAATTGGTGTAGTAACAATTACTATTATAACTCGAATGTTTAAGACACCATTACAATATATTTAAACCCTTTTTCTTAATTACCTGGGTTTAATAGGTATTGCATGATTGGTGGGCAGGGTCAAAAAGGGATTATTATAATGACATGGCACCTCGGAACTAAGTGTTAACCCTTTTTTGAGAAATCATGCCCAAGTATATGAACCCAAATTGCATATTAAATAAGTTTACAAGAACCACTAAAATTAATCTTAATCTTTTTTTAAGAAATTTTACTTACCTAAATACATGTAGGTACTTAGTTTTAGACCAAATTACTTCCCAAAAATGGCCTTTTATTATTATCTATGTCTGTAATTTTTAATTTACTTTAATTATTAAGTTTAATAATCCTAAGATTTGCCTACGCCCATGGACGACAACGAAATTCAGGCAAATTTTATGACACTTCATGATTTATTACTCTACACTCTTTTGAAATAGACTATAGTTTTTTCTTAATAATTCGGAAAATTTTCAAAATTTTGGAAATTTGAAAAAAGATTTTGAAAGATCAATGAATTTGCGTAAAAAAAGTCCCGACTCCCGAAACTGTATCTCGATTATTTATAATTTTTACAGAGCCCTGAAAATAGGGCCAAAAGCGGGTAGTCTGGCTTCCGCGCGCCTTTCGTCACTCTAACATAAAAACAAAAAATCTTATTTAAAAATATTAAATGTAAATATAAAGGAATGAAAAAATTCAGTTTGTTAACTCGAAAATTGGAAAATAATGCTCTAATACCTCCTGGAATATAAGGATCGCAAAAACATTGAACAATTGAAACAATGTAAATAAAGCAACCTGCAGCTTTTTCTAAAGAATTTTTTTTCATGACATGCATAATATATTGAACTAAATCGTATATGTTTATGTTGTTCCGTCGATAAAATTTTTGAATTATGAATAAATGCAGTATGTAGTGGTCAGAAAGTCGCAAAAATGTCAACCAACTAATTTTTTGTTAAAAGATAAGTTGATCAGATAAGATTAGTTGTACCGTAAACCAAAATACAAACTCGGACACCAGTAAATTGATTGAAAAGGATATAGGATAATATGTTAATTTCAACTGTAATATTATTTCACTCCATTTTTTATAACAGTCCTGATTTCATTAAGATATAATGGGAATGCAAAGAGCATTGCCATATTTTTTACAGACCGGGTGACATTAAAAGAAATTAGTCATAAATTTGTATTCGGTATAGTTCTCCAAAGTAGCACATTCATTGAAATTAGAAATCTTTTGAGATGTGAAATAAAATGATGCGTTCAAATGGATATAATGAGCGAGATAGACGATAAACTAACATTCCATTCGAAAAAAAGGCAATTTTAATCCTATCAATTGCCTATTTCTGATATATTATCGATGTTCATTCTCAGGCACTTTTAATAGTCTTGAAGTTTCGCCAACATAACTTTTACCACAAGAAAAAGGTATCTTGTTAATGCAATTTTTTTCTTGGATTGTTGGGTTTTGTATATGTGAGTGTACGTCAGTTGTGAAAGGTGGTTGTTGAGTTGGTAGCAGATTTCAGTGATATTGTTTTCAAAATTTTCAGCAGTGCTGTAACTGATGAATAGAACATTTTTTTTTGCGAAAAATACTTCGAATTTACACAGTAGCTTAATGAGGTGAACTAAAAAGTTTGCCCTTTCTACACCTGAATAAAGTGTCCCATTATAATTTTTATATTTTTTTATCCAAAAAGAGGTCGGTAGAAAATTTAATTTGCTCCACAAAAAAGTTATTTTCAATAAGGATCGGATAGGTGGAAAAGAGTTAAGATATGGCAGACATTGCACTGATAGGTTGTGCAATGAAAACACTTTTTCTATTGTCAAGAGACCTAGTGTACGCGCTTTAAAGATGGCGAATAATGTCACGAGGAGTCATTAGAGAGTTGCGGCAATTCCTCTTTTTGTTTTTGAAACATCTGTGTCTTTAGGATAGACATCTTGAAAGTGAATCATTTGATGAAAGTTTTGCTTGAATACTGTTTGGTTCATCTCAGTTTTATTGAAACGATTCAGTGTTATATCACTTTATGGTAGTTTCACTGTCCATGGTGGAAGTATAAAAGTTTTGCTCGAGTAGGGGGTATGGTTTTCATGAAATTTTTCATTACGATCAGTCGAATTCGATCGATGTGTATGCAAACTTGCATTGGGTCTTGTAAGCCACTGTACGTGCCGTTTGAGGATCAATGCGTTGATCACAATGCGTGTGTTTGGCTTCATTTACTTCACGGAATTTTCGGAAATAGCACATTCGAATTTTTATCGACTGTCTAATTTACATACGTGAGTAGGTAACTTTAAGAATTCATACTCTCTAGCGAAAATTTTGTTCAGGACTTTTCTTCAACAGACATGAAATATTAATTATGAATTGGTGTACTACGGGTAGTTATAGTTAGCATGAATATAAATACATTCTCTAATGAAAAATGTGACAAAATAACAAAACGTTTTGTTTCTTTGAAATTTTTTCGAGCTGCAATCATTTTTTGAAACAAAATTATTTTCTGAGAAACTACTTCTTCAAAACTTGTTTCTTCTGAACTGATGCTATATCAGTTTTTTTTTGTTTCAGGCTCATTCCCCTCTTCTTGGATCTGGAGATAAGCCGGTAAGATATTATTCAATTGAAGAGAAGGGAGTCTCGCCTCTATCTGTAGATGTAGTCCTTTCATTTAAATAATTTAAAATGTAACATTACCTACAAACATTAGTTCAATTAAAATTATTCCATATTCCAAACCAAAACAATTCTAAAAAATTGATAATCCCAGCCAAGCATTAAAATATAGTTCTCATATTAATTAATTTCTATTGTACTGACACTTATTTAATGGCATAAATACGAGCGAAGCCGCGGGTAAAAGCTAGTATAAAATACTTTCATGAAATTGGATACCTATCAACTCATTAACGTGAGTTGAAATTCTTTATACAGCGTGACTCACGGTCGATGGTAGGTTAGACGTTTCTGGAAAACGCAAAGCATGATTTTTCTGATAATTTCACCTCTCACATTTCCTTACCTGTTCTATCGATCTAAAATATTTTCAGCATTGCGGCGTTGCCACTTCCATCAAAAAGCCCTAGCAACTTTATTTTTTTTCAATGGAACACTCCGTATATTAATACATTTTTGGAACTTTTTTGTTAATAATGTTCTAAATATGGTCCAAAACATAGCCTTAATTGAAATTAAGTACATCAGTACTCTCAATTCATGAAAAGTTGATATTTTGATGATAGTTTGGACAAACTCGAAATATTCAAATAACACCATGAAATCGACTCCATATCACACAGGGCGTGCTAAAATTACTATTATTGTGTGCATAAAAGTAGTCAAAAATTAATTTTTTTAAATGAAACCCCCTGTATATTACTTGGTAAATTGAAAGATGGTGAAAAATGCTTCAAGATGATATATCATGTCCCTATACCTAAATCGTCAAGTTTTCTCAATAAAGTCGCTTCTTCTAGAAACATTTTTTTTTTAGAATTTGGATTTAGGTAGCAGTGGAATTATCAAGCTTATAGCAAGTTCGGTTACTTTTATAATTTACAAAGAGTTATGTACGGTGTTTCGAATCATTTTCCAAAATGAATGCAAATATCGATAATTCAAACGAAGTTCTTATGAACTTATTTATTATACACATAAACAAAGTGATCAACTCATTGTCAGAATGTGTAAAAAATTCAACCAAATGTATCCTGATTTAACACCAATGAACGAGAGGAAGTTTGTAAGGTTACAAAATAATTTCCTTAACTATGGCTCAAAGTTTCCAGGAAACAACTGTACCAAAAATCAGTCATTTTAGGTAAAACGTAAGATTTTGTGGCCTAAAAAATGTGAAAGTACAGACAATAACACAATAGGATGATTCAAAATAACAAAATTGTAAATAAAATATCACATTTTCACAATAAATGCTGAAAATGTTGTCCATTACATTCTTATGTTTCATATGTTATATTCAAGATGTTTTTTTGTACGCGACTTGTGGTTGCTTTTTCAATTTCCTGGGGATCCAGATATTCAATACTCCGCACTATTCGCCGTCGTAATTCTTTGGTAGGCACTTTCTTTTAAAACACCCCATAAAAAAGTCAAGTGACGTGAGATCGAGTGATCTCGGTGGCCAATCCCACGGCCCTAAACGCCTAAACAAACGATCGTCGAAGAGTTCGTCAAGTTTCCTGGAAACTTCCTGGGTGGAATGAGCTGGCGCTCCGTCCAGTTGAAACCACGAATTCCTATATTCCTCTAAAGGCAACTTTTCAAGAAAATCGGTTACAGTCGTCCTTAATATTTGGAGATATCTCTCTGCATTCCGTGTGTCTTCATAAATAAAAAAGCTAATTTTATTGTTCTTCAGAATCAAGAAAACATTCAGGTCAAATTTTTCTTGAAAACTCATTTCTTTTGTAACATGAAGATTATGATAAGCCCAAAAATGTTTATTCCTTCTATTGAAAATACCATCCCTCGTAAATTTTGATTCGTCGCTCCAAATAATTTTTGACAAAAATTCCCGTTCTTCCTGTGTATGAATCAAAAGGGATTCACAAAAATGCATTCTACGTTCGAAGTTTTCTGCTTTTAGAGCTTGAACTTTGGTAAATTTATACGGATGCATTCCGTGATTTTTCAAAATTCCTTGTACTGAAGCATGTGATATACCTAAATCTTTTTCTGCACTGCGAATGGAAGCTTATGGATATGCATAAAAATATGCCAAAACGTTAACAGTATTGTCCTCATTTGAAGTAACAGGTTTTGGTAATGTTGAAGGCGCTTTCAACATGGAGCCATAGTTAAGGAAATTATTTTGTAATCTTACAAACTTCCTCTCGTTCATTGGTGTTCATTCAGGATACATTTGGTTGAATTTTCTACAAGTTCTGGCAATGATTTGATCACACTGTCCGTGTATAATAAATAATTTCATAAGAACTTCGTTTGAATAATCAATATTTTGCATTCATTTTTGGCGATTTTTTGAAACACCGTCAATAACCATTTATCAATTACTTATAAAAGTCACCAAACTGTCACAAGCTTGATATTTCCACGGCTACCTAGAAATCAAATTCTTTAAAAATTATTTTTGTACAACTGTTATTGAAAATCTCTTTGATGGAAACACTTCAATCAGAACACGTACCAAAAAATCATTTAGAAAAGTTCACACATGGAGTTCGTGCTATTGGTAATATAAAATCCCTGTGAAGTTACTGACGATGACGAAGTAGTATTCAGTCCAACTGTAGAAAGTCATTCATGACAAACCAATAATCCTCCTTAAAATAACGTGAGTTGGCGTATGTAGTTGTAACATAAGCCTTGTAATCCAAAGATCGTTTGTTCAAATCCCATGGATCCTATAATTTTTTTTATTATCAGCAGTAACGTTATACAAAAAAAATGTATGATACATTTGTTAAAAGTGATTTTATTTTGCTCGTGAGTTTGCTCCACTTGCTGATGCTCGTTTTGCAATAATCCCTCCCCACTCACAAAATAAAATGCCACTTTCAACACTTGTAGGTAAAACGTGAATAACTAATTTTTCCACAAAAACGGCTTTATTAAGAAAACTTGACGATTTAGGTATAGGGACATGTATATCATCTTGAAGCATTTTTCACCATCTTTCAATTTATCGAGTAATATACAGGGGGTTTCATTTGAAAAAATGAACTTTCGACTACTTTTAAGCACAATGGAAATAATAGTAATTTCAGCACGCCCTGTATGATATGGAGTCGATTTCTTGGTGTTATTTGAATATTTCGAGTTTGTCCAAACTATCATCAGAATATCAACTTTTCATGAATTGAGAGTACTGATGTACTTAATGCTGAAAATATTTTAGATCGATAGAACAGGTAAGAAAATGTGAGAGGTGAAATTTTCAGAAAAATCATGCTTTGTGTTTTCCAGAAACGTCTAACCTACCATCGACCGTGAGTCACGCAGCAGATATAATTCATGTTAGTAAAATATTTCACCCAAAATGATATGTTACTAGTTTATTTCAGCTTTATAAGACCTACAACTCATATACAGTGTCACACATAAAGTTCGCGACATATTAATAGATATAATGAAAATTTGACTTCGCAGTTACTTTGTGCTTGAAAAATGAGTAAAAAAACAGCATCTTTCCTTTGTCATGTGCTACTCTAAATTTTGCGAATTTCGAAAAATTTCTCTTTATTTTTATTACACCCGTATTCCTTTCTTCGGTAGATTTGTATCCCATTAGCTGCAGATGAGTATGAAACAATTTGATACAGTTTACACCCAACAGTGTGGCTATTAGATGTAGTTATCGAACAAATAATAACGCTTCGTGAGGTAATTTCATAAGTCTCATATTCTTCATTTTCACCATTAGATGTGTGAATAACATTAAACCAAAATAATTATAACTAAATTCACAACAAAACATCATAACATTCATTGATTTATCTCAATAATCTAATAAAGAACTCAAATTCATTATTCATTATGCCGTCCTTCCCGTTCTATACAAGCTATAGTCCTTTCAATTACACACTTTGTTGCATTTTTAATTAATAGGGAGTATTCTCTAAATGTTCTTTGTGTCGCAGATAGTTCATTTTCTGAATTTGTTATACTTTTTTTTGTACACATTGTATTCTCTCTAACAAGAGTTGTCAAATAACTGTCATTGATACATGATTGATAAGTCAGTTGTATTGAATTTTCTTTTGAATATATTTAAGTCTGTTGAGTACTTTCATAGTTTGCGATTCATATTTCGTCCTACATTCGACATATTCAGTCACCGGGTAGGTGAATTTCGAATATTTAACATTTGGCTACCGTGACAGGACACCGACTATGGAGAAGGTAGTGAAGGTACTAGCGAAGAACATTCGACCAGGTTTTCAATGATATTTTGAACCTGTTTGGCCAAGAAAACACTGACAAGATTGCCATATTCAGCAAAATTAATATTCTGGAGCAGAAAATCTAGATCCTGATGGATTTGCATAGACAAATGGTGGATTTTTCATTAGACGACGAAGATGCTTTGAACAAAGAAATTTCTACGGCTGATGAATACTCTGACAAGTGATTTAAAGTCAAACTTTTGGCTGAAAATCTTTCAAACAAAAACATTATTACGTACTCTCTTTCTCAATGCTCTAGTGGAACGAAGAAAAAACTCAAACTACAGAAAATTGAATTTATGAAGTTTGGTGGTGAGATCAATGAATGGCTTCCCTTTTGGAGTCAGTTTCAGAAGATGCATGATGATGAAGACATTGCACAAGAGGACAAATTTCAGTATCTGATCCAAGCATCGATACCTTAATCAAAAGCTCGTCAACTTATAGATAGTTACCCTCCCAAAAGTAATTGAAAGCTTAAAGAAAATATTTGGGAGGAAAGACCTTCTTGCAGAATTCTACGTGCGTGACTTGTTGAAACTAATACTGAATAATTTGTCCCTCGACCCTCGATGTAACTTCAGATACTTATGCAGCCATATTATATCCTTTAGTGGAGTCTTGTCGACCTTATACGAGTATGGCAACGAAGCAGTCTTTACGACAGTGACTCTGCACTCAAAGATCGCCTAAACAAGTTGATGAATTTTCTCAGGAAGTGTTATGAGTACAAGTGTAGAAAACAGTCTATCAAACAGTTCATATTTATCCAAATCCAGAACAGCTCGAATAATTTTTGATACCGGTTCTCGAAAATCATACATCACGAAATCTGCAGCTGAAGAGATGGGATACAACTGCTTGAGACAAGAACAAATTATTCACACTCTTTTTGGTGGTTCAAGAACAAATGTTGTCAAATATAATTGTTATCGCATAAAATTGAGTGACTCGGAAGAATAAATATACTTGCTATTTTGCAGCCCTTGATCAAACAATCATCTACAGTATTGTGAACTATATTCGTAAAGGTCTTTGGATAAATTAATTGCAGTCTGTTGGCATCGAAATCACTGATGTCAGAGAAGGGCCAATCGATATTTTAATTGGTGCTAATATAGCTGGAAAATTATTCACTGGTAACCGATATGAGTTGGAATGCGGCCTAGTAGCAATTGAAACTCTATTAGGTTGGACCCTGATGGGAAAACCATAAAGAAACTCCGAAATCATCGAAAGTGATGCCCATGTTTTCCAAATACGAATCGATTGCTGACTTATGGTCATTGGATGTGCTTGGGATTTCTGATCCGTCTGAAAAGAGGACACAGAAAAAAATCGAAGAATTGGTCATGTCTCGATTATTGAAAAACATTGTTAGGCACGAAGGTAGCAGATACGAAGTTTGTCTGTCTTGGCTCGAAGATCATTCTCCTTTACCGAGTAATTATGAAACAGCCAGAAGACGATTAGAATCCTTGCTGAAGAAACTCGAGTCAGATGGTTTACGTGATCAATACGCCCAGATTTTCATAGAATGGAAAACCGAGGGTATCATTGAAGAGGTACCCAAGTCGGACTTACTCGAAGAAGGGCACGCCACGTAGTAAAAGAAAACAGCACGACAACAAAAGTCCGACCTGTTTTTGATGCCACTCCTCGACAGAAAAATCAGCCATCCTTAAACCAGTGCCTAAAAAAGGGTATTAATCTTATTGAATTAATACCGTCTCTGTTAATGAGATTTCGTTTTTCACGATTTGGACTCATAGCTGACATAAAGAAAGCTTTCTTGCAGATAAGCTTGAATCTCAAAGAAAGAGATTTTTTGCTTTTCCTTTGGCTAGATGATACAGAATTGCTGAAAACATATCGACATACAAGGGTTGTATTCGGGGTTTCCTGTAGCCCGTTTCTGTTAGGAGCTGTAATCGAATACCATTTGAGAAGTTGCCTCGAAAATTCTGAAAATAATGACATGAAAACTCAAATACTACAGGGTTTTTATGTAGATATTTGCGTTGTCAGCTTAGACACCAGAGAAAAAATTCAGAATTTCATTGAAGTTTCCACAAGGCTCTTTGCTGATGCCAAGTTTGATCTGGGAGGGTGGGACCATTCTGCCTTCGATGGTTCTTCAGCTGATGACAACAGTTTTTCTTCGGTTTTGGGACTTTCTTGAAATATAAACTCTGATACATTGCAGTTGACATCAGAATGGTGTCGAGATATTCATACTGAAATGATAACAAAACGGGTTATTTTGTCAATAGCTCACCGAATATTCGATCCCATTGGATTTTCATTCCCAGTTTCTCTTTATCCCAAGATATTATTGCAGAAGACATGGGAATTGAAAACAGGATGGGATACTGAGGTACAAAAAGATATCAAAGAAGGTTTTTTGAAATGGTTCGAAGAAATTCCAATTCTTTTCGACCTGAAAGTACCCAGATGGTTATTTGATTCCATTGAAGGAAAGAATCACTGTAGTCTGCATGTTTTCTGTGATGGGAGTCAAGTTGCCTACGCTACAGCCATATTTATGAGATCTGAAACATGCAATGGCGTGAATGTACAACTCGTGCAAGCCAAGAGTAGAGTCTCGCCTGTGAAACGAATGACCATTCCCAGATTGGAATTACTAGCAGCTACCACAGGAGCAAGATTATCTATAACTGTTACCGACAGCATCGATTCCAGTATCTTGGTTTATTATTGGTCTGATTCGACTACTGTCACAGCTTGGATCAAAGATGAAGAGAATTATAAACCCTTCGTCTGGAATCGAGTGAAGGAAATTCGAAGCTTAACTAATCCAAAAGTCTGGTTTCACGTTCCAGGAGATATCAATCCCGCCGATCTTTCTTCTCGTGATTGTTCTCCACGACAAACGATTCAATCGAAATGGTGGGAGGTATCTGAATGTTCGAGAAAATTTCCGAAATACTGGCCGAATCAGCTGTATATTCGAGATGAGGAGATAATCCAATCAGAGAAAAGTAGAGGTGTGATTTTGAATAATATTTCAACGTCAATTTATTTTTCCTGGTATTATGAGAGAATTTCGAAATACATCCGAGTACTTGGTTGGATCAGAAGATTTATTGTCAATTGCCGTTCCAAAAATCAGAAGAATTCTGATGAGGAATTGTCCTTGGAGAAAGTGCAGTCTGCTGAAAAATGTACAATGAGATTTGTGCAATATCTTGACGATTCTCAGTTGAAGAGTTTCTGTTCCTTCACTGATGATGATGATGGTATTTTGAGAATTAGAACCAAGGTTTCTGAAAGAACTGATTTTGCTAATTTCCGTTGTGAGTAAGCATCCTGTTGTGAGTAAGCTAATCTACGAAACTCACTTGAAATCATTTCATGTCGGAGTTCAGAGATTATTGAGTCTTCTGCGCGAGAGATTTTGGATAATCAGAGGAAAAAAATCTGTGAAATCTGTCATTTCAAAATGTCCGAAATTTCGCAGATTCAACTCCAGACGTATTGAGGTTCCAGCCATAGCACTTCCAGAAAATCGTGTGCGAGAAGACAAAGTTTTTGAAGTAATCGGTGTAGATTTAGCCGGTCCACTCTACATTTCAATTGGAGAGAAGGCTTGGATATGCCTATATACATTTGCCTTTTATAGAGCTGTTCATTTAGAACTTCTCTCATCACTGTCTACAGATGTTTTCTTACAACAATCATTCAGAAGATTTGTGGCCAGAAGAGGAAGACCATCGACTGTACACAGCGACAATGGCACAAAGTTTGTTGGTGCTGAAAATGCCTTTTCACAGTTGGATTGGAAAATGATAACTGCTTACAGTACCACCGAGAGGATAGCGTGGAAATTTAATCCTCCAACAGCTGCCTGGAGGGGTGGTTAGTGGGAGAGGTTAATCGGAATTATGAAGGATCTACTGAGAAAAGTTTTGGGAAAAGCCAGTCTGACATACGAGGAGTTAGTCACGATACTTTGCGATTGTGAATCAGTACTGAATTCGAGACCCCTCACTTATATGTCCGAAGTTAGCAAAGATCTTGTTCCTTTGACTCATGCTATGTTTCTCAAAGATATTTCAGAGTGCAGAGTTCCGGATTCGGACGCCGTGGACTTCAGATCTGAGAAAACATCTGAGAAAGATGATCTTCGTAGGAGATTTAGAAATGAATATCTCGGTCAGCTGAAATAGTCATCGGAAAAACGAAAACAGAGAGAAATCAAAATTGGTGAAGTCGTTCTGATAGGAACTGACAATACCAAAAGGATGGAATGGCCTTTGGCGTATGTTCAAGAGCTGATACCTGGGAGAGATAATAAAACCCGTTTGGTCAAACTGAAGACAACGAAGGAAATAGTACTCAGGCCTCTACAACGAGTATATCCTTTGGAGATGAAATGTGCTGATGATTTGGACTTAACTCAAATATCAGGCCGAGCAGTTTCTACAAGAGAGACCGAAAGTAAAGAAACTGAAGAAACCAAAGAATATGACAACGGGTGTTTCGAAAATCCTGAACCACTTTCGATAACTACTAGATATGGTAGAAAAGTTGAACCTGTTCAAAGATGTTCTTCGTAGCAATTTGAGTTGTTGGTGAACAAGGTTCCACAACTCAAGGTGGGAGTATGTCGCAGATAGTTCATTTTCTGAATTTGTTATACTTTTTTTTGTACAAATTGTATTCTCTTATTCTCTCTTACAAGAGTTGTCAAATAACTGTCATTGATATATAATTGATAAGTCAATTATATTGAATTTTCTTTTGAATATATTTGAGTCCGTTGAGTACTTTCATAGTTTACGATCCATATTTCGTCCTACATTCGACGTATTCAGTCACCGGGTAGGTGAATTTCGAATATTTAACACGTTGTTTTCAAATGTTCTGTGCTCATTCACTTTTCGTTTCAGATAACCCCATGGAAAAAAGTCCATCGGATATAAGTCCTGTGATCTTGGTGGCCAATAATATTCCCAATCTCGTCATATCACTTTGCCCCCAAACATCTGACTGACTGGTTCACTTCTATCGTTTCATGGATCGGTGCCTCGTGATACCATAAATTACGTTTAACACTTACAGGCAGAGTATCGGTGCCCCGTGATACCATTAATTAAGTCTTACCCTTATAGACAGATTATCCAAAACTTTAGACAACTGATTTATAATGAAATCTCTATACATGTCTGAGTTCAAAGTTTCTTTAAAAAAATATGGTCCAATTATCTGGTTAAGTAATAACCCTAACCATATTTGCCTTGAATGAATATTGGTCACGGCATTACTTTACAAAATTTGGATTATTTTTGTACCACCAGCGACAATTTTGGGAACTAACTGTTCCGTTCGACGTGAAAGTTGCCTCGTCTGTCCATAAAATCATGCAGGAAAGGTCGATAACAGTTTCTCTCTCACCTTAGAATCCAAATGGAAATCCTACTCGAATATCGAAATCTCTTTCTTCAAGACTGTGTATGAACTTTGGCTCATGGGGATGGAATTAATTTCTGTGCAAAATTCTCTTCACTCAGTTTTTCTGCCGACCCCTATATCTTCGCTAATACTCCTAATATTAGATTTTCCGTTTTCAACAACGCTCAAACAAACATTGAGTTGTTCTTCTTCATTTGAAACGATTGTCCACGGAGCCAATTGAACGATTTCCACTTTATCTTGTGTGGATAACATTGTACATAAAACTTATTTGTGAATTATAAATGTACGAAAATCTGTACTCAAAACAACTCGATTCATTAAACGCAATAATTTGACATTAACCAAAACTAAAAATTTGTGTCAAAAGCTTACTAAGGGAAATTTTCATTTCGATTTGATCAGTATCTACTATTTTCTTCCCGACATGTTGCATTAGTCTTGTAATCTTTAGTACACATCGCTAGAACAAAAGTCTTTCTAATAGCTATGAAACTGTAGGTCAATGTTCAGTTTACAGAAAAGTATGATGTTTCAGGTTAGTTTGTAACTGAATTATTGATCAGAAAAATAATTAAACTGGATAAAAATCTACTAAAAAAAGGAATACGAGTGTAATAAGAATGAAGAGAAATACATTTATTCGATAACTGACATATTAACGTCCATATACATTGAAAATCCGAATCAGTTTAACAATCAAATGAGAAAAA
This sequence comes from Leptinotarsa decemlineata, assembly GCF_025532065.1. NCBI lineage: Eukaryota > Metazoa > Arthropoda > Insecta > Coleoptera > Chrysomelidae > Leptinotarsa > Leptinotarsa decemlineata. The sequence goes on from NW_027412574.1 coordinate 1,728,709, forward strand.
CTAGATGAACCAACCAAGACGAATTTCTAGAGGTGTATTCATTTCTTTTTGTGGTAACAGGCCAATGCGGGTTTTTTCTGGCAAGATAATTGAAGTCTCGCATTCATTAAAGTTATGAAATTTGAATAATGTTTCGTTCAAATCGATAGAGCGAATGATTCGAAAAATTTAAAAAAATGAAAAAAAGTCGAAGTGACAGTAGATAGTCCAAATTTCGGGCAAGGGTATAAAATTGGAAACCGAGCAATCTGTTCTTTTGGCATTTTTCAAACTTTACAAAAAAACAGATTTTTTGAGGATTTTCAAAAATAATATCAAATTTGACAGGTTCAGAGTAGCACATGACAAATGGAAAAAGAGTCTATTTTTCACTCACTTTTCAAGCACAAACTAACTGCGAAGTCAAATTTTCATTATATCTATTAATAAAAAAACCTTCCATACGTCGCTAACTTTGTGTGACACTGTACCGGTTGTCCAAACTATGACTCCAAAAAAAGATTACCTTTGCATTCCGGAATATCGAGGTACATATAACCCTTATATATCATCGAATTTTTTATAGTTTTGAGTTATTATTTTTTGATGTACCTAACTATTTTTCCTTTCTTCTTTCAAGTTATTTCAGAAGTTTATCTATTGAAAACACTTTTCTTACACAAAAATAAAAGTACGGCCTCTCGACTCGCGTTTCGATAACCAAGTTAGCGTTATCAGAAAATTATGTTATCCTCGGTTAGCTAACCGCGCGTCGAGAGAACGTAGGTTTGTTTGCTCAGGTGTGGGATACGTGTTTTCATTGGATGATTTTCTTTTGTAATATAAACAATGTGAATCATTATTTCAACTATAATATGCTGAATTCTTCAAAATAAATGAAATTTGCAATAATAAGCGTAGAAACATTGTTTTGTAAATTTTGTGGCCTTTTTATTTAATTGATTTGAATTTTGAACTTTGAATTGAAAATATTCCTTAGTTCCTATGCGATTTCCAAATCGTTGCGAAATTCATATTGGCACAATTCAGTTCAGCACTACTGATGTGGGAGTTCGTCGACTTAAAAAATATTATTGGGCATTTTTTCAATTTCTAAAGCTGATTTAGGTAATATATACCAAAGAACCTCAAAATGAATACCAGAGAGGTATCCATTTCATCACTATCATTATTTAAGAATATTTCATTATCGTAACAAAGTTATTGAACCAATTTATTCATCACTTGCTCCAATAGCAAGTCAACAACTACTTAAGTTTTTCCTAATTTTCATCCAGACTTTTTAATCTAAAATGACTGTTATAGTAAAATGATACTTGACCTGGGAAAAATTAACCCAATTGGAATCAATTTTAATGTAAGAGACACATCTTTCCCAAACACCAGAACATTAACTCTCCCCTCTACGCTCATTTCACCTAAGCTGACGTAATTAGGCGATGAAATATACTATATACAGTTCATCACTATGCAATGTAAGTAATTTTTCAGAACAAGAAAATTCGACAGCGATGAAACTGACAGCCATGAAATTAACATCTATATGTAATCAATCAAATAGAAATTTTTTATATCGATTCATTCAACTAACAATATAACAGGAAATTATTTTTACGAATACTACCACTCGATTTAAAAATATGCTGTGATAAATTTCTATTGTCTCAAACTTTGTTATTTTTTAGCAATACCAATCGAGTAATCAGCAATAGATAAAACCACTCGTCCTAAGCTCTCGTGGTTTTATTATGCTGGTTGCTCTCATGGCATTGTAAAGTAACAAAGTGTTTGTTAAAAAAATGGATATTCATGGATGATATTTTGAGGTCTTGTAATAATTTCGAAAGTTAGTTTCAGCAAATAATGGCCCATCAGCTACCACTTCTTTTATGGGAAAGAGGTGTTTTGGCTTTCTATTTCTCCATCTTACAAAGAAAGGAAGGAATCAATCAATTTCAAAAATAAACTCTTTACAAAGATGTGTTGATCATGCAAAGAAGTAACTTTCAGTTACTCTCGAAACAGCTAATTTCATATAATTATTAAATTACATGAAGGAAAAATACTTTTGAAACCACTTTTATATGAACACTAAATTATACAAAAAACACTTTTTTCTATACAGTGTGTATTCTAAGCATTTGTTATGGAGTTGTGGAATTGAATCAGAACCATTCATCTCTCTTATGTTATTGAAAAAACTTGAGGTTTCACAAAATGTTTGACATTCCCTAGGATCTATGGGATATATTGGATATATTTGGGAGTTTCAATCTTTTCTAATATAAATGTGAAAGTTTCTGAGGATGGAGTATGTATGTATGTTGTGGCTCTTTCACACCTAAAAGACTGAACGAATTTGGATGAAACTTTACATAAATACAGCTTTTACATTAGAATAACACATATGCTACAATTTACAAAGGTTTTGTCTAATTTTGATCATAATATAAGGATAAGTGTTAAGTAAGTCGGGAAAATGTTTGCTCCCTGAGAGCTATCTTGGCGTGCGCTGCTTATACCGTTGGAGTTACATGCAGATAATGTACCGTAATATTGTTCATCTTAAATAGTTCTAAATAAAAATCCGCGATGGATTTCCACCTCTTATGTGGTAGCCACTACATGCAAAATACAATACATAAATACAATTAAATTTTATATATTTTTACAATGCACATTAAGAATATCTGTCAAATCAATATAAAAATTGATACAATTGTCATTTTAAGTATTTAATATACATAAACCTTGTTTTTTACACTAAGCAATTTGGACGACTCCTTTAAAAGTTATCACGATAAGATTAACTTGACGCAACACAATGATCCATTACGCGTTGCGTCTACTATAAGACGCAACGCGTAAAATCTTGAAATATGCAGGTAGGTTCTCTGTATAACGTAAATAAGTATCAAGGAAGGGAATCACGAATTTCCACCCTCAAGAGGAAAATAGGGGTTCAAAGATTGTATTGAATTTCGTCAGTTTTGAAGTTGGAAACCTGAACTTTTGGGTTGATAAAAAATATTGTAAATATTTGTTTGAAATGGTCTGTCACGAAACTCAGTTTGACAAACCAAATTCTACGCGGGCGAAGCCGCGGACAATAACTAGTATACTATAAAACATTCAACTCTGTTTTAATCGAACGTAAATTTGTCACTTCTGATCAAAATGTTTACTCGTGTTTATATGAGAGTACTGATCATCTTGTAGTACAAAGAACTATTCATATGAATTATGATATATGAAGAAAAACCAACGAAAAACTATCTGCGGGTAAGAACTAAGAACTTTCGAAACAATATTGAAAAATCAATAACTCGACAACTATGAAAAATTGATTGACAAACTTCGGGTATTATTTGAAAACCCCTTGATGAGCATGATTGGACCACCCTGCTTCTATACCGGGTGTCAGCGAATCTATTAGATAAGTCATAACTTCTAGACTAGACTATCAGTTGTATCAAAATGAAATTTGGTATAGTTGAAAGGTATGCGAAGATAGAGTATTTACACATTTTTTACTTTTCGGTCACTTACGGTTTTACCGGAATTACAATCGCGGAGTTTTAGAGACTACACGGAAAAAAAAGATTTGTTGAATGAAAGAAAATTCACTTCATTCAAAGAAATAAAAGTGTCATATATGCACGACAAAATATTTTGTTGATGCAAGAAAAAAGAATTCTTGACTCCGAACTATTTCTTCAAGCATATGTTCATTGTATCAAACAAATATTTGATTGAAAATATCACATCCAACAGTTATTTCAATTTAAAAAAGAATTGAATTCAAGTAATATTTTGTCTAATTGATAGCGAAAATGATTTAGAGTAATTCGAATATTCTATTAAACAAACAAAATTTAAAGATGGGTAAAATAGTGGAACTGATTGAAATAAACAAATGTATTTTTTATTTGAGTAAAAGTTATGTTGAAGAAACATAACATATCTGCAGAATAATGGAGAACTATGCTTGTTTTGATAATGGGAAAATTTCCACTGAAGTAATGATTTTGTTGAACAAATAATGAATAGTAGTTAGTAGTAGTAGAACAATGTTTATACCTCATTGTGAGTATCTTGCTGATAGAGTAAATCATTTCGAAAGTTCAAAATAAGTATGAATAATTATGAACCAAATGAAATGAAGTTACAAATCAAAATCATTCCCTCTTGTTTGAATTTGGTTATTGGATTCAATCAACCAAATATTATACTAATTTGAGTACCAGCATCTCGTTGGTAGTAATGGAGCTTCAGATCCGTTCTTCTTTAAAACTTCAATATGCTTTTTACCATCAAATATTTTCCCATGAAAAAAATCTTTAGACCATCGATTTTTGTCATCTCCTGCTGATGCTGATTCGATTAGTACATGAAGTTTGTAGATAAAAAGCATTACGTACTTTTAGTATAGAGAAAAGTACTTTTCGGCAGAATCAGAAATACAGAGAGTCAGTGATTGAATTAACATGAATCTCCAATCGAAATAGATCAAGTTATTGAATAATTGTGAGAATATATTATAGTTTGTTCAACAACCCAATTTCTTAATACATGAAATACAATTTGTATCATTTTCTCAATTGGATTATTGATCTACTTACGTATCATGATTTTTTAATCAGATGCTGATGGGAGTCCTGCGGATAATATTTCATATTCAATAGATACTGATTATGTAAATACCATGGAAAATTTTTCAACATGAGAATGAGCAAAATATAAATAAAAATCGAGAAATGTTAGTAACAAATTTATTCAAACAATTAATATATTATAATAGACTTCTACAAATATTTAAATAAAAATATAAATTCTTCACATCTAAAACATTAACATATTTTATTAGGTATTATTATTATTGATGATATCTACGATGACGTACTTCATCACAGAAAAAATTGATTAGAAATAAATTTTGTGATGACAAAATTTACTTAGCTCTCCAACCATAACTTTCAGGCCTTCAAATATACTAAATTTGAGAATTCTAACATTTAATTACTTAGGTACAGACCCGAATAATAATAAGTATCTACAGCAAATCGCAAAAATATATAGTTATTTGAGAAAACTGAATTTCAATTGTAATGGTATAATTATTTATTATAAAAGTTATGAATGAAAGACATACCTCTGTTATATTTGATTCTTAATTTATTCCATCAATTGCTTCCTTGATTGAATATTTTTCTTTTGCCAATCGAGGGAATCATTTCTTTGATTTATTCATCGGTGAGCCTTTTAGCTATGTCTTGGGTTACATCATTTTCTGTTTGAAAAGTATGTGTTTTAAGTATATTAGTGGGAGATAAATAATATATGTATTTTTTTACCTTTAAAAATGCCAATCAGGTCATTTAATCTCTAGTTATTAGGGAATTCCTCCATGTCTAAAAATTAAAGAAATTATATTGCATGTTTTGAGCTCGTGCAGTTTTGTTGTATGTCATCATTTCTGTAAGTATGTTACAAATAACTTTTCTTTTTCGGTCTTATTGATTTTAATAAAGTAATATAAGAGAAACCTGTTATTATTTCACAATGTTTTTTAAAAGAAAAATCTTAAAAAGAGGTTCCTTCATCATACTATCATGATGAAAATCAAATCATTGTTTACGGCGCCATTCAATTATTTATGTTGTATGAACTTTACGATTCGAAATGAAGGTACAGTTCTTCGCTGACATTGTATACCTACACCTATTTCTGTGGCAAACACCTTAATTGTATTTACTCTGAAAATGTCCAATTCCTCCGTATCCAAAGATCAAAGGTCAACTAGGTACCCAGTGTATACATAAGTACCTACTTCTCAATGATAATCATGTCACTCGACAACTTCTACTTTTTCAAAAACAGAATTGAAAACATTGAAGCTTTCATTCAGTCATAACATTAAACAATAAGAACTTCAAGTCACTTTTATAGAGGATAGCTGTCGAGAAAAATGTATGGGTACGTGCTTGAAAAAAACGGTGTCCGTATATCCAATACATGCTATTCATAATTATTTCAAAATATGGAATGAAACAAAGTATGTAAATATGAACACCTGTGAAAACACTGAAAAACTTCAATCCACGTATAATCAAAAAGAAACTGTAAACCTCTTCGTCATTTCCTTGCCAAACACAAAACACATTTTTAATTCTTATTCCATTCATGATTAGTGTACGGTTCTTGCGCAAACGCAAATGGTGCCGACCGGCACTCTATTCCTTAGAAGTATTTCAACTATACCATTTCTTTCAAGAAAATGATTTAATTTTTCAAACCAACAAATAATAAAAATATTGAAATGAAATGGAAAGTTTTCATTCAACAGACGTACTTTTGATTTGATGAAATTATATTGTTTTACTCAACCGAATCATTTTGAGAACTCAATAAATGTTATTCTTGAAATGATCCACCATTCATTTGACTAAGTAAAAGACCCCTTGAATTGAAATATTAGAGAAATTAAAATGAGAATTTCATTTTGTCTCCGCAAAATTATCATCTAATCGGTACAATACACACGTCCTTTGGAATGAATGATATTTGATCGAAATAACGAAATAAATTAGACTAAATAAATTTCTTTGAAGTAACAGGTCTTTTTTTTTTCGTGTAGTATGTTAGATATAAATAAGACAAGTTGGCAAAATCACATTTTCGTGTGTAACCTTTTTTTTTAACAGCGACCGTTTTTTGACTTGCACTTTCCGATTAAAGGATTTTTTGACGAATCTAACGATACTAATTTATTTGCGATTGGATTACAAATAAGAACATACATTAAATATTATTGAGAAGAATACTCAATAATAATGTATTTACTTTGTCAAGTGTGCCATGGATAATAATTCATTTACTTTTGTAAGCACTTACGGAAAAAAGGTTTTTTGACGAATCTAACGTTACTGATTTATTTGCGATTGGATCAACAAATTTAACAAAATTATCTACTGATTTCAGCGACGCACCTACTTTTTTTTCAGTATCTTAATTTCTTAAAATTTTACTATAGTAGAGTTTCGAAGTGCATTCCTTCTTGTTCAAGACACATTTCCAGACCCAGACAGACCCTTTCTCTAACATATCCCCAAATGAAGAAATCTAGCACAGTCAGATCCATTGAAAGGAACAGGCCACGTACCGGACAATTGGTTGCTGCAATAACTTGATTATTAAAATGCTCTATCAAGTAATCAAGAACGTCTATGGTATTGTGAAGGGGTGCTCCATCTTGTTGGGAGTAAATTTGCCGTAAAACTGCTAAAGAAAGATTATTAAAATGATCCTAGATTTCATTTTGGAGAAAACCTAAGTACCCAACCCCTGTTAACTGACCTTGAACAATCTTGGTCCAATTATTGTGTTCCAATAATACCAGCCCAGACATAGACGCCAAACCTTTCTTTCTTGAAAATTGTCCTCTCTCATTGCATGTTGATTTTGTTGGGCCCAGTACCGAGACTTTTGCTTATTAAACAAGCCGTGGTTCTTCGAAAAATAGGAAAATAGAAATAAAAAAATTGATAAAACTTGAGTTAACTCTATGATTATGAAGCATCCAATCACAAAACACTACTCGTCTGTCGCCATCGTCAGCATACAAATGTTGATGTAACTTATATTTTAATGCTCGATATCCGTGCCTTTTCAATATTTTTATTGCTGATTCATGACTTATCTGCATTTCTCGGCTAATTTATCTCAAAGAAACTGTTTTGTTAAACTCAACCATAGCAAGAACGTTAATCTCAGTCCCCTCATTCATGATAAACTAATGGGATGGATGTTACCGATTGGGATATTTCTGACCATACAACTCAGCATCATTCCTTGAATTTCTGTTGCATTCTCCAAACAATAACAACATATCCACCTCTTCACGTTGAGTATACATTATTTTGATGGAAAATTAAACTAAAATTTAACTAAAACTAAGAAACTTTTACCTTTTGATCATAAAGCTTATGTCACTGTCATAACGTGAGTGTTTTGTTCTCCAAAGAAGACTTGATGGAAGTAACAGCAAAATAGTATGCATTATGTCTATCCATAGCACACTTGACAAAAGTAAATAAATTATTATCAATTTTTTTTCCCCAGTAATATTTAATTTATGTTCTTATTTGTGATCCAATCACAAATGAATTAGTATCGTTAGATTTGTCAAAAAATCCTTTTTTCGGAAAGTGCTTGTCAAAAAATGGTCGTCATTTGAAAAATAATAGTTAGACACGAAATTTTGCAATCTTTCCTTAATTGTACCTAACATACAAGTCACTAAAACTCCGCGATTGTAATTTTCTGATATCATCCTTATATTAGTTTACGTCAGATCATGGCCACCTAGGTGCAATTTCGAAAGTGACTCTGAAAAAATTAAGTAGGCGTGAAAACTTTCGAAAATCCACATTCTGATCCAGAATTGTGGCTCAGAAATCCAAAAATGATACACCTCTAACAGTCTAGAAATAATGACTTGTCGAATAGATTCGTTAATACCCGGTATATAAAGGGTTCAGACTTTGACTTATTGGAATACTGAATTATCTTGTTTGTACGTTAACCAGTTGTCGCCCCCCTACGAGCGACAACTCTCAGAAGTCGAAACTTGTACGACCAAAGAATTAACGAGGTCTCACCTCTTACCATGAGGTTCTTAGCAAGATATGATTTTCTCTATTTCCTAGATGCTTTTGTATTATTCAAAACTCTTGAAGATTAGACACTCATTTTTCTCTATAATTGATGCTAGATTTTCTGAATGATTAAACGGTATTTGTACGTTACATCCTATTTTGTCTTTCGCAAATGCTGAACACAACCTGTCACGATTTTGATTTTAGTGTTTCTAAGTATAGAAGATGTTTTTAATGTTTATAGCAATTTTGAAATATTTTCAGCGGAATTGCTTCTATCCTATTCAATCATTTAATCAAAGTTGATCCTTTATACTTAATTTCGCCTTTATTTGTTTAGTTGATAAAAAAATTACATCCTCTTTGTGACAGGTAGACATCTGACGTCACACTTCCGAAACAGAGTCTACCATTTTTCATTCCACTCCGTACGAAATCATAGTAAAACATAAATAGAATCACTATAAAAGTAGGTTGAAAATTTCATTTCAGTTTTTCAGTTGCTTGGCGCGTTCACGGCTGACGGGAGAATTTTTTCACTCAAAATCAGTTTAGGTAATACATGGTTATCAAAAACTATAATTTTCCGACCTCGAATTCGTTTTAACGATGTTTTAACAGTTTGTACGTCAGGTACTTGTTGGTAGTTAGTGCATCTCGTCGAGTTGGAATTCTTGTTGTTTTGTTTCGTGCAGTGTTTGTTTTACTTAGCGTTTGTGTGACATAACCTAGATGGGCGGTGAGGTAAAAACTACGAACGGATCTTCAACACGTGTGGTATACCATCTTTTTATTCAATTTATTACTCTGGTGGAGTTAGAAATTAGTCATTCGGTGTATAGATATGAATAATAGTATTTTGTGTGATATTTGGGAATAGCCGTCATGCATATTAATATACACCAATGTGCGAAAGGAATTAGTTTGGCAAATACCGAATATTGTGTCTGAAATTCAGCCTTCGACAATCGATTTATTTGGTTCGTACAAAAATAGTCGATGATAAATGATAATATCAAGTTTTCTGAAGCTAGAACTATTTCTGTTCCGGTATCTCTATACAAATGACATTGAACATATAAATTAATTGGAACAGAATTTTTTTTAGATAAGATGTTATATTAATGTAATTTTTCTCATTAGCAATCAGGGAAATTTCTATGAAGTCGTACAAATTTAAAAACCTCCAGTGGGAATATATCAAGAATAAAAAAACCGGTCAAACGAAAAACACATAAGGTAAACAAAAGTATCTCTTCAAATAGCATTTCGACATCATCAGGACGTTTTTTATATAGAAAATAAGAATGACAGAACATTAGTCAAACTTGTTTGAAGGTGGTTGACAATGTTTTGTGGTGTGTTTCATCAGTTCGGACTTCCATTGTCTAATGTCTAATATAATATAAATTTATTTGAAATTCCTGAAAAAATATTAAAAAGATTTACCGAAAATCTGTTTGAAATCTGTTTTTCCGTTAATCAACTGTCACCCCCATACGAACGACAACTCTCAGAAGTTGAGAAACTTGTGCGAGCTAAGGACTAACGAGGTCTTACCTTTTAACGTATGATTCCTAACACGCTTGCAGAATCATCCCAGCTTCAACCAGATAAATTATCTCGAGAAAAATATATGGTCGAGGCGGGAATCGAACCCACGGTCTTCCGATCGTGAGTCGGGCGCACTACCACCGCGGCCAATTCCACGAGGTCAATAACAATTTTATTTGATTTTATGTTATTTCTTTGTAATTTCATTTTTTTTTGTTCTAGTAAAATTGTTATTTTCGATTCTTCTTTTTAATATTTTGTCAGGAATTTCAAATCAATTTATATTATATTAGACAATGGAAGTCCGAACTGATGAAATTAGTCAAACTATTGACCTTCATCTATTCTTGTATACATACACAGAACTATTTTTTCCATCAGTCCCAAAATTTGGTGCTATTATACTATGTTTATTGTGGGAAAAGGTAAAGTGAGTACATAATAGCCGTTTTTTTCTATGTTTTTACCACTTTTATTTGTAACTAAAGTTACTGCAGGTTCGTCCTATAAGGACATTTTCAAACTCATTAATTAAGTGTATAATGTTATAAATAAAAGTGGTAAAAACATAAAATTTCATTTCTCATCTTTCATGATCATCTCCTATTAACGGCATCAATTTATGAATAGCTATTTTTTTTCTATGTTTTTTACCACTTTTATTAGTAACGTTTCGTTCTATAAGGTCACTTTCAAACTTACTCATTTAATGTATATATTTAATGTATAAGTTTGAAAATGACCTTATAGGATGAAACTGCAGTAACTTTAGTTACAAATAAAAGTGGTAAAAACATAGAAATTTTCATTTCTCATTTTTCATGAAGATCTTCTACCGCGTAGTAACGTCTACATCCATCAATTTATTAATAGCTGTTTCTTTTCACCCTACATTGAATCACAATCTTGAAACAGTGATTCAGTATTTATTCAGAAGAACGTTGAAGTTTGAAAGACACCCCAAATCCAAAACAACTACCTTTCCCAATCACCAGAACCGCAATACTCGGCTCGCTATTCACCAACGAAATTGGCATCTTCCGGAGATGAAGAATAGTTTTCTTCTTCTCACACACGGTCAAAGGCCTTAGAAATATCAAGCGCAACAACTCTTGACTCTACATGTTTCTAGATTGCTTTATTCCAAATATGGGTGACATACGATAGAAGGTCGCCTGCTGATCTTTGTTTCCGAAAGCCATATTGATGATAGCTCAAGAAGTTGAAGCCTTCCAAATATTTGAGAATTTGGTGGTTCACGGCAAAGCGACTGGTCTATAGTTATTTGGCAGATTTCTCTTGATCTTTTTGGGAATAGGATGAACACGAGCAATCTTCCAAAAAAAAGGAAAAACACCTTTCTCGTGAGACAGGTTGAAAAGTCTGCAAAACACTGGTGCGAGTTCATTTGCGCACTTCTTAAGTACGATGATGGGCACTTTATCAGGACCAGATAGATGCCTTGTTGATATTGAGCTGTTTCAGAATTCGCCTGACTAGACGTTGTCGAAGTTATTTCCGGCATTGTGGATTGTAGTATGGGAATAGTAGGTGGTGCCTTTCCCAAAAAATCGACTTTGGAGTGTGACGCAAATTGTTTAGCTAGTAGATTTGCTTTTTCTATGGCTGTATTGTTGCAATTGAACCATCCGCTTGTGTTAGTGGTGAAATTGTGGATTTTGTAAAGTCCTTATTAACAGCTTCACCTACCGACCAGAAGAATCTAGACCCGTTGGGATTGGCAAGCAGTTTGTCCCTAATTCTCTCATTTTGAAGTTCTGTGCTCTTTGCTTCAATTTACTCTAAGTTTGCAGCTATTGCGAGCATTAACAAACCTAGGTCGGTTTTCGGCACTGAGATGTTTGCACCTCTGCCGGCAGGCAAGATTTTTGAAGGCGACAGCTTGCTCGCAATTTTTGTTGAACCAAGGTTTGCCGTTGGAAGGTCGTTTCATTGACAAAGGAATATGAGCATCCATGGAGGATAGAATGACTTCCGTGACTTCAGAAGCACAAGTTGATGGAGCTGAAACAAACATCTAGCCAGGAGAATTTTGGAAATAACCTTAAAGATCCTCCCATTCAGCTGATCTGTAATTCCAAACTTTGCGCGGCTTAGAGTGTTCTCCAACATTTATTGGTAATTCACTCAGAAGTTCCCAAGGGAGCTTACGGTGACTGTGTAAATTTCTGGATTGGTTGTTAGGTATAGATCCTGAAGACCAGCATATTCTCCAGGTCAGGAATCCTGGTTGGCTCAGTTATAATCTGGGTACCTAAGTGCGCTGCTTATTGCAAAAGCCTCAGCTTCGCGACCTTGTTCGTCGTTGATATTTGAAAATTTGAACCATTCTATATTGAGTAAATTGAAGTCACCGAATATGGAAATGTCGGCACTGGGATGATTGGTTTGCAGAAAGTCAGTGATGTTTACAAGTGAAGAGAATAGTGCTCTATATTGTGTATCACTAGGTGGTCGATAAACGCAGCAAATTTGGTGAATATCTGTAATATTATTTTGAACCACAACATCAAAGTTTCGCGGTTCCAGCATTACCTCTCGTTAACAGGAGAGATTGCTTCTGATATTCTAAAGTTACGTCTGAATCGGGAGTGAAAATCATAGGCGGGATATAGAAAATTGACGGGGGTTGTTGAAGCACTGACTTTTGTCAGTGATTCAACACTGCTTTTGAGTGCAAGACTATGAGGAATATTTATTTGTTTGCAGATGCTGGTGCACTGAGTATATATTTGAGTTAAGTCCTCTGATGTTGCACAAATCGATTTTGAAGTTGCTAGTGGACCTCTTAGCAACTGCAGTTACCATGCTACTCAGTCCCTGTGGACTGATGTTGGGAAGACCCTACTGACTGTCAGAAATAGTGATTTTCGAATAACTTCAGCAGGATGCCCTTGAACGTGTCAATCGTTCAACTCGTGAGGTACTCACTTTTGGAACCTCTGGACTTTTTGGTCCCTTTTAAATATTTTTTTTGGAAATTCTGCTTTAATTTTGGCGGGCTGAGCAATATCATGATGACGATGATAAATAAATATTTTACTCCCAACGTATCTCAGTTAGCTTTTATGTCGATTTGGTGCAGTCCATTCACAATGATTCACATTGGATGCTTCAGTTTTGTTATCACCAATTTGGGATGTATCAAAGGTTTTTCCTTTTTTAATGTATTTTGTATCGTGAATCTGGATTTCGCATAATTGTGAAAATCTGATCAATACTGGGGAATTGATTTTCAGGTATTTGGAATAGAGTCACTCTCCTTCGAAAAGGATCGTTAGTACATTGTTACTTCTTGTTCTACGATGGGATCTTGCACATCAATTTCTAAAATGTGCCAACGTATTCTAAAAACACTTTATTGTGTGATTTTCACTAGACAGTTTTACAAAAACGCAACACGTGTTTACAATGGCTTCCTGGGACTAATTCTACACATTCAATGCTATATATACATATACATATACATATATATATATATATATATATATATATATATATATATATATATATATATATATATATATATATATATACATACCTTATTCTACAATTTGAAGTACCTGAATTTCAAGTACCTGTTTTTTACCTAAGTTTGTAATGAATTAAATTACCTGAGCTTATGCTCCATTTTCCACATTTGAAAACATATTCAGTAACGGAGAGTTATTCAATTCTAATTGATCATTCAGTAAATTACCCGAATTCCTGAATCCATTGATTTCTAAACATTCTAGAAGATTGAGTTTCAAACTCTTCTCTTCTAAATGTAACACATCGTATTCATGATTGCACTCATATCCTTCTGCTAAAAGGTGGTATGCAAATGTGGAATTGGTCTTTCTATTTACAAAACTACTTCTATGATCTTTAATTCTTTGGGAAAATGTTCTTCCTGTTTGGACAAGAGCCACAAGTCAGCTTACATACTCCTGATCTTTCCGACACCGAAGTTTTATCTTTATTGTTTTCAATAAATTTACTTAGATTATTATCCGTTCTGTAAGCTATGTTTACTCCTTCTTTCTTCAAAAAACGGGCAATATTCCTGGTTGGTTCACCCAAATATGCCAATGTATTATAACTGACGTTATTGCCTCTTGAATGTGGGTAGACCAGGTCCATGGCTTGCTTTTGTAGTTTTTTTGAAAGAATGGCGTTTATAATATCTAACTTATAACCGTGATTAACCGCGATTTGTTTGATAAACTTCAGCTCTTTCTGGAAATTCCTATCAGATAGTGGAATATTCAATAATATGTGAAGCATACTATTGAATGCAGCAACTTTATGCTGGTAAGGGTGTGTGGAGGAATTATGTAGGATAATGTCCGTGTACGATGGTTTGTGGAAAATTGCACATTCATGTTTATTGTTATTTTTCGTAATGGTTAAGTCAAGGTAATTTATTGAATTGAATTTGAATTTTATTGATAGGTGGATGGAATTGGCATATTCAATGAACTTGCCTAATTACCTATCTGTACCAGTAAAACATACTAAGATCTACGTATCTGTACAAAAAACTGTTAGCTAACTGATTATTATGGATTTCATACTCTATGTTATCCATGAAAATTTCCGCCAGCAGGGGACTCAAAGGGTTCCCTCCTATTATTAGTCCTTCACTGCATGAATAGAATTTTCCGTCAAACTGGAAATAATTTTGAGATAGACAAATGGTAAGTAAATCTAAAATTTCCTGTTTTATCAGTGAATTCACGTGGTTTTTGTCTAAGAGACACTCAACTAGTCCAATTGTTTCAGTTAGCGGAATACTAGGAAATAAATTTTGGACATCGAACGATATCGTTCTTAATATTACCCACTAATTGATAAGAATTATGTATACTAAATTTTAGCTTGAAATTGGTATAGGTTTGAATCAATTTAATCAGGATTTCTGAGACTTTTACGGTAGGTACTGTTCGACGGTTATTGCATTACATAAAAAGGACTACATAGGAAAAACTCTAGATTTCCTTAATTCAGGCAGCTACGAGATTCTGAGGAATGACCCTACAACTGTGTATCAGAAAAAGGTTAAGGAAACTCTCAAAACAATAGAATTAATTATGAATGGAAAGGATAAATGTAGAGAGAGCATTGATCATGAATCCACAACCACCAAAAGTGTATTCCCTTATTAAATTACACAAAACCAATTTCCCGATTAGACCAGTGGTGTCGTTTGTAACGGCACCTACCGTAAATATCTCAGAAACCCTGATTAAATTGATTCAAACCTATACCAATTTCAAGCCAAATTTTAGTATAAATAATTCTTATCAATTAGTGGATAATATTAAGAACGTAATTCTTTCGGATAATGCAAAATTAACATCGTTCGATGTCCAAAATTGGAAACAATTGGACTAGTTGAGTATCTTTTAGACAAAAACCACGTGAATCCACTGATAAAACAGGAAATTTTATATTTACTTACCATTTGTTTATCTCAAAATTATTTCATGCAGTGAAGGATTAATAATGGGGAACCCTTTGAGTCCCCTGCTGGCGGAAATTTTCATGGATAACATAGAGTATTAAATCCATAATAATCAGTTAGCTAACAGTTTTTTGTACTGGTACAGATACGTAGATGATATCTTAGTATGTTTTACTGGTACAGATAGGCAATTAGGCAAGTTCATTGAATATGCCAATTCTATCCACCCGTCAATAAAATTTACCACTGAGAGGGAGGTAAACAATTCAATAAATTACCTTGACTCAACCATTACGAAAAATAACAATAAACATGAATTTGCAATTTTTCAGAAACCATCGTACACGGACATTATCATACATAATTCCTCCACACACCCTTACCAGCATAAAGTTACTGCATTCAATAGTATGCTTCACAGATTATTGAATATTCCACTGTCTGATAGGGATTTCCAGAAAGAGCTGAAGTTTATCAAACAAATCGCGGTTGATCACGGTTATAAGTTAGATATTATAAACGCCATTCTTTCAAAAAAACTACAAAAGCAAGCCATGGACCTGGTCTACCCATATTCAAGAGGCGATAACGTCAGTTATAGGACATTGGCATATTTGGGTGAACCAATCAGGAATATTGCCCGTTTTTTGAAGAGAGAAAGCGTAAACGTAGCTTACAGAACGGATAATAATCTAAGTAAATTTATTAAAAACAATAAAGACAAAACTTCGGTGTCGGATAGATCAGGAGTATATAAGCTAACTTGTGGATCTTGTCCAAAACTGTATATTGGCCAAACAGGAAGAACATTTGCCCAGAGAATTAAAGAGCATAGAAGTAATTTTGTAAACAGAAAGACCAATTCCACATTTGCAAACCACCTTTTAGCGGAAGGACATGAGTTCAATCATGAATACGATTTGTTACATTAAAAGGAAAGAGTTTGAAACTCAATCTTCTAGAATGTTTAGAAATCAATAGATTCAGAAAGTCGGGTAATTTACTGAATGATCAATCAGAATTGAATAACTCTCCGTTACTGAATATGTTTTCAAATGTGGAAAATGGAACATAAGCTCAGGTAATTTAATTCATTACAAACTTAGGTAAAAAATCAGGTACTTGAAATTCACGTACTTCAAATTGTAGAATGAAGTATATATATAGCATTGAATGTGTAGAATTAGTTATTAGGACACACCCGAGGAAGCGAATAACGTGTTGCGTTTTTGTAAAACTGTCTAGTGAAAATCACACAATAAAGTATTTTTGGAATACGTTAGTTATGGACTTTCCTTCGAAGAAGTGAAGACTACCGTTGTCTGGTAATGCGAAGTTTTCCGGGCAGTAGTAGCTGTTTTTAGTAGGAAAATAGGATATAGATGGTATGAATTTACGAATTTGGGCCTAATAATAGGGACGTGTCTTACAAAGATTAATTTGGTATCGACACAAGTGACTTGCGTAACTAAAACGGTATTAGGTGATTGTACTCACAGAATTTGGAATTTGGTTATATATTTTTATTAGATTTAATAGATATATCATCATCTCCTGAAGTTCCGTAATAGATACTATTGAATCATGAAGAGAGTTGATTTTGGAAAACATAATGGCGTTTTCAATATAATCTATGAAATTGATCAGGCTCTGAAAGTCCAAGTTAAATTATTACAATATTCCTTGGAAATTAAGATAAATATCGACATTTTTTTATCGTATCGCTAATCGTTAACTGAAACTTTCCTAAATATCGCGCTAAAAATTCTAATGATTTCATTATTAGAGTCTAGATTGCCGATTAACCATTTATTCACTCTGCCAACTACATAGATCAACCCCCTCTTTTATTTCGGGTATGAAATGAGGGTAGTAGATTGTCGAATTTTTTTCTGCAAGGTGATAAGATATTCAGTTCTAAGCAACATATTATCGGATAATCTGTGATAAGATTTCGGGTTAGTTACATTTACTTTGGAAATACTTTTTTCAATCGGTTCAAAATTTCCATTAAAATTTTGTATTTGGTCAGTAGTTGTTTTAAGGTCCAAATAGTGTAGGTGTGTTGGATGTTTATAATAGTGCAATGAATTTCAAAAAATTGACTTTCAAACACAAACTGAAAGAAAATAAACAGCTATTAACATTGAATTACACGAAATAAAAATACTTTCGAAACAAATACTTTTAAATGAACACTGAATTATACAAACAAATTTATCTATTCAGTTTGTATTTCAAAAATTCGTTATGAAATCGAATCAGATATCATTCGCAGGATTGCTACACATTATAATATATAAAAGAGGTGAAATTTCACTTACATGGAAAACTGTCATTCTCACTTGAACATCTGTTGTTTCGTCGTAAGACACTTGCCTTATCGTCTCTTCAGCATCAAATCTGAATAACATTATGAAATAATGCACTCGATTCGTTCATAACATTACGACTTTATGTCTACTCATGTCATGGATGATAGTACGTAATGACATACATTGGCCTATTTAATTAAATACCAGCCAAAGGAATCTTATTATTTGTTTTTTGAAATAAATGTTTAAGCTTTCTACTTCTCCATCTTCATACAGAAAAATGTGGGTATCTATCAAAGAAAGGAAGAAACCAATAAATTTCAAAAAAGTAACTCTATACGAAGATGTGTAGATCATGCAAATATCATTCAATCATCCAAAATTGCAACTGAATACCATATTTAATTTACAGTTAATGTCAATTGCTTTGTTTAACTTGTTTTTTAGTCACTTTTCCTGTTATCGAACTATTACACATTCTGAACTAGTCTCCCAACAAATCAGTAAAGGCGATACATTATGAAGGATCAGAGGCGTAACAATATTGTGTTTGTAGATGGTTCTCAAATGAAACATTTTCTTTCATTCATTATTCTGATAGTGATGCTTTATTCTCAAGAAACATTACATGTTTATAATAGAGAATTTAACATGCTCCAACTGGAATTTCAGGAACTATCGGGATTATAATGCTCCCGCTTCTTCCACTTTGTTGCAGCGACCTCTACAACCATAGGATACCTCGAAGTATGCATTCAGAGAATATACATGGGTTCAACTTCAAAATTCGATAATTTTTTTCGCTGAAATTTCAGACGTCAAACTGACATTTGACTATTTGTCACCATGATAATTCTGATTGAAACTGAGAAAGGAAACAAGAAATTTTCCAATAAAAATTAACAAAAATAATGAGTAATTTTTGAAAAATTCTCGGCTGTCATAATTCAATTGGTGAATCATAAAGTATGGACAACTAAATTAACTTTATTCAATGTTGTCAATTTTTTATTCCAGATAAATGGCGACGATGAGTGGGAATACGAAGAAATCATTCTTGAACGAGGTGGATCAGGTCTGGGTTTCAGTATCGCCGGTGGGACCGACAACCCCCACATCGGCGATGATACGGCCATCTACATCACCAAACTTATACCCGGCGGAGCGGCTTCGGCCGACGGACGACTTTTGGTTAACGATTCAATCTTGTCCGTGAATGATGTCCCGGTGATTGATGTTCCCCATGCCCTTGCCGTAGATGCACTCAAGAAGGCCGGAAATACAGTGAAGTTGGTAAGCCTATTGTTGTTGATATATTTATTAACGTTACAAGACCAATATGTAGCAAATAACGGATGAAGTTGAATATTGTATTCCGAGGCGCAGCCAGGGATTATAATAACCGAATTCATTAATTGCGTATCGGCCGTGTGTCGTTCAAGACTTTTCGTAATCGCACTGAAAGATTACATTTTGATTCCGAGGAAAGAACAAACCACGTACACTTGCTTTGAAATTTTATGTCGTTTCAAGGTTAGTTTTTCAAATCGTACACCATGTCAGAGTATTACCTATAGAAATTGTATTTTCAGATTTATAAAATTGTTTTTGTTCTTGAGACGAAAGTCTGATAGATACACACCAAAGAAAGTAAAAGTTTTGTTTGAAGAAGGAGTAACTAAGTTTGTATTGGAGGCAGATAATAATCATACATGGTTGCTCTTAACGGTCGCTGGGCGTTAAAATATCTTAACGGGCGGAGGCTGTTAACATTGACTTTTCAATTGTCATCCGAAAACTTTTAAATCAAAATAACAGTATTAATCCGGTCAATCTAGACATTGGAAGGTACATAAATTTACAATAAGCTGCAAACGCGTGTAATTGTTCAAAACATAGTTAAAAATGAGATTTTAAAATTCCGTATGATTGCGATGCCTGGAAAAAAATGTATTCGAGGTCAAAGGTCAAAAATCTCGAAAAAAAAATTGTTTTTCGCGATTTTCAGGAAAACGGTAAGTTTTATCATGAAAATTGTAGATCATAAAATTCTCTAAAAAAATGTATCAATACTTTTTTCTTACAACTTCAGAGATGTATATACGTAGCATACTTATGCATATAATGACGATTACAACTTTCACAACTTTTTGACTCGTCGTATCTCAGAAACGGTGGCTCTAAGAAAAAAAAAAGTATTGATACATTTTTTGTAGAGAATTTTATGATCTACAATTTTCATCCGAGGTTATTTTATAATAAAACTTACCGTTTTCCTGAAAATTGCGAAAAACCAATTTTTTTCGAGATTTTTGACCTTTGACCTTGAATAATTTTTTTCCAGGCATCGCAATCATTTGGAATTTCAAAATCTTATTTTTAACTATGTTTTGAACAATTACACGCATTTGCAGCTTGTTTTAAATTTATGTACCTTTTCACTCTTATTCCATATAGTCCGGTCTAATTTGACCGGACTATATGGGATTACGAAAAAATAATAATATAGTAATGATATCATGTTAACGATATCAAACGATTAAAAAGCATACAGAAAAAACTCTTTAAATCCTGTTTATGCACAAAATGCCCTTTAATTGTGACGAATATTTATTGTAATAAAATCTACTGAATTAACGTATTTTGTTCTGCTTGAAAAACTGGGGTAATAACGCTATCAGTGCATTTTGACAACGTGATACAAATTAATTAATTCCGTCAGCGTAAAAACTTGTGAGAGGAATTCGATGAAGTCGACGAAGGTCGTTTTTTGCCCCAGAAAGCACTACCTATTATTATGTTTCTGATGTAGTTCCAGTAAGTTACTGTATAAACTGAAATTACTTTTTAAAGAAATATGTTGACGATGTGATCTGTGCAATATCGTATGACAAATCTAATATAATTCTTTATGTTGTCAATAGATTTGATAGAAAGTTAGAATTCACTATCTTGATACAAGAGTTATCCGTAAAACTGATAATTCCTTTATTACTGATTGGTATGTCAAACCTACTAATTCAGGAAGATATATCAATTACTATTCCTTTCATAAAAAATCAGTTGAAAATACTCTGTTTGAAAAAGAGAATAGTAAATTAGTGCACCCTTTCCTCAAGCAAAAAATCTCAAACTTCTTAGAGACATTTTAATCAAAAATTCTTATCCCAGAAAACTTCTTACTAAAATAATTTTCAATAGTGGCAGTAATACAAATTCCGATGTAATCAACAGAAACGTATGTAATGATAGTTCACCTATCAATATTTCTCATAAATCTATACCTAACCTTGGAAATTTATCTTCAAATATAAAACTTTTTCATAATTAACAGAATATCAAAATATGCCAAAAAAATATTAAAACTATAAAGAATTTGAATGCAAAATTGAAAGATAAAACGTATACTACAAAAAAGTCAAATGTGATTCATAACATTCCCTGTAACAATTGTAACTTGGATTATATTGGAACAACATCTAGAATTCTTAATGTTAGAATAACTTCACATAAAAGTGATATAAAGCTCAATAAGAAATCATGTGCACAACATTCTATAGAAACAGGACATAAACCAAATTACTCTAATATCAAAGTTTTACATACAGAAAAAATATTTCCAAACGCCTTTCTTTGAAATGGTTGAAATCAATAAGTCTTCTGATTGTATGAATAAGAAAACTGACATTGATAATCTCAGCAGTATATACAGTAACTTACTGGAACTACATCAGAAACATAATAATAATGAAAATTGTATCAATCAATAATTCTTTCTTTAGAGTCAAAAATTATAAAATCGTCATACCCATTGAGAAATGACATTTATGTGAAGGTATGACATTTGTCAAACCCACAAAAAATCCTATACATGTTTAACTTTTTCGTCAATTTATATGTTCAATTTTTTGTTTTTCACTAATTTTTACTGTAACTATGATTTGTAATGTTATTCAATGGCGAAAAAAAGACACAACTCATTAAGTTATAGGCCCTGAAGAAGCTTCCCATTAGAAGCGAAAGCTTGGCAAAGTAGAGCAGAGTTTGATTTTTGATTATTTAACTGAGAGACCCTGTTATTCCATTTTATTGTACAATTTGCAACAGATTTGACGGATCCGAGTAAATTTGTAAAATGAGACGATGATTTCAGTGACCCATTGATAATGGGTACCTAATTCACAATGAACAGCAATGCTATTTTTAATTACACTACCCATATCTATACTTCCTATCTACCACAAAGTCATATTCATGTCTCGCAAATTCCAAATTATTTTCTGTCAATTTGAGGTCACTTCCATAAATTTAATACACTCCAACAATAGAATCAAACCAGTTTTAATTAATACGTTTATCCTGTCCCATAATGAATTGTTCAAAAACAACATTTCCCCCAATTATAATGATGATGTATGAATATCACCAGATTGAAATGATAATGACTACAAATATTATTTTTAGGGCAATAGTTCAGCCAGACTTTTTCGAAACTATTGTTTTATTATTTTTGATTTTTCATCTTCTGTTCAAAAATTTCGCATGGCTCCTGTTTAGAAAATGGGATTTTCATACTTTCATCAGAAGACATTTACGAACGTCGATGAAATTTTCGAACTGACGAAAATATTTTCTAAATTATTTTAACCATTTCATTTTTTAAATGGGTTCATTAGGTTTCCATAATCACATGAGTTATCATATCGAAAAAATTTATAAATTTGACTTTGAATGACTCTTTGGCTTCGCAGTGGTCAAATAAAATAATCTTTTTAAATATTGTTTCGTAATTTATGCAACGTAGGTATCTGAACCGTAAATAAATTTAGCCTAACATTTTATGAGTTATACCCAATTTTTAATTTTTTTCCGTCCCTTGGACTTCTTCCAATATTGTTTATCAAATATATAATTCATTTGAGTATAAATCATCCCTTGAACTCTCAAATGAATAATTTCGTGGAATTTATTCAACGTATCTAAACCGTAAATAAACTTAGCCTAACATGTTAAGTGTTATTTCGAATTTTTTTAATTTTTTCTTCAACCCCTTGGACATCTCCCAATATTATTTATTAAATATAAAATTCATTCAAGTATAAACCACCCCTTATACTCTCAAATGAATAATTTCGTGGAATGTATTCAACGTAAATAAACTTAACCTAACATTTTTTTCAACCCCTTGGACTTCTTCCAATTTTGTTTATTAAATATATAATTCATTTAAGTATGAAACACCCCCTATACTCTCAAATGAGTAATTTCGTGGAACATTGTTCCGCAGTCTACTCAAAGCCTCTTATCAAAATCGAATTCGGTCAAACATATCCATTATCAAAAATTTCGTTCAAAAACAAATTACCTTGCAGATGCGTACAAGAGATTCATTTTATGATCTATCACTAACCATTATATGTCGACGTGTCTTTCACCAACTAACAGCATTAGGAGATGAAATTAGGAATGAAATATGGTTTTATTAACTTCATTCAAAATTTGAATTTGGTATCAATTTATGATTTGATAGATATGAAAAACAAAATAGTAACCCTTTTTTGTAAAATTTTAGTTAATTCACAAAAAAATTCGAAACGGGGATATTTCTCAAAATATAGAAAAAAAATTCTGGAAAAAGTTTCTCTAAATGCCAATATTATGTAACCCACATGAAACTTCTTTGTGTACTGATTCAAAAAGCGCTGTTAAAATTTGGTCACATGGAATGCAATATTTTTTGACTCTGTTTAGGGTAAATTTATAAAATAAATGTATATGAAAAGGTAGTTTGCAGTTTTAATTTTAATGTTATACTTTTAGATACAAACTATCTTCAAAAATATATTTCATAAATTTACTTCATATAGGGTTACATTACATATGAATACATTCTTAAGTGCCCTATTGGAATTTTATAAAATAAGCTGAAATATATCTGTTTATGAAGGTTGCGTTATTTTGCAAAAGTGGTGCAATAATTGAAAATTATCCTATGCAGCTCAAATTTTCAAATATAACCTCACTTTTGGAAATTTGTTTTTTAAATTGGCAGGACGATAGCCGGTTGTGTTGGCATGAGTGGTTTTTTCCACTAAGTCAGTCGACCACTGTGAGAACCGGTGGTTCGAGCCCAGAGGCCGAACGATAAGTTTCATTGCCTATCGTCCAACCCGTGCTAGGAATCGCACGTAATACTTCGTTAATCCACAACTCTCACAAGTTTCTACTTCTGAGAGCGAGGGCGAGGGAGACAACTGGTTAATGAAAAAACAGATATTCAAATTTGACAAATGATGCCAATAATGTGACTACTATTTTTGTTTGTTTTTTTTTATTTTCGATTGCAGCAAAATTGATGCCAGAGTCAAATCCCGAATAGACTTATTTGAAAAATCCTATATAATGCTGAATTTAATGGTCACACTCTGCATATATACAGGGTGTTTCTTAATAACAAGTTACTATTTAAGGAGGTTATTTTTTTGCCCATTTTTAGAAAAAAATCATATGAACATATGTTCTAAAGTAAAACTTTTGAACTGCAGTATCCTAAACTTAAAATAAAATATAACTCTGATAAGACCTCAGATATTTTTGTAAAAGGAATTGCACAAAATAGACCCAAAAATAACCTTTTACATTACTATATTATTATCAAAAATATCCTGTATACTTTAAAAGTCACTTTCTGATGAGACCAACTTGGTTGGCTCAATTTTAATATGTGGGGTCAGTGTTTATTTTATATTCATTCTACGTTAAAGGATCCAGTTCAGCTTATCAGATTGAAGACAGATCGATTCTTTGTCATGTCATCTAAAATCATAGTCATAGTCAAAAAATGGTCATTGAAGGCATTTTTTTCTAAATAGTTGTTAACATAATAGCATTATACATTTTTCAGCGAAAATACTTCTCACATACCTACTAAAAATGTGGCACTTTTTTCTATATACATTCCCCGAAAGAAGTGATCCTTGTCAGGAGATGATCTAACCAACCCATTTTTAACAACATTTATCTTAAAAAAAATTCTTTAGTCTGTCTTAGTTGATATCAATTTCGTTGGCGAATTGCACATCGAGAAAAATATCACATTTCAATCTTGTGAAATGTGTTCATTCAACTCATTAAGCGTTAGAGATTCAAACTATACTTACCAGTACAATTATACTTATCAGATACAACTATTTACTATCCAACCAGCAAAATTGTTTTATAATTTCATGGTGCTGCAACAGTTTTATTTTGTTGGTATTTCATAATTACTTCCAAAATGCTAATTGATCATATTAGACGAGCCGTGAACACAAAACAATTGTAGGCAATAAAAGTGTTTTATACACTTGTCATAAAAACGTTTATAAATTTAAAAAAAAAAACCTATAAAGTAGTCAAGAAATTATCACAGAAATGTTTTTACAACTAACTTATAAAACATATTTTCCTATAAAAATAAATTTGATTTGTAGCAGTTTCATAGCATGTTTCTGCCAGGTTTGTATAATCTTTATAAAACTATTTCAAGCTCATTTTATAACTACTTCCTGTACCTTTAATGAAATTATTTTATTGGACTGCTTTCAAACACAATTTTGTCGTTATTACCAACCACTTTGTCACTTTAATGATGATTTCCCAACTGTTTTATAGTATGGTATATTTATCACAATTCGAAAACAATAAAATAACTGTTATAAAGTCAAATTGCTTCCGGGAATATATATTTGCTATCGCCAAAAATAAAATGCAGCATTTAAGAAGAATCAGGTGACATTCATTTTAGATGTCGTGTAAGTTTCATTTGACTAGCCTTCCAATAACTATACCTGATAATGTCGTCTAATATTGTTCATTGGAAAAAAATAATGAGAAAAGTGGTTCGTTTGGATCAGGGGTCTCCAAACTACGTCCCGCGGGCCAAATCCGGCCCGCCAGTGTCATCAATCCGGCCCGCGAGAGCCAATGATTTACTGTCATCAATCTGGCCCGCGACAGCCAATGATTACCTAATTGTTGTTACTATTGCTGTGATAAGTTGAAGAAGAAAATTAACTTCCTGTATACTTGGAGTAACTTTGAAGATGTTTCGATTCATAGTGTCGTTTAATGTTATAGTCTTTGAGAACAGATATGGTTTCATTACAAATTAAACATAGCGCCTTATTACTGGACTCAATCACAAAATACTGAAAATTCAATTTTTCTTGGAACGTTCTGCATTCACTGTCGATTTTTCACTTCTTTTTCATACTAACAAATCACACATAAAAACAAAAAGTTAAATCAAAATACTTTTATTGACGGGTGTTATTTTATTTCACAATAGACAGTTTCGCTTCCTTCGCCTTTCCTACGCAGACTAACTCGCAGTTGCGCCGCTAGCCTTTTTATATGCAATTATTACTGCCATCTGGAGGTGATCGGAATACACTAGCTAGAACCAGAACTTTCTCGAACCAACGCCGGTAATTCCAATTATTGAATTACGCCTAATGCCACCTAGCGGGTAGCTGAAAAAGATAGTACATAGTACCACTACTCGCCACTAGATGTCGTTAAGTGTCACAATACACAATAATAATTGAAATGCAAAAAAGGATAAGTTTGCTTAGGTCACGCACTTTGCGACTATCCTAGTCTAGAAATATAGTTAAGGGCAGAAATTGGCCCTTGGATCAAACTGAAAAAATCATTATGGCCCGAAGGCTTCAAAGTTTAGAGACCCCTGGTTTAGATGAAGACCCATGTAACCTAGTGCTTCAATATTTTCTTGCTAGAAACAGGAAAAAGTTATTGACGTTTAAAATCCGTGGATTCAAGCGGAGCACCATGTTTATATACCCTTAAATCACTAGCTCAAAACTCCTTCAAAATTTATACTTTATAATCGATGGATATGTATCCAAACTGTACGTGAGAAATAACATAATAGCTAAAATGCGTTGAAATGCGGACTATAAGATTTCATTATTCAGAACAAACTGAGTTAAGTTTGCGACTAGAAAATTAATACGTGAATGAGAGCGAGAGTGAATTTTTGTATAATCAATATTTTTTTCCAAAAAGGTTAATAAATGGCGCTCTTAAATTTTGCTTATATATTCGTCAATAAAATTTCATTCACAGTGAAAATATCAATCTTTGAAGCACAAACAATGTCTTTAACAGTTTTATAAGTACAAAAGTGAAATTATCAAAAATCTTTTTATTTGTTAGTTTTTAGTATTTTCCTAGTGTCCAATACAAAATTACTTCTTGTGGCTCATGAAAATATTTTGAACACTTGTCTATTTTATCATTATCGTTTTAGGCTGCATTATATTTTATAACGCTCACTTGGAACTACTTAAAAACTCTTATAAAACTTTTCTAATTATTTTATAGGCATCTTTAATAACTATTTTATAAGAGTGTAAGAAAAATTTTGAAGTAACTGCCGAAATGTTTATAAAACTATTCTGTTGTGTTTGTTAAAGGAAGACTATAATGTTTTATAAAACGGTGCCAATTTCCTACTTATAGCTGTTTTATAAACACATTGAAAACATTTCTGAGAGAAATACAGTTTTATAATTTGTTGCAATCAATTCCAGCGAAAAAGTTTTTCCTATTCATCTACGAAATATCTTTTTGGCGTCCAACATCAGTCATCTGCTTTCACTGCGAATTCTCGAGATGAATGAGTTCGTTCAGTCTTTTCTGACTAGGGATATTACGGATATTACGTTTCTCGCGTGATAAATTTCGATATCAAATTACCCGTGGACTAGACTCCCCACGGTATAAATTTACAATCTGTAAATTTTAATATACGTGTGATACTTCTCCTTCAATGGGATATAACACGGTGTGCCGTGTATTATTCCGAATAAGGTTGGGAAATTAAGTGAACGGCATGTTTTTTTTGAAGGTAGGGACGCTGTTCACGACATGTAATATAAACGAGAAAACGGGGGCGTATAAAAAGATCAAAGATGTTATAAATACTTCAGAGGCTGTTTGAGAGAGTTGTTACTCCAAATAGGATGAAGTCTACTTTCAGAAATGATTGTAACCGGGAGAGCTTTTGAATTAGGGATCGTTCCTGATACAATACCTCGCCTACTCATGAATATCTACTCCTTTAATTATCGAGATACAATTCCCAGCTTTTGTATACACAGCAAAAACTTATGATAATTTGAACACAAATACAAGATATATAAACTCAGACAAACTGAAATTTCTTGAAACACAACGATACATATATTTTATTTAAATTTAGGGGTGGGTAATTTTAGGGAAAGTTTTTGGCTTTCACTACTTCATCTTGATACAAAATAATGTAGGAATCTTCCAAAGAAAGGAAGGAAGCTAATAATTTTGAAAGAATTAACTTAATACGTAGATGTGTAGATCATGCAAAGAAGTAACTTTCAGACATAAACTAGAAGAAAAAACTCCTCCTGAAACAGCTACTTTCATGTAAACATTGAATTACACGAAAAAAAATTCTTTCGAAACAAATACTTTTATATGAATACTGAATTATACAGAAGACACTATTTTCTACTCAGTTTGTATTCCAAACATTCGTTATAGAATGATGTATATATCATGCAAAGAAGTAACTTTCAGACACAAACTAGAAGAAAAAACCCTCCTGAAACAGCTACTTTCACATAAACATTGAATTACACGAAAGAAAAATTCTTTCGAAACAAATACTTTTATATAAACACTGAATTATACAGAAAACATTTTTCTCTACTCAGTTTGTATTCCAAACATTAGTTATGGAATTAAATCATGCACAGGATTTCTACACAATAAAGTAAATAAAAGGTAAAAATTTCACTTACATGGAACAGTGTCATCCTCACTGATAGACATCGATGTTTAATAATAATAATAATATATAATAAATCTTTATTTCCCGTTGAGAGTTACATGTATGGGAATTGTCAAGCCTAATTCTAAGGTTATTAAAAGTATTGAAAAAATAAAATATTAATCACAAGATAAGTTAGTCACCTACATTAATTTTCAATTAAAAATTCGGAAAGCGAATAAAAACATTTCTCCAATAAAAAATGTTTCAAATCTTATTTGAAATGTCTCACATTTTTATGCTGCTTAATGATATCTGGAAGTTTGTTAAAAATTCGTGGCTCCATCCACTGGGGAGCAAAATATGCAGTATTCACTTTCGCAAGTGGAATATACATGGAGTTTTTATTTTTTGTATTATATCCATGAATATCTTCATTCAATTCGAACAACGATCTATGTTCAAAAATATATAACATATGATATATAACAGCTATATCAAAAATGTATATACATGGAAGAGGTAAAATTCCGTACATTTTGAAAATAAGTTTACATGAGTCCCTAGATGAAATATGTTCTAAAGTATGTAATATGCGTTTTTGACAGATGAAAACATCCGATGCTGCGGTGGAATTTCCCCAGAGACATATATCATATCTAAGCCTTGAATCAATTTGGGTGTAGTAAATTCCCAGTAGCTGTGCCTTATTAAGAACATTTCGAAGATTCAGAAGAAGAAAATTCAGGGAATTCAATTTGCCTATTAGTTTATTACAGTGGGTTTTCCAACTCAAAAATTCATCTAGATATACCCCAAGGAATCTGACAGATTCTTGAGTGTTTGTCAAAATTGTCTGACGATTGTGGAAACGTACTACCTCTGTTTTTTCCGCATTGAAAAATAAAGAACGTTCATTGAAAAAATTTGATATCTCATTCATCACATCAATACAATTAGCATTTAGTAAATTAGTGTCAGGTGAAGACAATACCAAAGATAAATGCATTAGCTTATTCACATATTTCATTGAATATATTAACCTGGGGACGATCGAGTCATTTACAGCGCGTCTTTGTTGCTCAGAAAAGATTACTGAGACTGATTTTCAATATAAATCGCTTAGATAGCTGTAAAGAAACTTTTATAAATAATAATATTTTTACGGTACCTAGCATTTACATCTATAAATGTCTGGTGTACGCGAAAACTAATATACTTTCTTTCAATACCTCTGCGGAAAGGCACATGTACGATACACGACATAAAAAATTATTGTCGATACCTGGGCATAAAACAGCTGCATTCAAAAACTCTCTATACTATAACTGTATTATTTTGTATAACTGTGTTCCTCAGCCTATGAAAGAAATAACGTTATCTTCATTTAAAAATGAAATAAAAAAATATTTGAAGCGGAATGCTTTTTATAGTTTAGATGAGTTTATAAATAGAAATAAATGACCTGTCAAAGGGAAAATAGGAGGAATGAGGAATCTAAATTATTTCCTCATTGTGTTAACTTTTTGTGTAGTGTATTTTGTTTTATCCCATATACACCTGACAAATATTTTGTTTTGTCTCATATACACCTGTTTTTTTGTGAAATTGACAAGTATCAGTTATATTATACATTCATATTTGTAAATATGTTCATGTGTGAAAATGTGATGATTCAGTTTTTATTCATTTTGTTACATGACTCTACATTTATTTGTGACATTTGTGATATTTATTTGTGTGTGATATTTAAGTGACGTGCCAAATATACACTATTGTATCAAATATTGGTAAATAAATATTCTATTCTATTCTATTCTATTCTATTCTATTCTAAATCATCTACATAGGCAGATTGATGACAACTTTTCAAAATGGAATCAATCTGATTAATGTACAAAATAAACAAAACGGAACCTTGTGGGGCACCCATATCAACATCCAGACATTCAGATTTTCTATTATATTTTGTATTATTGGAGTTTATTCGTATAGATACATATTGTTTCCTGTTCACCAGAAATGATTCAATCCATTGTAGTGGGAGACACTTCAGACCATATAGTTATAACAATTCTAATAGTTTTCCGTGGTTTACACAGTCAAACGCTTGGCTTAAATCGCAGAAGATTTCGCCGTTAGACATTTGCTTTAGGGCTCTTTCAGTACCAATCTGGATAACATTAGAAGAAAAAACACACAATTGATTCATAAATTAAAGTTTTCATGTCACCGAATAATACTTATGTCATCGATGACATGGTAATTACATTCATTCACCTATTTGATTAAATCCCAGCCAAAAGGAATCTTGTTTGAAGGAAAATTTTACATATCTAGGAGTGACTAACTTTTAGGAAGGAAAGTTTTTGGCTTTCTACTTCTCGACAATAAGTAGTTACTTCTTAATATTTGTAAATTTTGTTTTCTTATCAAATAATATATTTTTATGTTTTGAATGGGGGAGTCACGATACCTGTGCATGGTTGATGAACGCTCTATATATTTTCTTCTGCTAAAATATGTGTGGGAATAACTTTATATATTTTTTTCATTTATAAATTGAGGTTCTGGTGTATGTTCATTGAGATAAATTATAGAAAAGTTCCATAAAAATATATCAGAGCATTTTTGGCACAGTCCCAACAAAGATCAGATTATGCCTACTTGACTTATGAATATCTTGTTTGTAATCGCGTGAGACTTTACAGACACAGGTATTCTGCTGCATGGCTATTGTGTTGAGATAGGAATCCAAGGACTTTAAAATTCTTGGAAAAGGTAAATTCCCCATACTTCATTTTCTTGTAGAAGAAAAAGCATTAATAAATAAAATTCAATCACATGAATATTTGGTGTAGAATCAATAGTCATCCACAAATCAATTCTGTGTTATACAATATTTTTGAAATTTCTTATTTCCTCCAACTCATATAAAGTTGCCACTTTTCCATCACAAAATTACAATTTGTCTTGAAAGACAACATTCTACTTCATAATATGCTGTATCATTTTAATACTCATTGAGGTAAAGCCCATCTTTCATCAATGTCACCATAACAATTCAAATTGGATTGTTAATAAAAAACTCATTCATCGACACAATAATAACTATGCACACTCTACATCAGTACTGGTCGAATTAGGAAATTTGATTAATTTTGAAAAACAACACTGATGGCTTCTCTATACGTTAGTTCACAGCTTCGTCACAATGTAGTACTCCGTGTGCGATTGTAAAATAAAAACTTCAAAAAATTTATCAAAGTCAATTCAAGGTACGGGGAATGAAATGAGGTGAATTTGGGGGGTTGAAAATGGGTTCACATGAGGTGTATCATTTTATTTTGATGTTGAACTTAAGAAAAATGACTCATTTGAACTTGAACGAAAACAGTTTTTTTTTATTAACAGTGTTATTTTTTGTTGTTGTTCTATCGAATTTTTCCATAGTTATGTTATGGTAGAAAAAAATTGTTTCTAGGACACTTTCCGACACTATTGTAACCGGGTGATGAGGTAGGTAGTTTTTAGGTTTATCTCCAGAATAAAATCTTGAATTATTTGAGTAACACTTCATTGTGAGATATTCACTAGACAGTTTAGAAAACTTCAACACGTGTTTTCAGATGGATATGAAATACGTGATTTTTGTAAATTGTCTAGTGCAAATCTTGCACTAGACATTTCAATTTCTCATCAATTGATACAAAGAAAAAACTATAATTTTTCTTACAACAGGCTTCTGAGCTAGCCTGTAATTCCAAATCTCCTAAACAAACAAAAAGGTATACTATTCATACTTAAATAGCACAAACTGAAAAGTTCACTTCAAAAGGTAGCTAGGTACTGTGTAATATAAAAGAAGAATGCAATTAGTCCATAACTTTTCATATTCACAAGTTTTGCCTTGAAATAAAATAAAAGATTGAAAAAATAAAATTTTAATATTGAGCTTTTTCTTAACGGTTAATATTTCGGAAAGTTATTTTACTTTTTTTTCGGTAAAAAACACCTCAGATGACAACAGGCTATATTTTTGTTTGAAGGTGATTGACAATGTTTCATGATGAATTTCATTAGTTCGGACTTTTCCTTTGGCTGACGTCAACGAATAATGCGATAGTTTACATGAGTAGGTAGGTTTATATTTCCGATTTCAACCTCTTCCCTCAGTAATAGTAACGAAGTATTTGAAATACATTCGTTACCTGCTAAAAGAATATCTATATGCGAAATCTGTGAGTGTTCTCATTTTTTCGTGAGGTTTTTTGGCGACAATTTATGTTTCTCTCTATATTTTTCGTGATTATCAACTGATTTTAAAACACGCTCCCCTATCCCCGATCCTGTTATCTGACTTCTTACCTGTTCGTTTTTTCTTACATCAAGAAATCTGAAAATGGCGTCTATAACTTTTTCCATAGTAGCAAGGTATATTATAAATACACTCTTTCGTTTTTTCAACCGTTTTTCGGGTTTTCTTTGTGTCAAAAGAGGTCTCAATGTATCAGAGCAGGGTTTCTCAAACGTATTATTCCTTGTTACCCTATAGACTATAAGCGAACCCCTTAAAAAATTGGCTGTTGATAGGCATTTCAATAAAACATAATACAAAAAAGCAATATGTTCATCATTAGATATAACAAATAAGGATTTTTTTTGCCTCGGGGTCTCGAGTTCGATTTCCGGGTCTGGCAAATAATTGGGTATTTTTCGGTTTTTTGAAAAATTCTTAGTAGTAGCACGGAGTCTGGAACTGTGTCTGGTGTATGGCAATAGGTTGTTACATTTGATGTGTAACCCCTGCCTAGCGGCCTAGTCCTCGGGAATAAAATGCCCACTGTCATGTTTAATTTCATAGTTTCATCGCGCTATTTGCGAGTACTTCTGAACATATCACTCACTGTGGCTCTGGGTATTGAGGTTCTTCCTTGCACATAAATCCAATTTTTTTTCTTTACCTGATGAAATGTGTTTGTACATTTTGTGAACAGATTGATTTTCGGGACATTATCCGCGTGAAGAACCCGTTTTTTACCAGGCAGCTTAGCCGCCGCCATTACATAAAATTAATCACGTACCCCCTATGATTCAATGACGTACCCCCAGAGGTACGCGTATCCCACTTTGAGAAACTTTGTATTAGAGGTGAAACTGGCTTCTTCATAGTCGTAAGTTACTTCATTGTTTCGCCACGAGATTGGGGTAGTTAGTATACATTGAGTACAAACAAGCCTTTACTATTCTAAGATCGTCAGACCGAAAATTTTTAAATTTCTAGTTTTTGCAGAGATATTGAAAATCTGTTCACGCTTTGCCATTGGAACTTTTATTATACTATCAGAATATGATCATAAAATTTGTATACAAGTCTTTAGACTTGGGGCCGCCTTAACTTCAATTTTGTAGTAGTTTTTGTGTCAATAATGTTTGAATAATACCATGAAATTTCGATATTTCCGAGAGTTTCCGTAATTATAGACCATTTGATATTCTTTTCATTGCTACCCTGATCATTACTCCAATGGAGAAGCAATTCTTACTCTCGTTATGTACCAAAAATAATTCTCAAAAAATCGGAAATATAAACCTACCTATTCATGTAAACTATCGCATTATTCGTTGACGTCAGTCAAAGGAAATATATCAGACAAAGTCCGAACTAATGAAATTCATCATGAAACATTGTCAATCACTTTCAAACAAAACTATACCCTGTTGTCATCTGAGGTGTTTTTTACCGAAAAAAAAAACTTTCCGAAATATTAACCGTTAAGAAAAAGCTTAGTATTGAAATTTTATTCTAGGCAAAACTTGTTTATATTACACAGTACCTACCTACCTTTTGAAGTGAACTTTTCAGTTTGTGCTATATAAGTATAAATAGTAGGTATACCTTTTTGTTTATTTAGGAGATTTGGAATTACAGGCTAGTTTACAAGCCTGTTTGTTGTATGAAAAAATATAATTTTTTTTTATTAATTAATGAGAAATTGAAATGTTTATTATTATTAGACATAAACATAATTGACTATTAACAAGTATATCTGAGGCACCAGTCCATCTAATAATGACACTGATGATCTTTTAACATGACTCAACCTCTGACGGATGCACCAAACTCTTATGAAAGTTCGAAATAGATGAACATTTCAAACCAGCAGACCACTATTATAATCTTCATGCAGTCATGGTTCACTATGGTTGTGGCGTTGAATCAGGTCATTATTACGCATTGGTCAAAGACGAAACGGACTGGTTTAAGTTTGACGATAGTCGGATCACGAAATGTTCTGGCGCGATGTTCGATGTTTCGAATTTATCGGAGCCTCTGGAGACATCCTACATTTTGTTTTACGAGGAGACATTGGTGGATCAAGATCTTCAGATAATGTGGTACTGCAGGTTTTTCCGGGTTTTCGTGAAGCTGAAAAAGCATATTCGCCACTGGAATCAATGAAGTCGCCCCGGAGCGCCAATTAATTTTTGTTGTTTCATAATTTCATGATTTGTTAACACAAATAAATATAAATGAAAATATTCACATGAAAAAAAAATAAACATCTAATATTTCAAGTGACAACAACTGACAAGTGACAACCTTCCAAAACCCGAATTTTTACATCCAGTCGTTCTTTCGACTTTTACGGGTATATAGGTATCAATCAGTAATAATAGATAGCTGAGTTGTACCCCAAACTTCAGATGAGTTTTTCTCTTCTAATTCAAAGCTCATATGAAAAATTCTTCAGAGAAATTGCATATTCTAGAAACCAATAATTAGCATTCCGGCAAGTTCTTAGTTTCTAAGGTATTGGAGGAATAAACTTATATATCGGCTTTTGATGGATCTTTCATGCCGGTGAATTAGCATCAAAACTTGCTCAGGAACTTCATATACGTTTCATATTAGAAACGATACATCCATTAACAAGGCGAAAACAACATCAGTTCATTTCAAAATTTTCCAATTGCTAGACAAGAAGCAATCGAGATCCACTGTGAACCACGAATGCATTGTTGAACAAAATTTTACGTAGAACAACCCTGAGTATAAGTTAGCATAGACATATCCTATTACGAATAAACTGAACAGAGGTTGTGAAAATTCATTTGGAGCAATGCAAATTTCAACACCAGCCATCTTAATAGTTTGGAAAACTCCTACATAGATACTTTGATAGAAAGTGTTTGATAGTCTGGTAGATTGAAATTATGTTATATGTTGTCCATGGATAGTTTTCGAAAGTGATTTTTTTTTCTCGAAAACAAAGCTGGATATGAAGAAAACACAATCGACGAAAAAGTTGTATTATAATTGCCTAATCAAAAAAGTAAAAACTCCAAAAAAGTCAGTGGCGTTCTTTTTTCTCAATATTGTTGGCTGTCGTGCGGACCAAGACGTCACTAGTCCTAATGATTTCAATCCAATTCGGGCTAAATAAGCGCTTTATTACTTCAAATAACTGTGGCAAATTTCAACCAAATCGGTGTAAGAATAATCATGATAGTTTATATTTTTCAACTTCAACGCTCTGTACCTCAGAAACGAAGGAATTCCGGACGTGCCCATGGAAACTTTTTTTCTAAAAAGACCTATAGAATCACCCTCTTTGGTTTCGTACCGTAGTAAGGAAAAACCTTGTATAAGTAATAAAATTAGGAAAATCAAAAGGAAATGAACAAATATCTGAACACTTCATATTTTTCTTCATTTTCTCTGTGTCTGATTGACCATAAAAAAATGATTTTACCTACCTCTCTCAGAAATGGTGCAAAACCCAGACGAATTGATACAAATCCTTAAATTATATTGTGCATTTGCCCTTTCCATTGTCATTCAGTCCTTATTCGGTCACCGCAGGAATATCCTGTTCCTGAACAAAATACATCCCTATCGATAGTGGTTGAAATGATAATAATTTTCTTGCTAGTTAATTGTTGAAAACTCATGGAAAATGTATAATTTATTACTCTCATACTCTTATGAACGATAACACGCCCTTGTTCTACTTGCCGGAATTATCGAAGTTTGCTCTGGAGCGGAAGACGATCGCATGTGGACACGATATTAACTTGAGAGGAATTGCAATATTCGGAAGATTTAGAACGAGAATCCCTGAAACTAAGGTAGGACATAAGTCGATTGTTTTCCACCGAGACTAAGGAATTTGGTGGTAAGTTCTTGAAGTTCCCTAATAGATAAACCCGCAAAGAGTAAGATTATATTAAGTATCAGAAACTCTTTCAAATTTGATAGAAACTAATAAGATGAGATTTTGAATGGTTGTGAATTTGCTTTCAGATACGTTCAAACGCCGCGCTGTTCCTTTTCAAGACTGACAATGTAAACATGTTTAGTGAAAACGTATTAAGAAAACAGAATATGTGGGCAAATGGAAATGAAAAAAAACGTTTTCTCAAAGTTGACGTTTAGAGCTCTGACACGTGAAGTTTCATTACGAGAGAAAATTATTTTTAGTATAATGTCAACTTAGTTACTTCCACCCCTTCGACGGGAAGCAATCTATCCCTTATTTGGATTAGAAGTCAACGATATCTCGTTTGTAAAGTCATCAATTTCTCTTCTCAGCCCCATCCCCTTCCTCACAGTTGCTCCGAAAATATTGAGTAAATATGTTATGAATAAAATCTGGCAAAAAACTTTCGAAACTAATTGTGCATTTTGTGATTTGCATAGTGTTTATCAAGAATTTATTTACTTGTTCACGATATATGACTTGGAAATATAATGTCGTTTTTGATATCTATATTTCTATATCTATATAGAAATATAGGCTTTCATGGCTGGTGTCAACAGTTCCAGTTCCAGAAGATTACTTCGACCACGCTACTGAAGATAACTGCTGCAGTTACAGTTAAAACGTTTGAATATGGTAATGAAAAAAGACCACGGCAAAACCCGGAAACCAACCAAAATGATGAACATTATATTTGTTGCTTTCTTGTCCATTGCTCCATAAAACAAAAATACAATAAGTTAGTAGTCAAAAAAGTGTTTCAAACCAAAACATTTTGACTTGCAGGTAGCCAAAACACATTTTGATTAGTGTTGATGAAATATGCGAAGCCTAATGCATGTATGAAAGTTAAAACCTTTCAAATTTTGAAAATAATCAAATTTTGTGATAGAAATGAGCAGATCGTTTTATCCTATCTAATAAATATCTCATACATATTTATGATTTTGTTCAATTTTGTATTATCAAAAGTCTATCAATTCATTGAAAACACCGGTGGCGTTGAACTTTAGATGTAGGTTTTCTTTTCAAATTTGAAATTATTCAATATACTGGGCGACAATGGAATCATTGTACACGGAACGAAAAAATCATTCGAAATCCATTTCGGTTCAACCTGGAATGAAACCAAGTGAAAAATTTCATATAGAATCCTGTATGTTTTTCAGATCATTTGATAACTATAAAATTCTCCGTTTAACGATATAACACAACTGAACATTTTTTTCAGTATGTCGAAAATATAATGTCATTTGTGGAAATATTGTCGAACAACTTAATTTATTGAGAAACAGAAAACCGAAGTTTTCTCGATTTTTAAGTAAAAATTAATTAATTGAAATTTTCAATCAGTCCCATACTTTTTATTAGTTTAATTCATCTTGAAAATCTCAATAGGAAGTGGAATTTTTTGAAATTCTTGAAGTACGAAATAATGGCAATGATACTGTGCGGTTCATTTTTCTGTGAGAGGGAATATTTCCCATAGATGACGTCATATTGAATTTAGAGAAAATGGCTCCCACGCCGCCCAGTTCTTCATATTGTTGAAGAAAGAATTTTATATTCCAAAAATGTTCTTTCTAAAATAGAATAACGAATCTGAAGCTGCCCCTGACCGATAGGCCAGCCGACTCATCGAACAAACACATGACCTCACCTTAAAAGAAGGCAGTCGGGAATTGCCGGTAAAATTCTAGTACCGAACCGACTACAGAATTCTAGAAAGGACCTTTACCGATATATGCCTGTCTTCCCAACCCAAAAGGGCAGTTGAGAAAGTGAATCGAGCGGCTAAACAAGAAATTCAAATAGTGGAAATGAATTAAGCGTTAGTTGCTAAGTGTTGTAATACACAAATTAATTTGTGATTAATGAATTATTGTTGGAAATAAATTTGTTTAAGACAGTTAATTTATAAATTTGTCACAATAGCTATTTATGATATGAGTGTTGAAAGTAAGGTTTTATTTTGTGAGTAAAAAAGTTTGCGAAACTAGCGTAGCGAGTTCTATACTCGTAAAAACACATTTTGACATCTCTTGTCGGTTAACTATTTTCATGTTATCACATTTGCTGTGAAGTGGCCGTGTCAGGTGACGCCGAATCACCTGGTTACCAACAAACAGTATTGTTTATAGCTAACGCGTTTTATTTGAAGTCACATTTGAAGTTCTTGCTGGTGTTGAATGTCTTGCACAATGAATCACAATAGTGAGGAGATGTGTGTTCCTGACGATATTGAAGAGGAAGAGCTTCAATTGAGTTGTTACCAAAAAATCGGCTCAGAATATCGTTAAAAATATTTTTAACACACTACTTTGTGAACATCATCTTTTAATACCCTTGAAAACCATTAAAAATGTCATTCATAATAACAGTTGTACAAAAATAATGTTTTTGGTTAAACCAAAATAGGTTTTCATTAAAAATATCGGCTTCACTGAACTATATCCTCGTTTCTAATTTCAGATTTCTCACCCCAGAAACAACTGAATGGTGCTATGTACAATGATTTCGTTGTCATCCGATATATTGAACATTTCAACTCCATCCCAAAATTCATATAAATATGTATGAGTATTTTCTCCCAAACAAACCAACAACATGATCAGGAAAGGAATTCAATTCCGGCCTTACGGAAATTGGATTTCGTAAAATTTATTCAAATTCTTCGCACAACGCCCCTTCAAGAAATCTTTTCATGGCGACATATTTGAAGCTAAACTTCCATTCCTTTTTAACTTACCTTTCCTCCTCTTTTTGTTATTCATAATTCAAATTGACGATATTTAGGGTCTTTAATGACATTTCATACATACTTATATTTTAACATATTATAAAAAAATCTGTTTAAAAAATTGTTTTATAATATGTTATAATATATGTATTTATAAAATGTCATTAAAGACCCTAAATATCGTCAATATCGCCCCTGCACTACAGAAAAAACCTGGAGGCGGTCTAGGAGTGGTACTCGTGCGAAAGTAGCGATTCGTGTTGGATCAAATTCATTTGGAAAAACTTACTTATTCCACATATATGTAGTTCGAGGTGTACTAAGTTGAACCTCAACACGATGAGCAGCCACAATCCGTCGCGTATTTCTGATATGTACCGCTCATAGTGGAATCAAATGTTTCAAGTTACTAGAACACCTCCCGAGGAAGTATCTATGAAAGAGACAAATCTCCAACCATTCTTCAATGTTCCAGATTATCAAGGTTTCAAGTGATGCTCGTGTCCCCAATCAGGCGGATGGCTCTTTTCTGAATAGAATCCATCAGCTTCATGGTATGCTTAGGGGCGGAGCTCCGTACATGAGAACAATACTTCAAAGAAGGTCTTAGTTGAGCTTTATAAAGCAATAAAAGTTGCTGAGGTGTGTACAATTTTCTGGTTTGGAACAGTGTTCTAAGCTTTTGAGAAGTAGCCTTTGCAATTTCAGCAACATGATTGTGCCAAGACATATTGGTGTCCATTTTAGCACCCCAACTTATCGAAGTAGAAAGCGGAAATGTTTGTCC
Organism: Leptinotarsa decemlineata; assembly: GCF_025532065.1. Taxonomy (NCBI): domain Eukaryota; kingdom Metazoa; phylum Arthropoda; class Insecta; order Coleoptera; family Chrysomelidae; genus Leptinotarsa; species Leptinotarsa decemlineata. The sequence continues at coordinate 1,769,309 of NW_027412574.1, forward strand.
TGACATTATTATATTTTTTTTGGAGAAAACCGATGCCTGGGTTTTCATGGCATTGAATTGAATCTGGTTAATTTTATCCCAATTTTAAATCACCTCTAGTGCCTCGTTAAGATAAGCAAACTCCTGTTGCCGGTCAAGATGTGCATCCGCAGCCGATGTCCTGGAATCCAAAGGAAATGATATATTGGATTTTCGTTTTGTTCCAATAAGTCGTTGATATACAATAAAAACAGGGCTGGATATAATATGGATCGCTGGGAAACACCAGCGTTGATGGTAAAAGTATTCGACAGATATCCATCGACGGTCACTTACAGGTAACGTTCTTTCAGGAAGCTGGAGTACCACACACAAAAAGGATCCAGCAAGCCATAGCATCGAAGTTTGGCCAGAAAAGCCTCATGTGAGGTCGAGTAAATTGTTACATTTGTTTGATATAATAATACTGATAATCATACTATCGGGATTTTCTCTTCCAACTATTCAGACCACTTTGTTAAGATGGATGTTGTGATTGTTGGTGTCTTTAGTGGTTTGATGTCCTCCCTACTCTCGAAACTCGAAATTATGCCAACTTATCCGCACTAAGGCAAAAATATTGGCCGAAAAAATGCAGTGATTGTTCAATGCGCATTGGTTCATTTCGCCTGCTTGGGGCACAAGATTCTCAAATGTAATGATCCTTTTCTTTAGTGAAAGTCCAATAGTTCCTTTTCATTGGCACAGCACTAATGCAAAATTGAGGGCAAACCGCGGACACCTGTTATATATATATGTCAAGTCAACTTGGTAAGTTGATTTGGGTGTCACACCAATAGGTGGTTTCACCGCCTGCCCGGTACTGACGATGCCCAGTAGGCTGAAACATCTGTATACCTGTGGCTCTTAAATTGAAATCAATATGGGAATGATCAAAAAGTACTAATCTATTTATCTTTATCTTTATATATATATATATATATATATATATATATATATATATATATATATATATATATATATATATATATATATATCCAGTGAGGAGTCAACCTCTTTTAATGTAGTGACTTGTTTTATTGTATGACATGTTTCAATTGTTTAAATGTAACATTCTTTTCGTCCCGGCCATCCTCACTAACAGTAAGTTTAAGACCTTTCATTATAATTTGTATATTGTACTACCCTCATACAAATTTTGTAGCTTTTCCTTGAAGATGATAATAAATTTTATCGAAATATTGGAATAACTTCTGTTATAAGAGTACACTTCCATTCTGCTGATCACCCAAAGATATGCCCAAGTTCAGTTGAAGAACACTTTGCCCCTTGCCTCTCATATGGTCCTACGACTACGACGCGTGACAGATACCCGACGGAGAAACATCGGTTCACTTCGTCTGAAATGACCTGCCCGGTACTAACGAGGGGCAAGTAATGGGAAACCGGTCTATCGGTGGTCGTCCCAACTAAATGAAATAATTTTCTGTTTTTCATATATAGAAAGTTACTTGCGACGAATCTTCCAAATGGAAGACGTTGCACAGGTGCCTGATGTTTATCCTATATTTTTTTCATCACAGCTACGACAAGGTATACAGTATACTACATCCAAATAGTTTGTGTAGTTTGTGCAAGGAGCTTTGTAATTCAATTTTGAATATATACCGCAAACCGCGAACACGTACTTCTGGCTATTGGCCTCATCAGCGCGGTGCAGCCAAGTGTAAAGATGGGCAACGCTTGTTGCCCATACACATACACATACGCTCGCAGTCAACAACAGGAGCCAACCGCACATTTGTGGTTCCAGTTAGAAGACCTAGAATTCCCAGGCGTGACATCAGATTCCGGGATATAAATACAGAGAGAGATTGTATCGAGGGTGTATGTGTTGTTTCCTGCTTTCGGCAAACAAGTGTTGCCCATCTTTACACTTTGCTGCACCGCGCTGATGAGGCCAATAGAAACACGTGTCCGCGGTTTTTGGATTGTTGTGTCCACTAATTGTTTCATTTTTGATTTGTATCATACACACTCGATAAAATATCTCTCTGTATTTATATCCTGGACATGGATGTCACGCAGGTAGCTATAGCTGCCTACGTGGTCACGTTAGATGTAGTCTGGGAATTCTAGGTCTTCTTACTGGAACGACAAATGTGCGGTTGGCTCATGTTGCTGACTCCGTGCGTATGTGTTGTTTCTTGCTTTCGGCAAACAATTGTTGCCCATCTTTACACTTGGCTACACCGCGCTGATGAGGCCAATAGCCAGAAACACGTGTTCGCGGTTTGCCCTCCTTTTTTGGAGTGTTGTGTCCACTCACTAATTGTTTCATTTTTGATATATATATACAAATACGAAGGTTATCGAGTGTCTTGATATAGATAAAGAAGTTATTAATCGGACATAGCATTCAAGGAAGTGTCAAACCATAGACACATGTTTCGGGCTTTTTGGTCCATCATCAGTATGGTGCAGACAAGTGTAAGGATGGGCAACACTTGGTTGCCAGAAAAAAGAAACACAAATGCACGGAGCCACCATATATAATATGAAATTATGAAATTCTCTTTACTGATTGTGATCGATTTCTGAAACAATTGAAAACTGACTCTCCCAGGTTTGAATCTTATGTGTTCTGATGCTAATTGATGATCTGCATGCAGATTGTATCGAACCACAACTTTGTTATTGACCCGATTTATTTTTTTCAGTGTATCCGTCGAAGGCGACAACCTCGAAATATGAGACTGATGGAAATCGAATTGGTAAAGGGAAATAAGGGTTTGGGGTTCAGCATCGCTGGCGGTATCGGAAACCAACACATACCTGGTGACAACGGCATATACGTCACCAAAGTAATGGACGGAGGTGCTGCCCAAGTGGATGGTCGTTTGCTTGTCGGCGATAAGTTGGTGGCTGTCAGAGACGCCGTGGTAAGTAAAATACCTAAAGGGTGATTAATGACAGAGGAGAATATTTTTTGGTTTCAAGTATAAAGTACAATCACTTGAATAATCCAAAAAATTGCTCAATTACTTTTAAACTATATTTTTTTCAAACAAATATAATCCTTGAAGATTGGTAATGAAGATATAGTACTCACAAAAATTATTGGAATCAAAGAAGACTGCTTTTCTCGACAGCCATCTTGGTTTCGGACCGGTTGGAGCCTGGCTCCATTACGAGTGAAACAGTTATTTATATACCAAAGTTTACAAAATAAATGTTAATGCTTTTAGATCGACTATCTGGATTCAAAACTTCTTGAGTTTGGCTGGCTATCACTTCATCTTCTATATTATTAATCGTACGTTCACAAATAAAACTGAATAGTTAATAATTTATTATGTATATTGGTATCAAATGATTTTGGTAGTGCTTTATTAGAATGCCATAAAGTTTCTCTTCCCAAAAACTGATCTCTAATGAGCTATATCCATTTTTCAATTCAGTTAAGTGAACTTTTTTTAAATATGATTTATGTATATTCTCTTATTGTGTAGAAGTCTACAATGGAAGGAAAAATATTTCCGGTGACATGAGAAAAATTATTTTTTAATATAATTACTAATGAATCCCGATAAATCTGATGAATCATTTTAATCATTCTATCTATCAATGCCCGGTATACTTTTTTTAATAAGGTAACGAAAAAACTCCAAAAGGTCTATAGTATCTGTACTAGTGAATATTCTCTATCTTCCCAATGACTTAACCTGAGTCACCATTGTTTTCGGAACCATCCTCGAAATACAATTTTGTTAGTGATACACTCTGGAGATAAATGAATAGATAATAGTGCTTTTAATTATCACAACAACCTGAACTTCTTCCGACAACCGAAGTTGGGAAGCTACCTCCGGAAAACTTTGTGGTTTCATCCGTAACATAAACTCGAACAATGGACTCCCTCCTACCTCCGATATTTGAAACGTTCTAAGCAGAAGTTGGTAGCTGGAGCTGAAATTATGAAAAGAAAAACATGAGCATGTTGGTAATGAGGAAGCTGTGTACAGCAATAAGAACGTTCATTAGTTTACGAAATAGGGGTTTGTGCGATTACTGAGTTTGCGATTACCTATTTATTTCATAGTGATGTTGGGTGGAAATTTATCGTCGAGAAGTGGAAAAGTGGGAATAACGGTGATTCATAAAGTCAATTACGTGTTGCCAAAAAATGTTATGAACATTTTGAATAGAAAATTTTTGGCTCTGTTTGAAAAATCTGCTTTTCCTCAATCCTCCCCCTATGAACGACAACCCTCAGAAGCGAAACTTGTACAAACTACAGAATAACGTGGTTGTACCTTTACATAGTTGCTGTACCTGATGTAATACATACACGTCAAGAGTATTATTTGGTTCACAATTTGTAGTTTTTAAACAAGCTGACTATAAAGTCATTTTCACTCGTGTTGTAATGGTCTTTATTACCCGGTCTATGAGAAATCGGGGTGGCGGTGCCAGCTTTCATCGAAAATGCTGCCTAATCTCTTTGATATATAACAAAAACAGCTCACTACATGGTGTTATTCTTTGATCCACAATGGCATATGTCTATCTTTTGAGGATAGCTCGGCATATTCATTTTCGTGTTTGAAATAATGGATATTCAGAAGGAAACAATGTTATTGTTCATCAAATAATAATATAATTTTTTTCACGAGAAAAACATTACAGGTGATTACATATAGGATATAAATAGGGACTAGTAAGCGTTATCACCTAAAACAGGTCAGGTCGAAGCTATTTTGGTTATGAGAAACACTGAATGCATAGGTATATGAACATATAAACTTATGTTCTTATACATAAACAATACAGGGTCTTTCACGACGAGCGTTCGTTAGGAATATATGGAGAACGATACAAAATAAAAACTTGAAATTTTGTGGTAGTGGGTTTTACAAAATGGCCTTCTCAACTAAAAATTTTCAACTTCCGGTCTCTTTCCGTTATACCGGAAGTTGAGGGCAACTCCCTTATTTCAAATGGAACACCCTGTATTTTATTACATTTTTGAATTTCTCAGCACATTTTAGGTCCACTTTGTATAACAATGCTCATACCCAAATTTGTTAGTTTTTGAGATATTAATTTTTTCTGAAAAATTTGACAGTTACAGCACCATTCCGAAAAAATCATAACTCATAGACAGTAACAGTTGAATCACACCTTAAGTATCAAGTCATGAACAGGTCCATCCAATTTTCGAAAATAATTTACAGGCTGGTCGAAATTTCCACCTAAAACATAACATCGAGAAAACTGATGAAACACGATTTTTTCAAATGGAAACCATACACTATTCTATTATTTTTGGATATTACGAAAAAAATAACAAATTCATGAAGAATGTCCTATACCTAAAATATACCCCTGGCAAGATATATCCAATTTTGGGAAATATTTGAAATGTAAATCATTCGAAGCAATACCAAACAAAACAAGAAAGCTTTGAAAAAAAATGAAGTTACAACAAATATGTCAAAATTTGATGCGATATAATTGACGTGTATTCCGTAGTTTTCTATTTGTATGCAAAATGTCTCGTTTGGGGTATTCTAATGAAGATTTTCTGAATTTAATAATCATTTATGGTGAATGCAATAAGATAATGGACAGAACTTGTAGTGTTTTTGCAGACATATTTCCAAATCTACACAGACCCAATAAAAATTTTCTGAGAGGACTTCTAAGAAACTGCCGTGATTTCGGATCTTTTTCGTCTGTCATCAACAAAAAAAAAAACACTCGTAAACAATGAGAACATCGAAATTGTAGTTTTGGCCTACTTCACAGTCTATCCAGAAAATTCGTTAAAAGACGCAGAAAAGTCACTTAGAATTTCATGTTCGTCAATAAACCGGATTTTAATCAAACATAAGTGGCGTCCCTTTATTTATCACCAGGTCCAAAATCTGAAACCTCACGACTTACCTACACAAGTGGAATTCTGCGAATGGTTTCTTATCAAGATACAGAAGGACCTTGAGTTCATGAAGAACATGACATGAACAGATGAAGCTAAATTTGCCAAGAATGGTATGTACAACCGCCATAACAGTCATTTTTGGGCAGCAGAAAATCCAAAGCTCGTTCACCAGCGCAACTTCCAGGATGAATGGAGTTTTAATATTTTTTGCGCTATAAAGGAAGACCAAATTTTATGTTTATATCTTTATGAAGAGAATTTGAATAACGATAGATATTCGCATATAATTAGGAATGTGGTTGGTGAATCCATAAGGCATGTTTCTGAACAATATCGTTTCAAGTTATGGTATCAGATGGATGGAGCCCCTGAACATAGTACTGATACCGTTGCTGGGTTGTTGAATGGTATATTTTGAAGATCAGTGGCTTTGCTACAATGGGCCATTTAAATTTCCTCCTCGCTCTCCAGACCTGACGCCCCTGGGCTTCTTCATCTGGGGATATATCAAAGAAAATGTTTATGCGGATCCTGTGAGTGATAAAGAAAACATGAAACGAAGGGTTCTGAGAGCTTTCAATGATTTGATTCCTGACTCCATACAGAAAGCTTCAAATAGTGGTATGCAAAAAAGAATATATTCTTGTTCAGAACAAAACGGCAATGCCATCTGTTGAAATGAACAACAATATTATTTGAATTTAAAGAAATTAGGTTAAATTCTAAAATTAAAGTAAAATCTAACTTTAAAAAATATAAACAAAATAAAATTACTGTATTCGATATCAATAAACAAAGATATAATTCATCTCTCTGATAGTATTTCATTTCAATCCATCCATTTTCGTGTTGAGTTACCTTTTACCAACGACAAAGTTAATATTAATTCATTTGTTTTCAAAGCCTTCTTGGTTTGATATTGCTTCGAATGATTTACATTTCAAATATTTTCCAAAATCGGATATATCTTGCCAGGGGTGTATTTTAGGTATAGGACATTCCTAATGAATTTGATATCTTTTTTTTGTAGTATCCAAAAATAATAGAAAAGTGTATGGTTTCCATTTGAAAAAAATGTTTTTCATCAGTTTTCTCGATGTTATGTTTTAGGTGGAAATTTCGACAACCCTGTAAATTATTTTCGAAAATTCGATGGACGTGTTCATGACTTGATGCTCAAGGTGTGATTCTGTGAAATTTCACATTTTCAACAGTTATTGTCTATGAGTTATGATTTTTTCGGAGTGTAACTGTCAAATTTTTCAGAAAAAAATCAATATTTCGAAAACTAACAAATTTCGGTATAGGCATTATTATACAAAGTGGGCCTAAAATGTTGAGAAATTCAAAAATGTAATAAAATACAGGGCGTTCCATTTGAAATAAAGAAGTTGCCCTCAACTTCCGATATAACAGAAAGAGACCGGAAGTTCAAAATATTTTAGTTGAGGCCATTTTGTAAAACTCACTACCACAAAATTTCAAGTTTTTATTTTGAATCTTTCTCCATATATTCCTAACGAACGCTCGTCGTGAAAGACCCTGTATACCTAGCATCACAAATAAAGTGGTGTACAAAATTATTGTTGATTAAGTGAAAATAAACATTTGAGATTCAATTTCACAAATATAATGAAATGCTGTACTTTTAAACGATAGTACATTTTCAATTGCCTGTGTAGAGTTAGTTGATAGTAATTCATCATAAAATTTAATGGCCGAGTAGTGATAGCTTTTTTCAGTGAGGGCCAGGATGTGTAAAAAAACTGAGGTGAATTCTTCTTTTAGTCAAGTGATTGATGTATAGCATGTTCTCTGAACTTTTCTGGGTATTTCAAAATACGAGGCTATCAAAGATGTAAATAATCGATCCGCCCTTAATATTCCCCACAAGATCGATTGTATTTACAATAAAGAATAAGTTTCATGACTCCTTTTAGGATTTTGAATACTCTGTCGATTTCTTGAGCGGATTCAAATGCAGTATAAACAGGATATCGTTCAGAAGAGACATATTCAATGTGGGAATTACATTTCAAATATACATCAAGTTTCATTCCTAAGTATTCACACTCTTTATTAACAGGCACTCACATTTCTTGCATATAGAAGCCAGATTTTTATTTGTTTTGAAAACCACACTTTGATTCTTACTTAGCTTTAGGATTAGTTCATTATTTCGGATTGGATTGTCGTCATTTCGTGGACCATTCTCCCAAATTCAATGTGAATCGCTACTTTCGCACAGGCACCTCTCTTATAGCGCCTTGAAGATTTTCCTGAAGAGCTTGTGAATACTGTATCTGGTCATCAGAAAAATTCCAAATATTGATACAAAAATTGCTATATATAGACAATTTGTTTTTGTTTCAGATAGGGGAGGTGAATTTAGAAAATGTTACCCACGAAGATGCGGTTGCTACCCTGAAAACCACACAAGACAGGGTGGTGCTTGTCGTAGCAAAACCTGATATCACTTTCAATGCTCCCGCCTCGGACGCGTCGTATTCTCCTCAGCTCTGTAAGTATCATTATTTTGAATTCAGTTGAAAATAGTAGATGAAAAAAAAAATCAAATATGTTGTGTTGCACCAATGCAAGAACTTAAATTCTCTTGTTGAATTTGAACTACGCTACTACCACGAGGGCATGTATCAGCATATTTTTTTAACTTAAAAAATGCTTCACAACCCAAGAATATAGTGTGAATATTTTCGACTACTACAAAATGGCGGAACTTTTAATGATTACCTGAATACATTGGCATTTAACTACAAAATATGAAGTAATAAGCTTGAGGTCAGTTCAGAAGATGCTCGAAATGATTGCCTTGAACTTCTTAATATATGAACAGCCTATCCGATATTTCACGCCGAACATTTTCGAATACAGAAACGTCAATATCTCTACAAATATTTTTTATTCTCTGCCGTATATCCAATATTGAAGCAGGTTCAGTTTTGTACACCTTTTGCTTCAAATAATCCCATTAAAAAGTCCAAAGGAGTCAAATCTGGCGAACGGGCTGGCCATTCTGTATCCAAATAGTTTCTTACTTGTTTGGAGTAATGTGGTGGTGCTCCGTCTTGTTGGACTACAATATCCATATCGAATTCATTAGGATTCGCTTCGACGATTTCAGTGATGAGAGGGTCAACAGTAGTTTCCAGCATATTCAAATACAGTTTCCCTGTTGAATTTTGATCAATAAATAGAGGTCCTACAATATGGTTTCCCAATATTCCTGCCTAAACGTTAATTTTTTCTAGATATTGGGTATGTGTTTCCCGGAAAACGCGAGGGTTGGTGTCACTCCAATAACGGCACTTTTGTCTGGGAAGATTGCCGTACATTTGTCATCTAAATAAATATTGTGGAGATAGGTTGGATGCCTTGCAATGGTTTCGGTCATGATTTCGCAGAATTCAATTCTTCGATCAGGGTCATCTTCAGGTAATTGGTGTACCATTTTAATTTTGTAAAAATGATACCTATTCCTCATCAAAAGTCTCCACACAGTAGAAGGAGACATCTCACAAACATTCGCGACGGAATAAGTAGACTGTTCGGGATTTACTACCATCTCACCAATTATTTGCACTTGCTGTTCTTCCGGAATGGAAAGATTGACCTGTGGACTTTTTGTTAAGTCCACTGCCGGTAGTTGTGAATTTTGATACAAGTTCCCTCAAATATTTTTTACAGATAGGACGATTCGGAAAACTTGAATTGAAAATCCTTTCGGTCTCGTGAAAGTTACGCGTCGCATTGTAAATAAAAATCGTCTCAATTTTTTCTTCCCATGGACGAGAATTGACCATTTTGGAGATTGTTGACGTGGTACCTTTCTACTAGTAAAATCGAAAACTAAATGAGAATATTCTAACCGAACAATGATGTTCATTGTCGTACTCACATTTTTTGTCGTTTTTATAAACAAAATAATAACTCAACGAACCTCATCGGGTTGTTGGAATTGCCATATGGCAGATAAAAAAGAATATTTCTAGAAATATCGATATTAACGTGTTTGTCTTCAGGAAAATATTAAATGTTCTGCCATTTTGTAGTAGGTGAAGATATTGACTTCGTATTCTAGGGTTGTGAAATATTCGACAGGAGCTTCAAAATGATGTGTCACAGGACCCCCCCTTTCCATTTAATTTTTTCCACGATGGCGCACAGTTGCCATCTTGAAAGTTTCATCTGTCAATTTCACTACAAAATAAAGTATTCATGCATTAATTTCATTATCCCAAATTTCAATTATTTGAGTTGACATAAATGGGGGGGGGGGTATTAAAGAAATGCACTGTATAGTGAAAACCATAGAAATGGAAAATCAATTCACTTTTCAAGGTATACCCTCGAGAGTGTTCATGAAATTTTCAAAAGTAAATTAATTGAAAAATATTTGGGTTGATTGATTTCAATTGAACAATTCCTAGGTTCGAGTCGAGCTATCATTTTATTTGTTGGTAAAATAAAATCGCATCAATAAATAATCTAAATTGCTTCCATTACCTCCAATACCTCCATCTCACTACTCCAATTGAATATTTATCAGCAGTTGAACATGATCGATGTAGTGTATATAAAGAGTGAATATTACTGGAGTTTTTTCCCAACATCAAACCGTTATTTTAATACATCGACACGTGTTTCGATCACTAAGTGATCATCTTCAAAAGAATGATCGGAATCCATGTTGCAGTGTTGGACTGGTCAGTTACGTTTTAACGCCTGTGGTGTGCACATAAACGGTATATTAAAGTTTGAAATTTTTAAAACTTCAAGTACTGATACGACTGAAGAAACTGCCAATTTGTGTCCCTACGCTCCATGTAAAAAAATTTCCTATACCCAGCCACATATTATTAAAATAAATTAAGTTGTTCCCTAGTGCGTTTCTGTACAAGCAGACTTGTATGGGAGATCACGTGCACTATGCATGATGATGTTTTGGAGCACTCCGGTGCTTAGATGGATAGGGTATCGTTGAACTTTGTGATACATCATTGCATACGCAATAAGGTGATCTAACTAACGGAATGAAATATTATCCGTTTGTTTGTGGGAAAAATAAATTTGATAAGGGACCTAAAAATACGAAACGTCTTATTGAATCATCGAAAAAATTTCCAGCCTATATACCTGTATATTCATAGCTCTTCGATATTTTCCAACTCGCAACTACTTTTTCTTAAGGAAATTATATTTATACTCTTATCACATTGTTAGTACTCGTATTTTGGAACAAAACATTTTTTGATAATGTTTTTTTATTCAATCGTTTATATAGTGATTACATTTCTGGTATCAAACCTAGATTTTATCACTGGAAAATGTATTGTTTTTTTCATAAATGAAGTAGAAAACATCTGTGTATTTGGAAAGATTCAATTTATCGAGGAGACTATTAGCTTTGAATTTTCGTCCGACACAATTTGATATTTACATTTTCTTATTTCTACTTCAAATTCCAATCCGCATTTCCAATTCTATTATCTGATTGGATTTGTAAAAAAACAGCAATATTTTCCTTTCAAAATGATTTTGTCTTATACGTTATAATCTTGGACTTGAATCCTTCATTTCTACTTCTCGATGGTTTTATGTTGCTATATTCATTAGTCGAAGGAAATTGTTAGTAACGGAATAACGATGGAAATAAAATACGGAAACACATTATCCAATAATTCCACTGAGAAAACATATTATGAGGATAATAGGTGCAGAGGAAACGAGTGGTTGCCGAAACAACTCCTCACCTCTCTTGGAGAAGACCTAGTCTGGTTCGAAGTTGATGGGATTTATTACCACTACCAAAGACTGACTAACCTACAAAGAATTGCCTATTTATAATTTAAATAGTAAAAATGGCACCGTTGGCCCTGGATGTTCGGTTTTACTTTGATATGAACAAATAAAATATTCACGCTGATCTGAATATGGATATAGCAAAAATCAATTGAGAAATGTATTGGACAACACTATTAATTAAATTAATTATGTCTCATAACAGTACGTAAAAATTATCATTTGGAACACGCAAACAATTGGAAAATCTGGCTGGGATTCATTCAAATAAGCGAATTAATGTTATATATGTACTGTCATCGATGACATAGAATATCTAGGAGTGAGGATGACAGTATTCCATGTAAGTGAAATTTTACTTCTTTCATCAGGTATATTGTGTAGAAATCCTGTGAATGATATCTGATTCGATCCCATTACGAATGTTTGGAATACAAACAGAATAGAATAAAGTATATTTCGTATAATTCTGCGTTCATATAAAAGTATTTGTTTCGAAAGTATTGTTCAATCGTATAATTCAATGTTTATATGAAAATCGTTGTTCTGAAAGGGCTTTTTCTTCCAGTCTGGGTCTGAAAGTTACTGCTTTGCATCCATCATCTACACATCTTTATATAGAGTTAATTTTTGAAACTGATTGCTCCCTCCCTTTCTTCGGAAGATTCCCACATTTTTTGTTTAAAGATGGAGAAGTAGAAGACAAAAAACTTTCTTTCCCAGAATTCTTGTGCTTCTGTCGAAATGTAGACAATTTCGAAGTTGATTGAATTTGAGTCTAAATTATCCGAAACACTGATATCGATAGGTTCATCGTAATCACTGCATTTATAAAATATATCATCATATAGAATAATGCTTCGCTCAAGTTCTTACACGTAAATTTTTTTAGTCGATTCTTGAGTTACGTTGATAATTTTACACAAAACCAATTTTTTGCAATAACTCAATAAAAATACACACAAAAAATAGTACAATCAAAGAGAAATTTCCAGGCTGGTAGGCCATGGTCGAATGGAACCTAAACCACTAAACGTTTCTTCTGCTACTGCGGCAGGCATCATTACTGATATGTGCGTTTACTGCGAGGACGAAGATTATATATCGAATCAACACAAATAGTGATGATGTCTGCTGCAGTAGCATACGAAACGTTTGATGCGTCGGATTTAATCGTGACTTCGGTCGTGGAGGCCCATGTTTTTATAGGAGTAGCAAATTTCATAAATAATTTATTTCCAGTATAAATATATCCATTTTTGAAATTACAGTGTCTCAATACATAAATATCATCAAAACTTCTGTTAGAAATTTCTTTTGAAATATATTTCACCCTCAACTTTTTTTTGTTCTTTCTTTGGGCTTTTTAGTTTTTTAAGGAAGTTGCCAATGTCCTTCTCGAAAATATTCATAAAATAAGAAGGACAACCATTAATTCACCGCCAAGAAGATCGATGCGTTGTTTTTAATATATTCTACATATATTCTGCGTATTCATCATAAACGTATTTTATTTATGTTATGGTAATGATCATATTCAGATCTATTTCAACTTCTTATTTCATAAAATTTGTACAGATATAATCGCATACTTTGACTAAAAAATACTTTCTGTGTCACAAATATATGCCATATGCCATAGTTACTTTGAAGGAAAACGGAACAAATGTTTCAACAAATCAGCAGAAACATACACATTTCACAAGACAACAGACAAGGTACTAGTAGTGAAATTTATTGTTGCTACGACTAAAACGTAAACCCAATATGTCAACCAAAAATATTACGGAACCTTCGTTGAGGAAATATACAGTAGTAATAACGTGAGAGAGGCTAACGACTACAGTAGTGGATGCAATCGACACGAAAAAACCCTAGGAATCCTGATACGATTGCGATTCATACCAACACACATACTATTGAAAAAAGTTTGTTCCATCCCCATACTTTCTGAAATAAAAAAAATATATCGCTGGGTAAAGGCAAATTTCCTAACTTCTTCGTCTTACCAATTCATCTTTTAATATCTAGTTCGAAAACAAAACGGTGTGTATACATATCTACATTATTGATTATCCAACCTAATGTCTACACAAAACGCTGCTGAATAAATTTCAAATCAATGAACACATTGAATTCATCAGTTTCATTTTGTAAAAGATCATTCAGAATGCTGTAAAATGAACTGTAACACTCTTGAAATTTTTCAAAAATCAACAGAAGGGAGATAATATAAATTAGGAACGTCATCAGGGTGTTAAATTTGTCCAATTGGTTCAGTTTTGAAATAGATTGTCCATCCTCCCACGGAAAGGCGCCCCTCAAATTCGAGAATCGAGTACGAACAAGGGATTAACGTGGTTTTACCTTTCAACATGCGCTTCCTAGCGTTGGTCAGGAATAAGACCCTTACAGGCAGAGGGTAAGCTAAACAACCCTACCTCCAAATCATCCATCAAATTATGTAGCAAAGATAGAGTCTGTAACCTGGTAGAGGTGATTTCATGGACGGAACCAACCACTACTACTCGTTCAACCAGTAGAACAAACAGTTAAATGGCATCATATACATTTTCGAAAAAATCATTCCTGTTTATCTATTCAATGGATAATCACAAAATACCCATTTGAACGTATACTTCAAAGCAATCATGGCCTTTTTCTTCTTAAAAAAAAGGTTTCTGTTAGTTGAGAGGCCGTAGAATATGCATTATTGTACAAAGATTCTTATCTCATTGAAAAAACTTGAACACAAATAACAACGAAAATAAACAATAGTATCAATATTGACCATTTGTTCGAAACAATAGAAACGGAGAACTTGTAGATAGGGACTGAATATATTCATTTATAAACAAAAACAATAGACAATAGTTAATAAATGTTTACAATGCCACTTTTGGGAAAATAGGCAATGAGAATACCATCCAAGAAATTTCAAATATTAAAACCTGTCTGCTACTCGGAACAACCTAAACTTTTAATGAAAAATTACTTTTTATTATGAAATTCACTAAAAATGAATTTTGATCGATTTCATAAAATTCATAAGCAATTTATCAATTATTTTGTGAAAACACTGTATTTTATATTCTATTTTACTCCGATATTTGGCAGAATGACAGAGTCATTCCCAAGTTGAGGTTATAAAATGTACGTACGTGTAATATGTTTCAGTTGTGAGGACAACTATTTGTGTAGAAACGTTTCAATAAACAACATGTATATAGTGTCATATTGAAAGATTGTTTGTTTATTGATCCATTAAAATGAGCTCAAAGAAGCAATTGGATAAGTCAGTACATATCAGATACAGATATAAAATACAAGTATATAACAGACACATTTTTCACTAATGTAGGTGAGAGAAAAAATCATTGTTTGCAATGGTTCTAATAATTCTCTTTTGCGTTACAAAATTCTTCTGTGCAGGTGGAGAATTTCTCCAAAAAATAATCCCACAGTCAATTCTTGATTGTATCTGCTCGTGGTTATATAAAACTAGACCAGAGTTGCCTAGAATTATTTTCAAAGTGTCTTGGTACTCATCCTAACTTGCCCTTTATTATATTTCAGCAGATTCTCTTTTTAGTTCTGTATATTTTTCATATTGTGAGACATTATAAACCCAAAACACATTAAGAAACAATTTTTTAAAGTGTTTTAACATATAATAATCCAATAATTTATAATAATCCAATAATTGAAGTTATTCATTTGGCAAGTATAGTAGTATAGCGATGTTTTACTCTTCAATTTACATTTCAATTTTCAACAATATAAATCGCTATTACTCTCAAGATGTTTTTCTTCAAAATGTGATCTGCAAAAATTTCGTCGTTTCGGCTTTTCTGTATAACTAGAATTGGTTGAAGTGTCGTTACACTACAAACAACCCAGAAAGGTGAGGATATATGAGTGAGCGATAGGCAATTTTGGCGACAGCTAATCCTAGCCCAGACCAAGTGTGTGATTATTCGTTAAATTTTATTTGGACAGACCAAGCGTATAAAATTGCCACATTGCCGGCATTTTCATCCGCTACAATTCTTATACTTGGGCACAACAAAATCCTCATTCTATTGTGGAGCAGTGAGGTCAAGGAAGATTTGAATTTAGTGTGTGAGCAGGTATTTTCAGGGGTAGACATATCGGCCCATTCATTTATAATAGCACTCTCGTGTCTCGAAAGTATTTAGAAATTTTAAGACAAAATTTCGAACCCCCTGTTGAAATTGCCACTAACGGAGCTCAAAAAAATATATTTTCAACAAGACTCCAATTGTCACAATTTTTTGGCTACAAAGTTTGGTAATAATTGGATAGCCAACCAAGGACCCAACCGTTGACCGACCAGGTCACCGGACTGAAGGCCTATGGACTTTTACCTATGAGAAAGGTTGAAAGTTTTTTTTTTAATTGTCAACGAATTCTAGATACGAATTGGAAGCGCCAGTGATGCAAAGTTTTGCTTCTCTCGCTACTATTGAACTAATTAGTTCGGCAAAAAACGTTCAGAAGAAATTTATTTAATTGTTTGTTCTTTATCATTATTATTATTGTTGAAGTTTCATTCATCAGTTGTAAATATACTATAAATTGTTATCAGTTTCATTGAAACTATGCGTTTTAATTACTGCTGTGAAAAGTTTTCTCAACATTTGATAGCTACTACTGAACAATTTCTTACTGTTTTATCGCCGCGTCGTTTTTTAAGCCTACTCGATCAAAGTGTGCGTTTCAAAATCTATATGAAAAACCCTAAAAGCTCTGTATTTCAAAGATAACTCGAGCAAAACATCAAGTGTGCTACATTTTTGGAAAGGTAATTTTAAACTCTATTGAAATACGCAGGAATATAAAAGGTGTCTCTTTGAAAAATAGTTGTCCATCAATAACTATTGATATCTCATATGTAAAAATGAGTTTTTTATACCATTGAGTTCTACGTAAAAAAATTCTGCGCAAATGTTTTCATAGAAACGAGAAATTTTTGACAGGAAAAAAGTTACGATGATAGATATACGATTTTCATAAAATTTGACCCTCAGACACCTCATCTAGCTAGTTTAAAAAAGTTCAATTTGTCCCACTGTGTACAACATTCAACAGCAACTAAACATCTGTATTTTTACTGAATACGTTTCTGATTTCCTTGATAACAAAAATCAAGTTGACGTCATCTACACATATTTCAACAAAGAATTTAGACATCTCATGTGAATGAATATTCATCTAATCGATGAAGTTACGTTCGTGACATAAAATTCGCTTGTTTTTTGGAAACTTCTCGTTTCCCTGAAGGGTCAAATCTTGGACATCATTTTTATATTAAATTGATGGATGTAGAATGAATGAGAAATGAAAATTTCTATGTTTTTTACCACTTTTATTTGTAACTAAAGTTACTGCAGTTTGGTTCTATAAGGACATTTTCAAACTTATACATTAAACTGAAAATAAATAATAATATAACCCCTTATATAACACCACTGTATTAGGTAATAACATAGGTACTCAACTAAGTAACTGAATTTTGATTACCTGGGACAATGTGGGTACGCTAATTTGAAAACCTGTGAGTGAAGTAGATATCGATTTGATCATTCAACAGGTTACACTCGCAATGCTTATGAATTTCTAAGGATTCTAAATAATTGAGTTCCCAACCTTTGCTTGCATAGTGCAAAATTTCCATGTCGTTTAGATTGGGGAAGTTGTGGTTTGAAAACGTCGCTTCATTTTTACCTAGTCAAAGGACCTTTCATGTTCTGCATGCCGTTTTGAGATATGTCTATCACATTGTCCCACATAAACACTATTACACTCCGGACACTTAAGCTTATAAACTCCAGATTTCTCCATCTTGTCCACTTTATCTTTGGCATTAGATAACCTGTCATGTGGTCTGTTCTTCTACCAAAATATGTTAAGAGTTATAAATTTCTTGATTTGTGATTGCTTGATCTGGAAGTATATTAATCTGTAAGTGAATTTACGGCTTTCTTCTCTAACTTCTGGATTGTGTCTGCATCGAAACTATTATTATGTCCTATCTGTATAATTATTTTTATTTTTCTATCTAGATTGTTAGCACATAAAGGTATCGAGAATGATCTGTGCAACATAGAATTGTAGGCTGCTAATTTATGACTGTCGGGATGGAAAGATTGTAATGTAATGGTTTTCTGAATACATTCAACTTAAATTTATTCTAATTTTGTGTGTAATGGTCAGCTTAATTTCTTAGTACCTTTAGTTACAAATAAAAGTGGTAAAAAACATAGAAATTTTCATCTCTCATTTTTCATGATATATTTATACTATTCGTCAATGATATTGCGACAATATTAGTTATCATAAACTTTTGCTACAAAGCGATTCAGATAAGTTTATATTGTATTATATTACAGTCCTTGGATTGTTCGGAAACCATTTATTTCAGACTGATTAGAGTACGGTAGTGTCATTTGGAATCCGTCAAATACCTATGAGACGTATACAGTGTGTCAATTTTAAAACTTACAATGGTCTATATTTCACGAACGAAAGCTGATATCGAAAAATGCTTGAAACCGTATCGACGGACACTTATCATTTAAAATAATAGTACGGTAGGTGGCATTACAAATAAAAAAATCGTAGTAAGCCGGCTGATATTAAAAGTTCGTGCAGACTTTGACAATAGGCTGTATTATTGTTAAGCCAAACTTTTACAATTATTGCTTCACCCTGTACAATTATTATTTATGCCATTGGGTAACATTTTTTATAGTTTTTTCAATAATGTATCACAAGTAGTGGTTTGCAATTAAAACTTTTTGAGTTTTGGTGGGTGGGGCCTAGGGGGTTGATGGGGTGAGTTCTCTTTCATGTCACTTCAGTTCTCCCTTACTATCCTAGAAACGTTTTTAAGCATTTTTCGATATCAGCTTTCGTTCGTGAGATATAGCTTTAGAATAAGTTTTAGAATTGACACACTGTATATGGTTTGCAGAATGTTCAAAAAAAAAAAATTATGAAATATTCGTATTCCTGAAAGCATAGTATTTATACCTGTGTATTCCGGTGTTTCATTGATAGATAAATTTCACATGAAAGCTTAAGCAAAAATTGTTAAAAGAGATATGTGTTTCACGTAGCAAATAATACATGGAGAAATGGACTGTACAACTTCTTTTGTCTTATATTCCATTCAATGTCCCACAAATTTCTCCTAGATTTTGTAGTAGATTTCATATTTCCGTCCACAACTATATTTACAAATTATGCTGTGCCCATTTTATATTTTTTTTTCTAACTTTCAGAGAGTTCAAAGGAAAGAGATTCTCAGTTTTATTCATAATTAAAAATTTATAAATGCATTTGAATAGACACATATGCACATTTGAAAGAGTTTTAGGCCCTGCTGGATGTATTATATTGTTTGTATGTCAATCTACCGAGGAAGCTACAGTTTAGCGAAACGCCTCTAGATATTAAAATGTTCGAGAAAATTGTGTAATTATAATCCTGGATAGTGTCATTGATTTTCATCAAGAAACGGGTCAGTCCATTCATAATTATATGAATAGATAAATGAATTATTCAGTGGAATATCATAGAAAAGGTGAACATTTTTCATTACTTTTTCTCCAATTGAGTAGAAATAATAAAAGTGGGTTGATGTTAGTGAAGTGTCCAGTTTTTGCTTTCTACTCTTTCCTCTGAGATCATTAATTACCTTCCAAGGTTCTTTTGATTCATTACTTGCTTTGTTTGCTCTGTTCGTATACTAGATAGTTCTTTCTATTTAATGGTATATCTGTAGATTATGCGGTAGTGGGTAATATTGCAAGAAAAATTTCTATGTTGTATAATTTTCGAATTTATTACAGGCGACGAAAAGTTTTTTTAGATACCTAATACCTTTTCTCATTCACTTATGTATACAATAATATTTTATGGTATTCTTAAAAAGGCTCTTCAGAGAATTTGATTAAAGTCAGTTGAAAGACAAATCTCAGAATTTTAGACATTTTTTATTGAATTCAGATTCGATAGTGAAATTAATGACTTAGTGGTTATTTCAAATATTATGAAATACGAATTGATGAATGAAAATGTATTTCCAAAAACAGCTACCTAGAAGATTCACTAGGAAAATTGTGTTGAAATGACGTCTTATACTTAGATCACATATCAAGATAATTCTTGCTGTGATATTTCATGTCATATCCGAGTATTTGGATCGTACAGAAAAATACAATTGAAACTTCTGAAAAATATAGGAACTGTACTATTGTTTGGTAAATGCATGTTTTCTTTAGTAAAACATGCAATTTAAAATATTTGTTTCAGGGCGATTGAATATCGAATATCTGATAGATTTGATTCATTCTTTCAATTTCGGGATATATTTATAATTATTTCGTTTTCTTCGAATTTAAAACAAAGCATTTTCTGTATTCATCTTTTGTACTATATTTCCTTTTTGATGTTGATTTACCAAAAAATATACGGACTAATTGCGATTTTCTTGAAACTATTGAATCTCTTAACGAATATGCGCAATAGTACTTTATCTTCGTCTGTTACAGATTATATTTTTTTGTTGATGTTTGAAAAAGGTTGTTGTTGATTTTCAAAAAAAGTTAATAGATGTTAAAAAAGTAAAATTTGGTATTTTCTTATTTTTTACTGGACTACATTCGTAGACCAAGTGGTACAAATTTCATTGTACCAATTGATCGATTTTTACAAAAGGATTAGTGAATTTGTAGTTGTAATTCACTTCACTTTTTTACTGTGTGGCACAAAATGTTTTCATATATGATGTTTTAAGTGAAATTCCTCGACCTGAGCATTTCATTAAATTATTATATACTCAAATTTCGAAAATTATGGATTTGCACAAATTTTAATAGAACATACTTGCGATATAACCTTTGAGTGAATTAAATGTACGTGCAGAACGTACGTCTAAAGAATCAAATTTTGTTGCAGCAACTAAAGCATCCCATGGGTACGCAGATTCGATGCACTCGGTACATTCGTCAAATTTAACGCTACATCACCCACCCTCTACTCCGAGAGCAGTTAGCGCCGAAGACATCACCAGGTGAGTGAATTAATTCTTTTAGGGGCCACTTTCAACAGAAACAGCATATGTTCCACTAATACAATGGAATACAGTTGATGAAATAGTAAACTGTTGACGGACGACCCGTCAATCATGCGAGCTACATACAATTCTTTTTCTCCGAATAGAACTTACCATTTTTTCATCAAACGGCAAATTATGTCGTCGGCAAGATGATAATGATTGGAGTCAAGATGCACAGAAACGTTGTTGTTATTACCGATTCGCTTTTGTTTTGATCACGAATACATGACGATAGATAGTGCAAGAATCGAAATCTATTTCGCATATTTTGTTCAGGTCTTTGATTTATGGACTACTAGCTTTTACCCGCGGCTTCACTCGGATTGGATGGGATTGGATTAGATATTGTCGTGACTGTGAATAATACAGTGCGACGGTGTTACGGTACTAAGGGATGGAACTTCATCACTGGAATGCTAGAAATTGTAGATGACGTTAAAGTAGTTACATTTTGAGAATTTTTTTGACAAACAATTTTTTTTATCTTACATAACAAATATCTTTTTTTATAAAAAGTATCCTATGTTACTTCTAATACCTCCAAGAACATGTGTACAAAATTTCATGATGATCGGTTGAGTAGTTTTCCCGTGAAACCGTAACAAACAAACTTACATTCGCATTTATAATTTTAGTAGGGAGTAGAGATATTAAAAAATATATAATTTTATATCAATTTCTTCCAAAATATAAACAACACTAGAAATTGAAGTGCCAACTTGATAGTGTCAAGAAGTTTCACTCGAGGTGTACTCAGAACCTCTGTGTTATCCCTTTGAAGTTTACTCTAACTAAACACTTTCTGATTGGTTGACGACATGAATCAGCTCAGGACACGTCTTTTCGTTAACGCCTTTTTGACGTATACACCGTGGTACTTTTACAATAACATACCTATCTTTAAACGAGTATTTCTCCATTGAATCGCTTCACAACTTCAAATTCATTAACTTGAAACTAACACACACACACACAAATCAAAGCAAGCATTAAAACTACACTATAAAACATAACAGTATGGAATGATGCCTCAGTGTTGTTATACAACTTATAGTCTAAGAGCCAGTGAGCGGCTACCTGTATGTATTTGACCAGACTTATGTTTTTGTACATTGAGGCCCCTATACCTACCGTACATGATATGGGACCTCACTAAGCCCAAAGTGGTAGACGCGGTGAGTGCGCAGCTAGGACAGGTATCAATTTTTTAGTAATTTTAAATGCATTTGACGACGTTTGCCGTTTTGATATTTTGAAATATATTATTATTGTGGAAGGAAAATAATAATGGCTGAACATTACCTCGCGTTCAACATTGTGGCAGACATATTTGAAAATGTTAAAAATAAATATTTTTGAAAGTAATTGACGAGATCTGTCATTGATACATTTCACTCATTATAGTTTCAAAAACTTATATTAATTAGGGCAGAAGTATTCAGTGCGTACAAGCATCAGCAAATAACAAAATCTGAGATACTACCCGGCCAGATGTCTATGTATTACGATAACTGTTTTACATGAAAATAATGTATTTATGATTTACTTAATCACTCCAAAGTATTACTATTATACTCATTCTAGTCTATAATATTTTTTCTGATATTTACTACCTGCTATTTGAATAATATAAGATTTGTACCTGAGAGGGCTCTATTATAATCCCAAATCTAATGGTTTCCGTCAGATGTTTTCAGTATATTTGTCAACCTTCATATAGATGCCTCGTGTTGCGTGAATTTAAAAAAATTGATAGTGTTGCTTTATTTTATTCATTTGATTATTGTTGAATATTGTTGACAGTATGTCGAGTGAAATAGATAAGGGGCAGTGTGTTTTTTATGACACATCAAAAACTGAAAGATTATTAATATTTTCGGAAGAGACTATGGTAAAATGTCGAAATATTTTGAGGTTACGAAAACTTCATAAATTAAAGTGCAACGATGTAATTTTACCGGAAGATATTTTTTATGCCGGCTATCATAGTAGTTGTTATAAGACGTTTAGAGCTTTAAAAAAACATTTTTTTTGACAGATGCCACTGCGACTGAACAACCATCAACATTAGTTGATAGTTCAATAATTGATGATGCAATGGTACAGGATTCCGTTTTGAATGACGTGAACGTTACTGAGATAGATGAAGTTGTAGAAAAAAATATTGACGTCGCAGTAGATCAGCCGTTCGAGGAAAGACAATTGGAAGATTCAACAGGACCATTAACTGTTCAGAATCCTGAAACTGTGGCTTCAGCAAACCTGAATTTGTGCTTTTTTGTGATAAAAGAAAAAAACAATATTAGTCTAAGAATGAGCCATTACGTACTTAAAAAAAAATCAATTTCAAATAAATATCTTATCAAAGTTGGAACCAGATTCTGAAATTCACAATGAAATTTTGATAAAAATACAAAGTGTTGCCTCTGATGAAGTATACTATTATGATTTTTGTCGACAAAAATTTAGAAATCACAAACGGTCACCGGTTAAAAGTCCTTTCCGTACTTCATGGCATATCTCTCGAGAGACACATGAAACCGTTTATAGAGAAATTTGTAATTTAATTGAGGAGAATGTCATAACACGGGGACGTTGTTTTCTGTCATATTTGCATAAAGAGTATCTCGATATGTTTAAAGAATTGAGTGAAGGCTCCGATAAAGCATCAATATTTGCCGCGCATTATTTACAAGAAAAAATTCACTAGAAATTTAATGATAACATTCAAATTTTGATGTCAAAAAAGAAAAGTTGTTGCTCCTAAGGGCGTTTCAACTATTGATGACTCATTATTTGCGCACCTAAAAGACCAAGATACCTTGCAAGCAGCTGCTGCTATTTTGAGAGAGGAAACTTCAGGAATAACTGAAACAAAGTACCTGATTATTTAACTAGTCAACGACTAATTAAAGGTGAAAATTCACGCCACCAATGACTTCAGAGTTTTTTTCGCCAATATTCCTGGTAAGTTGATCAAAATCAATTCTTTATCGAATATGTTCAAATCTATTTATAAATTATTAATATTTTACAATTTACGTTTAATTTTCACAGAATCTTACTCAATTGATGATGAAGATGATTTACACAACGATGAACATTACCCGGATGATGATGAATGAAGAATAATGAATACATATAAATATGTATGTTACCTTAATATACCTTGATATTTAAAATTTTTTCGTATTTTATCGTCTTTTTTTATTGTCAAAATTTTTAAATATTGTATGAACTACATAAAAAATATTAATTTAAATAAATTCAGTGATTAAGTTAATCATAAATATATTATTCTGATGTAAAACAGTTATCGTAATACATAGACATCTGGCCGGGTAGTATCTCAGATTTTGTTATTTTCTGATGCTTGAACGCACTGAATACTTCTGCCCTAATTAATATCAGTTTTTAAAACTATAATAAGTAAAATGTATCAAAAGGGAAATTTCCGAAGAAAGAAATAAATTTACTCATTAATAAACCATCTACAAAAATGTGTAGATATTGTACAGAAGTTTCTTTTAGACACAAATACAAAACTACTTCAACATGAACATTGAATCACACAAAAGAAATATCGTTTCGAAATAACTATTTTCATATCTAAATTGAATTACACAAAAATCACGTTTTCTTATTCTCTGTACTCGCAAACATTCGTTATGGAATTGAAACCAATATTATTTATTCATAGGGACTCTATAAGTATTTTCTACCCGAAACTTTGCGAATCCTTTTATTATTTATGTATCGTTCATATGAATAATATCTGTTTCAATTCCACAACAAATGTTCGAAGTATAACAAAGTGAATAGGAAAAAGTTTTGTTTGTAATACAATGTTCATATGAATGTAGTCGTTTTGAAAGAACTTTTTCTTTCGTGAAATTCAACAATTAAGTTAAAGTAGTATGTTTTTCTCCCAGTTTGATCCACATGTTTTTGACCTAATTTTATTTGAAGTTAATTTTTTCCTTTCTTTTTGAAAGATTTCCACTTCTTTTTTATGAAGATAAAGAAGTTGAAAGTCAAACCATGTTTTCCAAAATACAAAAACTATTGCAAATAGTCAATACAAAACATATGAACGCTTGAAGAATTTTCAGTTTGACATTTTAGATTTTTGAAACAAATGCCTCTTTCGTGTAGGTGAAGATGGTTACTGAACAATGCAGAAAGGTGCAGATATTCTTAACAATTTTTTTTTCAAAAGAAAATTCGAATGGCAATTGTGACTTAAAAAAATATTAAAAATTGAATACGATGGCATTGTAGGAACGGTACAATTACAAGTCTCCACACAATAATTATCGAATGTGAATGGAAAATTTATGGTGAATGCTTAGGGCGATATACTGATCCATGTCTCTTTTGTCTTATGGGAACGTTCGAAAAAAAAAGTGTACAAGTATTGACTTTTCAAGAAATTTAAGAGCTGTAAACTTCAATAAGATCAGATTGCAGAAATATTTTTGTTAAGTTGTTGCAATCTATTTTAAATGAAATTTATATGCGAATACTGGATGATACTTACATCATTGGTGAAAGATTGTTTGTTCATCCGACATAACTTGGAGGTGAATGTCACCAACAAAGAATTAATAGAGAAATGGCATCGGATTCATTTTATTGCAGTCAGTGTTACTCATCCGCCCATACTATATACGAACCGCAACGTTAAAGTGTACTTCTCTACCACGATCCCATTCAGATTTATCTTTTGTTCTCTTTTGCAAAAAGTGCAGTTATTAAAAGTCTGGTGCTGGCCGTAATGCGAATACAGAAAACGCATAAAAGGCTTCAAAACAATTGTGGACGTACACAAAGCCTTTCATTAATACCACCAACCTATGCGATTTAATGATGGTATTTTAATATCGGGTGTTGATAGTTTTTTGAGTCTAAGCAGGATCACATTTGTCGCAATATTTTGAGTTTTATACGTTATATTATATAGACAGTGTATTTTCGAGAATGAAGTGTGTTTTCTTTAGATTTCTTCGGTTGAAATGACTGAAACGCAATGCCTATCTTTTCATCTGATTCTTCTATCGAAAAATTAAAGTTTTTTGTTAGATTTTTGAACATTATCCTTTGAAGTTTTTGGGAGGTCGTGGAGAACTTTCACAATCTGAAAAAAATTAAAATCATAGAAAACAAGTTTAGAAAGCACTACCTTGAGGGGTTGACTGAGGGGTTAGTTTATATACAAAACTTTGAAATATTGGAAACTATGAAATTTTGATTAATAATCAGTTATGGTTTTCGAAAAGCAATAGTCAGTATAATCCGGATTCAAATATGTTGTACACAGTACGTATTTTCACTCAGTGAAAATAACTATTTTTTCTCAAAATATTGCAAGTTGGTGAATTAACTGAAGTACAAATTTTTCATTTCATTGCTACCATTTATTATCAATTCATCATCCAAGACATCAACTCGAAATTTACTCCAGGATTGGGCTAGACAAGAAAACACACAAAAGTAAACATGTCGACCGCATTAGAAATTCAAATTCTTAGCTTCTTTCCTGACATTTTGTAGGTTTCTCAGAAACTACTATAAAGAGATTAATAGGATTTTATGAAACCATAATATTTTCAGTACAGGTGTCGGGTCACTCTAGTAAACTTAAAGTGTGTACATAATATAGAATAGAAGGTTCTATATTCGCAATGAGAAAATAACTTTCGAATGATACTTACAAACGTGAACTATGTATCAAACAACAAATATTTGACGTGATTTTTAAAATTGACAACTCTTTTATATATGAAACCAATACAATAAATCGAAGCCTGAATCTTGAGTGAAGTTTACCACAATACAGTAGTGAAACCCGCACCTTATTATTATTATAAACAGACGAACATTTTAAAGTTAATTGCGCCTTTGCGTTGATAAACACCCCCAGTAATAGTTTTTCATAAATATATTTCATGTACAGTTACACTTTTATTTATTCTGTTTGTAGAAAAACCTACTTGATCATGATAATTTTTATGAGTATTTGGCATACAATAGGCTAGATAAGTGCTATTACATATATTAAAGCATGGCAGTATTTTAGATGCATGTATTAAAGTGTTCACTACAAAATCCCGTGAATTTGCTTATCGGTTACCACCGATACTGATTTGCAGCTTTTTATTCCTTTTTCTATTTTCGGAACTTTTGGGATGCTGTGAGTTGGGTGACTGAACGAAACCAATACACTAGTCATTATGAATTGCTGACAAATATTACAATGCATTTCATTAGTTCGGATTTGTCTAAATTGTCTAATATGATATAAAATTGAATGCAGAAGTAGGCACCTTCCTGAAACACTCAACAACCTCCTTGCATCACTTTCACAATGGAGAATGAAGTCCACAACGAATTGCTATACTTAGACGTATTGGTGAAGAGGACCGACAATAAATGGAAAACATCTGTATACCGAAAACTCACTCACACGGGACAGTATCTGAACCACGAATCCAACCACCGTCAATCGACTAAGAGAGGAATCATCAAGACTCTGGTAGACCGTGCTTTTGGGCTCTGTAATACAAAAGAAGATCTCGTGAAGGAACTAGGCATCATCAAAAATGACCTTCAACGGAATGGTTACTCCAAAGTGATGGTAGACCAGAATTTGGCTAGAAGATAGCAAGAGCCTCATAAGGAAAAGAAGCCGCCACAACCAGTACTTGTACTTCCCTACAGCAGAGGATTGTCGAAAAGGATAAGAAGAATTGGGTCCAAGTGTCCAAGTATAACATCAGAATCTGCTTTTAATTTATTTTAATTTTAAATGTTCATTTCTTGTTAATACTTTTTAATTTTCATTTCTTGTTAATAGTTCAATTTTTGATTGTTGCTTGTTGTTAATGTCATTGTAATTTCTTTTTTTCTCCTTAATATAATTGTTATTTTTCAGCTAATCATTTAAATTTTTATAGATTCTTTCCGGGATTTCAAATCAATTTATATCATATCAGACAATAGAAGTCCGAACTCTTGAAATTCACCACAAAACATTGTCAACCACCTTCAAACAAATATTACAGTAATTATAAGAGTAAACTGAATATCAGCAAAATCAGTTTTCCTAAGTTTGAATATAATGAAACCTAAATATTGCAGTCCTCCTGAATGAGTTGAGAATTCCATGAAGATCGATAACGAGATTTTGCTTCAACTAACAAAGTTAATCGAAAGCTTTCAAAATAAAAGCTTTCAATTAATCAAAGCTTTCATTTTGAAGAAACTTGAAACATGTTCCCTAGAACCCATTTACATTCCTTTTTGAAAGGAAATTGGAAATTAAAACGGGTAAATTTATCTTTAAGACAAAACCTTTATGGAGTTGAAAAATATAAATATAAACAGTGCAGTGACACCCCAGTAGTAAAAAATTCAGCCGTTTCACTTAATACCTTATTGAAGACTAATACTATTCAAAACATCTGTAAGACAAACATTTGAAAACGTGCTCCTTCATTCGAAAAATAACGGATAACATTTTGGGCATTTACTACGAATTGGAATAAATTGTTTTCGGGCTAATTACTAGCAGATTTGCTTAATATTATTACACGAATTATTTACAATAAACATTTATATATTTCAAGAAATAATTCTATATAAAAAATGTGTATGATCTACATACAAATCTATAGAAGTTTCCACATACTGCCACGAGACCAAGGTAACAATTTTATTTTCTTATCAGGGATGAGTCATTTGATAAAACTTACTGACTTGAAACTTTGAAACAATAAATATAGTTTGAAAAACTAAAAAAACACGCTTTTAAAGAGCATCGATCTAAAAAGGTAATTTATTTTCAAAAAAGCTTAAAACAATAACGAACGAAAAATAATATTATTATTGTGAAAAAAGCGACTGGCGCTTGATGTACAGTTTTTAGTTTCGTATGCTATAAAAGCGTATTTTTAGTCTTTTTGAACTATATTTATTTTATCTAAACTTTGGAATCAATCAGACATATATTATTGATTTTTTCCGATTCCGGAGAGGGAGCCCGAAAATCAGCTACCAAGCCCAAGGCAGCAGGCGCGCAAAGGAGGGTTACAAATGAGGCAGCAGGCGCGCGTGTTAATAAAAAAAATAATTTTTTCAAGTGAAGAAATACATGTAAAGTGAGTTCGAATTATATCAAGGAGGTTACGTACAGCGCCATCTGCCCCCGAATAGATCAGGTAATAATATCGATAATTCTGTCAAATTCAGATCCCGAGCGTGAGAGTTACAAACAAACAAAGAAACATACATACATACAGGTAAAGCTAATAAAAGGAGTGTTAATCGCGCCATCTGCTCGCGAATAGATCAAGCAATAATGTCAATAATTCTGGAGTTACAAACAAACTGACAAACAAACAAACATACGTACATATAAAAGCGTGGTAAAACGATTTTGTTTTGATCAACAAAAATTGTGGTATTTCTTATCAAAAGAGGTGCTTTTTTTAACTTTGTTCGCTTGAATAAATTACAAGAATTCAAAATATGCAGTTATTCAAACAAATAGAAATGTAAAACAGAAATTAGGCTTCCATATTTCCCGCTACTACTTTGAAAATGTACATATTTTTTGATCGAAAACAATTTTTTCTTAGAAATCGTGAAAGTAAAAATTGCTCGAAAACTTTATGCGAAATGACCTCCTCTATCATCTCCTTGAGTTTGGACTAAGACTCATGAGTCATTCTATACATTAGCAAAAACAAATATTTTACGTTTATTGTGCTAGGAAACCAGATTATATGCTGGAAAAAGATGCCAGTGGGAAATTCGTTATTATCGATCTCAGTAAGATTGAGCACCCATTATAGATGTACAGGTGATTAAATATATCTAAGAAATGAAAAATATTCCAACAAACTCCAATTAACGTTTTCTGCTAGTTTACACTTTAAAGCTGAATTAAATTGGATCCAATTAAGATATCCTCATTAGTGGATGTTCGAAAGGAATATATTTTTTTCAGTCGAAGTTTTCGTCTATATGCTGAAATAAATATGTAGGATCCGTAGTGTATTGATTATTAATGTTTTTGATTAGCGATTTCACTAATAATTAATGCTCTAATTCATTCATTGAAATTGTCGATTTTATATTTTACATGGATTCACATATCGACTTGAATCGCCCTACCACCCTTATGTTTACCGGGTCATTGAAGTTTTATGGAACCTATAATTCTAGCTGAGAATTCGTTTCGATGGAATAATTCAATAGTTATGCCATTAGCACAGTGTATGTCCGGATGATTTATTTACATAATTGTTCACAAATCATTGATGAAGTAAAACAAGCGTGTTAGTACTGCAATTCATTAATATACATGTTATATAAATATAATTTAAATAATACATTTCAAAATCAGTTCAAATTTGTGTTATTTACTGAGGCCATAAATAAATAATCAGTCATTATTAGCGGATAAAATTGCTGGAAACAAACTGAATGGAATTTAATGATATATAGATTTTTTTTTAGTCTCATTACGAATATTTTTGCGTTCAACTTTAAAGTAGAGTTGTATAATAGAGAACACCGTTTTTTAGAAATTTGAAGTCCGAACCTATAACATTTACAGTCCGAAAAAGTACATTCATATTGACAATATTATGAAATATAATAAAATATCATAAAACGTTGAAGTAAAAAATGAAAACAAAAAACCCTATAAACTGTTGAGAAGAAAGCAAAATATATATATATATATTATTATATATATATATATATATATATATATATATATATTATTGAGTGTGTATGATATAAATCAAAAGGAGGAAATTCGTAGACATGACACTCAAGAAATATGGAAGCAAACCGCGGACACGTGTTTCTGGCTATTGGCCTCATCAGCGCGGTTCAGCCAATTGCAAAGGTGGACAACAACTGGTTACCAAAAAAAAAAAACATCACATTTGCACGGTGTCACCAACAGGAGCCAACCGCACATTTGTGGTTTCAGTTAGAAGACCCAGCATTCCCAGGCATCATCTAACATCACCACCTAGGCAGCTATAGCTACCTTTTATATATATATATATATATATATATATATATATATATATATATATACAGTGTGACCCATTTAAAATGGAACCACCCCTGTAGAATGTGCATTTTTCAATCAATCTCAATTTTTTTTTATTGAAATATTAAGCATGAAAAACTGTATCTTAACACTAACTTTCACAATTTTAGTTTCATTTCCAAGGCACTCTATGGTTTTTTTTGTTTGTCAAAAACGGCAAAAGTTTATTAGGCAATTTTTGTTTTCAAATTTGACTACACCACTGGATTCGTAGTCGTTATAAATCAAAACTGTCAAATTTTCATTGAAAAATATTTGTTAACAACGAAGTTACAACAACTTCAATTTTGGAAACAAAGTATTTATTTGTAATTTTTATTCAGATTATAGACATATTTGAGATCTGACAACACTGTCATCACCAAGTAGAACACCAGTGAATTTGTACAGTGAAGTCAACAGCTCAATGCGTTCTACAGTTATAACTCCTGAAAATATGGTAATGTGAACTGGATTTGTGGATAATATTCCCCTAAAATCATTCATTTGAGTGTAGGTTACGAGAAGTGAAAATTAAAATAAAAATTGAATAATTGAATAACAGAAAATTAAAAGTTCATTTTCAAGTTAGGCAGTAGTAGACCAAGTTCAGAATCTCATGTCATGGGATCTCCCAATTGCGCTTTTACCAAATCTTGATAGAATCTTGAAGTATTAATGGTCATACTTGTAAGCTTTTTGGAAGTTTCCCAATAATAAATAATAGTACTTTTGTAACAGCGCACCTGGAAAATCACATTTTATGAGATTCTGAACTTACTCTACCTTCTTCTATAGCTGATGAAAACAAAATGTATACAAACAAGTTTCAAAGTATTTATTCAACAATTAATTGCCATTAAGAAAAAACTGATACTAACATTGATTTAAAACTAAACATTTAAATTTTTGTGGCTTCTACCAAACCTCCATTAAGTTCAATACATTTATCGTATCTCTTCCGAATATTGTTTACACTATTTCTTATTTGTTGAACTGTAATTTCGGCACAAGCTTGTCGTATCCTTTGCATGAGTTCAGCTCGATTCGTTGGTCTTGTTCTGTATACTTTTTGTGTCAGAATACCCCACAGAAAAAAGTCTAATATTGTTAGATCAGGCGATCTAGGTGGCCATTCAATTAAGTCACTACCTCGTCCTATCCAATGATTTGGAAACTGGTTATTTAGCCACTCTTTAACAATCCTCGAATTGTGCACGGAACAGCCGTCGAGCTGAAAATATAAATTTACTTGTTCCGCAAGAGGCATTTCATCTATTTCGTCCGATAATTGGTTATTTAGAAATTCCAAAAAATTTTGAACGTTTATGTTTCCATCAAAAAAATATGGACCTATTATTCTATTTTGTACTATACCACACCAAACGTTAACTTTTTCGGAATATTGACTTTTACAATTTATGATCCAGTGCGGATTTTCCGTAGCCCAATACCGAGCATTTTGCGATGAAACTACCCCATTGGTGCTGAAAGAAGCTTCATCACTAAACATTATGCAGTTTAAAAAATTTCTTGTATTCAGGTACTCGCCTTGTGCCCACAAACAAAATTCCATACGTTTCACTTCATCACCTGCCTTTAAAGAGTGAAGAAATTTAGGTTTAAATGCTCTCATTTTGTTTTGTTTAAGACATCGTCGAATAGTCTCTCTCGGTAAGTTTAAATCCAAACTGGCGACTCGTAAACCTCTGTTTGGGTGGTTTCTAAAATAATCTAAAACAGCACCTTCGTTTAAATTTCTTCTTCGGTGATTATTTTTTAAAATATGTTTGCTGACTGCACCGGTTTCTTTAAATGTTTTGTTAATTTTACTGACGGTGCTTCTGTCAATGGGAAGTCGATTTGGATGTCTGTGAATAAATATCCTAGCTGCTTCTCTTTCACTATGATAATTATCCCCAGAAATTCTCACAATTTCAATTCTTTCTTCTAATGATAATTGCAAAGCCATTATTAAATGCACGTAACTAACAACTATTATTTTATTTATGATTAACTGTCAAAATCACAGCCTACTGTTGATTTATTATAAAACCTTTGCATAATGAGTTCAGCTTCCTCAAATTATTGATATCTCCTCTAAAAGATTGTTTTAGCTGAGTTATGAAGAATTTACAGGGAACAATTTTTGTCCTGCTCTCTGTTTTATTATTGAATAAATGATTTCCATGCTTTAAATCAATTTGATTTTAGCGGCTATGCGGAAGAATGTACTAAGTACTGCATAACTTGAAAATGTATTCTAGAATACACTTCTCGTAACCTACACTCAAATGAATGATTTTAAGGTAATATTATCCACAAATCCAGTGGCGTAGTCAGATTTTTATTACAAAACGCTTGCACCACAAATCTCTCACATTACCATATTTTCAGGAGTTATAACTGTAGAACGCATTGAGCTGTTGACTTCGGATTTTCACTGTACAAATTCACTGGTGTTCTACTTGGTGATGACAGTGTTGTCAGATCTCAAATATGTCTATAATCTGAATAAAAATTACAAACAAATACTTTGTTTCCAAAATTGAAGTTGTTGTAACTTCGTTGTTAACAAATATTTTTTAATGAAAATTTGACAGTTTGGATCTATAACGACTACAAATCCAGTGGTGTAGTCAAATTTGAAAACAAAAATTGCCTAATAAACTTTTGCCGTTTTTGACAAACAAAAAAAACCATAGAGTGCCTTGGAAATGAAACTAAAATTGTGAAAGTTAGGGTCAAGATACAGTTTTTCATGCTTAATATTTCAATAAAAAAAAATTGAGATTGATTGAAAAATGCACATTCTACAGGGGTGGTTCCATTTTAAATGGGTCACACTGTATATATAGGAGAGATTACTTTTTGAGATTTTTGGTTCTCACTTTTCCATCTTTATATGAAAAATTGTGAGAAACTTTCAAAAGAGGAAAATACAAGTTCTAAATAAACATTTCATGAAGATGTTTAGATCATACTTGTAAATTGCTTTCAGATACAAACTGGAAAAAAAATCCTCCTAAAACAACTACTTACACATGAACATTGAAAATCACGAAACAACTACTTTCACGTGAACATGATATTATTCGAGAATCGCTTTTTTCTATTCAATTTGTTTTATAACATTCGTTATGGAATGTTATTGGTCTAGTAATTGCTATAAGGTCCGAGATATTCATTGCCATATTCATTGTCAGGTTTAGGTTTATTGCTTTTTCCTCCCGGAATAGGTTGGATTATTTTATCTAATTTTTTTGTTTCTATCGTCATTTTGGCTTATGCTATTAACTTTTTTGCTTGTTACTTATGTTGATTCATCAGTTCTTTATTGCAATCTTTTAAAACTTCTCCAGCATTCAGTTTATTTCACCTTCTTCTCAGAGTTTGACTAACTAAACTAAACCAGCCTGGATATTTGTCTTACTGAATAAGTAAAAAGCTTCTCTTGCTCGTATTAGCGGTATCTTACCAATTTTGGACAAGAATTGGTAACATGGGAGAGATAATACTTGTCTCTGGAGTATGAAAAGTTGCAATTTCAAACTAAGTCTTGCTTTCTGAGATTTGTAGCTGCCCTCGACAGTCAATTGAAATAATTGATGCCGATGCGTGACTTTGCAAAGGTTTGAGAGATTTGTTCATCAATGATATTCGTGGAATGAAATTAGAAATGAAGTTACAATTGCAAACTAATACAAACATTAGTACAGAGAATTCAATCATTTACCCGCATTACTGAAAGCTATGGTTCGCCCAAATGCATATAAAATGCTTTAAATCAGTAGTAGCAGTAGAATCATATGATGATGCTAGTCTTGTCTTATCCACATTTTTTTGTATAAATTATTAAACCACCATTTCTAATGAATTAGACCACCAAATAGACTATACTAATGCTAGTATTTTAGAAATTGAACAAAATCCCCACAAACGTTCTTTTCTAGAAATGATACACATAAATAAAGAATTGAAATCCATGAATATAAAAACTGACTTGAATAATCTCAGTCAAGCTTATACTTATTTATTTAAATTAGATAATGATAGTCGAAGAAGAAATAGTAATGCTGATTCATCAATTATGTAACTGACTGATGTAAAACAAATCATTATTTTTGTTAAAAGGATTTGGAAAAGCTGAATACACTTATTTCAATTAATGAATCGAAGAGGTTTTGTATTAAAGTGTATAATATATTAAAATTCTTGCAAAGCGCTTTCGACTTTTGTCATCATCAGTGCTCACCTGAAAGTAAGTGATCTAGTTGAAAAGGGAATTTAGTGAAATTGAAGTTGTGAAATTTTAAGGTTAAAAAATTTGGAAAATTGTTTGAGATTACTTACTTGTCAGGCAACAGGAAGTATCATGATAAGTGAATTGTACATTGTAATACTTAAAATTATATAAAATAAAATAGGCTTATAGCCAAAAAATACATTTTTTGGATTCAGGCCATGTGGTTCAGTCAAAGTATTTTATGAAGAAGGACAACTTGAGACAGAATGTGTCAAGTGTCATGTTAAAATAATGGTACCAACTTGAGGAGTGGTCCATTATGGGTTTGATTGAATATGTAGAGGAAAAATATTGAATAAATTATATTAATAAACTGTGATTAATTAATAATTCATAATCCTCTTATGAAGGGGAAGGAAATCTCTGTTCAAGTTTACTTGAGTATTCAGACAATGATCATTGTTGGAAAGTTCTTTAGAAATCTCCAACTCTTCAAACAAGTCAAGTCTAAGGAAATTTTTATTATCTATTTTATGTAATATTTTGGAATTTCTATTGGGACTAAAGTTGTGGTTGTGAAATTTTATGTGATGGCCAAAAGCAGATTTATCAGGTTTTTTTATATGTTCATTAATACGAGTGAAAAGAGGTCTACAGGTTCTACCAATGTAAGATGCCGAACAATCAGAACAGTTAAGCTTGTAGACTCCGCTACAGTTCAATTTGTTGATTTTATCTTTAGAATTTACTAAAAAGTTACTTAAGTTGTTTTGAGATTTAAAGGAAATTTTTGTACCAGGTATGGTATTTTCTATAAATTTGGAAATAGCAGTACACATATTTTGATCAAAATACGGTAAGGAAAAATATCTCACAGAAGGTGAATTAACCAAGGTGGTGGAGTTAAAGGCCAATCTTCTATCTGATCTGAGTTTAAATTTACTGATTAATTTGTGAATGATATATGGTTGATAACCATTGTTGACAGCAATCTGTTTTAAAGTATTTAATTCTAAATTAAAATTGGAGGGAGATAAGGGAGTGTTCAACAATCTGTTAACATAACAATTGAATATTATCAATATATTGAATATATATAATATTATATATTCAATCAAACCCATAATGGACCACTCCTCAAGTTGGTACCATTATTTTAACATGACACTTGACACATTCTGTCTCAAGTTGTCCTTCTTCATAAAATACTTTGACTGAACCACATGGCCTGAATCCAAAAAATGTATTTTTTGGCTATAAGCCTATTTTATTTTATATAATTTTAAATATTACAATGTACAATTCACTTATCATGATACTTCCTGTTGCCTGACAAGTAAGTAATCTCAAACAATTTTCCAAATTTTTTAACCTTAAAATTTCACAACTTCAATTTCACTAAATTCCCTTTTCAACTAGATCACTTACTTTCAGGTGAGCACTGATGATGACAAAAGTCGAAAGCGCTTTGCAAGAATTTTAATATATTATACACTTTAATACAAAACCTCTTCGATTCATTAATTATTTTTGTTATCAACAAATAACTGTCATTAATTGATTCATGTCATAATTAACTTTTGAATTATTTTTCGTTCGATTTGCTGCTAATTTTTTATATTAATCTCATGTTGAATAAGTTATATTTGTAACGTTTTATACATATATTTTTACAATTATCATTTCAGTTGTCCTGAAGAAGGAAATAAACATTTCCGAAAGCTTGACAAACTAGCAAAGAGTTTTCATCCCTGACCTTGACTGCAACCTCAAGATATCATCTAATTAATTCATAGATTCAGTCATTAAACATCCTACTTTTATATACATATATAGATTCGTCCCCGAATCAAACCACCCGTTTATAGCCGTATTTCCACCGCTCAATTAAAATTATGGATAGTCACACAATATTTTTTGATGTATTTTCCGCTCTTTGAAGATCTTTTTTTAATTTTGAAAAAAAACACCCTTTTAAAATCAATTCGTTTATAATTTACGCTTTTTTGGAATTTTCTCAAAAATGGACAGAAAACGAGAAATTGTGAGAATAAATTCACCATCAATAACCAAAGAGTAAGTGACAAGAAAATTATCTCACAAAAATTTGCGGATTATTTTTGTTCTGTTTATGAAAATAATTCTACATACAATTTAAATGATATACAAAAAATTTCTGAAAACTGGCTAGATCGTCCGATAGCAGTTCTGAACTGCATTGCCAAAATTTTTGAATTCATTATTCATGAAAAGGTATATTCTCATTTTCAGAGTTATATCTCGGTTCACTAGCGTGGTTTCACAAAAAATAAATCGGATGAAACAGATTTGTTGTTCACGACAAAATTATCTGAATATATGAGAAAAAAACTCAGGTAGACTGTGTCTTTACTGATTTTGCAAAAGCATTTGATAAGGTTGACCATGATACATTAATATCAAAGTTAAAACACTACGGACTCAGTAACCATCTAATAAATTTTGCTTTTGCAAAATCAGTAAAGACACAGTCTTGACCATGATACATTAATAGCAAAGTTAAACCACTACGGACTCAGTAACCATCTAATAAATTTTTTCGTCTCATATTTAAAAAAAAAGAATATAGCACGTCAACTATGGAGGAGAAAAATCTGAAATGTTTTTGGCTGGATCCAACCTAGGCCCATTGCTCTTTTTAATTTTCCTAAATGACCTCCCGAAAAAAATGTCATCGGACTGTTTGCTATATGCTGACGATTTCAAAATGCTTAGAAACATTACAGACCTACATGACTATTTAGTACTCCAAAACGACATAGATAAAATATCTAATTGGTCCAGGGATAATAGATTGCCTTTCAAGATTTCTAAATGCAAAGTTATGACGTTCAGCCGAAATAAGATTCCACATCACTTTGTATATATAATGCAGAATACAGTTTTAGAAAGAGTTCAAGAAATACGTGACCTCGGGGTCCTTTTCCAAAGTGACCTAAAATTCAATCGGCATATTCAAAATATTACTAATGAAGCTAATAAAAGACTAGGTTTTTTAAAACGTACCACGTACGAATTCAAAAACATAAACAGTTATTCGAAGTAAACTAACAAGAATCAAACAAAAAAAAATCAATGCAGATTCTAGAAACAATACAAAATAAATTTTTGAAATATTTGTATTTTAAAAAATACGGACATTCGCCAAGTTTCATATCATATGGACCGATCAGAGATGAATTTCACATAGAATTACTGAAAAACAGAAGAGAAATAAAGAGTATACTTTTCTTGGGAAAAATTTTGAATGGCCATGTAGATAGCATTTTTCTCACCAGTCAAATCTGTTTTTATGTTCCGCTGCCAGGTATTCGTCCGCGACAAACTACTTTTCATGTCAATCAACATAAACCCCCATTGACAGAATTTGCTCAGTGTATAATAAATACGCAAATATCATTAGGTTTTGTATCTTCGAGGTATCATATTCAAAACTCAAATCTAATCTAAGAGAGGTTATCAATTCCTGATTCTGCAGACGAGTTCGTCATCAGAATCAGGAATTGATAGTTCGAAAGTTTACTAGTTCACTACTGCGTTTATATCCGCTCACTTTGTTTCTCTTTTACTCTTTTTGTTGTTTCAAAACTGTACTTGTAGATGAAACATATAACTAGGCTCTGACTGTTTGTTTCGAAATAAATAAATAATTTTTAAATGTTTCACTTACGGAACTTACTATGGGTGCAATTGCGATTCTCATGATATCCCGGTTATAATTTTGTGAACGCCAACTCAAAAATTTCGAAATTGAAAGTGTGGACTAGACTATTATGACAATGTGGAATAATGCGATAACTTTTTTCAACTCTCAGTAGATCTGAGGAACACCCTTCCTCGCCAGCCTTGACGATGTCCCTACACGGATATCCCAGCTGGCGATCGGTTCAGTGGCGGCCCTTGTGTAAAAATCTACCTAAGGGATAGTGAATTACCTCGAGTCGAACGAGGCCATTGTAGTCTGCATGACGGTATTAGACATGGTCGACAATCCCGTAACGACAGTTAACGATGCGATTGCTTCGAACTTGGACTACTTGGGGAAGGTCGCTCGTTAAAAAGTAAGGGGCGTACTTAGGTGCACGTAGTTGTCTTATTTTTGGCAACGTTCACAAGAACAGTAACTATTTTTGATTCCTTGGTTTTTATCGATAGTATTTTTTATATTCTCGTTTTATAGATATGAAAAATAAATTCTAATTACAGAATATGAATTATTTTTTAGATAGTTTTTGTTTTTTTTCGATCTTTGCAGTCCGAACTTTGTGAAAAATTTGTATAGGAAACCGTAATTCCGATTTACTCCAATAGTTTCTTGCAAGCTATAATAGGGTCTATCAGCTAGCAAATTTCTAATTGCTTTCTTGAATTGTACGTTGGTCAGATTTGGAGACCTTATATCTACTTTTAAGTGATTGAATAATTTTCCACCATCATAAAAAATGGAGTCCTTGATTAATGTTGACTTAGGTATAGGAAGTCTAATATTAAATATGCTATTACGAGTAACATAAGGAGATGAAACAAAGTCACACTTCGTTTTATGTTTGTGCACCAAACATACAGTTTCAAGAATGAACAGTGCAACGACGGTTAAAATCTTATTGGCCGCAAAATAATTTCTGTATGATTCCCTAGGTTTGACTTTACAGAGATACCTTACTGCCCTTTTCTGTAATATCAACACAGATGAGAGAAGGGTTGCACTGCATGTTCCCCAAAATGGTATTCCATATCTTATTTGGGATTCAATTAAAGCGTAGTAAACGGTTTTTGCTGTGTGAAAACCCAACTCATTAGAAACCACCCTCATTAGAAACCACCCTCACTGCATAAAATCCGGAGGAGATTTTACTCTTAAGTAATAGGTTCAAATTTGAGGCTATTATCAATATAGACACCAAGAAATTTTGTGTTCAACTTGTTTTCCAAGATATCAATGTCTATTGACAGTTCATTTAGCAAACATTTGAATGTTATTATATTTGTTTTGGAGATATTCAAGCATAATAAATTAGCATCATACCATTTTTTGACCTTTTCTAAATCAGATGATATCTTTTTATGTAGCTCTGCTGGGTTTTTTCCTTCCACAATATTGTTGTATCATCTGCGAATAGAGTAGAGCTGCCAGATATATCTATCATAGTAAAATCAATAATAAATAAATCATAAACAGAACTGGACCGAACACAGAACCCTGTGTCACACCAGATGTGATTGCCCTGCTTTCTGAGAGTTCCGATGTTCTTACCATTTGACTTCGGCCTGAGAGGTACGATTCAAACCAATTGAATGTCACTCCTCTGCAGCCATACCGGTGAAGTTTTCTGAGTAATAATTCATGATTAACCCAATCAAAAGCCTTCGAAAGGTCACATATTCCAGGACACGAAGGCACATCTTCAGCGGCAGCAGGAGGTTGCACATATTAATGAGGATCTAGAAATGACGTCGAATTGGGGTGAAAGTAACCAGGTTCAATTGAATGCCACAAAAACCCATGCATCGGTTTTCTCCAAGAAAAAAATGTCTCCGAATTGGATATAATAATGTCAGATCAGACAATTCCGTTTTCTGCCTCGATAAGTTTGTTGAGGGTTAAAATGGACACCAATATGCCTTTACACAATCATGTCGCTTGAACTACAAAAGCCGCTTTTCAAAAGCTTGGAACACTGTTCCGAACCAGAAAACTAGGCACACCTCAGCAACTTCTGATGCTTCATAAAGCTCAGATCAAAGCTTCTTTGGAGTATTGTTCTCATGTATGGAGCTCTGCCCCCAAACATACCCTGAAGTTGCTGGATTCCATCCAGTTAAGAGCCATCTGCATGATTGGAGACGCGAACATCACGTGCAACCTTGATAGCAATATCGAAGAAGGCTTTGATATTTGTTTCTCTTCTATAGATACTTTCACGGGAAGTGTTCAAGTGACTTGGTACACTTGATTCCACCAAGAGCGGTACATATCAGAAATACGTGCACCTCGAACTTAACTGTTTGAGAACTCTCTCATCTGGAGAACTGTGTTTATGTGGAATAAACTTTCTGAGAATGTTTTTCCAAATGGATTTAATCTCCAGCAATTCAGTTCAATGTGAAGCGCTACTTTCGCACAGGCATCGCTCTGAGAGCGTCTTAAGAAATCTCCTGTAGTGATTGTGCTTTGTCCTTACACCTTTTCAATGTGTTGTTTGTTTCATAATATAATAACAATTCATCTGAAGTGTCAGAACTGAAAAAGATTCACCCAGTCAAATATTTATGAAAAATTTGGTACTCATTTTCAGGCCAACATTACTCAAAGAAATCGTGTTGAAGAGTTAGTTCCCTTCGACTCAATACTCTCCGAGCTGTTTCTATCCTCAACGACCAATAAATATAATTTATCGGTGACCCGCAGAAAATCGTTCCTTGACCCAACCCTGTGTCACTCATAGAGCTGCATTTCGAGGCAAGCCTGGCTTATGCTTAATTCTGTAGTAAGTTGTAGTAGTTCGAGGTATAAGCCGACGCCGAAGAGTTTGTTGTTGGTTTGTTTGGAACGTAGTGAGTCACGAAAGGGTGTAAATAGTGGTGTGCCGAACCTAATCAAGTGATTCAGTTAATTCGGTTCAGTTTTGAAGTGATGGGTTCACTTTCCATATAGGATGAATTAATTATTGTTATTGATCCTTGGTGAAAGATATCTATCAGGTAAAAATATATTTTGATTCTGAATTGTCACAAAATGGATTTGGAGAAAATGCGATTTTAAATAGTCTGGTTATAAACTAAAACTAAGGAAATTGATTTGAATGCTTTTAGATCACGAGCAAAATAAATGTATATGTAAGTCGGCCTCAGAAACCACTGTTTCTATTTCAGGATATTCTGGTATAATATTATAAAAGTTTAAATCAGAAATAAAGTAAAATTGAACACAAAATTATTAAAGCTTTATACATCTATAACACTTCACTATTTATGTACCTAATGTCTACCTGACCATTATAAAAGGTCGGTTAGCACATAAAAGGTAGCCCTTTAAAGAGAAAAGTATGGGTACCAATGTCTGGAGATGTACAAGATACCTCATGAGAAGTATAAGAAAATAGATATTTCGAAATAAAAATGGAAATATTCATCTCTCCCAACTACCTACACAGTAGGTTCCTGTAAATGCCAGCGTGGTATTAGCGGGGAAAGTAGTTGTTTTTCACCATGCATTTAACAGAACTTATTATGTAGGTAGTTGAGAGAGATGGATATTTCGACATTTTATGAGTGTATGTCTTCTGTTTTATATGAGTTTCGTACAAGAATTGTTCCTAAAAGAACTAGCGAACGAAATGTATAATTTCAAACGAGAATATTTTGTCACGGATAATATATACATACCTATAACCAATCTGAAAATAGTCAGGGCGAGTGAGTTCCTGTTTACAATTATGAATAAACAAGTGACTGATTGATATAAATTTCAAATCTATATGAGTGATGAATTCAAGGACATTTGATAGAAGAATGTCTCCCTCTTTCTCTTTATAGGTAGTTTTTTAATGTAGTGATAATCGAAAGTCGTTTTCGATATTTGTGACTCGTTTTAATACCAATAACCTATTTCGCGATTGTACAAAAAATACTTGAAAGTCACCTTTTAAAAATCTCAAATGAAAGAAGCTGTCAAGTTGTACCTCATTCGAATACCTAACCCCTAATTATTCGCCGCCACAGTTTGAAAGTATTGACGTTTTTTGTTTTTTTCTATCACTGTTTATTTTATCGAATCAATGGACATTTTCTTATTGAACACATTATTTGATCATTATTTTTTAGTTTAGGAATAACTATAACTAAAAAGGAATGTTATTCTTGACAGTCCGTTAGTTCCTCGATAGATTCCCAAAACCATCCTGTGCCTATTTCATTTTTTCTCTTGGAAATGAAGCAGTGGTGTGGTATATATGTAGTAGATATGATAGTTGATAACGAAGTCATGCGATATTACTATCACCCATTATGTTTACATATAGTTCTGATTTCTGGTGGGTCTCCATTGATATTTGTTTCGTTATTGTTATTTACTCGCACTTCCACTCTTCCTCCATCCCAATATGAAAATGAACATTATCTTGAGGAAAAATTTAAATATTTCATCTGCATATCTCTAGGGTGACTATTGTAGTATTCAAAGCAACGTCCAATAGTTTTCTTATTTCCATAAAAAAATAGTGAAATGGTGGTACATTCAGCATTCCAAATGTCTGGATCAGTTACACGTCTAAAAAATAAAGAATCTCTCCAAGATAAATTATTTCTACTTTTTCCTTCTATTGCCATGATGTAATAAAGGTTCATAAGGAGTTAAAATTGTTGAACAATATTAGTTTATCAAATATAATATGGGAAAATAAATAAGTTATAAACATAAAAATGAACTGGCTCAACATCAAGATTTTTCGACGGTACCTACTCAAAATCAACAGTTGATATAATGTGAGTTTTTATCATCCTGAGCTTTCAAATTGATTGTTCCTAGGAAAGTACTTCAGTCAATTGCATTGGGAGAATAGTAGTGGCTATTACATTTGTCAAATTCTGAATATTAATCACGAATTCACGAAAAGGTGGAATAGTTCTTTTTCAATTTGTTCATTTCAGATTTTTAGGAAAGAATTGGACCTTTGTCTTATCGATTTGAATGAAATATCTTTTGATTCTTAAAAATCTAATGATCCACACTGAAAATCAGTAATTATCCCATACTATATAGAATTCCCAACATTCACGAATCATGCGATTTCGTAGTTATTGAAACTGTTGTAATGCAGGATGTTCCATAACATACCAAGATTTTTTTAATGACATACTCACCATGTTACATTGTTTACGGAATCTGCATGTTTTACTGTCTTAGTCTTCAAATTAACAAGTCAAGTCAGTTGTTAGTCATCACTAAATGTTAATATCGTATATTATACAAATTAGGTCAACCTTCATTAGTTTGAATAGCCCGATCTTCGG
The DNA here is from genome assembly GCF_025532065.1 of Leptinotarsa decemlineata. Classification (NCBI taxonomy): domain Eukaryota; kingdom Metazoa; phylum Arthropoda; class Insecta; order Coleoptera; family Chrysomelidae; genus Leptinotarsa; species Leptinotarsa decemlineata. The sequence continues at coordinate 1,813,605 of NW_027412574.1, forward strand.
GATTTAATGGTGTATTTTTCATCTCGTACATTCCTAAAATTTGGAAGTAAAACGTATTCCTGACAAGGTGATTATTATCTTATCACCTCCTATTGACGCCGATTTGTCAAAATATGATTTTCGTTGTTCTGATATGTAGAATAAAATCAGGAAAAAACTCTTGAAAAAAGCTGGGAAAAACTATTGTTAACCAGAATTCAATTGAGGTTTACGAAAAAGTAAATATTAACAGGAGAGTAAAATTGAATCTTGTTTGTGAAAGTTCGAATAATAAAATGTTTGTTAATTTCTCATACCAAGAAAGTAATTTGCCCAAATTTATCCTTAAATCAAAACTTTTTTGAAACTTAATAATGGTTATTATATAGGCTGTTTTCAGTAGTTATAGTAAAAAACCACTAATCAGAAGGAACTGGGTCGTTCATAATGATTATTTGTTTTATGATGTGGAATAGTATACTCAGATATCCTACCACATGTAACTTCATACATGTCATTTAATAATTTACTCGCCGTGAGGCCAAGCTCTTAGTTGCATTATTATTGCTGAAGGAAAATCAAATCTCCGATCGGTGTCTCTTTGAATAATGATCTAATCAACTTTCTATGTTGTTAACTTTCTGCTGACATACATTCAGATTTGTTGGAAATAATTTTTTGATTACAATTCATTATTGCTCCTTTCGTTTTCAGCATCTAATCATAAACCATAAATCAATATTGATGTTTTAGGTTCAACTTTCATAGTGAGACTAATCGGGATAATAAACTTATTACTGATAATAGGAAAGAGGGAAAAAGATACCTATTTTAGTTCATTGAAGGTTAAGTGCTTTATAGATGTCTGAAGTTGAAAGAGTTCGACAAAAACTAATTCATAACCTATACATATTTGAAACGGAGATATCATTGTAAATTTTAGTTTTGTGGAAAAAGTTTGGTGAAGTTTTTTAAATGATGTTCAGATTATTCAGGCGAAATTGCCTTAAGAAATTACGTTGCAGGCAATGTGTTTTGAAAGGCCGGGCAGGAGCAGAACATTTTCTCAGTCTCAACGAAATATTTTAACAGTAATTTTAATTTTTTACATATGCTAAAGAATGTGCCTAATACTAACATTATACCAGTGGTCTTACTTTAAATGTTTACAATAATGAAATGTTTTGAATACTAACATTAGAGACAGGATTGAAGGGGTTATATTTTTAGGAGTGATTAATTTTTGGAAAAGATTCCCACATTTTTTTGTATCAAGATGGAGTAGTAGAAAGCCAAAAACTTTCTTTCCCAAAAATTAGAGACAGTTTATTCAATTTTCCAATCTTCAATCAATTTCGGATATTTTTTTTAAACAAACCTTTTCGTAAAAATCTACATATCATGTTATTGGAGTTGACAATATTTCATGTTATTGTTATCTCATTCAATTTTGAATATTTCGAAAATTTGATAATTAAAAAAATTAAAAAAAACCTGGGTCGGTGTGCTTTGAACTCACGATCATTTGTTAACAAGCCCCTCATTGAACTGCTGCTTCAATTCCAAGATTCTAACAAATCGGTGTGGCATTAAGCTATTCGAGGTATAACTTCTTTCATTTTATTAAGCGAAGAATTTTTGAGAATATCAATTTCTTTGCCGCATTACAAAGTTCTGGTGGAATATACTTGTTTTCACTTTCGATGACCATGTTTTTATTCTCGTAAAATCAGTTCTTTGATTAAGCATGACGTTTGAGTTCAATTTTGAAGAAGATATATTTTTGAGACTCACTTGCGAATGAAAATAGTTCAAACAAAACTATATATTAATGAATTTGCCCATCGGCAATAGGCCTCGATTGTGTTGAGTAATAAATCATAAATTCAGTACCAAAAAAAAGGGCATACAATTGACGCTTTTTTCAATAGTTTCAGGAAAAAATCCCATCAAAATCGGCACCCCTTCACAGTGGTAATTGTCGACACTGTGGCGAGTCTAATGAAATTATTTCCATTTAGGGTTTCAGACTTGGTGTCGGACAAAGTCATACCCATAAAGAAATAATAATTTATATTGAGGAAAACCCCTAAAAACTTTGTTATTTCTGAAGAATTTTCATCGCACCAATGAAAATCAAAGATCTGGTGGCCTTTGTATCTGATTTCTTTTTATTTAATTGTGTTGGTCACTTTAAATAGTCGGTGGCCTTGATTGTTATTAATATAATGCGCGAGGCGGTTCAGTACAAATGGACTAATTCGGAAACAGAAATGTTTCATATCCGCACCATACGTCGGTACTTTGAATTTCCTTATTCGGAAAAATGGGTGTGATCAGAAAAAACCAAAGACAAAGCAGTGTTGCACGTGAATATTTTACCAATATAATTTTTGACTTCCGTTTTATCGAGTAAGCTCTGTGTCAAAAATTACGAATATCGAATTGTCCTAACGGTAAATATAGCCTGGTTCACTGTTCAGAAATTCAAAAGATGTAAACTTTCATGGCCGGAAAAAATCTATGTCAGAGCTGTTTTATTCATTTGTTAGACGAGATCTTCAGGTTTTTCTGTGAATGTTCTGAAGTTTGTTACGATTTGAATAATCTGCAGATATGTTAATATTGATACCAACACTTATATGGCAAAAACGTTTTACCAGAATACCGTATTGAATCCCGAAAATTCAATAAATTCCATGTTGAGCAGTGGATTCTAAAAATTCAAAGTCATACAAAGTGTTCGTTCTAATTGAAAAAAATATATCGACCCATACAAATTTCGACTTTTTGTATAAAAACGGTAGATCTACCAGTTGTCGCTGATGAGGCGCCTTCTTATACATTCATTGCGTGAATGTCCAGTTGCTAATCGCTATGTAGGACGTTGAACTCGTGCTAATTGAAAAAAATGGGTTTTCATTCAATCGGTTAATAGTTATTACATCATTTTTCATCAAAATATTTGTCGGGACAGGTGATAGGTGAATTATTAATCAGGCGGACACAGGATTCACAAATAATAAATTTTATTAACAACACCAACAAAATTAACAAACAGAAAAATAATGTAACCTCGTGGCGAGGAGAATGGGAATTAGAATTGGGACTAGTTCCCGGTCGAAATCTCAGTAGAACCGAATGAATGCATCGGCTAAAACATGTGTTCGAAATTAACTCTTGAGAAATCACCACTGGCAATTATTGTCGAGGTCATAAATATATTCGAGAAGGATCGACCACTTAGGCCCTTGTCTTAACCCATAAAAGTGTTAACAATGAGTTAACGCGACTGTTAAAATAAAAGATTTGTTTGATAATGAGTTATGAAAAGTTAATTTCCTAACAAGAATTTATAATACAAAAAATGAAAATCAATAAAAAAATAAAATGTTTTTAAATAGTTGTAAGAAAAACCCTACATATTAGTCGCACTATCCAGTCTTACGCGTATCTCCTGGAATAGGAAACATGATAAAATATTTTATTCTTCTCTACTCCTTGTGAGCGTACTTGAATTTTTTTTAAAACATATTCGTGTTTAATGAAAAATATATATTAATGAACAAACATTCAAGTTTACATGAAATTGGTTTAGTTGAGTTGCAATTACGACCGCGAAGTTCATATTTGACTTTTGGGAACTCTTCGGGGAACTGAAATTGAATTTTCATTATTATTATTTATTCCTGGATATTTTTTCGAGTTATTTTTATAGATAGACCTAGCAAAATTACTGAAGCGTAGAAGGGCCACAAATTTTCTTAAAAATAGAAAATATTTTGTTTTTTGAATTAAGTGATTTTTTTCATTTATAGCTTTTCTACGCCTTCGTGCAAAACATATTAGAAAGGAAATTTTATTTCGGATACTGTAACTTTGCTTGAATAGCGTTTTAACCAACTGACTGTTAATGCACCTTTAATATCAGCATTTTCGTGACACGGCTTTTAATTAGGGCTGTGCTTGTGTATTTTTTTTTTGCATTACCAGAGACCAACAATTTTGTTTTGTCTTGTTATTGAGTGTGATCTAGTAAATACATACAGAATACCTATGCGAAAGTGGCGTTTTTGAATCAGTGTAGAAAATATTTTCTATATTATTGAAAAAACCATTAAAAGTTCATTTCATATGGATACCATTTTTGAAATAGAACAGTTTTTGAACAGTATTGGCAGCTAAGGTTCGAGAGATTCAAATGGAAAGAAGAAACGAGTGTACTGTTAGTAAAACAAATTATGGAAATAACATGAATCACTAAAAAACCGTGACGAAGTTATCGCGACTCTTGTTTAATTAACGATTTATGTGAATAACTAATTTACAATTCAACACGCACCGTTGTGATTCAGGGATTAAAAACGACTCTCCTTTACAATTCTGTATATGACGTGATTCACGTTGTCAAGGAGTTCAATTACAAACAAATTTGGTGATACAGTAAAATGCCTCAATCAAGCCCTGAAATCAATAGAGATAGAAAAATCGGACCGGAATCTCCTATTTGACAAGGATATCGAATCAGTTCATGAGACTTGAGAATGAATAAGTCTCAAGTGGTTTGAGTAATTCTTAGCAGATCGCACCCAGCCAGATGGTCAAAACCACTTCATACTCAAATAAAGATAAATTTACTTGCGGCGTGCCACAGGGTTCGGTTCTGGGTCCACTTTTATTTTTAATTTACATTAATGACCTATCGTCTATTAACATCCAAGGTAAATTTACTATATTTGCTGATGATACCTCAATTTCATGGCATGCCCCTAACCAACATATATTGTATAAAGTTATTGAGAGTTACATCACGAAAGTGAAAGACTGGTTTGACTGGAATCTCTTTAACTTGAATGTCCTATCGTTGCCAGATTCCGGCTGTACATCTAAATAATATTCATATTGATAATGTAACAACTTCTAAAGTCCTTGGCATATTCATCGACAATAATTCAAAATTCAACAAACATGTAGATAGTAACTGCATCAGAGCTCGGATCTGCAGTAGCTAGAATTGTTTATCATTCCCTTTTTGAACCCCATCTTTGTTATAGTATTTGCTTCTGGAGTGTGTTCCACCACGTGCCTTCAATCAGGACTCTTGTCGGCTTCTTTTCGCCTCTAACAGAATCCTAACTGTGGTCTCCTTATTTATATATGAAACGATCTGCCTTCTCTTCAAAAATAGGAACTTGTTCAACAACTTGGACACGAGCCAATGTATCAAATTGCCGCTGCCTTCTTCGACCCTAGTTAAAAATTCCATTATTTACAATGGTCTCAAAATGTTCAATCACCTCCCTCAAGTTATAAGAACCATAAATGACCTTAGCGCTCTTAAGAAAGTTGAAAGAATTGCTTTCTGTGAGACCTTATTATAGCTTTGCAGAATTCTACATTAATAATTTCAATAGAGTATGACTAACTGTAATATCTACGGTATTTCATTGATTAACGTTTGGGCAGGAATATTGGGAAACCATATTGTAGAAACTCTATTTATTGATCAAAATTTAACAGGGGAACTGTATTTGAATATGCTGGAAACTACTGTTGACCCTTTCATCACTGAAATCGTCAAAGCGATTCCTAATGAGTTCAATATGGATATTGTATTCCAACAAGATGGAGCACCACCACATCACTCCAGACAAGTAAGAAACTATTTGGATAATACTTTCCACGGTCGTTGGATTGGTCGTCGAGGTCCTACAGAATGGCCAGCCCGCTCGCTAAATTTGACACCTTCGGACTTTTTTATGGAACTATTTGAAGCAAAAGGTGTACGGAACTGAACCTGCTTCAATATTGGATATACGGTAGAGATTAATGAATTTTTGTTCGAAAATGTTTGGCGTGAAATATCGGATAGGCTGTTCATATGTCAAGAAGTTCAAGGCAACCATTTCGAGCATCTTCTGAACTGACCTCAAGCTTATTACCTTATATTTTGTAGTAGGTGAAGATATTGACTTCATATTCTAGAGTTGTGAAGTATTCGTCAGGAGCGCCAAAATGATGTGTCCCCTTTCCATTTATTTTTTTTCCCAGATGGTGCCCAGTCGCTATCTTGAAAGTTTCATCTGTCAATTTCACTTCAAAATAAATTATTCATTCATTGATTTCATTATCCCAAATTTCAATTTTTTGTGTTGATCCGTTCAAAAAATAAAAGGGGGGACATTGAAGGAACTGAACTAAATCGATTTGATAATTTAACAGATTGCACCCGCAATGTTTATGCTTGTGAATTTCCAATTATTTGGAATCCTTGAAAATTCACAAGCATAAACATTGCTGGTGCAACCTGTTGAATGATCAAATCGATCTAGTTTACTCACCGGTTCTGAAATTAGCATATCCACATTGTCACTAGTAAACAAAATTCAGGTACTTCATCAAGCTTACCTCTGTTATTACCTAGAGTGGTGTTATATAAGGCCTGATGTAATCAATCATTGTTAGTTCAATGCATAAGTTTGAAAATGTCCTTATAGGACGAAACTGCAGTAACGTTAGTCACAAATAAAAGTGGTAAAAAACATAGAAAGTTTCAATTCTCTTTTCGTTTTTACTCATCACTCACATTCATTAACGCCAAATCCATTTGAAAAATAAAATGTTCTACACCTATGAATGCCTTTCATTCAGTCTGGCATACTTTGTATAGTTGCCGATGCGTTCAGGCACACCCGTAAGGAAAACTGTGAAAGTAAAAAATCGAAAAAAACGTGACTGGCTACAAACTGAAACTTTTTAAATTATGGCTTTACTTTTAACAGTGAATGGAATCGTGACCCAATATCCTATTATCCTTTTATTTCAAAGTTGGAATGGTTCTCAAATTTACTTTGTGGATGATAATCTTGATTTTTCCAAGTAACAGTATATACAGATTTTAAAGTAGATTGTTTTGGCGATATTAACAATATCTTATAGTTTGTGACATATTCTCTAACTTATATAGTTGAGGTAAGGTACTTACCAGAAGCAATAGTTTTTTTCTCGATTCTCGTGATTACTTGGCCTCATTTTCGATAGACCTCACCATTTTTATTATTGGAGTTGTCAATAATGTTCCTATGATGATTTGTTATCTTTATTTGTTTTCAGGAGATACTTTATTCAAAAGTTATTACTTGAAACTCTTTTGAATGGCCTGTCTAATGTAGGTTTCTGTTTTTTTTTCATTTAGTGTTTCAGATAGTCTCATTTTTTAGTTTGTTTATTTAGGTATTCGTTATTTTTGTTTTCTTATCAGAGACAATATCAAAACACCAAATGAATTTAGGAAATTTTGAAAAACGTTATTCACATCATCTCATGAGGAAAGATAGCTGAAATTATTTCATTGCTATTGTTTGGCAACTAAGATCAAATAGCATTGGATCAAAATTTTACGTTTTTGAGAATTTATGGTGCGATGGTACGAGTGAGTCGTTATGTAATCTGAGAGGGTCTTGCTAAAGATATTTCGTTAATTCATTGATTAATAAAGTCATCAGAAATGAATGAAGAACTTTTGACAGAAATTAAAAGTACACCTTTCAGGTATTGTACGAGAAAAGTCGGCTTCAAATTTAAAATTTACTTGAATTGAAGGGGTTATATTTTTAGGATATAAATAATATTTTCGAGATCACTTTCATTAAACCAATGTTCACATATTGTCAAGAACGAGAAGTTGTTCAGGTCACAATGAAGCTTTCAATTAGATTCACTTTATTGGATAAGCATTGAATGGTAATATTAGGAGCATGACTCCACAGTCAGGTAATTATACACGGCTTCATTTCTTTTGGTCCAACAGACCTGGAACAATGAAAATCGATTCGTATTTTAAACTTTCTCTGTACTGAATACTAAGAAAACATGTCTCGACACCATTCAATTGTTTTACTTTCATCAAAAATCGACATGGTTCACGCATCGATGTCCAGTACCATTATCAGGAACTTCTTTCAATTCAATTTTGTACTGTATCTCCGATCAACCAATATATAGTTCATAAACAAAATAAATCATTGGAGATTTGTCATAAAAACTGAAATACCTATTTTTCTTCTCGCGTTCATAATAAATATAACGTTCCAAAACTAAAAAGTGTAATTCGATTTTCTTTTACATTCAATCCTTGAATACTTTATAATACTGATTATATAGTTTCATAATCGTCATCATATAAACATCAGATGAATGTCAGCTACTAGCAACATGCATCAATATTTATTATTTACGAGGTCAATGTTATTCCATGAAGCTGAAACATCCTGACTTATTGATGAAGCTGTAATTGAGTTTCCTTGAGATGCTTTGTATATTCGAGAATAATTTAATAACTATTGTACTTTGGAACAGTACTTATATAACTCTCACTTGCGTGTCGTTGCAATATAATTAACCGCATTCTGCATATCTTTAGTTTTCTGATAGTTCCTTTGAAGTTACTAAATAAATTGAACCTGCCTTTTTCCAATTGAACTTTCATATGATTCAATCCAATTAACGAATGAAACGAGACGTGAACCCGGATTGTTACCCAACAGTTGATAGATAGGCAGCCATAATTTCATTAGCCAAGTTAGCATTGTAACAATAATGATATTAATTCAATCATGTGGCCAGTTGTCATTTAAACGCTAATTGCGCGAACATTATCAGGATGATGAATGTGTAATTAGAAGGCGTATCCGAAATGGTTTCGAATTACAGAAATTTACTTTTGCTCCAGGAAAAGTAGGCCTTTGAGCGAATATGTGCGTTTTCCTTGGGCACATGTTCCAATATCAACTAATGTAAATATTTTCCTATTTATCGATTAGTCTACTAACATGAATCTACAGTCAGATTATTAAGGAAATCATTGAACTGGACAACAAAAATATTGAATGTCAACAAAATATTTTCTCAAATAGAGATTTTGAAAAATGGGGTATACTAATTTGTACTATGTACTATGCTAAAATGAAGTAAGATCTTTGTGTGAACGATATGACATATGACGTACGAGTATAACAAAAACTCCTTTTCAGTGTGAGAGTACTTTTAAAATGTTCAGTATCATCTCTACATGTTATGAAACTAAACACAATAAACTCAAAAACTATCGAATGGATTGTCATAAGTTTTATGTGTATAATTCCTTAATGTTTTGTTCCATTTCAGCGAAATCGGGGTTGCAGTGCTACCTGTGAAATACGAGTATAACAAAACAATTTACTAAATATTGTTCCTCTCGCTTCTTCTTCTTCTTCTACAGAAAAGTCCGCGATAGCATATGTCTATATTTTAAGGATAGCCTACGATATAATATTAATCCTTATCAAATTGATTACATTCTAAACGATAAGTATTCCAATCACATTACAATTATATAGATTAGGAATCATCGTAAAATTTAAACTATCTAGCGAAAAATTAAATTTAAGCGGCCCAAGCGACCAATCGATGCGACACACCCGGTAAAATTTATTTACCGGGTGTGAATATTGTCTAATTATTACCACAGACTGTGTTGATAATTTTCATCAAGTAACGGGTCAGTGAATTCATCATATTCAGTTATTAGTATTTGGTTATCACAGGTTATCACACTACCGGTAGTTGAATAAGCTATCAAGTCGTTTCAGCCCTTCAAATCCCCTGGAGGAGATGTATATTTCCAGCTCTTTTTGCATAAAATTGTATAGAGCTAGTTTGGCGTGGAATTATATACCACCTAGTCGGCAGCAAGGGCGGTATTTATACTTGAAGTTAGTCGGAAAGCCCACACCCCAAATTGGTACGACCAATCAGCCTTACATCCTTCCTGTTGAAAGGACTTGAGAGGATATTGGACACATCAGGAGGGTGGCTTCACCTAAATATATAGGATGATCCTTGGCTAGAAAAGGTATAGAACCGACCATAACTGGCTGGATATATGCCATGCTGATAAACAGAACTACACCTACGACTCTTCAGGGCAATGTTAATAGGTTTAGGGTCACCAGAGGCTGCTGTCAAAGTGGGGTACTATCTCTCCTTCTGTGGTCGCTCCTGATGAATAGTCTGCTTTATGCCCTCGACAGAAGATGCAGATGACCGTGTCATTTCGGGAAGGTCCATGTCGGAAAGGACAGCTTGTATTATCCTCCAAAGCATGATGGACATTGTTCACAGTTGGTGCCTGAGGTTGGTCTGTCAACCCCAGCAAAACTGTTCTAATCCCTTTCACCAGGAGGAGAAAATGGGACAATTTGATGCCACTTTCCCTCAATGGTGAGGTCATTCCATTTGGAATGGAGATGAAATATCTTGGCATTGTCCTTGATAAAAAACTCACCTGGAACGCTCAATTGGAAAAAGTATTACACAAAGCCAGACTGTCCCTATGGACATGTCGAAGGATCAGTGGTAAAACTTGAGGTTTAAGTCCCAAACAAATCCATTGTATTTATGTGATAATTGTGAGACCAATGATCACTTATGGAGCAATTGCCTGGTGGCCGAAGGCTTTACAGAAAATTGCTGGCTCACAGAAACGGGCTTGTCTGGCCATCAGTGGTGTCATCAATACTACACCTTCAGCGACCATGGATATCCTTCTAGATCTACCTTCTCTCCACATTTCTCTGGAGAGAGGCTAGACGGACTGCATATTGCCAATTGCAAAAAGCAATCTAATGCAGAGTACAACAGACTGCTGGTTGACACTGGAACTCATAGCATAGCATACAGTACTGTTCCTGAGTAGAAAAGACTGAATTCTCCAGGAGAAGGAAATACTAAGAGCAGATAGTTGTTGATTCACAGATGGATCAAAAATACCATCAGGTTCTGGTGCAGGTGTTTTCGGTCGCAGACCCAGGGCAGAGATATCAACCTGCCCAGGAACTGCAACTATATTTCAAGCGGAAATGTATGCTATTGAATTGTGTGCGGAGAGATTGGAAGAATCCAACCTCATACATAAGTCAATAAAAATTTTCTCGGGCAGTCAAGCGGCGTTGGAAGCTCTTGGCTCCTACCGAGCAACGTCTAAATTGGTAGCGAATTGCCAAAAACGACTCTGACTTAACAGATCGTCTAACAGGTGTTCTCACTGTCATCTGAAGCATCATATGCACAGACTTGGACTGTCTGAGGACAGTGTGTATCGCCTCTACATACTTTGTGCCTGACCTGAAAGACCACTCACCATACAAACTAATCGGCTTCGTTAGGAAGCTGGGTTTATTTGGTCCATAAATCCTTATGGGTTGCAGTGGAGGGTCGAATAGACCCACTCACTTTTGACTTAACCTCACCTAATCTAGTACTTGTTTGTTTCTGCAAATTGAGATTGCTAATAGTGGTATCGAATAGCACTGAACTCTGAGATTGATGAGAAAAAGTATACCCTTTCAATTTGAAAGATAAATATAATGAATATTTACTGTGTAATCAATATGATCAAAATAAGAAACAACATGAAAAATTTAGGCAGTTCGAAAGAATAGATATATATATATATATATATATATATATATATATATATATATATATATATATATATATATATATATATATATATATATATATTCTAGATGAATCATTAACAGTAAAGGAACGAAGTAATGAAAATAAATGTAAATATGCTAAACAAAAATCAAAAACATCAATGATAATAAAAAATAGTATAATAAAAGTGACACATTCGTGAAGAAGCTACTGTATAATGTTATTCTTTTGAAATGTTAGGTAAAAATCTCACACAGGGTATGTTCAATACAAAAATTATGCTATTTGTTGACAAATGCAGTTACGAGAACTGAAAGGATTGTTAATTCGAGTACTGCAAAAAACTGTTCGTTGTCAGACCCAAATTGAATTTAGATAAAAATAAATAATTCAAATCAAATATCATTTCAATTCAACATCAACTGTTATATGATTCAATAAATAATATTGTTTGAGAAATTGACACGTGAAAATTTGTTGTCGAAAAATGAGTAAATGGATTATTTATCCCAAATTATTATTATTTTAATATCTCACTAGTTCGGACTTCCATTGTCTATTATATAAAATGATTTGAAATCCCTGAAACAAGTAAAAAAGAATAATTAAAAAAGAATAGTTGAAAATAACAATTATATTAAGCAACAATAAACCTGAGATGAAATGATAGTGAAATAACCTACAAGTAAAAATATAATAATTGAATAAATAAAAATTAAAGGAATGCAAAAAGAAAATAATAAAAAATAAAAATGTGTAGAGATTCCAAGTCACGTTAGTTCACGACGTTTCGATTGTTGGTATCTACAATCGTCTTCGGGTGATGACTGGACTGATTCCTCCGAGAGATGACTATTTTATAGGTCGTTGAAATACTTTCACTTTCTCTACTTTCCATTTTCCGCTTCACTGATTCCGTGAGAGATGACCGATTTGGCGGGAGTTGGTCATTTTTCGTTTGATGATGGGTTTCCATATGTTTCGTATATCTACGCTGGCCTGGCTGAATACGTTGTTGGACAACATGTATGCGGTTTCCTTAAATTTTCTCCTGAACCAATGTTCCTCTCTGTGCAAGATCTCAGCTTGGGACCACTCGATGTTGTGTTGATGGGTCCAAACATGGTCTGCTATTTCTGATTTGCTGGTTTCTCCTCGCTGTGTGTGCTTCTTGTGCTCGGCAATGCGAACATTCAATGGCCTCTTAGTTTCACCAATATAGGATTTTCCGCACTCACAGGGTATCCGGTAAATGCAATTCTTGGAATCGCAGTCCGCGCTTCAGGAGAAAATTTAAGGAAGCCGCATACATGTTGTCCAACAACGTATTCAGCCAGGCCAGCGTAGATATACGAAACATATGGAAACCCATCATCAAACGAAAAATGACCAACCCCCCGCCAAATCGGTCATCTCTCACGGAATCAGTGAAGCGGAAAATGGAAAGTAGAGAAAGTGAAAGTATTTCAACGACCTATAAAATAGTCATCTCTCGGAGGAATCAGTCCAGTCATCACCCGAAGACGATTGTAGATACCAACAATCGAAACGTCGTGAACTAACGTGACTTGGAATCTCTACACTTTTTTATTTTTTATTATTTTCTTCTTGCATTCCTTCAATTTTTATTTATTCAATTATTATATTTTTACTTGTAGGTTATTTCACTATCATTTCATCTCAGGTTTATTGTTGCTTAATATAATTGTTATTTTCAACTATTTTTTTTTAATTATTCTTTTTTACTTGTTTCAGGGATTTCAAATCATTTTATATAATAGACAATGGAAGTCCGAACTAGTGAAATTCATCACGAAACATTGTCAATCACCTTCAAACAAATTTTAATATCTATTCAATTTATGTGATAGATCATAAATAATGTATCTATTATCTGTAATAATTATAAATAATGGTATCATTTGCAATAGCAAATTTTATGGAAAAAAAAACATAATTTCACCATATAATTCACATAGTGGAAATGAGGATAGAAAACAGATATCCACCAAAATAAATTATTGTATTCTGATGAAATTAATCAAAATTGTAAATAAAGACGCAGCTAAAAAAATTATGTTCGTTTTCTGACTCCAGAAACTATTCAACCGCGACATTCGAAATTAACTCTCTTATGAAACAATCCAATTAGTCCATTATGTGCAATGCAATTACAGGCTGAAGCTATATAACTTGCAACTTCCTGAGCGAATCCGATCCAAAATCAACAAAAGCCAATGGATCAACTCATGAAAACGATCCATAATGAAGTACTCCAGTGAAATTAGTCGAAAAAGGCCTGTTCATAGGCATCTTGTGTCTCCCAATCAAAGGAAATTATTTTTATTAGCACAAGCATTTTTCTGTGTAGACTCAAAAGTTTGACCATTTCCATTTATAAGAATTTGGCTATTATTGATATCGATATTATTGATATTTTCGTTAAAGTATCATGAACTTTAAATATATCCGAGAAATTTCAAATAACCATTTGAAATATATTTCCCGAATAATTTTTTCATCATCTCAAGCTCGGGATCTGTATTTGACAGAATTATCGACATTATTGCTTGATCTATTCGCGAGCAGATGGCGCGATTAACACTTCTTTTATTAGCTTCACCTGCATGTATGCATGTTTCTTTGTTTGTAACTCTCAAGCTCGGGATCTGAACTTGACAGAATTATCGATATTATTACCTGATCTATTCGGGGGCAGATGGCGCTGTACGTAACCTCCTTGATATATCGACATTTTTGCTTGATCTATTCGCGGGCAGATAGCGCTGTATGTAACATCCTTGATATATCGACATTATTGCTTGATCTAGTCGCGGGCAGATGACGCTGTGCGTAACCTCCTTGATATAATTCGAACTCACTTTACTGCCTTATTTGTAACCCTCCTTTGCGCGCCTGCTGCTTTGGGCTTGGTAGCTGATTTTCAGGCTCCCTCTCCGGAATCGGAAAATATCAGTGGTCATGTTTCTAAACAATATACGGCTGATTGATCCCAAAGTTTTGATAAAATAAGACTAAAAAACACACTTTTATAGCATACGAAACTAAAAAATGAAAAATAAATATAGTTTGAAAAACTAAAAAACACGCTTTTAAAAAACATCGAACTAAAAAGTTAAAAATATTTTTTTAAATAAGCCTAAACAATAACGAACGAAAAATACTAGTATTATTGTGAAAAAAGCGTGGGCGCTTTGTGCCATTTATATTTTATATATTTTTTTTATATCAATCGCCCGTCGCTTTTTTCACAATAATACGAGTATTTTTCGTTCGTTATTGTTTTATACTTATTTAAAAAAAATATATTTGTAACTTTTTAGTAGTTCGATGTTTTTCAAAAGCGGGTTTTTCAGTTTTTTAAACTATATTTATCTTTATATAAATTTGGCTATTGAAGATATCGACAATATTTAAGTTAAAATATCATGAACTTTGGATATATCCGAGTAATTAGCCATTTGAAATGTATTTCTCGAACAATTTTTTCATTGTATTTACATTACTGAGTATATATTTCAAATATTCTTTTCTGTTTCTTGCAATTTGTTCTTTCCTTTTCTAGTGTTTTATTAAGTATATCGTATCGTCCGATGTTTGTATATAGGCCTTGTTTTAGTCCTTTTCTTGTCATTGGTCTTGTATTCATCACTTTTGTAAGTGCCTCTAAGTCTTCCTCCATTAATTTAGGATACTATATTTGTCAATATATTTTTTTTACTCTTCTCTTTTCTTGTCGATATCCTATATATTATTTATTTGTATTTCTGGTAGTATCGAAAAGTCATAGGCAAAAAGTTCTATAGAATTGTTGTGTAGATGATGCCGGAGCCTAGAGCCTAGTAGTGTTTCTTTTCGTTTATGAATGTTTTTATTTCGTACACAGCACACTAGGTAGGTAGCCATCCAAGTCAAAATGTGCATTTCTGGAATGACACCTTCTGGATTATCTTGTATAGCGGCGGTAATGACATACTGAAGAGAATTTTAGTTGATTGATTGGGTGTTCAAGGTAGAACCACCTCAATGACTGCAGCAACCTTTTCATATGAGGGTCTTTGTAAGTAAACTGTACCTGACACCACAGGTGTTTGTACCCTTTCTTGATGTATATGAAGAGGCGACACGTCGCTTCCTGGCTGCAACACCAAGCCTCAAGAGTTTGAGAACACTAGAATCTTTCGCTCTTGATCCAAAGTTACAGGGAAGGCAGTTGGGGTCCTTCAGTTGACGTCCATCCCTGTAGATTCAAGATATGATTTTTTGGTGCATGTTCCATAAAGGATACCACGACACACGAGGGCATTATCACATCAAGGCTTTCTATGACGAGAGGACGCTTTGTATGTACAAGGTTCTGCTTGAGACACATGATACACTTGAGGAACACACATTAAGACACTCATCTCCACGGATGACACCTCACCCGGAAGGGGTATTCTTACGCCCCTCGCTACGGATGCAGCACAGTATACACTTTCGTTGTTCTGTCTACGGTTTTTAATTTTTTATTATTGTATTCCATTGTTCCTATTTCCGTTTGAAAACTCAACACACCCTAGCACTTCTTCTGGGAAAGAGAAAATAGTTCAGAAGCAGACATGTGCAGACATGTACTTAATTTCCGAAATGGTGGCTCCAGTCTTATTTGATGTCAGTGTTCCAACAGCTATTAAGAAAAATATGGTTGAAGTTATATGGAAGAATTTCTGGCACAAAAAATTGTTTTTTAATTCTGTACCAATCGGTAACTGATTTCTGTTAGGATTTCTCGGCTGGTGTCTAACAAATCATTTGCAGTTTTCCAGTTTCTTAGCGGTGCATAAGTATGTAGGTTTTCATACCTGGTTTCGGAAAACGATCGAAATACCCCAAAATATTTTGTTCCTATTCATTTTCATAAGTCATACTCAAACTCACTATTTCGTTTTTGAAGTATCCGTGTATATTTATAGCACTGTAAATATAGTTCAAATTCGATAAAATCGAAAAGATCTGGAAATGTACATTCATTCACATATATTTATGTAGTTTCTTCTACCCTTTCTCGAAAGAAGAACATATGCATCTAACAAGGACAAGCACCACTAGAAACCAATTTTCAAGTATGGAACAAATGTTCGACTGGTCTAAATAATGAAAAATTGCTTCTCTACAGTTTGGTAGCTATATTTATATTGCAAATCTGTCGTCGACTTTGTCATTTGCCATCGTAATTGTTCTGATCCACAATTTTTTTATCGCGAGTGTGAATAATTACTACACACAAGAATTATATTAAATCTTGTGGGAAAGTAAGATAAGGTAAATAACTGGCAAGTTGTACTATAGAACAGACAAAGTTCATTCTGACTGTACTCTTACAAGGTAATAATATGATTTTACATTATAGAGGCGTATATTCTACATACTTAGTTAGGGCTTAGGCCCGATTAATCATTATAGGAGAGGGAAGATTATCGGATAAAGTTAGATGTGGGAAAAGGGCATAATAGCCGGTAAGTCCTAAGACAAGGGGCACAAGGAACAATCGACCTAGGCCTAAATATATGGGCTACTTGAGTAAAGATATTCGTTAATATTCAATTTTATGGCTATAAGTGGATTAAAAAAGACCCATCTATACATTTGAAGGATCAGCCGGAAAACCCAGACCGAGAAACCCATGAAAATAATGTGAAAATGAACAACTTGAACAGAATTATTTTACAAATACCTTAAAGATAAATAATGCAATAAACAAAGCTGCTTTGCTGTAAATATTTAAGTGCTGGCAACTCTAGACTAAATACAAAAAAATATAGATTTACAATTTACTGCTTTAAAAATAATAATTTGGATGGCAGAGGCTTAAGACCGAACAGTTATTATATATTATTATTTGCTGTGAAATGTGATTCTGAGCAATGAAAATGACAATAGTCGTTCTTTGTGAAGGAAATATTCTTTTATAGATTTTTCTGGGATTTGTGGAGTCAGTCACTCATTATATTTTAGAAAAGTCGAGGATTTGCGATTAATTCCTCGATCCTGTTTGATAATGGCTTCAGAATGGGATTTTTCGGCCGTTGTCGCCGTTCAACTTGTGCTGGTTAAGGATTAACGATGTCCAACCTCTAAACGAGTGATTATATTAACATTTGTCTCAATTTCGTATTTTTCTCCTCTTATAAAACATATCAAATCTATATGGACAAACCTGTGAGATATATTCAATGGATACTCTCCATTCGAAATAGTCACTAAATTATTGAACATATCAAAGCCTAGAACTAGACGGGACGTATTATGTTAATGAACATTAATTTTTCGTGATCATCATACCGTGAGAACATCCGCACAAATTCATTTATGGTATCTGCCTCGTTTCGAATTTCTTAATTATGAGTTAGTGTGCAATCAAGATGAAAATACGTGTGAATCGCAAATTCTGTGCCTACCTTCATAAATCATCCCAAACCTTTTCTAATCATTGATACGATCGCTACTACCTTAACTCTACTTTCTATGGGTTAGGTAGAAATTGGTATGGTATCGTCCGTTTTCTAGTTGGAATATTTGCACGATTCTTTACACCTTTCTTTCGTAATCCTTATTCGTAGGTGAAGGTGAAAGAAAATGAATTCCTGTTCTTTCACTGCGAATAATCAGTGTCAACTAATTAGGCGCCTTCATCGCGGGTAATTGGTGAGAATTACGTTTATGGATATACCCGTATTCAATCGAGTTGACGTACCTACGTAGCTAATAGTGTATTGGTTTAATGAAGTGTATGGAAGTGAGTCTAGTTATCTTTCATCATTTCTCTTTTTGAGACGAAATGAGGCAATGAAATCGTATAAAATTGATGCTATTAATGTTTGAAGAACTGAATCAAAATATCTCCCTACACAGTAGGATCTGTAAATACCTTCTGGAAAACCACTACGATGAACCTTGTAGTATATCCGACATACATTTGTGCAACCTTGAATGCAACCTTCAACATTTTGAGTGTACATAATTAGCCTTCCGATTTCTTATTCAACAGGATGTATAAATAATTGGGTGTGATCTTATATACCTGAGAAATATTTGTCAAATACTCTCGACATATGGCCTTCTTGAAGTTATACATCACCATAGCCTGTTTATTGTTGCTGTTAAAGAGATACGATATATCTAAAATATTAACACGGGTAACTTTAATACTGACATCTGATATAACAATACATTAAGACTGAGCATTTTTGGATATTTACACGTTCAATTACATATGATTATACTGAATTAAAAAGTTTCGGTTAATAAAAATATGCTGAGATGTCTTAAATTATTCTTTGTGTGCCATTTTGTGTTCGAATATGAATGAAATGAAAATCATTTTGGCATAAAACACTGGGTCTATAAATGTACACTAAATAAATTGACATTTGGAAAATTGAAAATGACTAAGAAATTACAATGTTGTGGCCTGAAATATAAATGAAAAACAAACAACTAAGTAATGTAGTTTCAGGTTTCTGCAACTGCAGAATAACAATTGCTATATGCTTAACTGCAATAATTTATAATAATTTGATATTACACAATTAGAGAAAATCCATAATTATGCAATCATTACTCCAGTAATATGATAATTTTGTGAGCAATGGTCAGTGAAAGTAATAAACCACAACGAGGTTGGATCAATAAAGTGAATAATCGTCAAGTTTTCCAGTTCGTGTGTCAGTGAATGACAAAATTTGTTCTATTCGATGATTCTGCACAGGATTAGATCAAAAACAGTGGTTGATACCGATTCATAATCGGTTAAATGAGTCTATAGTATATTTTCAAACGACATAATAAATCACTTAAAACGTTTAACCAATGGCTTGCTAACTTTTCAGACAGCCACCAATAATGTGAATGTTTCCCATTATTGTCAAGTTTTTCCCAAGTATGACACTGGTAATACAAATTTTTCAAAAACAAGGTGCAACTTCTACTCTAGACAAATGAATTAGTCAAGCTACGTTCTTTTATACTTCTCTTCAATCAATCGAGTTGAATTGTACATATTTTTGTTGTTGAAGTAGCAATTTATATTGCAAACTAAGCAGTTTTTATTAAAGCTACACATTTCAATTTGTTAACATTGTCATTATCAAAATTTGTCATTTTCCGAAAAAGTCTAGTTGACTGCAATTGAGTGAATCGTCTTGCACAGAAGTTGAAGACTAGCGTTTTCACTAGTGACTTTTGGAGGTCCACCTAGAGATTTAAAGCTCTTCTTACAAGTGAAATTATATGTCTTTTATATATTTGATTTTATAACTGTACCTGTGTATAACATCTGTTTCGATTCCATCACGAATGATAAACTGAAAAGATGAACATGATTTCCTTGTAATTCAGTATTCATAGTTGGGAAGCAGTTTTTTCAAATGAATTTTTCTTCTCTTTGAATCTGAAATAAACATCTGTGCATTATCTATAAATCTTTGTGAGGGGTTATTACTGATGTATTTTTATTTTTTTCTTCCGAAGTACTCTACTTTTTGTATATTAACGTGAATTAGAAAGCCAAGGAGATTTTTTTCCAAAAATAATTATATTTTCAAAAAAAATGTGAGGCGTCGAGGGACGCCTGGCAGATGTGAAACATCAATAAAAATATTTTGTGACCCCTGTGATGATTGTTTTGTACTAAAATATTTATAAAAAATATGTAATTATACATGAAAAAAAATTATGTGGCTTGAATATACTAATAAAGTCGAAAATTTTAGCTACTTATTGCAATATATTATTAAAGATTTTAAATTATAAATATCAATGGACCCCACATATTGACAACCTATGCACAAAACTGAGAAAATCGTGCTACTCTTCGAGGTGTATGGCAAATCATTATAGTGAAGGATGCTGCTGATGCTGTATCATGCTAATTTCCACTCTCACCTGAAATATGGCATTTTGAACTGGGAAAATTGCTTCTCTAAAGAAATATGCCATACGAATATTGGCAATACTAGGCTCTAGAGACTCGTGCAGGGATTTTTTTTAGATTAAACATTTTAACAGTGGCGGGAACATATATCCTAGAAGGCTGTGTATATGTGTTCAAACAAAAATCTAGCAATATGGCTAAACGTTTTCATAACCATAACACTAGAGGAAAACAGTTGCTCCCACCATTAAGCCATCTTACAGCCCTCTTTCACAAACGTGATGAAGTGAATGGTTGCAAAGTTTTTTTAAGTTTTCTTTTTTCAATATTTGTGACTGTTTATGAATTATTCATTATTCACTGTATACAGTTTACAGGTATATATAAATTATGTAATGCGTCCATTGCCATCTTTCACAATAATTTTGTCATAGTGTTTATTTAACCCACTTGTATCACTATGTATAACTTTATTAATTGAAATAACTAGTATTATTATATTATTATTTATTTAATATAAATTCCACCATCATTAGAAAATCAATTAATTAATTAATTTTCTGATGTTCCTGGTAATAACAAATAAGAAAAACATGCATGAGCTACTCGCTATAAGCTGATTTTGAAATACAATTTTGTCAGTCTTCATGAAATTTATTCGTCAAGCAAGTGTATTAGTGCATTATTTTTCAGAAGAATGAAATTAAAATCAATTATTAATTAATTCAAACATTTTATATGCTATGAAAATTATGTGAATATCAGTCTACCAATATATTAGATTTTATATTTACTAACCTTGAGACAGAGTAAATAAAAGCGGGTTTAATGCACAGATAAATGCACACTTTAATTATAAAATATAAAAATGAAATTAACTTACTGATGACTTGATAATGGGTCGTGGTGTGATTTCGCTTTCAATAAATTGATGGATGTAGCGTAAGAAGGAGATCATCATGAAAAATTAGAAATGAAACTTTCTATATTTTCAAACTGATACAATGTTGTATCAATTTTAAAACGTCCTTATAGGACGAAACTGCAGTAACGTTGGTTACAAATAAAAGTGGTAAGAAACATAAAATTTCATTTCTCATTTTTCATGATTTTGTTTTCTTTGCAGCTGGCTGCTCACTTTCACATTCTGAATTATCACTATCAGACATATTTCATTTTTAATTATTTTTAAAAATCATTTATTTAGTAAAACACAATTTATGTATACTGTAGTAAACACAAATGTATGCACTATAGGTATTCGAGCTCAGTGTCTCGAGAGAGAACCATTGGGAAGAGGATTGCACAGTCTCTTGCGCATGGTGACGAGTCGCCACGCCAGCAATCGGTTTTACATGTGGCTATAGATGTTTCATATCAATGAACAAACACCTATTGTTTTAAAATGAAATAAGCCCTCATCATTCCAACGATTAACATTTCAAGTAGTGTTTTTCAAGAAATTAATCACTAACTTAGATAACGAATTGAAAAAAACAATAGTTCAAATATTGGAGATCATGGCAAATGAAACAACATAACTCCATTAATATCATTGTAAAACGTTTAAATTATTTTCGTTTCTATCACATTCAACTATTGATTTTTTGTAATTTATGAATAATTGATTTGTTGAAAGAGGTGATTAATGCTGTTGAATATATAATGGCTGTATATAATTTTGATATTTTTTTTGATGAACTGATTCGTTTGTAATCATAATTTGAAACCCAGTTACGATGGAAATGCGCAAAGTCAAATGTTAAAGTCCATATACTGGATATTTGTCCTTTTCAATCGCAAATGATATGTTTCATAAATATATATTTCGGAGAAAAAAAAATTTAAGAAATTTGTTAATCTAGTGAACAGTGTTTTTCTGTGCATTTGTAAGTTCTTTCGGAAGAGATTCAGACTCAACATAACTCTTGTAATTCTTGTACTTGAGTATTTTTTTCCATATATTAATTTTTATAAACTTTTAACCAGGTGTTTGTACCTTTATCAAAGGTGGGTAAAATGTTTTCGTTTAGGAAAATGAATTTATTTTGTAGAATAATTCCTTACTGCCAACTTTTTACTGTAATTGATGAAAATAAAGGAAAACTGCAGCTCGTTAAAATACCAATGGAGATAACAAGCTAAGTGTTTCCTGACCCCCTTTCTATTTATAGTTTCTCATTGTTGTACCATGAAAAGGATCAGAAACATTCAATATACTGGAAGTCCAAATGTAAATTCCTAATTTTCAAATTTTTAAATGGCTCCTGTCATACATTTGATTTGATACGAATTAATGAGGAGAAAAAATCGAATTAAAAAATCCTTGTAAATGAATATTAAATATTGCACCTAAGAATGAAATTGACATAGTCCAAGGACGATGGGGCCATAGTTAAATTCCCGGAATGTATATTGGGTTTTGAGGTCAAATAATTGTATCTATTAGCTTTCACTTCATGTAATGTTTCATTTTCCTTCGAACTAAAGGTTGGCGGAATGTATTAATTTTTCATTCATATTGTTATAGTCAAACACATGCGTCACTTTGAGAAAAACACGTATGTTATAGAAATATATTTTGTTTTGAATATATAATGGCTGCGTGTTTCGTGTTACTCACCGATTTGTAATAGCATGTACAAATACGGTGAAAATATTTACAGTGAAGGAATGCATGTATTTCCTGTAAGGAGTATTTTAGAAACATTACATTACTTGAATGGTAATGAACTTTGAGACCTCGCAGAGTATGTTTTGCTCTCGAGAAGCTAGTAACAACTAATTTGAAAATGGGGCAGGTATAGAACAAAGTGGATTTTTCTCACAGGTACGAAAATAATGGGGTGGTGGTGTTTTATGTGTGCCTAAGCTATAATTCTAAAATTAACCTCTTCAAAGTTATCAAGGCCACTTGCAGTAAAGTTATTGAAATATATTTTTTAAATTGTCGAAAAATTCTATATAATTATATAGAATTTTTCTTGAATAACAAAACTGTTGAGGATTTGTCGTGTTGAAAATTTATGTTACCAATATTTGTGGAATAATTTCCTAATATCGAGTTTTTCAACGGAGATAATTGCTTCTGCTTTCTTTCCTACACGATCTTTCGAAAAAAACTTATGAAGAAATCGAATGTACGTATTCTCTCAATGCCAGATTACACAAAAAATGCAATAATTTTCAGTGTTATAGAAATAATTTCCAGTGTTTCCAGTGTTATAGGAATCGTTTTAATATGGAATGAGTTACGAAAATTTTATTAGGGTGGCTGTGCTAACTTGTTATCACGTTAGCATATATACCCCTTATAAAAAAGTACCCCTTATAAAAAAGTATTTAAATTCAGATCACTTCCGGAGATGTTGGATAAGAAGCGAAATTCACCAATTCCGTTTTAATTTTTTTTCTTACGTTAATGAATTTTCACTACAACGTTTCGTTTCCGAGAAACCATCACCAATTTAATTTTTTTTGTGAATCAGAAAAAAAAAGGCGACAACTTCACCGATGTATCACCGTATTCGATTCATTAGTAAATTTCAAAAAGGCGTAAAAAGGGCACCTTTCCTAATTTATCCGATTTTTTATCTCTTATGATTTCCGATGTTTTTATGCTGTTCCTTCTTATCGTAGATGAAATTGTTCGAGCCAAAGTTGAATAACACAGAAAAAACTTTAAAAGCCATGGAAAAGTTTCACACTACTCAAAGTGTGTAAATCTGAAAGTATCGGTTCGTTTCTGTTCGTTTTTGATACAGTCCATTGAGTTTCTATTTTATTCTGCATATTCTTTGAAAATATTGACGGCCTGTAATCCATTAGGAGCTCACATCGTTATCCTGTTAAATTTCTTGGAAAAATACATTGAAACGCTGTGCTTATTATTTTTATTTGAAAAAACAAATGCTATTGGTAGTTTGAATTATTATAGAAGAAAAATTGTGTTCTGTATTTTTTTTCTGTATTTTCTTCCATTTGCTTTTTTCGAACTTGACATGAATGTATAATTTGACTCAGCTGCATAATTATTTTTTTTTAATGTATTGGAAAGGAAATTCTATCGAGGAGCACTTCATATGACATTGAAAATCATGGATGTGATACGTTAAATGTATTTGATGGATAATCGCTTTGTGTTAACAGTTTGCTCCACAATAGGCCTGTTTCATCACAATTTTTTTCGCGCATGCGTCAGTATCAGCCATCTTTTTCGTACTATTTTTTGTAAACAACCATGCCCGTTTATTAATTGTAAAAAAAGTGAAAAAAAGAATTAAGTCAAAATAATCAGAAAAAAATGTTTATACTTCATTATAATTATGTTATCTGTACGAAAAGGAACAACAAAACGGTGTTGTTATGGAGTATGTAAAAGTGATACACGATACAAATCATTCAAAACCAACACATAGGTATTATAAATTTTCCAAAGCCTTGTCTTGAATATCGCAAAAAAAAATCAAATCATCAAGCAAATTACATATTGAAGCATGTGCAAAATATGCGAAATGTGAATTATGAGTGAAAAAATGTGGCAGAAGTGACCGAGGCTTTAAATCTATTGATGATGTTACCAAGGATACTTATATTTGCTCACTATGTTTCATTGGAGAAAGTGGTCCAACTGAACAAAACCCTGATCCTTTAAGCTAGCAGGAATTTCAACATACGTAAATTATTCCTTATTGCATTTTTGACTGTAAATTTCATATATATTATGTTGTATTAAATATTTCCTCTAATAAAAATACTAAACATATTCAGTTCAGTATTTAAATATTTGTCTAATCAATAATGTCTTATGTACAGCCTCAAAATATCAATGGCTTGATTTATTTATTAGTTCCATAAGTAATACTCTTGTCAACTGAAATATATTTTCAATTACATCAAATAAATTGACATTGTTAATGCTCGCCCCAGCTGCCTTTGAACGAGGTAACCAACCGCATATCCAAAATTTGACCAATTTCTCGTATAACGAAAAAAAAATTCGCCAATAGTCAGTGGGCATACTTGAAGACTGACTATAAATCAAATCATCTAAAGGAACAATTTGTTCAGGCCACTCTCAACTCGCCAACAGCATTTGCAGGAATAACTTCAGTGAATAATCCTGCACTGACACCTGTCAGATATAATACAACTCCCTTCGTGGTATTAGCCAGGGAAGTAGTTGTTTTCTGACAGGTGTCAGTCCATTAACCTACAGTGTGAGGAGTTGAGACTGGCCTGAACAAATTGTTCCTTTGGGTGATTTGGTTTATGGCCAGTCTTCAAGTATGCCCACTGACTATATGTGAAATCAGTGTAGTCCTACAATATCGCTTCATCATCTCAATAATATAGGGCCCAGCACATCAGTTGGAAATAGAAACTATTTATATATTTTCTGAATTGGATTGTTTTAATCACATTTCAAGATCTTTGTATTTTACTTTTATTATATGACCAAAGAAGTTTCGAATTTGAATTATTCCCCAGCAATATTTGAGAAGTATTTTGTAAAATAACAACAAAACCAGCAATATACGTGCATGCAAAATTATTATTCTTTCATATAACTGAACATTTTCTCAATATATATTTCTACAACAGAGAAATCATTGATTGCGAATTTCATTAGTTCGGACTTTCATTGTCTAATATATAAAATTATTTGAAATTCCTGAAAGAACCAATACAATTGAAAATTAAAATGGATAGCTGTAAATAACAATTATATTATGCAAAAGAAAAACCTGAAATGAAATTACAATAAAATAAAATGCAGCAACAAAATTTAAAATTGAACAATTGAACAAAAAAAGGAAATGAAAATTTACAGATTTCAAGCCAAGTTACTTCACCACTTTCCTATTCTTAGTATCCACAATCGTCTTCGGGTGTATTTTATTCTATTGTAATTTCATTTCAGGTTTTTTTTTTTGCTTAATATAATTGTTATTTTCAGCTATTCATTCTATTTATCATCTGTATTGGTTCTTTTAGGGATTTTAAAATCATTTTATATCATATTAGGCAATGGAAGTCCGAACTAATAAATTCACCATTGAAACATTCTCAACCACCTTCAAACAATCATTGATTGCCTTGAGAAGGCAAACACTTCTCAAGTTTGTCGTAGCAGTCTTGTTGACATTGTGAACACCCGGTTTGTTTATATTTAAAAAATGAATAACGTTTCAGCTCATGAATGAAAAGAATTCGTTCGTTCTCCAAATCGATTATGTGACTCATCTATGATGCTAATGTGTTGTGTTAACGCTAACATTTTATAGTGTTCCATCAGCCTCTAGACGGGTGACATTTCTTAAGCGACAATATGGAAGACAGAAAAATATCTTGAGTTTTTTTGAGTAGAAAAGTGATGGTACTTGATGAGAAATTTAGCTGAGTTGTTATATGCGTTTTCACTGCAACTTCTGTGATGTGTGAAGTGATTGTTATAAATTGGATTACTTGAGAATAGCCTGTTTCGATATGACGAAGAACAAGCAGCATCGGTTTCCTCTGGGGCGCAGTTTCTCCACACTCAGTAGAAGGTTCAAAAATAAGGACAAAATAAAAAGGTACCTCATTTATTTTACATCATAATAGAACTTCACTTGGAACAGGTAGTAAAAGCACTAATCTTTCAGGATGGCTATTAATATTAAAGACCAAAAAATCCTAAAAAGTGTCTCGAGATTTCACAAGATTTCAAAAAATTATCAACCCAGAATTACCGATGGAAGAACTAATTGTCTTCTAAAATTTTGTTTAACGTTGAACAATCAAATTTTCCTCTATGGTAGATATGCCAAATTTGGAGTGAAAGTCAGTTTAAAAAATGAACTCTTCAAATATTGCACCTTGGTGCTAAATATCTTGGTCCACGACTGACTATTGAATAGGTAGGTACTTACCTAAGTTTAATAATATTGTCCAATCAGGCTATTGCATAGTCTGTATCGGCGTACAGTATCTTCTAAAAACAAAATTCCACTTGTTTCTTTTGTCGATTTTATTCTGTAGTACCTTTTTCTCATAAAAATCAACATTTTTATTCTGGGGTATATGGCTAATAAATAAGTTCTTATTCTACTCGTAATTTATAATGTAGTCCAATCGGACTAAAAAATAATATGTATCGTAGTACAGTACTTTTTGTCGATTTTTATTTAGGAGTACTTTTTTCTAACTCTCATAAACTGATTGATTTACGCATTTTTCTCTGCTGTTTACGAATCGGAAGTCAAAATTCACTCTCAGGAATTCATTTCTGGTACTAAAGACTCGTAAATTTACACCTTCTGTTCACTATCGCATACTGCGGACCTTTATTCACTTGCCATTTCCAATTTTTTTCTCAAAATTGTTTTTTTTTTCAATAAACTGTTGAAATGACACTTTTATAAGGGACTTCTTTATTTCAAAACAAGCACTTTTTCCAGTCACCAGAAATGCAATAATCTTTTTTCATTGATTTTTTGGCAATTTTACAAATTTAAACGAGAAATAAATACACCGTTGGTTAAATTTATATTGGTATTGGTAAATGAGAAATGTCAACATCTTAGGTGATGTTATTCATCTTTCAGGTCTACATGTACACATACATAGTACAAAAAAATATGTCAAAACAGAAATAGGCACTAACATATAAAACAATAACGAATATCCAATTAAAAAGTTTTCTAAGTTAGGTACCTTTGTAACTGTTTTTTTTTCAAGATAAAAGTTCATATCTTTGACTTGAGTCTGATGTAGACTATGAAGATGAATATTCGAAGATTTTCTCTTCGATTTATGTAATTTAAAATTTAATGGCCTCATTGTGTTAGTCGAGATTTTGTTCAATTTTCGGTTATATTTATGAACCTCAAGCCTAACATAAAAGATAAAGTGAAATATCATTCAAGAGTATAAAAAGTCAATTATATGAGTCCATATAAGAAGCACCCAAAATTTTCCCAACTACTCGTTTTTGGATAATATAAGCACTACTTGCATTCTGACAAATTTCCCAGAGTAGAAAATTTGCGAATGGCAATGATGCATGTGAACGGACAATGGTTTTCAGTTTGCTTGATAGAAAATTGTATTTTGAGATTCTGGTACACAGTTACTCTAAACGATCTGACTAATTTAGTGAATCGTCTAGGATTATGCCAACATTTTGGATTTTGGCAGTATCAACGTTTGCTGATGAGCTTTTCTAGTGAATTGTTCTTTCCTAACCAGTTTACATATCTGATCTGAGCTGAAATTATTCCAGTTAGTTGATCATTTTCATTTCTGCCCAAGTTCCTGCCAGATATGGTTATAGTTGTATCATCAGCAAAGGCGATACAACCGTGGGGAGCTATGTGAGAGAAAAGATCGTGTACGTATATAAAAAACAAAATGGGTCCTAGAAGGTACTTTTGTGGAACCCCCTATTCAATCATTTTTAGATAGATATATTATTTGAACATTGCTTTTTATTTGTTAAATATGAATCAAAAAGAGATATTGAGACTCCTCTTATTCCACAATTTTCGAGTAAATCAAACGCTTTGATCAGAGTCAGTGATGTATACTTACCTTTTTCAATATTGTCAACGACAGTATCAACCAATTTTTTTGAACGAAGATTGGAACGATAGTTTTCGATATTGTCATCTTAACTTTTTATTTTAATGAGAAGATCTCTGGATATCTTGAACTCTTCAGGAAAAATCCGTTATTCAATGAATGCATTGAAAAGAGTTGTAGTAGGTTACACCAGGTTCATTACTGATTCTTTTATTATTCTGCTGTTGAGATTACAGATGTCAAAAGAGTTAAGAGTTCTTGAATTAGGATATTGCAATAATTTGATGAGTATAATTTGGAATATGTATCGTAAAATAATATGTCTGAAACATTTTTTCCGTAACAGAAAAAAAATGATGTCCCCGAACGCGCGTTACGCTGACCAAGTTATCATCATCAGGATTATTTATTTGAAACTAGTAGGGTCTTTTTCAAATGAAATTAGTATTTTTAGCTTTTGATTTCTTTACATTATACTATTTATAGGGATTATCATATTGAAACTATAACCCAGAATTAAAGCATAACTAGACTCAAGTTTATTTAAAAAACAAGCCTGAGGCGCCTAAAGGCGGTTCATTGCAAACGAACCACAGATTTTGTGCCAGAAAAACAGTAGATTGATTCCAAAAACTAGAAAATATATTTTATAGATACTACGTACACGGTAATTTCCCCTACATTCAATCATTTAATAATTATTGTGGAAATTAAACTGGGTCATCAGTGAATTTCATCTCCAGTAACAGTAGAACAGTAACCTGAGAGCTCTACTACGAATCCTACTGGAAAAATATGGAACACTGAACACAGTGGCTCTTCATCTGTAGTGAATTGATTCCCAATATTCCACAGTCCACTAATAGTACGGCAGGCTGTCTACCAACGAGGAGGTCGTTACGCATTGCTGCCAATCACCGCTGAAGATGCCCATGTTGGTTATGTGCGAAACGTTCAGTGTTTTCTCTCTACTGGATCACGGGTACCCATTAAACACGACAATTCACGGATAAATGGTTTTGTTCTTTTTTTTGTCAAAAATATGTGTGAATTAACGCAGTGAACTAAAATAGTTTGCCCTTCCTACGCCTATACAAGTTTCTGCACAACAATTTTAATTTTATTCCGACTGTAGAAGTTGAACATTTTTCAGATTTCAATGACGATCTGAAACTGAAGTATTCCAAGTCATTTGAGAAGTAAAATATGTTTTCAAAAATGGTTTCAGTTACCGACCGACAAACTAATTTAGTTTCAGACTGCAGTAAAAGTGTCGATTGAGGCTAGACAAAAATGGAAGAATGGTAAACATTCGAAATTTATTTGCGTATTCAGAGAGCTTTGAGGGGTCGGTTCAAAGATATTTCATGTAAACTACGGTCATGTAAACGTCTGTATTATGTTATAAATAGATCATCTTAAAATACCTAGCGAGCTAATACAGAAAAGAATAATTTCCTCCGCGCCAAAGGAGTGGCACAGAGGAAATTTTCTTATAGAAAAAATATTTTATGACAGATACAAAAGGTTCTTATACCTGAATACCTTCGATTATTTTTTTAATGAAATCTTTAATGATTTCTTTGTATTCCAGACTAATGATCTAAATATGAAAATAGATACTATCATTTCACTATATCAAAATATATGGATTTCAAAATTATTTCAGTAAAAACTGGTATTACCGGGATTTCTGAACCGCTGCGAATCTAGCTCTGAACAACATATCCAGAATATACTCCTGACATTTTCTTACCTTTGGATATTCTGGAATTGTCTACGGGACTCTCATTCTAAGATGCAAATGGAATCTCTATCAAATTTTGTATTCGAATATAAAAGTGCTTCTTTAATATTTACAATTCAGTATTATTAAGTTCTTAGACCAAAAGAATAAGTTTTATGCTTTATCGGGAGTTAACCTGCTATGTTTTGCATGCTTAATATCAGTTCCACAAAAAAACATGCTCACTGATGTAGGAAGATTTATGGCAACCTGCAAAAAGTCTCGGGTAATTGCGTCATCCAGTATATCAGTATTCAGGTCTATCACATAGTGATTGAAATGAGCCACTATTTCCTTTGATTTGACAAGACCATTTATTACTGCGTAACGGGCAATACAATCTTTCATTTTTAACTGTAAAGTTACCTATGGTTTGATTTTGCAAAGACTTTTGAGATATCAAAATACAACAGTAAATTTCTAATGTAAAAAATAGAGGGCTATTGGACAACATGGCTTCATAACAAAAAGATTTACTGTCACACCATCTTCATGTACTCCACTCCAAACCGTCAGCAATGCAATCAAAAAGAGTTTCAAGCATAGACATCATACGCAGAATTCTCGAAGGCTGACAAATTATATCAAGAAATACTGTTGAAAAATACAGTATCCATTTTAGTTCTGACCCAAGTTCAGAACACTTCTTTGGATCTTACTCGTACCTCAGTAACCACTCTCAATATGTGGGATGTCAAGGCCATAAGTCACAAACTCTCATTGCCACTAATTGTCAGTGACATTGGAAATAAATCATCAAGTACCATTTTCCGTTTTGCTCAAGATCAAAATCATCCAAAAATATAGTATCTTCAATTGTGAGCTACTTCTGAATTAAATAAAATGATTGGAGGTAAGTAAAAATCTTGGATTACATTTAGATTTAAAATTAAATTTTTCAACTCATTAAAGTAAAACCACATCAGAAGCAAATAGTATGCTGAGATTGATTTTCAGAAACAGCAAAAACTAACAAATGAAATAGAGAGAGAGCCAGTGACCAATTTTAGGTGGTTATTTCAAAAGTCACGAAACTTTCCACAGTTAATTCTCTGTATCTATTGAAAATTACAAGCCACTTCAGGCAGCCCTCTGTGGCCGGGGTAGACTACCCTAAAATTTTGAGGAGGGTGAGAAATAAGATTCATTTAAGTATCGATCATGAAACTTCAGGAAATTACTTTCGACAGTATTTTGTCTTCGTGGAATTTTTTCCAGATCATTTACATCTCTCCTAATTGTTAACAGAACGCTATAAATATATATAAAAAAATTATTTTTGTCATTTCATCAGTCCACAAATTTCAACAGAATAAATAAAATAAATGAACAATTAATGATATACAATGCCAGAACAAAATTCCATCACCAACAATCTGTCAGAGTGAAAGACATGTCCGTGCGAGTGCAAGTGAGATAGAAATATGAAAACCTGCGGGTTAGAGCGAAAACACATTTGGAAGGTCCTAACACAGGTATTAATAAAAGTAGGGATGTTCTAATGATTTGGGGTGTTGCATACAATTCAACATCTCAGTAGTCGTTTACGAATATTTTGCAGTGCAGTTCAGTTTTACTCGTGCGTCGATTTTGATCAGAATAAATATTTTATACTGAAGTATTTTTTTATTAAAGATTGTTCATATAATTCATGTAAGTGGACAACAACATTGATAAGTATCAGGTCGTAAAATATTAATTTTTATTAATCTAGTTCACGGATGATGGAATATTAGAGCCTCAAATTGAGTTGATAGAAGATTCAAATGATTTTCTATTCATTAAGGATCACGGCGACCAATTTTATGATTTTTTTTTCATAAATATTCTCTCAACAATTAGGAGAGATGTAAATGCACTGGCAAAAATTCCATGAAGACAAAATACTGTCGAAAGTAATTTCTGAGTGATACTTTAACTAAAATGAATATTATTTCTTACCGTCCTTAGAATTTTAGGGTAGACTACCCCCGCCACAGAGGACTGCCAGAAGTAGCTTGTAATTTTCGGTAGGTGTTGAGGATTCACCATGGAAAGTTTCGTGACTTTTGAATTGACCACTTAAAATTGGTTACTGGCTCTTGGTCTAGAGGGTATTATTACTCTAATTGATATTATGTCATAAGAGTATGACTCACTGATCTGGTCTTCGACTTCTATAAAATACAGCCACATTAGATTAAATTGCACCAGTGTTGCAAAATAAGACTCAATGTGTATAACATGATACTAATTACAAATCTTCATAACTTTATTTCCAATACGCGTTTCACTACAGTTTTCCGTAGTTGAACTGGTACTATACACTAATTCACATTGCAATTTCTACAAATTATCGGCATTAATAAATAAACATTACTAATTGGTAAACACGTAAATTCAAGAACAAGTAGCCGCAAGGTAGAAAGCAGGTAAATTATTGTTACTAATGATTCTACCGATTCCAGGCAAATTTTCACGAAAATAAATTTAACAAAGGTGTGAGATCGTTCGATGAGAAATTTGATTCTTTACGTTTATTAATTTCCAGGGATTCCAGCAGGTTTAATTTTTGTCCTTCATTTTTTGCGAGGTGAAAACATATTCCTCAAATTTCGTATAGCAAAATATTTTCAATCTATATTTTTTTTAATTCCTTAAATCTTTGTTGTCAATCTTTAAATCTTTCTTTCAGTTTTAGGTTCGAATCTTCAAATCATAAATATAATAGAACGATCGATACTTGATGAGAATCAATTATAACGTATTCAAAAAACACACTTTTATATAAGTTTACAAAACCGTAACACGTGTTTCGCTATACAATAGCATCTTCAGGCATCAAATGATGTTTCAATCTTTAAATCTCAGATTTAAATACCTGATCATCAAATTTCTACTGCAAATATCTCAATATTGCTTTCAAATCTTTACACAGACTTGACTAAGCATGATCAGATGACAATCTTGCAGAATATTTCAGGTATTATAGTTGACTCATGTAAAAAAATTGATTAGAACAATTCCTGAATTGGTTTATTGATATGAAATAAAAAATTGAGTTGCAGAATATTATTCCAGTTAATTCGTATATGAGTTATAGTATTCAAAAAGGTATGGATTGTGGTTTATTATGAAATCATGTTTGTTGTTGATTTTTGTCATTGTCAGATCTAAAAAGTTAATCGAATAATTGAGTCTCAAGTTCATTTGTAAATTTTATGTTTTGGTGAAAGGATTTTCTGTATAGGAGGAATCACTGTAATTGTCGATATGTGTCTGTGGAATAGACTAAAACGTCGTTCACATGTCTGTTCCAATAAATAATTTTTTAAATTTCCATAGTTATCCAGCATGTAAATTTCAGCTAGTGGGGCTTAGTGGAATGTCATGAGGCCTTCTCTACTATTATATATGATGCTATTGAAATCAAAATGATTTTGGTTTCTTCATGTGAATAGTGGAGTGAGAATATTCTGAATGTGATTTTTGAGTAGCATTTGTACGACTCTTCTGGAGGGACGCTTGGGAATAAATTTGTGACATCGAAAGAAACAAATTTGGAATCAGGTGGAAGTTGAATACTGAAGATATTTTTAGTTTCTAAGAAGTTAGTGTGGATTCTGGATACTGATGGATAAGATGAAAAGTATTTAATGGTATTCACCTGGAATTTAGAAATTTTATAGGATGGTTCTGTTAGGGACGATATTACTTGTCTGATGTTTATGTAGTTTGATGAATGAGTATGTATAGTTGCGGAGTATGTTGGTTATATATAATGTGTCTGAATATATTTTTAAGTTTGCTGAGGAAAGTGGCTTATTTGATTTTTTGGTTTTATTAACGTTAGTGTTTTCTGTTCGAGATGGCATCGTGTATGGGATAAGCTGCTATATGTTAGAGATTACTTTTAAATATTGTGGATATTACTGCAGTTTCTGTTTTCATGCCTAGAATTTCTGAGTTTTTTGATAAATAATTATTTTTTATGTTATATTTGAATCTATTGTTGAGTAATTGGATTATTGTGTGTCGGTTGAATTGACGTATCAACCTTTGAACTGGTAATCTTGTAATTGTGTTATAGGACTATTTGATGGTTTGGATATGATGAGTCTATTGCGTTTGTCTAATGAATTTCTTGTGTGAATGAACATCTTCAATCTCGACAAAAAATATTCAAACATGTCGTTAAACAAGTATATCCTCACATCAAAAATAAAACTAACACTTTTAGAACACTGCCATAAACAGGAAAGGCATCGGAAAATATGAGTAGACTTCTAACTAAAGAGAACATCAACGTAGCATACAAGACTGATAGGTAATATCTTGGGTAGTCATATAAAAAAGGCATTGGAAATTAAAAGTAGACTTCAACTGAACATCAACATAACATACAAAACTGATAATACCTTGAGAATGGCATACAAATAAACAATAATTCCAACATATACAAGGACAACAAATCGGGTGTCTACAAGCCAACATGTGGCTCGTACCCAAAAATGTATGTTGGAAGAACATCTAGAAATTTCAAAACCAGAATCTTGGATCTCTAAAGGAAGTTTTGACTTTCTTATTAGTCAGTGGGCTATGCTTGAAGACCGACAGTAAAAAAAATTTGAAGAAATGAACTTTAAATGTTCAAGTCAGTCTCGAATATACCTACACAGTATGATGAAGGGACTGACGCCTATCAGAAAACAACTACTCCACTGGCTGATACCACAAACGGCGTTGGATTATATCCGACAGGCGTCAGTGCAGGAATCTTCACACATGCAATTGGCAATACAACTGAAAGAGTCGACCTTCAATTTTGAAACAGGAACACTTGCAGACCGGTTTTGGGCTCCTTAGCCGAACATTTAAAGTTCATTTCTTTAGAGAAGTTTTCAATAAAAAAAAACAATTCAAACCTGTGCATGTCATCTGTTGGAAAACAACTACAACGTACTATATGAGACTGGCCTGAGCGAATTGTTCTTTGAAATAAATTCACACCCAGCCTTGAAATATGCCCCTTCAAATATTTGACAGATGAAACGAATGGTGTGACTACTATTTTTTTTGAAATATTTCAACTTGATTGTAGCAGAAAATAATACCAAAGTAAAATTTTAAAAAATGGTAATATAATGAAAAAAGTCCTATATTATATTATCGACTTTACTGGTTACCTGGTTTTCGTATCACCTGAATTTATTCAGCAGCACAATTAGAAATACTCACAAAATCGATAGAACTTATCCAGAGCAGGGTATTTCGAAAGCTAATTCTGGCGATGGTCGAAAATGTGAAAACATAATGTGCAAAAAATGATCTTGAACAATTGATTGTTGGTATAATATTAGGAACAGTGCAAGAGAATCAAAATTATACCCTTTCAATTTAAAAAATATGACAAAATTAATGATTCAAATTGAAGCTCTCATCGCGGCGCTCCTGAATAAAATCCAATTTCCAGTCTTGCATTTCAAACAACACAAATTCTCGATACGCCACTGCTTAGGACTCAAAATTTCAGGATATTAAGTTTATTTCAGGAGTAGGTACTCATTTAATATTGATTGCCTACGTAAAGGGCAGTAGGGCGCGCGCTGCTCAACTACATCCTCTGATTTACATTTCCCTTCCCAGTTCCATCAGAAAGATGGGGAGATGCTGCATCTGCACTCTCAATTTGGCGCAGGTCAGGGTTGAATTATTGCACAACATTGACCTACCTGTTCGTGATATATGTACTGCATGTTGTTTCCGCCACCTTTTGAGACTGATGTTTTTTGCAATTTGCGCCGAAACTCTCGGGTCATTTTCATTGTTTTAGCGTTACGGATTTAGCAAGGATGGCATATTTTTCGTGAGTATTTTGATGTCGTCGCCTGGATGTTTTATAAATGCTGCAACAGTTTAATTCCGGTAGGTTTCGTTTCATTGGATCATTGCAATCGTATTTCATGTTTTCCTTTGCCGTTGTAACCTTAAAGTATCATTGTGACATATTGTGATCATACTTTTTCAGCTCCAGAATATTTCGGAAACTGAAAAAGTGTTGTATGAGTTTTATAAATACAGTGGCGTATCACAATAGAAAACCAATTTAATGTACTTTTTTTGTGGAGGAAATCAGAGTTTTTTTTATTCACCTTTTATGTTTGATTTCGTTAATTTTACATCATCTGAAAAATACAAAAAATGTAATGGAGAACTGTATGCAGTGTATAAACGGCAAACTTTATAGTTCACTCCAATAAGTTACTACTTGAATCTAAAGTAGTTCTCACAAAGAAGAAATATCTATCAACCAGTAACGTATTCAATAATTTTTTACATAAAAAAGCCATGGAATTATACACATAATCCGATGAAATACGTGTGGTGTCAGATCTTCTTAGAAAACAACAAATTCACTGCAATATATACTCACACATACAAAATCCTACAACACAGGACAAAAAAAATGCATTTATAAGATACCCCGTACTTGTGGTGAAAGTTATATTGGTGAAACTTCAAGACCATCAAAAATTAATGAAAATGAACATAGAGATTGTACTTACCAGAAATCGGCAATTAACAGAATTAACCTTGTCAGAACACATTTTGAAAATACAAGGTGAACATTGAGTTGAATGGAACATGACGAGAAACATTTCCAAGGAACCCCACTCTGAGAGACGTGAACTCAAAGATTCAACGTATAGTCTCAAATCTGAAGAGGAGTGTATTCCGAACAGATCCTTCGAAAAAGATCGTACTTGGTTATTAGTCTTGAAAGAAAAATATGGATATAGTGGCGAAATTGCTACGCAGACTAATATCAGAGAACACCTTATACGTCCGAATCAATCAATAACATTGACATATTTTACATTTCAAAACCTCTTTAACATCTGTAGGGGACGGTTAGAAATGAAACGAAGTAAATATAAAACTGCAAGGCTCGTTAATTTTTTTTTAATCATGACGACGGAGGCAGTTTTTACCCACCTAAACGTATCTGTATGATTTCTTAGCTCTTTTTTTGATAAGCAAAATTATTAAGTACGACAAGTTACTGATAAATAGCGCATTTTTTTTGTGTGAAAAAAGTTCTCCATTACAATTTTTATATTTTTTCAGAATGTGAGAGGTGAATAAAAAATCAATTCAGTTTTGTTGATCAGAGTTTTACCATGATCATTCAAATCTGAAAGGCTAAATTCCATAAGAGTAAAATGAATCCAACAATAATACTTTTCCTACACACCAGACTCGCAACAACCTTCTCGACGCACGTTTTTCCAATCTCCAGGTGATGAAATATGATTTGAGAAAAAATTTCAAAAGTGTAGACGCACATTCACAATCCAGCATTTGTTTAATTTTTGTACGACAAATCCTGTAGAATATTTAGGGCTAAAAGTCAGTGGGATTTCAAAAAATCAATTCATCAATTAAATATAGGCCATGTTTCATGGTGAATTTTATTAGTTCGGACTTCCATTGTCTAATATGATTCTACTATGATTCGAAATCTATGAAAGAACAAATAAAATTAGAATGAATAGCTAAAATATCAATTACAATAAACAATAAAACGTGAAATGAATTAATACAATAAAACAAAGAGAATAATCCAGATACAACATGAAAATGACCACAGAGTAAAAATGAACTGAAAAATAAAAAAAAAAATAAGCAAAAAATAAATCAAAGTTAAAAAAATCAAAAAATCGTCGTCCAAAGACGATTGTTGATATTAACAATCGGATAGTCTTGAAATAACTTGGTTTGAAATATTTTTTTTGCTTATTATAATTTTTTATTCTTTTTATTTTTCAGAGCTTTTTTACTTTGTGGTCATTTTCATTGTATATCTTGATTATTTTATTCATTTTATTGCATGCCCACTGAATGTATGTGAACATATTGAGGTAGTGAAACATAGTGAGGTAGTGAAAAAATATGTATTCCGACATTTTGAAGCAGCGGCTGTCTTGGATTTACAATGATGCAGAATTCATTAAATTGTTTTGTCATAAAAACTAAATGTGTGTACCAAATATCAGATCGATCTGATAACAGGGGGGTGGGTCAAACTTCAATTACTAAATTTGACACAAAAATAAATAAACAAACAGGACAAGCTAAATAAAACCGTTTAAAAATATTGAATAACTTCATGAAATGTCGTAAAAAACGTTTTTTGTGTGTATTTTATATACGTTGAAAATTTTGTGACTATGCTTTCAAATGAATATGTTCAAACATGATTTAATTGAAATAAAATACACAAAATACTATTAAAACAATTTCATGTAGTTGTAAAGAATGAAAACAAAAGTCGTGTTCCTAATTAGATTGCTTATTCCTAAACTAAAAAACTTATTTTATTTCTCAATATTTCTGGTGAATAGACTACTTTGCAATACAGTAATGTTAGACGGATCAATTTTTTTTTGAACATCCATGATAAGATCATAGTTATTAACAATCAGCAGTGTGTCTGGCAGGTCGTTAAACAGTCTTGATTCTTGAATGGGACTAGATATCATTGTAGAGTACAATAAGGAACTAATGATCAAGGGGAAACAAATGCGGGTTAATTTCTACTGGAAAACTTTCCGAGTTACATCCGATTGAGCAAAACCTAAATTTTGGAACATGGAGCCACAACATTATGGTCTTGGACCTCATGACGCCGATATACATGTTCGACACAGTTAAAGTCTGACCCCGCGAAGATTATAGAATTAACAATAATCCTTATACGAAAATCGAACATAGAACGACAGCGGGCAGTTACCAGCTTAGTCAGTACTCATTCAGTCTTCCAGGCCGAACTCTGCAAGAAGCATTAACTTGAGACCTCAACGAAATGAGCGGATCATCATTTCCACGGGCAGTCAAACTCCATATAGGTCCTGAACCAGCTGTGGTGGTACCAAAATATAAAAAAATGTTCCACAATATTATATGAGCAAAAAATTGCTACCAAAATACAGGTCCGTATTTCAAAGTTCAAAGTTGAGAATATTACCCCAAGTCTGATGGCATCCTATATAAAATTCATATGATTATATTCTAATAATATAATGAAAATGGCAATGGCAACAGATTTCCAATCTTTCTTGTCCAAAATTCAACCTACTCTCTATCTCTTATCGTATCCCCATGCATAGGCTCGAATTTTTGTATAAATTCGCTTGAAAAAATATGTGGTTTCGTTTCATTTAATTGGATACGAAATGGAGGAACTTTTCAGTTACAATTTTCAAGAAGTAAGGAAGTGTTACTTCATACGTAGTACTTAGGTGAAATAAATATTGAATATTGTATCTGATGAACAATTACGTGACCAATCTGAAAGTAATTCAAAAATTTAGTATAAAAATTATGTATGAAAAAAACGTTTTCACTTTCGTCATATTTATGAAGCATTCAATTTTATTAAATATAGAACAAATTCATAAGTCGATTAATAAAAAAATTATACAAAAGGGTTAACAAAAGTATTGCTAATTGCAATTGTGATATATTGCAATTAGCAATAATTGTGCAATTGCAGAATTGTGATATATACGTACCAAATTGAAAGTGATACTTCGGTTCTTGTGTTCATTTTAATGAG
Organism: Leptinotarsa decemlineata; assembly: GCF_025532065.1. NCBI lineage: Eukaryota > Metazoa > Arthropoda > Insecta > Coleoptera > Chrysomelidae > Leptinotarsa > Leptinotarsa decemlineata. The sequence goes on from NW_027412574.1 coordinate 1,853,949, forward strand.
AAGTGACAAATTACTAAAAAGATTTCAAACCAAGTTACTTCATGACTTTTCGATTGTGAATACTAAAAAACTACCAACGTCATCTTTGTTCTATTGTTTACACTGGACTCCTTAAAAAATAATCATTTTTATATAGGTAAATAAGCCCTGCTGACATATTCAAGGTAGTTTGTAAATTATAATTGATTTTATATGTTCCACTCGATGAAGTGAAGGGCGGAAATTTGATAGACATGAATATTAGTAATTTATGCTTCAGATCACATTTGAGGGGAACTGTTCCTTTAGCCAAAAAATGAAAGTGTTACTGCTGTGTATTAAATTCACCTTATATGCTTGTTATAACTCACTTGAGAAAAATAACTTTTTAAAAATTAATATTTATTGAACAGGGGAAACAGATCTGTATCCCCAGAGTTGAGTAGTAACAGTATGACAACTAGAATACAACTAAACTATTACGCCACGCAGGACGTTTTTTATATGAAAAAATATCATGAAGTAAGCGTCTGGGTGAACAAAGAACAGTAAACGGCGCCTGGGATCTTTCTGGAACTGCGTAGGTGCCGGATGTTGATTCAGCTATGCTCTTGAGATGGTCACCTTGGAGATGAATGGTAGAGGTCAGCCATGGGCATATAACAACTCCCCTTTACCAAAAAAAGTTGGTTCCTTATGAAGCAACTTTTGGGCTGTAAAGTATAAAAAATATATTAGTAATCGTCTAATGTGATTTCCTCGTCCTCGGGAATCTCATCTTGAAGGCTAGGTCTTCTTCTTGGGAACATGCTTGTAAAACGCTTAAAAGGCCTGAAGGGTCTTGGAGGCGGTGGTGGGTTGTTGACATCTGCAATTGCTAGGCTGCTGCGACGTCTTCTTCTGCATTTACAAAAGGTGTACAGAATTATTAGCACAATAATTAGCGTAATGGTGAAGTATGTAAACCAAGAAATATGTTTGGTTACATATGGTTGATGTATTAAATCATCCAAGGTTTTAGAATATGAATCAAGTTTGTGTTTGGCAATTTCCAAATCATCGACATTCAAATCGTTCAATTTCAATGGCTTCAGTTTTGGAATACTTGATTTGTCCGGTAGGTTATTGCAACATTCGTATGGTATTAAGACTGGATGTGATCCATACGAGATATTTGAGTATTTCGAAAATCTGGAATCAGCTTGAATTTTTGTTATTCCAATAAAGGCACTGCATTCCGTTTCAAGGGTTATGAGAGAGTTTTTATTTATTAATTCCGTTTTCACTTTCTTTTCGGGACAATTTATAGTCACTTGTAAAGGTTCCGAGAGTATCACTAGCCATAGGTTCGTTTCAATTTTGTGCACCTTATAATTCTGACTGAAAAATAAGGAGCTCTGACAGTTGGTTGGAACGTTTTTCGTGTACTTGAAAATTTGGGCTTCACAAATTGAGTTTTGATCAATCGGATATGCGAACATATTGTAACACAGTTTAGTTTGGAATGTCAATGTCTTACACGCACTCATATCCGTGATTGGTATGAACATTAAAGAGTCATCGTCTTTCGCGATATATTGTTGTGAAATTTGCAAAATATGATGTAGCCCTGTTCTATCATCAAATATTGGAATGGGGTACACATGATATAGGGTATAAATTGGAGGTTCAGTCAATGGAATTTTGAGTACAAATATTAGGTTGTGCTCAGTTTGAAAAGCTTCTAGTTCGATTATTTCGAGATATTGAGCTATTTTGTCCAATTTTGGTTGGAGAGGAAGATTATTTCTTCTTAAATTTTGAGAAATTTCTAGTAGTGCATTTATTAAGTGATCAGGTGTTATGATTGACGAGTGAATAATATTCAATCTTGCAAATGTGATTGAATCCAAGGCGTCATCAACGTTTTCTTGAATAAATAAAAAGCTTTCCATAAGTTTTTCACAAATTTCTATAAATTTCAATTTTGCTTCCACTTGTGCTATTCTGTCGTTCAGTTCTGTTATTGACTTTTCTATGACTCGAATGTCTTCATTAAATGTTTTTTCATCAATTTGCAGTTTTCTTATTGTTGTATTGAAATTTTGAATTACAGAAGTAGTAACGGATATTTGATTTTTTAATAAATTCTCTAATTGATGTTCATCGTTATTTAGCCTGTTTATTGAGTTTGTATAAAATTCGCCATCTGAAGCGTCAAGATTTCCAGTAATTGATTTAAAAATAGATCCAATGCCATTTATGAGACCACGTTTATTTCGTCTAGGGTGTTTTGCATCCATTGCAATTTCACGAAACTTATCTCTCAACGCTTGAGCTAGTTGTAAGATAAGCCCGGTGTGCGTTTTGACTTCAGAGCGAAATGTGCTCATGCTTTGACCGTAAATCGAGGTCATGCCGATTAATGAATCTAGAATCTTAACGTTGTTATCAAAGGCTTCTTTGATTTGGGAAATGTTTTTACTGACGAGTAGCGTCCATTTGTCGTTCGTAAGAATAATATTACCTTTTTCATGATAATATACGCCTACGGTATTGTTGATTGTTTCGATTTTGTATGGACTGGTTACAGGGAACGCTACTGTTCCGAGCAGTAGGAGTGACCTGAAAATAAATTTAATTTTCAGTATACGGTTTCATCCTATCAAAGTTCACTTTTGTTCTTTGATTTGTTTGCACATTTAGAAGTATTGCTGAGTTTTGAAAGAGTTGTTCAATTATGAATGGGCCGTTGAATTTATTTTGCAATTTGTCTTTTATTTGCGATTCCTTAACGTAAACTTTATCGCCTACTTTGTAATTGGGTTTTTCTCCAGAAATATTTCTGTCGAAACGGATTTTAGCTTTCTCCTTTTTCCTTTCGATTTTTTCTCGTGCGACTTTGTAATAATGAGAGAGTCTATTATTTAGGTCTCTCACGTATTTTGTAATGAGTTGTTCTTGATTATATAGTTTTTCTGGAGGCCTGCTTGCCGTGTGTCCGAAAACTAATTCATGGGGTGTAAATCCATGAGATTTGTTCTCAGAGTTATTATAACATATTACCGCGAATGGTAATACATTAAAAGGGTGATCATCTGGGTGTTCAGCCAGATGGGCTCTAATCATTTCTAATAATGTTGCATGGAATCTTTCCACAGATCCGTTGGATTGGGGATGATTGACACTAGAATATGTTAGCTTTATATCAAAAAGGGTACAAAGGTCTCTTAGAAGGGCATTATCGAATTCTCGACCGTAATCACAATGGATTCGTAATGGGGTTCCATAGTGCTGGAAAAATAAAAGTAGGGTATCTGAAATATTTTTTGCTGTTTTGTCTGGGATTGGATACACTTGTGTGAATTTTGTCAGTTCGTCACGTATACTCAATGCGTAATTTTTCGTTGGGATTTCAACTACGTCGATGTTTATTCTTTCGAAAGCTGTTTTAGGCGTTTCGGTTATTACTAATGGGTTGTTTAAATTTTTTCGACAGATTTTTGTTTTTTGACAAACATCACAAGCTTTTATGAAATTTTCAACATCTTTGTTGAGTCCTTGCCAATTATATTTTTCACGTATTCTACGAATTGTTTCATTGATACCTCGATGTAAATTACTTTTTCCGTTATGATTTTGATCAATTATAATTGGGATTTGATCTTTATCCGGAGTGGTAATGATGTTATTGCATATTTTGAATTTTATATCCTTTTGAGCAAAAATGAAACATAGAATTTCTAAAATGGGAAGTTCAGGATTAGTTTCAATGCAATATACTTTAGAGGGATCTAAATCATTTTGACTTCTATACAGGGTGAGAAACAAGTGTTCAATCACCGATTCTGGATCATAAGTGAGAGGAACTATATAATATTTTCTGTTTTTTATTGTTTTGCTTGATACAATATTTATTTTGAGATTTCTGAATTCGTAATCTTCTTCAAGAATATCCTCAAAGATTTTATAGTGAAAGTCTTTCAATTCCTTTTGTCTAGGGAATATTAGAATGTTTTTATTTTCTTTATCGAGAAATTGGCAATTGGAATACTCGACTTTTGAATAATCAATCAGAGATGTTGTTTTGTATAAATTTACGAATGTTGTGAACTCTTCGGTTATCTGTTCTGGTGTATATTCTGATTGATCGCCTTCACGGTTTTCGAAGTTTTCAGGGTTTTCAATATTTTCAGGGTTTTCAGGGTTTTCAGGGTTTTCTTCGGATTCCTCTGGTTCTTGTACCGGATCTTGGATTATTTCAAGATCTAGTTCTTCATTTGTTGGCAAAATGAAGGTACCTGAAGGTATTAGTTTTGTATTAAAAACGAGACAGGCTTTTGTGGAATCAACTTTGATTCTTGAAAGTGCGTCAGCGTTTTTATTTATTCTTCCGGGTTTATATATAATTTCATAGTCGTATTCTTCAAGCTTTAAACGCCATCTTGCGAGTCTACTTCCTGGATCTTTTATGGAAAATAGCCAAGTTAGGGGTCTATGGTCCGTAATTAGTTTAAATTTTCTACCGAAAAGGTAGGGCCTAAAATGCTTAACTGCCCATACTATTGCCAATAGCTCTCGTTCAATCGTGGAATACTTTGATTCTGCGGAACAGAGAGTTCGCGATGCGTATGCAATAGGTAGGTCCTTGCCAATAGGGCCTTGGGATAATACGGCTCCGATAGCGTATGCGCTTGCATCTGTAGTCAAAAGAAATGTGTCTTCGAAATTTGGGTATATTAGAATTGGGGTTGAAACAAGTGCTTGTTTTAATTCTTCGAATGATTTTCTACATTCATCATTAAAAATGAAAGGTGTGTCTTTTTGAAGTAGTTTCGTGAGGGGTTTTGATATTTTAGCAAAATTTGGGATAAATTTTCTATAATATCCGGCTAATCCGAGGAATGATTTTATACTTTTCTGGTTTTGAGGTTCTGGGAAATTTATTATACAATCGACTTTGTCGGGATTTGGTTTTACTCCGTCTTTGGTTATTACGTGTCCAAGATATGCTACTTCCTTTCTAAGAAATTCACATTTATCTGGTTGGATTTTGAGATTGGCTTGGCGGAGTCTTTTAAATACTTCTTTTAGTCTGGAAATGTGCTCATGAATGGTAGGGGAATAAATGATGATGTCGTCCATATAGACAAGACATCGCTCATTCTGGATTCCGAGAAGAATGTTATCCATCACCCTTTGAAATGTTGATGGAGCATTCTTGAGGCCAAAACTCATCCTAAGAAATTCGTAATGGCCATTTTCTACCGAAAATGCTGTTTTGGGAATGTCCTTGTCATCGATTTCGATCTGGTGGAAACCAGAAGCAAGGTCCAAGGTGGTGAAGTATTGACATTTGCCAAGTTGGTCCAGAAGGTCCGATATCATTGGAAGAGGGTATTTGTCATCTACAGTAAGCTCATTTAACTTCCTATAGTCGACAACTACACGCCATTTTTGTTTTCCTGATGCATCTATTTTCTTTGGTACAACCCAAACTGGAGATGACCAGGGGGAAATAGAAGGACGTATGATTCCATCTTCTAGCATTTTGTTTATTTGTCGTTTCACTTCCTCTTTATGAATTTGAGGGTAGCGATATGATTTGGTAAAGACCGGTTTTGCATCTTTCGTGTCGATTGAATGTTTTATTTCATTTGTGAATGTGAGTCGATCACCTTCCAAATAAAAGATGTCTGAAAATTCCAAGCAAGTTTGCGTAATTATTTCGAATTCTTCTTCGTTCAAATGATCTAATCGTAATTGTTTTTTTATTTCAAATTCCCTATCTACATAATTTTTTTCGATTTTTGTTTCGTTTATGGGGTTCAAGGAAAAATTTTGAATTGGTTCAATATCCAGATTATAAAATTCTACTACTTTAGGTATAGCGTTTGAATTTATAATTGAAGTGAAAAATTCTCCTTTTTCATTTACTTTTACTAAGGCGTTTGGCAAACGAACATTTTCTTTATTCTGAGCTACCAGTATAGCATCAGTATTTGAGAGATGACATTTTAATTTAAAAATTCCTTCTGTCCGAGGTTCGATTTCTATAGTATTTGGAATTTCGTCTTTTAAATATTGGTAGTAGTCAAATTTACTTTCAAAAGCATAATTGTCAGGGTCGTATTCAAAAATATCGTCAAGTTCTGCGGTTGATGTTTCCGGGTCCAACGTAACTTGGTGTTTCTTTTCTGAATTTTGACAATTTTGGGAAGAATCTGGTACATTATTCGAGTCTATCACTTTGAAAAGGGGTATGGTTTTGAAATCAGTTATTAATTGTTTGTTTTGAAAATCAACAACACAATGATAGTGTTCCAAAAAATCAGCTCCGAGAAGTCCGTCAAAGTCTATGTCAAGATTGTATATGTAGATTTTGTGGGGGTCAGTGTCTGAAAAGGGCACCAGTACTGATTCGGTTATTTGAATTCTTTCGTTAGTAATACCTTGAATCATAACATTTTCTGGTGAGCGATTTCTATATTTTTCGACAGTTTTGGGTTTAAATACTGAAATTCCGGCTCCACTATCTATTAGAATTTTGAATGTTTTTGTGGCATCCATGATATAATATAAATTTTTCGAATTGAGCATAAATGATTTTTCTATACGAATTTCTGCTCTGGAAAATTCAGGTTGGGATCCAAATTCAATGTTTGTATTTGGGTCTGAATTTCTGACGTTGGGTCGATAGGAGGAGGGTCTGCTGCTGTTGAGCCAAATTGAAAATCCTGATTGAATTGATTTTGCGGGTAATCAACAGAGTCAACGTTCGGGTTTTCATGAAAATTTTGATATGTTGGAAAACTGGCTGCATAGTCTTCGTATTCGTAGGGGTTTTCAGAAAGTTCATTAAAATTTTCTTGATAACTATCTATGCCTTGATTGAGATAATGTGCTCTTTGAGTGTTTGTTCGATTAAAATAAGGATTGGGTTGTATAGCCGATGGTCTTTGTTGGTTTGGGTTTTGTTTAATTAACGATGGCCTATTTAGATTTTGATTTGATGCGGGTTGATTAGGTCTAACACCTTGCGTTTGAAAATTTGTTTTTTGAAAATTTTGTTGGCTCGATGGATTTTGTTGGAACATGGGTTTTTGAAAATTTTGTTGGGGAATCTGTCTGACTCTACACTCGGTTTGGAGGTGTCCCTGTCGTTTACAGAGATTACAAAATTTTTGTTGTATAGGGTTTTGTGGTTTTTTGTGTTGGTTAAGATTCATATTTTTATTGAGTTTCTGTTGTTGGAAGTAAGAGAGTTGTAATTCTCTCTTAATTCTCTGGACAGCTTCGAGCATTGAGGGTGGATTTCCTGCTCTTACTATTTGTCCGATTGTTGGCTCTAAACCTGCTAATAGCGAGTTTAGCGTCATGGTTTCGATAAGATTTTGTTGGGCTTGTTTTTCTTCTGCGGTGAGCGGTTGTTTTTGTATAGCCGCATGCATTTTTGCATTATGAGTTTGAAGTCTGTTAATAAAAACAAGAGGAGACTCATTTGGCATTTGGAAAATTCTCTGCAGGTCTTGAATTAAAGAGGCTAAATCTCGAGAATCACCAAAATATTGGTTTAGCAATATTTTGATTTCTTCCCAAGTTTCTGGGTTGCGAGAACTTATTAATTCTGCTGCTTTACCTCTGAGTTTGTTTTTGATATGTAAAATAAGTAAAATTCTTTGGTCTTGAATTGCCATGCGGTAAGCGGTATTACACGCACTTATGAACGTATTAAGAAAAATTTGATCACCGTCATATTCTGGGACAATTGAAAAAATTTCACTCAATTTATAGGGTTCAAGTGGGGGTGCACTGGGTGAAGCATTTGTGTTGGGCATTTTTGAAAATAGAACAGTACACACAAGAATAGAAATATTCAATTATATTAAAAATCGAGATGATTCTTTGTTTGTTGCTTACCAAAGGATGTCCATGGAGGATGAAATCCGGCTTCACTAGCGTTGCTCCGGCGAAGTTAGCGTGCGCTTGTTCTTCTACCGTTGAAGAGACCGTCCTGCTATGGTCCTGTGGCTTGGGGTTGTTGGTTCTTCCTTGAAGGATTAGGATCCACCACTATCGGTTAGGCTGTTCCTTGTTTCGTATAGTGTTGAAGGATCCTACCGACTGCGCCAATTTTGTTATAACTCACTTGAGAAAAATAACTTTTTAAAAATTAATATTTATTGAACAGGGGAAACAGATCTGTATCCCCAGAGTTGAGTAGTAACAGTATGACAACTAGAATACAACTAAACTATTACGCCACGCGGGACGTTTTTTATATGAAAAAATATCATGAAGTAAGCGTCTGGGTGAACAAAGAACAGTAAACGGCGCCTGGGATCTTTCTGGAACTGCGTAGGTGCCGGATGTTGATTCAGCTATGCTCTTGAGATGGTCACCTTGGAGATGAATGGTAGAGGTCAGCCATGGGCATATAACATGCTTTTAGTTGGTAATCGCTTCAGATTACGAAATTATTATCAAATTATTACAGTTATAACTGTAATGAACAATTTAGGTTTGACGCTCATTCAAAGGAAACATTATATTGCTTTTACGAAAAAAAAAATAACTATAATGAAAACTCTTTGTAAAGATATGTAGATCAGGTGTTTTTTTCAAATACAAATTGAAAAGGAACCCTTTCGAAATAACTATTTTAATATGAACAAACACTCGTTATTGAATTGAAATATTCTTACAAATGCTACAGATATTGAATAAAAAAGAAACAATGTAATCTATCACTTGTTTCGGCATAGGTTTATACCAAGTGTGAAGAAACATATGTATATTTTATGTTTTTTTTTTGTCAAATTATAATACAAAAAGAATATTTGATAAATTATTGTTTGTGGTTGTATGTTTATGAGAGTAAAGAAATTAATTGGATATGTAGAAATTGAAACCTCTGGCTAGAAATGAATCCAACACTTTTGATTCACTAGAACAAAAATGCTGTCTAAAAGTCAGTTGTCATATCCTGATGATGCTAACTTGGTTAGCCAAACGCGCATCGGGAGGCAGCATTTTTGTTCTGGTAATTCAAGGGTTTACAGTAAATTAACTGAATGATATGGTAAATGTACTTTGAATTTTTTATTAATGAATAAAGAAGAATGCAGTTCTTTGAGTTAGATCGGAATATACAACCCATTTATTTTCTTTTCAGCTCACAATGATTATTCGTTCTTTCCACAAATCAGAATTTTTACATCTCTTGAATTTCATACTCATTGTTTATTTCCTGTCATTTTTTGATTTTGTTTTTATTTCCAAGAACCTCACTCGAATATTTCGTTCCTAGTATTTTTAGCATTTATATTTTCACTAGCTGACCCAACAAACGTTGTATGCCATATGAATTATTTCAATAGTTTATCAAACTTGATACCAGATCAAAAAATTGTATGTGTAGGGATACACAAATCATCTATTATAGTTGTATGAAATATACTGTACAACCTATTCTTGAGCCGTTTCGGGGAGTATGACCACAAACTCCGTGACACGAAATTTTCATGTATTGAAAGATTATAGCATGTTATTTTATTCTCATAGATTTCAAATTTGATAGCAGTTTTTCAGATAATGGAATACCAAACCTGTAATATTTATAAATACCATTTTCAGTCAAAATTTGTTAAAAAATTAAAAAGAATACCAATCTGAACCATGACTATATTAGGTTCATGGCAGAAGATATACGTTAAATTGATGAAATCATCAAACCTACCACATCTTGCTGTTCTAGCAATTACAAGTACATATTGCAACAAAACTGTCGTTTCTGATGCATTGTCTAAAAAATACAATAGCTTATTTTTGAATGACATCAGGTCAGTGGGTCTGCTATTCCAAACATTCTTGACATTATTTCATGATTTTGAAAACATGAATTTGTACTTTTTTAAATACTTTATTTGACTGTCTTATCGAGATTACTTCAAGCGCATTTTAATAAATTATCATCAAGGAGCTATAAACAATATTTCAGAAAAGTAATCCCAATTATGAAGTAGATTGTTGTGAACTTTGGTGTTTACTTTTGATATCGATAAATAGCACCAAAGAATTGCCAAATTTCTGGTTTCGAAATATTGGCAATTCATTGAAAAAGTTCGTATTTTCAAACGAACATTTTGAATGATGTAGTTTTTTCTAATGTCAAATAGTAATTCTTTAGAGGTGTTGGGGAATTCAGAACTTGAAAACATTTTTTCATTTATGATACCTATCACAAGATGTTGACTAATCTGACCTCGAAATTGTATGGTGCTGTCGAATAAACGTAACTTGTTTTTGATGATGAAAGTCTTTTATGTGGGTTATATTCTTACAAGGGTGTTCAATAATCAAGTGGCACCTTATGTCAAAACTAAGACATTTCTGAATTCGGCTGCTTGTTTTATTTTGAATTTGATTGAGTACTTTTGGAAGAAAATCATTTATATTTATATAAGTGTAGACACTGAGAAGTTTCTTTTACATATATAAACGTATTTTAAATATATATTCAGTTTGTGCAATATTCGTGATATAATTGAAACAGATGTCATACACAGAAATGCTAAACAAAGTAATTCATTGCTATAAAGTTTCGCTTATAAGAAAAACTTTCAAAAAGTTAATCCTCTAGAAATATCTCTGTATCCGTCACTATAGGTATATTATGTTAATCAATTTCACTACTGCCATCATTCAGTCTTGTTTTGTCATAGGTTTCTGACGTTTTTCGTAATTCATTGTTTAGAGTTCTCTAGGTTATTTTGAATATTTTCAAGTTTTTAGTTTATTAATATTCATCCTGAGAAATGTGAATTAAAACTCTCTATAATTTTATACCACTTTTATATGTGACTAACGTTACTGCAGTTTCGTCTTTCAAGGACATTTTTACACGAATACAATAAACAATTAACATAGAAAGTGTTTATTCTTATTTTTCGTGATGATTTTCTACCACGTAGGTTGTAACGACTACACCCATCAATCTAATAATATTCATCCAGTTGGCTATTACCATTTTCTAGTTATTTCTAGTGATTTAATTCATATTGGAAATTTAAATTCAAAAAAGGCATTTCCAATTTTTTTCGGTACCAAAACAATATGATGACAAAAAAAGCGAGAGTGATTTCGCCGGTAGAGTTTTCCTCGGAGAATTCCCGCGGAGTCACGATGAATTTTTGACACTTTGATCGCTGATAAACCATATAAGTCACCGACTTTTAGCTTTATGCGATCCTCGACACTTATCATTTCCTTTTTTCAGGGATGTTCGCTCCATCGTACTTCACAAAGGTGGCTCCGGATTGGGATTCAATATAGTTGGAGGAGAAGATGGAGAAGGGATTTTCATTTCGTTCATCTTGGCCGGAGGACCTGCGGATCAGTGTGGCGAACTTCGAAGAGGTGATCAAATAATCAGCGTAAATGGAGTGAATCTTAGGAATGCCACCCACGAGGAAGCGGCTCTAGCACTTAAGGTGAGAACCAGCCCCTTTTTGCTGAAAAGGCTTTCTTAATGTAATAATTGTTTTTCGTAAATATAATCGTAATTATAATAAAATCAATTTTATCGATGCCGGCCTACATATTTCCAATACAAGCAAAAATGGTACGAATATATATGTACTTTAAAACTACTGAGTGAAGCCTTCAGAGCAAAAGACAAAAGTTGTATTTCCCTTGAATGGTCTCCCAGACAATTTCAAGAAGAAGTCAACAAAATATGCATTGATGTTAGTTATGTCAAACTTTCGAAATGTCTGTCTGACATTGGTAATGTCATGCCCAAAGCTAACGCCAATGATAAGACTGACATTTAAACTGGAAAATATTTCTATTTTTGATATATATATATATATATATATATATATATATATATATATATATATATATATATATATATATATATATATATTTTGATATAATATATATTTGCACGCGTAGCAGTTACATGATATTTTCTGTATGTAACCTATGAATAAAAAGAAATGAACAAGAAATTTCAAGTACCTAATTCTGATCATTTTCACGGGAAAATAATCAAAAAGCAGGAAGACAGTTATTGAGTATTGCGGTTTTGATTTTTTTTTTGAAGTACGTATAAGATATAGTTTTTGAAGCCAGGTGGTAGTTTATAATATGTTCTAGATCTATTGAATGACAAACAAAACTTGAAAAGTCATCTTTTGTGAGAATGTAACGAAATTGGATTGTCTTGTCTCAAATTTACATCATGGGCTTGATGACTACGTTACCTACTGTATTATAATGGTATGATGAAACTTACACATTTTTGGAGAAATCGCCCATTTTTCCAGTTGTGTTATTCAATATTTTAGTGCTTCTAGTTTCGCCTGCGAAACCCAAATATGAATTTTGGATGGCAAAAACAGATTATTACAAAAAATGTCAATTTCCCAAATTTTTTAAACTTATTTCCATTTTCAATTTTTTACTTTTGACGGCACGTGTCAATAAGAAACAGAAACAAATATAATGATGAAACTGAACAGACGAATATTAAAAACAGAGTGGAAAATTTTACTTACTTATGGAAATAGTTATGGCTGCACAAGAAAAAGGTTATTTCGAAATATTACTTGTCAAAAAGTCAAAGCAATATCAGGGGTATAGTTATCATTTGGATGATAACTGGTGTATACGAACTGAAGCCTTTGGTCGTATGTGGCCTTAGAAATTAATGGTCATTAATCAAATTTCTATGTTATGGGTTGTCAGATGATCTTTATTGTTGCTCGACAGCTTTGTCATCAGATGGTTGTCGATTGGTAACCGTGAGTGGTACTCATTGAATCAACAACTACGTGAGCGTTGACTATCGACCTTTGCTAGGAATCGCATATTAAAAGGCAATACCTCGTTAATTTCCAGATAAACAATCACATTTTGAACTCTCCCTTTTTTATTGGTTTCTTTTTGGATAACTTTACTATCAACGCTGGTGTTCTCTATCAAGTACCTATTAGAAGAAACCAAAAATCGAATATTTTCTATGAATTGATGGATGTAGCCGTTACTACGTGGAAAGAAATCATAATGAAGAAAAGGGAATTGAAACTTTCTATTTTTTTTACTATTTTTATTTGTAAGTAACGTTACGAATGTCACGAATCCAACCACCATCAATCGACAAAAAGAGGAATCATCAAGACTCTATTAGACCGTGCTTTTGGGCTCTGTAATACAAAGGAAGGTCTCGAGAAGGAACTAGACATCATCAAAAATGATCTTCAGCGGAATGGATACTCTAAAGCGATGGTAGAAAAGACTTTGGCTAAAAGACAGCAGGAGCCTCGCAAGGAAGAGAAGCCGTCACAACCAGTGCTTGCACTTCCCTACATCAGAGGATTATCGGAGAGGATAAGAAGAATTGGTTCCAAGTACAACATTAGAACCTGTTTCAGATCCGGTAACACTATCCGTAACAGCCTCATGAAAACCAGGCCCCCAAACGCGGACTGCGATTGCAAGAATTGCATTTACCGGATACCCTGTGAATGCGGAAAATCCTATATTGGTGAAACTAAGAGGCCATTGAATGTTCGCATTGCCAAGCACAAGAAGCACACACAGCGAGGAGAAACCAGCAAATCAGGAATAGCAGACCATGTTTGGACCCATCAACACAACATCGAGTGGTCCCAAGCTGAGATCTTGCACAGAGAGGAACATTGGTTCAGGAGAAAGTTTAAGGAAGCCGCATAAATGTTGTCCAACAACGTATTCAGCCAGGCCAGCGTAGATATACGAAACATATGGGAACCCATCATCAAACGAAAAATGACCAACTCCCGCCAAAACGGTCATCTCTCACGGAATCAGTAAAGCGGAAAATGGAAAGTAGAGAAAGTGAAAGTATTTCAACGACCTATAAAATTAGTCATCTCTCGGAGGAATCAGTCCAGTCATCACCCGAAGACAATTGTAGATACCAACAATCGAAACGTCGTGAACTAACGTGACTTGGAATCTCTACACTTTTTATTTTTTATTATTTTCTTTTTTCATTTCTTTAATTTTTATTTATTCAATTATTATATTTTTACTTGTAGGTTATTTCACTATCATTTCATTTCAGGTTTATTGTTGCTTAATATAATTGTTATTTTCAACTATTCTTTTTTAATTATTCTTTTTTTACTTGTTTCAGGGATTTCAAATCATTTTATATAGTAGACAATGGAAGTCCGAACTAGTGAAATTTATACATTAAACTTTTTATATATAATGTATAAGTTTGAAAATGTCCTTATAGGACGAAACTGCAGTAGCGTTAGTTACAAATTAAAGTGGTAAAATACATATAGAAAGTTTTTATTCTCTTTTCTTCGAATATATTTTTTTTTGATGCCCGAACATCAGCTGCCAATAGTCATCTCCAGCAACAGCAACAGCTTTTATATTTTACAAATAATCTGGAAAAAAAATTCAGCTTGGGATGACAGATTTCAACGAAAAGCCAGCCATCTGTTTTCTCTAATAATAAAAGACGGACATCATGATGTCATGGCATTGGGTGCCATTAGCTGCGACGTTAATTTGTTGGGTGTCAAGTTGGACACAATATGTCATGACATAATTACTATACCGCAATAGCAAAGTTAGCTTCTCAGAAAGTTGGAATGATATTTCGAACTAGAAAGTTGAACACATTTCAACAACTTTTATTGCTTTATAAAGCCCAATCAAATCTTTGGAAATTGCTCACATATAGCATACCCTGAGGCTGCTAGGTTTTATACAAAAATGAACCATTTCGTCTAATTGGACGCACATGGAGCAAACAACCTGGATAGTTCAAAGTTGGAGATTTGTCCCTACTTTCGTATGAAGTAACAGTCCGCTCGAATCCACCGAGAACAGTATATGTCAGAAGTACACCGCAAATTTTTTCTGTCCGTCGCTCGAGTTCAACTCAATATATCTCGAACTAAAATTTTCAAAAATTATTTTATTTGAACACCATCATCCTCGTGAAATAAACTTCACTACATCGTTTTACGAAATTAATATAACCTACACAAGCAGCATTCTCCGAACTATTTACCTGCAGTGCTTGTGCATCTCCTTATAAAAAAATGCGATATTACTCTAATCTTTGTCTCGGAAAGTTTCTGATAGTCCAAATAAATTGTTCCGAAATTGAGTTTCCATTCAGGAGAAACATTCCCAACCAATTACAAAGTTATCAAAGCTGTGGAGGCGCGTTGCAAGAAGCTCGAGAAAGATGATCTTGGCATTCACGTTTCAGCAGAAAACAATATCAAATTAATAATTGTATCATGTGTTAAGTCACGCGAAAAACTAGAAAAGAAAGGTGATATTTTAGGAACCATCACACTATTCCCATCTTTGAAATTGTCTAATTACCATGATTTTTAAATGGTTTGAGGCAATGTTTAGATATAACTTATAGACTCATAAAATTTGAAGGGAAAATTGTTAATATTAAATTGTTGTGAAACTCATTCATAATAGGGGATCCCAAGCGGGGATTTCGGGATTTACTAAAGCGCGGCAGATTAATATACAGGGGCATACCTTGTACCCGGTTAAGTTCCTCCACCAAATATGAGCCCTATATATATAAGGCCGCCTGTGAAGGGTAAAGGATCAGATTAGTAAAAAAAAATGATTATCAGAAATTCTCGAGCGCATCAGATTAAGGAAGGGTTAGTTAATTACCTGCTAAAAAGTGTTTATTCCAGTAATCTGACAATTTGAGAGTGACCTAAAGAAAGGGGAGGACAGCAAATTCGTAAAAAAATAACGTTATTTCGACATTCTCGAGCGAAACTAACTAAATAATTCAAGGATAACGAAAAATATATAATCTGACGATTTCTGCAAGCCGAAATAACAAAAATTCGTCGATAAAGTTTAATGCGTGCAGCTGTGTGATACCTATATTTCCCTCTCCGAGTTTCTATTCCTCTATTCTCTATTCACTTTTTCTCTATCTATCACTCTCTCACTCCGTCCCCACTCTGAATTCTGTTGCCATGACGCCATCACAGCTGATCACAGAGACTTGTTCGTGATGAAGATAATGATTAATTAACCAATTAATTGATGGATGTTGCCGTTACTACGTGGTAGGAAATCATAATGAAGAAAAGAGAAATTAAACTTTCTATGTTTTCTACCACTTTTATTTGTAACTAACGTTACTGCAGTTTCGTCCTATAAGGACATTTTCAAACTTATAAAATATATAACTTATACTTATACAACATATAAGTTTGAAAATGTCCTTATAGGACGAAACTGCATTAACGTTAGTTACAAATAAAAGTAGTAAAACATAGAAAGTTTCATTTCTCTTTTCTTCATTAATTAATCAAATGATTATAAAAAATTTTATTTTTTTGAGCATTTAAAAAAAATTATTTTCCTATAAATACAAATATTCTACGTAAAAAATATACACTTATTCATTTGCATTCTATTTCCTGAGCTTTTCAATCAATTAAAATCAATGAATTGAATTTTTTTTATATTGTTTTTGTCAAATTAAGCGAATCCCTCTAGATAATCGTCAGATTATGAGACAATACGTCTAAAACATAAAGATGAACCATATATATCTTAATCTGACGCGCTTGAGTATTTTAAAATGGCGATTTTTTTTGCACATTATAATGGCCGCAAGTTTGCGTCAGATCGAAATCGTCAGATTTATTGAATGAGAGCTTTTTTTTGTTGCACTTAACACCCCCATAGAAAATCTGACGCGCTCGATTAAATTTTGTTCTTTTCACTTTTAACCCTTACGTACAACCACCCACATCATGCAAACGATCAGATTAACATACCAACATTATTAAAAATACGTAGGACATTGATGCTATCAATATCTGACGCACTCGAGTATGTCCATACAACAGTATTTTTTTACATATTTAAAAATCTATAGCCGCTTCCCCCACCGATGAAAAGGTATATATTGTATAACATTTTTTTCTTCTTATAGTCTAAACTTTGCAACCTAATATGTCTCAATGACGCTCGAGTAAATCCCCATTTTGCATCGTTGGCTCCCCTGCTATTAGATGTATCTACGCTGTGTAATTGGTATTGCAACTGAATATAGTTGTGAACATTGATGTTGAAGCTCCAACATTTTTTACTTCGAACATTTCTTAGAAAATTGTGATATTGAATCTGACACGCAATAAAAAAAATTGCAGTGCCAAAACATTTAACTCGCCGAAAGGTGTTGCTTCCGGTCTAAGAAGAAAGTATGGAAATCCCTAGAAATTTCACAGGTATACATGTATTTAGTTCGAATAAAGGACAAAGTACATCTTCACAGAATCTCACTAGTCATATAGTTTGGTTCATGGATATGTTCCTCAACTTGAGGCCATTGTCGTGGTCAATTTTGCCTTAATATCTTAAATGTCAGTTGAAGCTACAAAAATTAATTTTAAGGAAAATATGGATCCTATGAACTTTTTGAGTTATGATTGATTGTAAAGAAGACAATGACGATGATCCGCTCTGTTTTGA
This sequence comes from Leptinotarsa decemlineata, assembly GCF_025532065.1. NCBI lineage: Eukaryota > Metazoa > Arthropoda > Insecta > Coleoptera > Chrysomelidae > Leptinotarsa > Leptinotarsa decemlineata. The sequence goes on from NW_027412574.1 coordinate 1,871,454, forward strand.
GAACCAACTCGACAATGTTTCTAGCTTTATATTATGAATTGTGAGAAACAGCATACACGTTATAGCAATAGGGGAGCCCAATAGGGGACTTTGGGGATTTAGTCAAGCGCGACAAATTAAAATATGGGGCAAATCTTGCACCCTACTGAGTACCGTTACCATATCTTTGGGTACGCGTGTACGGCAGCCGATCATAATAGTAAAAAATCGATGGCCAAAAATACTCGAGCGCCTAAGATTAGAATATAATAAGTTATTGACATGCTGTAAAGTGAGCATTTCAAAAGTCTGGCGATTTGGAAATAACTTAAGGAAGTGCAAAAAAGTAGCTAATCATTATCAAGAGCGGTAGAACTTTTTTCATTTTGTATGAAATGGTTCCAGAATAAGGGGAACAATATAATAAGCAGATTTCTACAAGCCGAAGTAACAAATGACTGCTTTCAGTATTTCATAATGGCTATTATTTGTTTTCTTAAAAAGCGCGACAAGCTAACGTCACATCCGAATCGTCGGTGTTTTTCCCATCGGTGAAAAGGTATGCACCATAAAGGATGTCAATTTGAAAACTTATCACTTTCTAAATCTATAGAAAATTTGAAAATATGCAAAAATCCATAGAACTTATTTTTAAGGATCATCAACCCTCTAGCAGGTGTAGACACAACTTCTAAAATCTTAAAAGGCAGTGGGGTTTGAGTGATAATACGTCGTTTTATAGGTCGTTCAGCTCCTTTTTCAAAAAAACAAACTTGCGAACCTAAAATTTCTAAATATTCTGATTTTTCATATCTTCAAGTCAAATATTTCTAGACTGTGACTTATTAACAACCAATATCATTTTCAAATGAAGAGCAAAAACATTAGGGTAATAACGATTTTACAGGAAATCAATCTATTGAAAACACTTTTCCCACACCAGAACAAAAATACTGTCTTTCGACGAGCGTTTCGCCAACCAAGTTAGCATCATCAGGAGTTGACTCAGACTGGTGCTAACTTGGTTAGCGGAATGTGCGTGGAGAGAGTATTTTTTTTCTGGTGTGGTAAAAGTGTTTTCGATAGTTTTATTTCGTGTCAGAGGTTTCATATTCTACTTATCAAGGAAACCAGTCGTTCAACTGCAAAATTGAATTTATTTACTTACTCAAATGTCAACCTCAGGAATTTGATTCATGAATAGAAATATTTTGGAGAAAAAATAACTAGCTCAGTATCACTATCCAACTCTTGAATGCGCCTGTTTTATATTACGATATATAAATCAAAACTATTCATATTGTCATTTATTCTAAGAAAACTGAATTTTTTTCGCTGGTACAGTGAGATCACAATATTTTCTCAATCGGGAGCTACGTGCTTCAATACCAAATTTAGTTTGGGAACAAACTTCTAACATTCAGATCTCAATAAAAAGTTGATCAGTCAACTTTTTTTGGAATAATTATTGGAACTTTGTTGGGAACAGTGTAGAATGTCTGATAAATTTGAAGTACCAACAATGTACTGTCAACTTTTGATGAACTTGAAATTGCATTAGAAAGCCGCTTTATTGAAAAGAATATACATGGTGTCACTTTGAAAACTTCTTTTTCTCGATATCTTCCTTCTAGGAAATAGTATAAAAAATCTGAAGGGAAGATCAATTTGGTTTCTGAAAGAGAAAGTTTCAAGGTAATGGCTGGTAATGCCTTAACTGCCATTGTTCATCAAGTAGCACATAATTTTAAAGGGCTTTTACTTCTATTTCCAGTAGTACCCTAGAAACAAAAATGAAACGATTCTCGAAATTTATAATAATAATATAATCGTCTTTATTCATCAACATAATAAAATTAAAATACAAAATTTCAGAACAATACGCGTATAGAAAACTATACGCGTACTATTTGAGAATCATAAATGGTATAAACACTAAAAATCGAGCTAAATGGAGTACCCAAGTACTAGTTGTGTTCAGCTTCCAGTGCAGAGTTTACCTGACCTAAAAATATATGGGAACCCGTAAAACAAGACAATGAACGACCAAGTTCATCGCAGACTGATGCCGATTTTGAACGTAGGTATGTCAAATGAGCCAAAGTTTTCTTCCCAAAATGAGTTGAATGATCTTGAAAGAGAGTTAAACTTCCCTAAACAATCTTCAAAATTGTTGGCATCAAGACTGAAAGAAAAAAATTTGCTCTCTTCAGGTACTAAAATAACTGTTATCATGATAGAGAAAATGAATTACGAAGTTACTGTATTGTATTTTGTATAGATGTTAAAAAATTATTGATGAAGATGGGGTTAGCACAATAGGAACCAAACGACTAGTATTTATCCATTGACAGCTCAAAACGTAGCCTAAAATGTATTCTGGTACACAACGGAAATGAATAAGCTGGGGTTCCTATTGCTCACAGGACAAAGTTAAAATAGTTGCTAGTTTTGGATAAAATAAAATACAATGACCATAAGTGGCAAATTTGTGTTGATTTAAGAATGGTGAATATTCTCCTCGGAAAACATTGAGTTTCCATCTTTTATATATCTTTGGAACAATAGAGCTAAATAAGAACACTGATTAAGAGTAAAGTGGCCCTTGAGAGAAAATATGACGCCTGGAAAGCACAGCATAGTTCAGAATTCTAATTGGTAGGTCGTGACAAAATTATCCTTCCGTCATGTAAAACTGGGCATCATGAAGCAATTTGTTAAATCATTAGATATGGGGACTGTTTCTCTTACATTTGTCAAAAATTCCCCCATGGAAAATATTAAAGCCGGTATTTTTGATGTACTCTAAACTAGTGTTATTCAATGGAAGTGGACTCCCCTCGCCATTTGATAGAATTTTTCATTCCTTCAAAGGGGTATTCCCCAATTATGATATAAGTTGGACCACAGTTTTGTTATTCTCATTCTAAAATATATGATTCATTCTCTTCTATTTTCAGGGTACCAATCAAACTGTTAATATAGTAGTTCAGTATAGACCTGAAGAATATAATCGATTCGAAGCCAAAATCCATGACCTCAAACAGCAGATGGCAAATCCAGTTACGGGTGGAACCTTACTGAGAACGTCCCAAAAAAGATCCCTCTATGTGAGGTAAGTAAAGTACTCCAAGTGCTTTTTGAAACTTATCTTACTAAGGTAATACTATTTTTAATTTTTTTTATGGTTTCATAGATGACTTGAACATAGATCACACCTGATAGAACTAAGTACAACATTTCTTCTTACTGTTTTTTGGTGAATGACCTTCCACAATTCGAAAAATGAACAAAGTCAAAGCAAATAAAATTTGCCGAAGTTTAAGAGTCGATACTCCTCCATAAAAAATGTCTTTCAAATAATTCATGAAACAGATTTATTTCACTTCAACAATAAATCAACATTTCACTTATTTAATTAATGATCGCCACTCTATCCAAGGTTTCCTAACTTGGTCATTTCATCGCTTCCTATATGTTGGAACTTTCAAGTAACTATATACTTGCTTGCTTGCCTCCAGTCACTCCAGTCGCGTTCGTTATAGTTGCCTATCACATTGCCTATCTTTCACATCCCTCGGGTCTGCTTCAGATCTACATACCTTCAGCAAAATTACGGAATCTTTTTCCATCAATGTGCTTTCTCTCAATCCAGAGTGTTCGAGAAGACATTATCGAAAAATGAAACTTCAATGAGCTGATCAAGTGCTGGTTGATTTTTCCACTTGAAAACGTATGCACTACAGAAATTCGTTAATGAATTCCATACTAGCAAGCCATGATGAATCCCTTGGTCTTCGACTTCAAACCGCTAGACACGAGGAAATCAAAAGTTAGGTATGTGATAAGCTAAGCCATTGTTTGTCAAGAAGACTCCATGTATTTATTTTCTTCATCATTGTCTCTGGCCATCTCTACTCTAAAGTATATTATTACTTTGATCATCATATATTGTTGGCATAGTTTCACCCCTATGGTTTTATAGAAGTAGTTTACAAATAGGTGTAACAGAAATCAAGGTAAGTTTTTTTTGGGTTTTTACAGGCAGTACATGAATATATTTAAGGCGCTCTAAGAGCGGTACTTGTGCAATTACTTTGTCGGGGAGCGTTACGTATTGAAAAAATAGTAATGGGTTTTATTTTAGTTGATTTACCATCAAATTAGTAAAAGGTGCAACCTCATCCATTAGAGAGTGTTTTCAGTATGGCATAACTTTAGGTTCCATACTAGATACTTCTATTCATTACTATATTCCACTGATTCATTTAATATTGACATCTTCGATAAATGTTCAGTATTTGCTTGATATTTAACTCAACTATATTTTTAGTGGAAAAATTACACGCCTAAACAAAGGCCAGACACTGCAGAAAAATAATTAAATTGCTCTGGGAACGTTTCCTGTGTAGAGATTTGCATTGGCTTATATCCATCACTGCTGTTGATTATATTCATTTGGAAAAACCGCCTCAGTATATCAAGGGTGAACTCGATACTGCGTCCATATAATCAATCATCCAGACGTCGAGAAGAAGAGGTAGCGAGGACACAGGCTGCAGGTGGAAGATTGGTATACATAACCATCATGCGAGAGACAGTAGTGACACATAAGGGGTTGTCCCCACTATTGTTATGGAACCTTGTAATTACTTCATCTTCTGGACCATAATGGACACTGAGCACTGGGCTATGCAGACGACTTCTCAGTCCCAGGCAGTGAAAAGATGCATGCAATAGACACCGAATATTGTAATTAGATGGATTCAGCAGGATACACTGGCGGAGTTCATATATAAGCATTAAACTTTGCTGAGAGGTCAACAACTTTCTGGTTCGAAATAGACTTTCAAATTTCTGAGTAATAACAGTATATAAGTAACGTGATTATCCCTAGACAAATTGGTATCCAATTTGACACCGAACAAATTATTCAATGCAGCTTATTATCCTACTGGTATGAACTTTTGATGGAAATGCTACATAATATATATATTTTGCAAAATGCACAAATACCAAAAATTCGAAGGATTTGGTTAGCGAAAAGCGTATCGACAGTCAGTAGGTATCTTTGTTCCGGAAATATGTTCTCATTAAATGTGGCAAAATTAACAATTTATGGGCACAATTGAATGGGAGATGAAATTGGAGATGAAACAATTGACAGAGATAATGGAAATATACTTATAAAAATTATTGTTATTGTAAAGCCCTCATAATCTTGAATGTAAGCAATACTCCAGGCATCATTTTAATTTTTCCATTTTGTTAACCTCAAAAAGTTACAAAAAGTTACTCTCCAATGTATGCTCTCGATATATTTAGTGAACATCATATATGCTGGTGAACACATGCTCTAAAAACATTTAGAATAATATGAATAGCTAATATTGATCAAATCTTGTAATAGCATTAGATGTTATCTACAATACTTCCTGAAACCTGAATTAATAATTGGTTTTATAAAGATCAATTACATTTTTGTAGATATCTTCAGTATCTTCAGTAACAGTAATCTGAAATTAAATACCAATAAAACGCATGCCATAACATTTACACAAAATGGTACTAGTAGTGTTTGTAATCTCAGTAATGGATTAACAACATTGGAATCTTCTCAATTGTCTTTTCTGGGCTTAAAAATTGACTCAAAATTGAACTGGAAGGGTCATATAAATAATATTGCAACAACTTTATCAAGATACTGTTTTGCTTTGAAAGTCATATCACAAAATATTTCTCAAAATGCAGCACTACTGGCATACTATGGATACGTTGAAAGTCGCATTAGATATGGTATCATCCTTTGGGGAATGTCTGTGGACACTCAGCGAATATTCATTCTACAAAAACAATGTTTGAGAAAAATTTTCAATCTACCTAGAACAGAGAGTTGCAGGGAAATATTTACTGAAAAGAGAATTCTTACTCTTACAAGTATGTATGTGTATGAATGTGTTATTTTTGTTAAAGAAAACATGTCATTATTTGAAATTTTTGATAGGAATCACTCTCATAATACCCGCAATAAAAACAGTCTTCTCAAAAACTTGCCTGTTAGAAAAATGAAAAAGGAACTAAAAATCATGCTTTTATCAAAGGCTTATTATTCGGTAGAAGAATATTTCGCTGATAGACTTTGAATTGTCTGCCTGTTTATATTCTTTGTCTGACTGTTTGTATACTTTTACAATGTTATTATTGTACTATATGTTTGTCTGAAATGTCTTGTAGTATGGATATATATATATATATATATATATATATATATATATATATATATATATTTGTTTTTTCATTTTATATTTTTTATTTTTATGTTTATTTTTTATTTTATTTTGTAATTTTTATCATACTCCTTTATACATTGACATGTTCTACACCCGCAAGGGTCTTTGTACCAAAGAACTAATAAAGATAATCTATCTATCTATCTAACTGGCTTTTCTCCATTTCTTTCAACTTGATTTTTTGACCAAATAAATATATTTTTGATAACTATTTCTCCACTACAAATGATCTACTTAAAAAAAGGGAGCAATGCCTTACAGAGAGGTATCCAGATATTTTCTAAATTAATACAAACACAACTGTTTCATGTACCACTTTCTGAAAGATATAATGGAGAAATTTTACATAATACTGGATTATTTCAGTATCTGAATTACCACATCTATTGCAAATGTTTATAGAATTTATTGTGTTGTTGTGCAGATTGATGAAATTATAGTACCACCCTCGGAATATACCATTTTCTAACATTTTGATATTGGAGTCCAAAACTGAAAACTAGTTCTTTTTGTTTCAACCAATACCCATTCACTACCTACCTATTTAGATATTCAGCTTTTTATTTTTCAGATAGTGGAAGGTTATGTACCCCAAAAAAAGTAAGAAGAGAAATTTCAGTTCATTAAGTTGACTTCACATACAATTCAAATGCTATCGACCACTGTAGTTGGATTTTGGGTTTGAAATATTTGCATTTTCCGAAATAACACATAAAAGTAAATCAGGATTCTGACCAAAAATAAAGAAACTTTCATGTCTATATTTTTTTTGCCATCCCCAATTGATAACTCATTCATTATTTTATTTTGATATTTTCAGGGCTCTCTTTGACTACGATCCGATGAAAGATGATGGCTTACCTAGCCGAGGTTTAGCCTTCCACTATGGGGATATTCTCCATGTTACAAATGCTAGTGATGATGAATGGTGGCAAGCAAGGCGAGTACTTAATACAGGGGACGAACAGGGTATGGGAATCGTTCCTTCAAAAAGACGATGGGAGAGGAAGCAGAGGGCTAGAGATAGATCTGTTAAATTTCAGGGACACATGCCAAATATTCTCGAAAAGGTATGTTTTTACCATATTCCCAAAATTTTGTTTATAAACAAGTTGAAAAATATTTAGTATTGGTAATTCCATATCGACCCAATTCTTTTAATACACCTTTAAAAGAGTTTCTGTCTGCATTCTCAATGTTCTTCATTAATGTGAAAAAGTCGTATAATCAAATCAGAATAGGAATTTGAAAATTATCAATCAAGCATTTAATATCTTATTGTGTTCTCAAACTTGACATATATACATGAAATTTGCTTACTTCTATGAAGAAAAAAAACAAAAAAGTAATCCTGATATACTGGTTGTGAATGATTATATTGACTTGTTGTGTAATATAATGTAGACAGCAGTCTACTATTAATTTTGTGAAAAGTGTTGTGGCATACTGAATGTAGGGTTAACTGTTATTCACTGAATATGCAATCATTCATAATGCATTATTGTATGATCAGACTGTAAAATCCTTAGCTTTTCATGGGGGTGACAGCTGGCTAATAGAAAAACAGATTCAAACAGATTTTCCAAACAGATCTGTCAATGGGTTCTTTCACTGTTGAAATTGGTGTTAATGTAGAGTAGAAAAATTGTATATTTTTGAGTTTTCTGACGTAAAACTTGGGGAGTAAGCTGGTGAATGTATGACGAGGGCGTTACAAAAAGTGTTATCGGGCGAGTCGAACAGAAGTTGAGAGGGAGGTATAAGTTAGTGAAGATAGAAAGAGAGAGTTACGTATCGTATATTAATGTAGGAGCAAGAGAGAGATGCGAGCACACATTTACGGTCGAGAAGTCTCTGAAGAAGTACATGGAACAACATTCGATGCAGTTTTCTCTAGATATCTTTCTGATTTTCATTTGAAAACATATGATAATAATAATAATATTTATTCGTTCATAACGATCATAACATGATGACATAGAACAAGTCAATAATAAAAATAAAAAATAAATATGATAGATAAAATAAAATAAAATAAAATCTAAATACATAGACAGAAAACCCCGTTGATTGAAACAGTCGATTATATGATTGAAACCGTAGGTACGTCAAAATTAAATATAATTATGAACTGAGCCACATTTGGTAATTGTGTTGGCATTCTAATCAACCCATGAAGGCATTAACCAATTATACATTACATAGGATCTTTCAAATACTCATCAACAGAGTAATAGGCTTTGTCAATTAAAAGTTGTTTCACATACTGTTTGAATTCTCTCAGCGACATTTCTCTAACATGAGGTGACAATTTAAATAATTTGATACCCATATAAAAAGGACTTGATTCGGTCCTGGCCATTCTGTGAATTGGTATTTCCAATAAAGTTGAATTTCTTGTACTGTATTTGTTTCTATTCAATGGAGCAAACAATTGTCTGTCTGATTTTACAAACATCAGTATCTGGTAAATATAAATGCAAGGTAAGGTTAAAATTTTTAGGATTTTGAATAGTTCTTTACAGCTCGTGCGTCTACTTACTCTTTGAATATTTCTGACAGCTCTCTTTTGTAAAATAAACACCCTTTGCGCTTCACTAGATAAACCCCAAGCTGATATGCTATATGAGATTAAAGAGTGAACATGTGCATGATAAAACATAAGTAATACAGATTTGTCCACAATTTTATTAAGTTGATACAGGCAATAGCACATTGGTGATATTTTTTTGCACATTTCATGAATGTGATGATTCCACTTACAATCTTCTGAGAGGTTAAGTCCCAAGAATTTAACTGATGTTACTTGTTTTAATGAACCATTTGATGCTTTTAAAAGTAAGCTGTGATCATACCCTTTTGGTGCATAACTAAATCTTACAAAAGAGGATTTTTTATCATTGCAAACTAATTTATTTTTGGAGAACCAATCCTGTGCTTTCAATATTTCTATATGAGCAGAGTCAACTGTAGCGGAGATGTTTGGTCCATTTACCAGTAAGGTTCTATCATCTGCATACATTACAACATCACCTGCAAAATCATTGACATATATTATATAAAGCAATGGTCCCAGAATAGAACCTTGTGGCACTCCCATGGTAGAATTACAGTGAATAGACTTAAACTTGTCTATCTCAACATATTGTGTTCTATTGCCCAGGTAACTTTCAAACCATTTATATGGAATGCCCCTAAATCCATACTTTTCTAATTTATCTAGTAGGATTTTATGGTTAACCAAATCAAATGCCTTACTAAGATCCAAGAAAACACCCAGGGTTCTCTTTCCTTCATCTAGATTATTATATAGTTCATTAAGAAATGTTATTATGGCATGCGTTGTTGACCGCCCTCTTCTAAAGCCAAATTGATTTGCATTAAAGAGTTTATGAAGATCAAAAAAAGAAATTACCATGTGTGCCACACACTTTTCATAAACTTTTGCAAACACACTGGGAACAGTGATGGGCCTGAAATTTTCAACCTGAGTTTTATCACCTGTTTTATGTATGGGTTTTATTTTACCGACTTTCAGAATTTCAGGGTAGATTCCTTCCTCCAAAGAGCTGTTAATCACACAAGTTAATGGTTTAACAATATATGTTGAACACTTTTTTAACAGACAAGAGCTTATATCATCATTACCAGTAGTATGTGTAGTTTTTAGATTACTTATTATACGTGTTATATCTGTTTCTAGAGCAGGTTTGAAGGAAAAAGTAAAAGGATTGAAATCTTTAAGTGTGAGTTCATATAATGGTTCTTTTATATTGTTCGAAAGTATTGTTGGAATACTATCAAAATACTCAGCAAAATGATTTGTTATTATCTGGGTGTCCTGAACGATATTGTTATCTATATTCAATTGAATGGTATTCGATCTCATCTTTGAATTTTTATTTGTTCCTATTATATTCCAAGCAGTTTTGGCTTTATTTTTAGAGTTGGCAATCAGGCTATTATTATACTTTTTTTTTGCTACATTTAACAGATGTTTGTATAGTTTCTTATATTTTTTATAATAGGCTTTGAAATTTTCATTTCCTGTTAGAGTTAGGGCATATATATTCTTCAAATTTTTGCCGGAAATTAGTAAACCTTTTGTTAGCCATGGTTTTTTTTTTGAGTTAATCTATGTTTTAGTTTCGCAGTTTTCAGAGGAAAAGCAATATCAAAAAGGTGTTTAAAAGTTTGAAAGAAGACCTCAAATTTTTCATTTGCGTTTCCTGTACAGTGATACATATCCTCCCAATCTTCATTATGTAATAATGATAAAAAGTACTCAATATTGTACTGGTTATTAAGATCTCTAAATTGGTGCAGGGGTGTTGTTTGAATGGCTTCATCAGAATTAATGTCAATATGAATTAGTTGAGCATTTTGATGATCACTGAGGTAATTATCAACCACCTTGCTATTATATAAACCTATGTCAATATTCGTGCAAATATTATCCAGACAATTACTTGCTCTTGTTGGAGTGTTGATGGTTGATGAGATATTATATGAACTAAGAAGATCTCTTAAGGAGCTGAGGTTTTTGGATTCATCTATAAAATTTATATTGAAATCTCCACACAGTATGAGATTAGGATTTTTATATTATATTTATATTATATATGTATCTTATTTCTTATATTATCTTACTATTACTATTACTTATTACTACTTATCTATTTACTATTATCTTATATATATATATATATATATATATATATATATATATATATATATATTACAATGTAGGTTTTCACGGATGGTAGAATATGATGTGTTGTTTTTCCGGGTGTTCATCCGTGGTGTACTATTCGATAGTCGACGTTTCGCCATCATCTCAGATGGCATTATCAAGACGAGTTACAGCTTCGCTTCGAGAGGTGTAACTGATGTTAGGTTCTTCTTGTGGTGTTTTTATATGGTTTCGCTTGCGTAAGTTGTATGGATTTGTTACCTGTTTTTCCACCTGAGGGTTGTTGATGGCTTTTGGCAGTTCTCCTACCTGTTTTTCTACCTGAGGGTTGTTAAAGGCTTCTGGCGGTTCTCCTACCTGCGATGGTTCATTATCAATTTGTGGTTGTCTTTGGGGGTTGTTTTTAATTATTGTTTTCCAAATCCTTGGGATGTTTAGTGAGTCATCCCATTTGTTGATGAGGCCTTGTCACTTCTAAGAGAACACATAAGAGAAAAGCGCAAAATTTTAGCAGCTACGGAGAAGGAAAACATATCAACTACATATACAACTGAGCCAGACCCTGAACCCTTACATCTGGACCGAAATTGACAAAATCACCGCCTGGAGAACAGAGACAAACACACAAATAAAAACAGAAAAACTTATGAAAAAGTTTGAGCATCTCGGACACACCACCAATTCCAACACGACTTCCGAAACCAAAACGGTAGTGTATAATATTTCGGATCACACTCTCACCGACGACGAAACACACGTACTCAGTAGAGGTTTCAATTTTGCCATCACACCAAAAACAGTCCCAAATGAGGAAATAATCTCCAGTTTGGAAGCCACCTTACAAGACATGCCACCAGAGACCGCAGAACCACCCAAATCCAACTTACCAAGGAAAGAAAGAGATGCCCTTCAGAACTTGAAAAAGAACAAGAACATTATAATAACACCGGTAGACAAAGGCAATGCGACAGTAGTCATGAATAACACGGACTATCAGAAAAAGATGATGAACATCCTCCAAGACGGTTCTTATAAACCATCAGCCAGAGACCCGACGACATATTTAGAGAAAACCACAAAGGCCAAAATCCAGTCTTTCAAGCTAGGTCGGGAAAACGAGCAGAAAACCATACCTCGGGAAAAGTCCAGCAAATGCCCGAAGTTGTATGGCCTTCCAAAAATTCACAAGACGGACGTTCCACAAGACCAATAGTGAGTGCCATCAACTCACCGACACAAAATCTAGAGAAATACTTATCCAAAATCATGCAACCAAAGACGGAGCTGGCAGAATCTTATGTGAGAAACTCAGAGCACTTGGTGGACATCATTAAAAATATCAAACTAAACGACACCGACATCCTTGACAGCCTAGACATAAAATCCCTCTACCCGAGTATACCCATAAACGAAGCCCTAGCCACCATTAGAACTGATCATAGCTTTCCGCAACATGTCACGGATCTAGCAGAGCACTGCCTTAAAACACCTATTTCATATTTGACAACCATATCTATAAACAGGTAAAGGGAGCTCCGATGGGTTCCTCCCTATCGCCCGTGATCGCCAACCTGTTCATAATGCACTTCGAGAAAGAAGCACTTAACAACGCCCGCCTCAAACCAACCCTGTGGAAAAGATATGTAGACGACATATTCATTATCTGGCCCCACGGAAAACAAGAACTAGACCGGTTTGTGACCTACCTGAACAACATCCATCCCCGCATCCAGTTCACTACCGAAAGAGAGGAGAACAGGCAGCTACCTTTCCTAGACCTACTTATAACACGAAAACCAACTGGCACCTTGGGTTATACAGTTTACCGAAAACCCACACACACCAACCGCTACCTACAAGCAGCATCACACCACCAACCTACCCAGCTACAATCCGTAGCCAACACGTTAATATTCCGCAGTTTCCGCCTAACAGAACCAACAAACAGGGCAACAGAATTGAGGGAGACAACAAAGGCTCTGCGACAAAATGGCTACGGACCAAAAATCATTCAAAAGGCTATCGACAGACAAAGAAGAACCAAAAAACATCCACTAGATCGACAGAAGACTCTCCACACGACAGACAATCTGTGACACTACCTTATGTCAAAGGTGTGACCGACAAAATCGGGAGAATACTAAGACGTAAAAACATCCGGACAACCTACAAATCGCACAAAACGATATCCAGTTGGCTGCCCAGACCGAAAGAGAGAATTTCCCTAGAAAACCAAGAAGTATATAGCATCACATGCGAGGACTGTGGTCAACAATATATCGGTCAGACCAACAGACGTATATCTGCCAGAACCCAGGAGCACAAAAACTCTATAAGAACAAAACAAACCTCCTCTGCCCTCTTTCAACACCATCTACAAACAGGTCACAAGAATAATTTTGAGTCCACAAAACAGATAGCACAGGTGCAAAACCCAAGAATTCGACAAATCAGGGAAGCTATCGAAATCGAAAAGCAAGGCCGCATCAACAAAAGGGATGACTCACTAAACACCCCAAGGATTTGGAAAACAATAATTAAAAACAACCTCCAAAGACAACCACAAATTGATAATGAACCATCGCAGGTAGGAGAACCGCCAGAAGCCTTTAACAACCCTCAGGTAGAAAAACAGGTAGGAGAACTGCCAAAAGCCATCAACAACCCTCAGGTGGAAAAACAGGTAACAAATCCATACAACTTACGCAAGCGAAACCATATAAAAACACCACAAGAAGAACCTAACATCAGTTACACCTCTCGAAGCGAAGCAGTAACTCGTCTTGATAATGCCATCTGAGATGATGGCGAAACGTCGACTATCGAATAGCACACAACGGATGAACACCCGGAAAAACAACACATCATATATATATATATATATATATATATATATATATATATATATATATATATATATATATATATATATATATATATATATATATATATATATATATATATATATATATATATATTGAGACGTCATTGAAAATTATGTACTTTGAGAATTTTCAAGCCTTACTAAGATTTGGGATTATATTTTGGGAACCAAATACACATTCACCCTTCAGAAGAGAATAATGAAGTGTTTATTCAAAATGATATATTAGAAAACATTCATTTTATGCCTCCATACGTCTCATTAATATGCTACTTGAAGAAATTAAAATATCTTCCTTGTGGAAGTAGAACCATATGGAATGAAAAAATTCTTAAACTATCTTTATTAGATATAGTGAAACTGTAAAACTGAAACTGTTTCATTTTTTGTTTTTCGTAACTATTTTGTTAGAACACAGTCTGAATTGAAGATTATTATTATTATGGTTATTATTGTTCAATTTTGTATTATCAAAAGTCTAATAATTCATTGATAAAAACGGTGGTGTTGAACTTCAGATGTAGGTTTTCTTTTGAAATTTCAAATTATTTGGTATAACGGGTGAAATAATTGTATACGGAATGAAAAAATCATTTAAAACCTATTCCGATTCAACCTGAAATGAACCCAAGTGAAGAATTTTAAATATAATCCAATATTTTTAAATAGAATATAAAATTCTCCGTTCAACAATATAGCACAACTGACCATTTTGTCAGTATGGCGACACATGACGTCATTTGTGGAAATATTTTCGAACAACTTGATCCATTGAAAAACAGAAGAGCAAAGTTTGCTCGATCTCCAAGTAAAAATTCATGGATTAAAATTTTCAACCAGTACACGTACTTTTTATTAATTTATCTTTAAAATCCTAATAGGAAGCGGTATTTTTTTAAATTAATTAGAAAAATGTATCTCTTGAACTACATAATAATGTCAACGATCCCGGGCGATTCATTCTTCTGTGATAGGAAAAAAGTTGTTTGACAGTATTTCCCATAGATAAAGTCATATTGAATTTAGAGAAAATGGCTCGTACGCCGCCTATTCGAAAGGACATGGTAACTTCTTGATATTGTTGAAGAGAGAATTTTATATTCTAGAAATGGTCTAAAAAATGTACATGGTTTTGTTTGAAATCCTTTTTTATTTTCGATTGAACCGAAATATATCATCAATTATTTTTTATCAGAAATATCGGCTTCACTGAAGTATATTCACGTTTCTAATTTCAGAGTTCTCACCCCTGAAATAACTGAATAATATCGTTGTCACCCGATAGGTATATTTAACATGAAATTTCAACTCCATTCAAAAATTCATATCGATATGAGTATTTTCTCCTAAATAACCCAACAACATGATCAGGAAAGGAATTCAATTTCGGCGATATAAAAATTGGACTGCGTTGAATTTTATCAAATTCTTCATACAACACCTTTTCCAGAAATCTCCATGGTGACATATGATAAGACCTCTTATAAGCTAAACTTTCCTTCCTTTTTTTCAACTAACTTTTCCTCCTTTTTTTCTATTCATAATTCAAATTGACGATATTTGAGGTATTCAATGACCTTCAATACATGAATGTATATCAAATATTTTCTCAATTTTCTGGGTATAAGAAACAATAGAATGTTATGTGCTGAGGCGCAAATCGTATGAAGAAGTTGGATAATTGATCTCACAGGAAAACGCATCTGTCATATAGAATTTTTTACATACTTGTGAAATGTATTTTTTTTTCGTTTTTTTAAATAATCAATTTTTATGTACAGATATCAAGGTAGAGACATTTTTTAATGCACTATGATATGCAGGGTGCCTAAAATACTGTCGTGAGTGGTCGTCGATTTTTAATTAAAGAGAGACAGACACTCTTTTTCGAATTTTATCACTTCTCCACTTCCACCGCCAAACGAGGATGACAATAACTTTAAAAATGTTAAGTGCCATAAGGGAAATTGCGTATTGGGAAAATTTCCATCAGATTTTTTAAGTTACATTTGTAATAATTTGTAATGTTTTGTATTGCTTACCATTGTATAAATATTATTCATTCATTTTTCATTACAGCAATCAACCTTAGATAGAAAAAAGAAAAACTTCTCATTCAGTAGAAAATTCCCTTTCATGAAAAGTAAAGATGATAAATCGGAAGATGGTTCTGATCAAGAACGTAAGTATGTTTTATTAATTTTTATTCTATGCCTTCCTCCTAATTTTTGTTAAGTACTTCACACTTTTTATTCTTTCTTGTTATCGATTGATTGTTTTTATGTTGACCGTATATTATGTAATCAAACTGGTAATAAGAAGTTATTCCAGGGGACAGGCGGGTTCCTTGAATGTTTTGACTTTTAAAAATTTCATTCTTGATTGAAGATAATTCAATTGAATTATATTTTTTGAGGTTACAAAATATGCTGGTCTATTTATTTTTCAGTTATGACTTTCACTTTTTATTTTGTTTTCACCTTTAGAAACCCCTTCTGACCAACCTAATGATAATGAAAAACCTCCTCAATGTAAGTACCTAACAGTAAATAATTTCATTTATTTTTTGAAATTGATTAAATTATCTCTTTATTCATTAGTAATAACTTGGGAAAATTATATTAACAGTTTTGTGTTATCCTACTAATCCATCAGCTTTTGGGCTAGCTAGTTTGGTTGCTTTCACACTAATTATCCAATGTAGATAAAATAATTTGTAGATAATATGAAGTATTTCATTGTGATAATTTATCTTGTTTTATCCAAAACACTTTGAATGATGCCTGGAAATATGCACTTTCCTTAATAATTTAGGTTATATTTTTCCTCATCGTATTGACATCCAATATTGAGTCCTAATTGGGCTTTCAAATGGCAGCTTTTCAATTTTTTTTCATTATATTATCCAAAAGAGATGATAAAACTTTACCCTATATTTAATGGACGAATCATCCCTCTTGCTATATTTTAAAGATAAAGTTTCATATTTCAACAAATATGCAATTTTAGCAAATACCAGTAGTTGATACCAACCTGGATATTACAAAACCTTTATATTTGTTGAAAAGCTACTAAATAGTAACTGGAACGACAAATGAATAAAGCTTGAAGTAAGAACAATTAACAAATTAAACTGAAATGTAATATACTGCAGTCCTTTGAAAATTTAATAATCTTAATTATATTATAAAGTTGAAATCATAAATTTTAATCATAGAAATAAGGAAGTAATGTTCAGATGAAATCATACTCAAAGTAGCTGAAATATTATCTGGAAAAAAATGCATAAACTTACACCCAAAATATTTTTTCATCTTTTGAAAAAAAATATATTTAAAAAATGTATCAATACTTGATTTTATATTTTACTACCTTTTACCCGCGTCTTCGCTGGCATTTATGCCATTAAATAAGTGTCAGTACAATAGAAATGAATCAATATGAGAACTAAATGACGTTGAAGTAGCTTGATTTTGAGATTTTTTTTGCAAACAATTTTTTTATCTTACATAATTTTTTTTATGAAAAGTATCCTATGTTACTTCTAATACCTCCAAGAACATGTGTACAAAATTTCATGATGATCGGTTGAGTAGTTTTCGCGTGAAACTGTAACAAACAAACTTACATTTGCATTTATAATATTAGTAGGGATAATACTTTCTGAGATTGTATCTGCAATTGCAAATTCATTTTCTATTTTTGAACTTTTCAGATCCGAGTCTATTTTGTATATGGTATAAGTAAGTTGCTGTGCCATTCGATATAACTTTTTGCTATCAGCTATTGGCCATTATAAATGATGTACTTCTTTAGAACTTTTATGAGTTCATAAGTATACAAAATTGTCTTTCCTCTACTCTTTCGTTTTACAGAAAACACTGTTTTTTGAGAAAAATCATTTTCATTACTTCATTCAACATCATCAAATGTATAGTTGTATATTTTTTATTAATGACATGAGCTTCCCAGGGTTCTGAATAGTATTTTGTATTTTTCACAGTTTAGCATTTTTTTTAATCTGCAGTTTTTTTATATCTGTGTTTTATTTTGTAAATATATTTCGTGAATTTTCTCTGTAATCAATTTAAATGGATTTGACAGACTGGCATAGATAATTCAATAACGTGAACCTTATAACGGGGTTGTTCTTTTCATATTTAACTATGTGGTTTTTGATTACAGCTTTCATGCTTTGTTATACTCAAGAGGATGCAAATGCCGAAGGTACAGTATTCACTTTTCCCAACAAAACATTTTTCTTCTGAATACCGCCTTGATTTTGGTTTACTACATATACTTTTTTCTTTTTTGGCTTCTTTCTGTATTGCAATAAGTACAGGTGAAATATTATATCGCGTCGAGCTACCCCATATGGAAGAAATAACGCTAATTTATTTGGAAGATAATGACAATTTAGCAGACATTAGTAAGTGTTAGTGTTGTGGTTTGCATGGCGAACTAGCCCCTTTACACTGCACTGATATCAGTTCAGGGTATTTTGACTTTGGTAGGATTGTCCTTGCTACAAGATTTTTATTTTATTTCTAAGAAGTGCTGCGGTTAATATAACTCAACCTAGCATTTGCAGACTCAAAGTCCGATTTATCAATGTTTTCTGCTTTTGAGATGAATCAGTTTTACTAGAAGGTATATTTTAATCATCAGCAAATGAATCTAGTAGTAAATGCCATCAAGTACATATCCTTTGCATGAATTACCCGATGGTTTTTGTTAACTTTTCGACCTCACTTGGGAAAAACATAGTAGAAGGATTCAATTTGGGGTTCAATAAGTACCAATTCAATTCCAGAGAATATGTCCTACCAGTCTGACAGAAATCATGAAAGGTCAATTGGCATAATTGAAAGTATACATAGTATGCTTGAATATATTTGAACTACTTCTAGAAAGATGCTTTCTACTTTTGTATTAAGAAAGCGTCATTTTGGAATGCCACCCAGTCAGACATAAATCAGTATGATGATTTCAAAGAGCTTTACTGTGCATTCAATTAATTTTGTGAATGAAATTATATAATTGACATCTTACACTTACACCCTAAACTAATTCGTCAATGAACCGACTAAGATGTGTAATTTTAGTGCATTTCAATATAGCTACAAAATTTGAAATATCAACACTTTTGATTTTGATAATAACATAGGTACAATTTATTGCAGGATTTTTACTAAATGGTTTGAAAAACCGCCACACTCGTTTTGCTTAATAGTTTTTTGTAAAACCCTATTAGTGAAAATCTTGATTTAAATTGTATCAGTTACCGTTAATATGGGTTTTCATCAAGTATTGGCCAGTTATATCCAGTTTTTGAAATGATGTCTTGCTAATAACGGCCGCCTTAATACCTCATCATATTGAAATATGAGCCAATATATTCCAGCTACGAGCTCTTGAACCCCTATATGAACAGAATTTACTGTTAAAAATGTTCGGTAAAATATTAGATTTGAGAGGCAGAAAGATCCTGTTGAATATGCAAATCTCAATAATTTTCCTGCAGTTGGTTACAAAAGTTCCGTCTTTTATACTGTGTTAGACTTCTGCAAGAAACTGTTAAAGATGGACCATCCACGAAAGTATCTTTAAAAAAAGGAAAATGTGCGACATGTCTTTAAACTTTTTGAAATTATGATCATTACGTGTTCATATGAAAATAGTTGTTTCAAAAAGAGTTTTTCTTTTGTGTAATTCAATGCTCATGTGAAGGCAGTTGTTTCGAAAGGGTTTCTTCTTCCAGTTCGTTTCTGAAAGAAATTTTTGTGTATGCACTATATATCTTTATATCTTTTAAAAGAGATACCCACTTGTTTCGTTCAAGTAAAAGAGATACCCACTTGTTTCGTTCAAGTTATCATGTAGAAACATTTGAATGAGTACTAGATCACAAAAATAATTGAACTGTAAAAACCTTATGTGCAGTGCCTTGTACATCCCATGCTGAAATTTAAGATTACCGTCTTTTTTTACCTGGCAGAAGTTTCTACAGATTTTTGTGGTTGGCAAATAAAACTGATTGTGAAACATAATTCAATCCATAACTAGAGTTTCAGTTCCTCCTACAGTCGAGTTTGAGGAAGATATTGAATCTGTTTGACCCAAGTACCAGTGAAAACAGAGCAAACTCAACAAAATCAATCATTGCATGCTATTCAAATTTTTGTTATCAGGTAGTTGACAGTAGCTGTTTATTAAAATATCCCTTTCAAAAAACTTGTTAGTATTCTTTCACTTGAATTAATTCCATCTCAGTGTAGTGATTCTACAAAGTTTTAAACTTCTTTTAATAAACTGAAATACATATGTACATTGTCAACGTCTGAGCATATCTGAAGAAATATTTATTTACAAATATTGATATCGCATTGAATACAATCAATTATTTATATACTCTCCTTACATTTTAGTAGGAGTTTGAAGCAGATTCACAGAACCGAATACGATGAAAATCACACGTGACAAATACGTTTTTGTGTAAGAGGCTTATTCCTCTTAAACCTTCATGCAAATGTTTTAGGTTAGGGTTATTTTAAGACAATGTCGGATTTTTCATTTCAGATACCTATCAATATGATTGTGATTCTGAGGATAACTCTTAAGATAAAAGAGTGACATTTTGACAACATCAATGAATAATTCCTTCATAACCTCAATCTCGTTCTAACCTGAATGGTGGAGGTGGGTTATCATCA
This sequence comes from Leptinotarsa decemlineata, assembly GCF_025532065.1. Lineage (NCBI taxonomy): Eukaryota > Metazoa > Arthropoda > Insecta > Coleoptera > Chrysomelidae > Leptinotarsa > Leptinotarsa decemlineata. The sequence goes on from NW_027412574.1 coordinate 1,892,013, forward strand.
ATGCCCAAACAATTGTCTGTGTGTTATGGAGGGACAAAAATATTTAAGCTCTTTGTATGGTTAAACTATGAGAAATATATCACCTAAAGCTGGTTTATTCTGAAGATGTAAATACACATCACTAATAACCCGGTTGTGCGGTATTTCAGTTTAAAAAATATTTCATGCAATCATGTGTACCTACTTTGAGAGAAATAAAATATAAATCAACTTGTTGCTTCGCCAAACTTCCATCACCTCACTAATGCAAAAATGAGTGAATTGATTTATACTCATTAACTTCCTTATTAACCCAGAGTTTGAATGTTTTCGTTTTTTGACTAATTGATTTCACGATCATAGATTCATTTTCGACCGTCACTTTTTTTGACGACTGAAAATAATGTAATTTTTTTGTTTGTGTGATTATTTTTGTTTATTGATAGGATTGGGCACTTTTCATTTTATTGTATTATCAAAAAAATATTGGAGTAGCTTTTACTAATAACTAATTTGTTTGTAAATACTTTTTTGTGATAGGTAATTCTCTTTAGTACCTCCCAAAAATTCAGTTTAATGACTACTTCACGTGCATTTTGCTTATCTAATTTTGAATAAACCAATGCCAAATGAAATTTGGCATTGGTTCAACTAATCTTTATATTATATTCATGTTTCGATTATACATTATAATTATATTATAAAAATTTTTGGAATATTATAAAATGTTTGGAGACCAACAATTATTTTATCTTAGTTTCAGTTTTTCGGTATTTCTCATTTTCGACACATTATTTAAAGTTGCATTTTATAATTCATCACTTAGATTGAATGCGTATTCTAGTATATAATTTTTATTCAAAAGAAAATAGTGAATTCTGCATCAAGTCTTAGGCGTACTTATTTGAGTTGTACGTAAGTAGAAATGTTTGTCAAGTTTTCTTTAATTTGCCAATTTGCGTTTTTTTAATGACACTATTTTTGTCAAGTTTTATCAAAATAATATGTTCTCTAGGTAATTATCACATTCACATTTACATCTTGCCCACTTGTTAAAGTAAATAAAAAAATATGTAGAATGCATCTCAACTAAAATGAAAAACAATTTGAATCAAACATTTTTGATAAATACAGATGATTGAAGGCAATTCAAAATTATTTGTTTTTTCAAAAGCTTCTATCTATGGCAAATTCATTTGACCGGAGACATGTGAATGTGATATTCTATGCATTTTTAGAAGGTTTTGACATGTTTTAGCTTCTTTCTTAGGGAATCACTTCAAAAATTACTTGTAGTGTTTGTCATAAGTCTTATGTAGGTTTATAGTCGAACAGTTTTCTAGCTTTTAGTGTAGTGAGAAATTTTTACTAAAAATATTCACATTAGATTCGTTGAAATCAGTAATATTGGTATTATTTTGGGAATGTTTCGACTTTGCTCTCTTGTTCTACTTGTCAAAAATAACTGTCAATTATAGTCAATTGATGAAATTGACGACGAATTTTTATACAAATTAATTCACTAGTCTGTGAATTTATAATGTCAAAAGATTTTGAAATTTCGTGAAATATTGAAACATTATTTGGTGTGATTCTTTATAAAGACCAGTATACCAAAAAGCAGTTCCACACCCTTTGAGAAAAAAGGTACAAAATATTGAACCATTTTCCATCCCACTAATTGGAGAGAACATAATTTTTGGAATCACTATTCGATTACAAAGTAACAATTGAAATATTTCAACTCTTCAACCACCAAGGCATTGAATTATTTAATTTAGAAAAGAATTCAAAGACATAGTCGTTTTCATTTTTGTTCATTATAACAAAGCATACCTATTCCAGTAAACTCATTTTTTGATTTTCTATTTCTCCTTCAGTATATTATCAAAGAGAGTATTTTCTAAACAGTAATCTATAAATAGGTGATTCTACGAAACCTTCAACTTCTTACTTTCAAAAACCATTAGAATAATTCAATGAGTAGTAAAATGTTGTTATTTTTTTGGAATAAAATATGTGGATATGTCAAATTTTCTGTACATGTATAGATGGGGATCCTCTGGATGGTTACCCTGAATTTAAATTCATTTCTACTCAGAACCATTTATTTCATGAACTAATATCGTAGTTATCAGCGTGACAAAGTAATTATCATTAAAATAATGTTTTTATCCAAAATATTCTCACTACATTCAACAATAACAGCAAAGTCCGAAACATTCTAGTTCATTGTCAGTTACTAACATTTTCCAGTGATGATTATTTTCATTTTTTTTTACAGGTGGCGAAGAAAATGTTCTGTCGTACGAACCAGTACAACAGTTACAGATTAATTATACTCGACCTGTTATTATACTAGGTCCTCTTAAGGACCGTATCAATGACGATCTGATTTCAGAGTTTCCTGATAAATTTGGAAGCTGTGTCCCTCGTAAGTATTTTTTCAAAGAATGTTGTTCTCAATTATTTCAATAAATTTCTGAAATTAGATAAATATTGTAATGATACATAATAAACTGTTTTTGTAGATACTACAAGGGCAAAGCGAGAATACGAAGTTGATGGTAGAGATTATCACTTTGTTTCATCCAGAGAACAGATGGAAAAAGATATTCAGAACCATCTGTTCATTGAAGCTGGCCAGTATAATGACAACCTGTATGGAACTTCAGTAGCTTCTGTTAGAGAAGTTGCGGATAAGGTAAATATTATTGATAATTATCATGTGTGGACTACATAGTTCACCTTACAAGTAACACATTAAAGTCAGTAAAAGCATATTTTACTCATTATATAGTGATGAAATTTTCTCCGAATAATATCGAAATTATACTTATTCTAGTAAAAGTTACAAATTGAATAAGTCTTTTAGTAAGCCCATATTGAAATTAGGAAAAGAAATAATTAATTATTTAGTGCCCTTATGTGGTAATACCTATTTAATCATCAAACTTATGTTTCATCTTTATCAACTATGATTTGACTTATATTATGTAAATGATCTGGGAGAATTAATGAACTAATATTTTATCTAAATTAGGTGAGAGGCTTCAACAATCATGGTCAAATAAATCCCCCTAGCCATTCATCACATTAGTTTCTATAGAGCAGTCTAACAAGAAATAAGTACACGAACATGACAGAAATCATTAGCACTATTGAAAGAAGCACTTGTAGTATTTTTTATAAATCTTTAAATACTGAAAATCAATATTTCAAATAACATTTTGAATATCAATACCTCACATCTATCGGGACTGAATCTACAAATTTTGTAAGTTGAAAGTAACTTTTCCCAACTTTGAATTATCTAATCGACACACATTTGAAATAAAGTTGTTTGATTCTTGACTCAGAGACTTATTGTTATTATTAAAAAATATCGCCATAAGAAACAAGTACCAAAGGCAAAGTAAAAAGAGAAAAGGAAAAAACTAAAAATGGTTGAATCAGTAGAATCGTTTTTGAACGAGAACAGGTAAAGAGATGTTGAAGATGAATTACGAGATGATTGCATTCTCCCCCCTCTCCTCTCCCCCTACTCCTCTACGCATTACCAACTGCCCACATCACGTTGTTCTACTTACTTGTGTTCATACCCTCTGTCCTTCTGCCCTCCATGAAAGACCTCTCTCATTGAATTGGAAAATGTTCTAGTTAGATATTAACTAGTTGAGATATTAAAATCATATTTGATTGTGCTTCATTTTTGTTTTTCTCCACATTTTAGTCACAGCAATAATTTTCCCAGCTCGCGTATTTTTTTACCCACAAATTGTCAACATTTAGTTTTTTGCTGACTCCTCTGTCGCGACGGCCCTGTTTGTCAAACACCTTCCCTGGCTAATACAACGATAGATATATTTGATTCTAACAAGAATTGTTGAACTTAATTGCACGATCATCTTCAGACAGTTTTCAGAGTACACTTTACCAATTGTATAAATATAAAAAAAATATTTGATATCATAGAACCATATGTCATACTGAATATATTTAAAAAAAACAACTACACAAAACCATTTTGATTTTGTAAAATAATTAAATTTCTGTTTTCAAAGAGGAATTTATTTCATCATACGTGGATAAAATATGAAACTCCTATCGAATAATAATAATATTTTTTACTATAGATATGTGATATTAAAATTTTAAATTCTGAAATTATTGGAGTTTCACTTTGATATCTTTCATTGATTGTTTTTATTATTCACCTCACATTAAAATGCAATTTCGAAGATGAGGCATGTCACTTTCACTTCATTACTGAGATCCCCTTATAAAAATAACGAATCCCCAGTGCACACAGCAAATAATTGACTTTTTTAGGAAATATTTTTACATTGGATTAGATTATTGTTATGTTCATAGGAATCTCATTTTTCAAAATGATATACAGCCCATATTACTTGCTCGTACAGTAGCTTTCTACAGATGGAAAAATTAGTAGTTTTCGAGTTCCATCACAAACTAACCTTTTCATAGTATCATTTTAAATAATTTCAACATCTGAAGATCTCTTGTTGATTTAAAATCTGTTTTTTTTGCTGTTCAGTATTCCTGACTCAAGAAATCGTTCAGTTGATATTTTTGTTTCTTTATTATTTCTGTATTGTTATTATTATAATCACATCAAACAACAACAGTTGAAAACAGGAAACATTTATCATTATAGAAATTGAATATATATATATATATATATATATATATATATATATATATATATATATATATATATATATATATATATATATATATATATATATATATATATATATATATATATGTAGAATATATGGAATCTACTTGACTAACGAACGTTTGAATTGAAATGAAAAAATACATTTGATGGGATTGTGCTATCTTAGAATAGTGAATATTTTTTTAGATTACCTTCAAATGTAGATATTTTTTTTTCAAATAAGGCGGTCATTACAAATGACTGTCCTTCACACTACTTCTCTTTCACATCTAATTTGTCAAGTGATAACATGGTGGTAAAATTATAGACTTTGAATGCAAGTAAATCAGTTATAACAAGATTCTATTTGAGTAATATCCAAGAGATTTTCACTGCAAGAATACTGAATTGTGTGCCAAATCCTGTACTACAAGCAAAATGCTTGGTCCCACGCTAGACTAGAAACTAACTTGGACTTCACATATTAGAAGTCTATGCAAAATTGAGAAATAATTGTTATGCATTGAGGTTCAAAGGAAGTCACTGTAACAGAAAAGCTCTGTGGATTTTGCACTAAACTGTTTCATTTATATAATATTTGATGTCAATTTTGATATCTTTGTTATTTGCAATCATTCACATTCTCTGCTACTGAAAATAAACATTTATTATCATAATTTTCAAATAAATTTGATTCAATCTTTAATTAATTTGAATCACACAATCGTCTCAACTATCTGTTAAATATGAAAAGAAAATTAGATTCATATTTATTACAATGATTTCAATTTATTTTCAGGGCAAACATTGTATACTAGATGTTAGTGGCAATGCAATAAAACGGTTGCAAGTTGCTCAATTGTATCCCATAGCAATTTTTATCAAACCAAAATCGGTAGAATCAATAATGTAAGTGATTTTAATAGTGGCACAGAATAAAATGTTTACTGTAATTTGATTTTTTTAGGGAAATGAATAAACGAATGAATGAGGAACAGGCAAAGAAAACTTTTGAAAGAGCTGTTAAAATGGAGCAAGAGTTTGGAGAATATTTCACAGGTGAGAATATCATGAATTCAAGGATAAATAAAAAGCTTGTGTTGATAACAATATTGGCCACTCAAAATAATATTCAAACAATCACTATGTTGCTCATTGCCCAAATTGGTAGGTATGTAAAAAAATTATAATATACCTTCTACTCATAGTTGACCGGACAAACGTTTTACTAAACGATTAAGAGCTATTTAATTTGTTTCAGTAGGAAGTTCAATCAACGCATATAATTGAAGTTTAACTAATCACTGTACCTGGAAGATATTTGAGAATAACTATTATCGGTGGTACTTGATAAAGCAGTAGCGTTTGTATGCTAATTATCAAATGGGGTTAACCAATTTTGACGAGGTTTTCACTGAGGTATTGTGGTGAACTTTTCTCAACATTCACTACTTAATTCATTTCTATTGGCTCATAAATAAAAAAGTTATGCCAATTAAGGGAACATAACAAATATTTTTGAGAAAAACAAATAAAAGTGGTAAAAAACATAAAAAGCTTCATTTCTCTTTTCTTCGCAATCTTTTCCGTTTACTCCGATTAGTTACTGTGAAAATTCAATGTATTTTTATCTTATCATATTTAATAATTTCGCCTATCAAACAAAAAATAAGAAATTATACAGATACCTTAGCCTCCGAAAAGTTCTGGTTAAATGAAAATTATTCAATAATGTTCAGGCACAGATATGTCAAATTATTGATTGAATACAAAATCTATGAACGAGATCGTTGATAACGGCGACGGGGTCCCGCCAATTTCCACTTTAGAATACTAAACAAATAATATGTGCTAATAATATTAATGTCACTATTTTTCGGGTTCAAAGACCGTGGACTTTTGGAATTTCTTCCTAACGTTTCGCTGGCGCGAGTGGCTAGCTTCTTCAGAGATTTATACATCCTGGGTTAATAAATGATGACTGAATATTGCGGTTTCATAACGTGTTTTTATGTTGTGTCAGCAGGTAGTTTGGAGTGCTAATACCTGTACCTGGATCAGATAATTTGCCAGTAACATACATTGACCTTTTTCTACATGACGTCAAGCATGCATGCATTATGTAAAATACTTGTTTAGCGATTATTCAGTTACATTTTCACTTTTCATTTCACAGTTTGTATTGCTAAGAATCGCATGTTGGAAGGTAATACCTCGTTAATATTTAGCTCGCATAAGTTTCGTCCTCATCAGTGAACTGGCATGGGTTTGAAATGTTTTAAAATAACCCATTTTTGGAAACCCTCAAAAGTCGAAAACTAACTTATAATTGATGAGGTCCTACCTTTTATCGGGAAAGTAATAATAAATTGATGGATGTAGTTAGAAATCACACGTTAAAAGGTAAGACCTCTTTAATCCTTAGCTCGCACAAGTTTCGACTTTTGAGGGTTGTCGTTCGTAGGGGTACTGGTTAAAGAAAAAACAGATTTTTAACAGTCAGCCGTTGCTACGTAGTTATCATGAAAAATGAGAACTGAAACTTTCTGTTTTTTATCACTTTTATTCGTAACTAACGTTACCGCAATTTCATCCAATAAGGACATTTTCAAACCAATATAATAAATTTCACTCACATCATTCATTTTAATTCATTTATATCCACTTGGTGTCAATGCGTCATTGGCAGCATTTTGGATAGTTTGAATGATAATTCACTAACCTTAATGAATTAGTGTTTGAATTGTTTATAATTAATATTAAAAAATTGTGAATTGTCACGGTACGCCTGGCAGATGTGAAACATCAATAATAATATTTTGTGATCCCTGTGATGATTGTTAGGTACTTATATATTTAGTTAAAAATAGGTTTTAATATGAATTCCACCATCAATAGAAAATTAAATAATTCATAAATTTTTTGATGTTCCTTTCAATAACAATTAAAAAAAACGATCGTGCGTTAATCGCTATCAACTGATTTTGAAATACAACTTTATCAGTCTTTATGAAATTTATTCTTCAAGAAAGTGTTTTAGTGCATTATTTTTCATAAGAATTCATTTAAAAGTAATTAATAATCAATTTAAAAATATTATATGCTATGAAAATTCTGTAAATTTTAATCTACCAAGACAGTAGATTTTACATTTACTGACCCTTGAGGCAGATCAAATATACTCGGGCTTAATATGTAATGCGAATCTGTTTTTCCGTTAACCAGCTGTCGTACCCCTACGAATGTGAACTCTCAAAAGTCAAAACTTGTGCGAGCTAAGGACTAACTATGTCTTACATTTCAACGTGTAATTCCTAGCACAGATAAATGCACATTTCAATTGTAAATTTTGTTTTCTTTGTGCAGAAGGTTTAATTTCACTTTCTAAATTATCACCATCAGACATATTTTATTTTTAATTATTTTTAAAACTTATTTATTTAGTAAAACACAGGTTATGTATACTGTAGTAAACACACTATAGGTATCCGATCTCAGTGTAACGAAAGAGATACCGTAAAGCCGAACCAGTGGGAAGAGAAACTCACAATCACTTGCGCATGGCGGCCCGTCACCACGGCATGCGTCACCACACCAGCAATCGGTTTTACGTGCGGCTATAGGTGTTTCACATCAAAAATATATGGCATTTGTAAATTGCCGGTGTTCAGTGCTTTCAATAATTCAGGGGATCAGCTGCTCCGTATTCACTGAATACCTTATTGGTCAGTACTGATAATCAACACAAACTCTGCTGTTCAGCAACCATTCTAATTTTACTAATTTTAGACACAGAAATTAAGACATTTTTTTTATATATCATTTCATTGGGTTGATCATGGATTATTACTAATTTATGCATATTTAAACCATATAGTTTGACCCCTACGACAAATTTTTCAAAAAGATCTGATCTAATTTTTGTCTATATTAATGAATATCTGAAAATCAGTTCCTTTTTGAACATAATTATTATTATTCTCTATATTCTGATTCATATGCAGTTTATTTTTCCTATTTTTCAACTTCCATTTGGGGTTAAGAATTAAAAATTAAATTCCACGAATACAGTCGACTGTACAGTATTTGCAACATGAAAAAAGTTGCAGCTCAGACCCCCAACTACATTTTCTAGTTATCATATCAAAATTTTATTTTTCATTTTTGAGATGTTGATTTTAAAACATTGAATAATTATGATAGCAACATCATCCGAGTATATTTTTACTAACATTTTGATGTAAACATTTTTTATGCCAAAGATAAATTTCAGATAAATTAAAAAAGGGGTGGATTTAAAATGGGTTTTTTCATTAAACCGTAATGCTTAAAAGTCGAAACTTGTATTACTTGAACACACAATTATTAATTATAAAAAATTAACGAAAGAAAAAAAATTACATTGTATATTCCTATATAAGTTTGGCTTCATTTATACAACTATCTTTGGCAAAGTAAAAAATTATAAGTTATTATTTCCTACATATTGATTATATAAATCTCCCTCAGATTATTGTTTGTGCACCTCTTTGAAAAATTTATTGAATAATTTTGGGGTACCCAATTATGAAGAAATTACTCCTGCATATTTAAAGTAATAATGAAATACTAGCACTATACTTCATCTAGGTAAATGATGGAATTGGCCGACACTTGATTAAAATAGATAATGTATTCAAAAAACACTTCATTGTGAGATTTTCACTAAACAGTTTTACAAAAACGCCACACGTGTTTCGTCATACAATAGCTTCTTCGGGTGTGTCTTCACTTTAATAGTAAAGGGTGTGTCTTTATTCTTTAAGTATATATACTCTTAAAGTAAAGTAACGCCCGAAGAAGCCATTTTATGGCGAAAGACGTGCTGCGTTTTTGTAAAACTGTTTAATATAAAAAAAAGAAAAGATTTTTTTGTTTAATTTCTACCAAGTTTATTATTTGTTGGTCGGTAGCCGGGCGGTTCGACGTGGGTGCTTTGATGATTCGGTCATCGGCTGATGTGTGAGTCGATAGTTCAAGCCCCAGGCTGAACGCTCGATTTTCACTTGCTATCGTCCAACCCGTGTTAGGAGTCACACATTAAAAGGTAAGACCTTTTAAGGACGTTAGTCCTTAGATCGCAGAATTTTCAACTTCTGAGGGTTGTCGTTCGTAGGGGTGCGATAGCGGGTTAATTAGACAAAAGTTATTTTCTTTATTCTATAATAAATATGAATTTCTACAAAATAAATAGGTCGTCAATCAAACAAGTAAAAACTGTTTAGTGAAAATCTCACAATGAAGTGCATTTTGAATATACTTCATCTGTTGAGTCACTAATCTCCTTTTATACAAAATGTCTTGAGAATACTCCTAAGGGTTTATAGACATCAGTTGACGAAAGCAATTGTCCTAATGTTACACTATCTAATAGTAATTTATCTTTTTCCAGCTGTTGTCCAGGGTGACACTCCTGAAGATATCTACAATGAAGTGAAAGAAGTAATTGAAGAACAATCTGGACCCAAAATATGGGTACCTACCAAAGAAAAACTGTGACCTTTAGCCCCACCTATTTGGACATTGCCCGCTCAGTCTCAAAAATTCAATTGAAGATATTTGCCCAAGAAAAATATTATCGCTAGCAAATGAAGTATCTCTTCAGTGTCTAGTGTTTGGCAATGTCATTTAAGAGATACTGCTGAAGCTGAGAGACTTACTACCCTGTTGAATTGTGCGGTGCCTATAACATGCGTGCTTGCAAAATCAACTCACATAACTTTTTTCTTTGCCCCGGAGGACATCAAGGTTGACGAGACCTTTTGTTTTTGAACCAGTTTATGAATGTTAAAACAGTATAATAATCTCATATAATTTGGAGTAATCAGTTTTTCTGATTGCTTTATTGTAGGTAAAGGATATAGAATGTGATGTTTGGCTATTTTTCAGAATGACAGAAGTGTTTCATTTTACTTATGCTTGACTCATCTTCAGTCATTTCATTTATTCTGGATAAAATTAGATAAAAATAAAAATATGTACCTTATTGCTTTTCTAAACATTTCAGAGTTTAATAATTACCTATGTATTACTGCCACTAAGAATATATAATAAAGCAATTTTAGGCTTCTTATATAACGTAATAAACTAAAATATCTGAACATCAATAGTAATGGTAAGAATAGTTTATGAAAATGGTAAAACTATACTGATGTTTTATGTTTTCGTCATTGTGGAATATTTCAATGTTGAACGTTTGACCACAATTCATTATTGTCCGATAAACCTATATGTCCCCTGAGTGTGCCCTTTTGACATGCAAGAATAGATTTTTAAGAATTGATAAACTTGTTCGACTACTATTAGAATACCCCCACTTTTATCACTCAGTTAGCTTGTATAGATGTGGATAATATTTCCGAGTCATTGATTTTGCACTTGTGTTGTTTATAACAGAATATTAAATATATAGTCAAATTTTGAAACCTTTATAATCGATTGTTATCTGATATATAGGTGGTTTTATCAATGTTTTTTGTAGTGTATGTATATTTACATTTCAGCGATCATTTGAATGAAATGAAAAATTGAATAAAAAAATTGTATATACACGAATTTATCTCTGTGTAGAATATTTAACATGAGTTTGTTGTTATTTGAAAAAGTTGTCATCTAACTTATTTCAGTTAATAAAATGAATTTTATTAAATAGATTTTCATTTGACCTGATTTCAAATATATTTATTATTGTTATACTAGGGTGATATTTCACGATCCTCACACGAGATAAACCTCTTTGGAGCAGCGTCAAAAAATATTTGTTTTGAAAACTGGATTTTACTAATTTTACTAACGAAATTTTGTGATCAAGGAATAGATACTTGAAATTCAAACAGAATACCAATTGACAAAATGGTTAAGGCTTTAGCGGCCAAGGCTTTCAGTCTCACTACTTTTCGGGTTCAAAGGCCTCTTACATTTTTGGAATTTCTTTCTGACGTGTCGCTGGCGCGAGTGACTAACTTCCTTCATCCTGGATTGTCATTCACAGTGAGGATGACTGGTTTAAAGCGGCCCGTAGACGGTCAATATTTTCGTCAATATATTGCACAATATATTGTACAATAATATTGAGCGTCTGTAGATCACATTGAAAGATTGCCCAATACATTGAGTCAATCAAAAACAGTTTGATTTTTATTGTGTAATCTAGTAAATATTGTATCATCTGTTAGCAGTATTGCGCAATACTGGCTCTAAAGTTGTGTTTATCAAGTGTTAACATTGTCGTACGGTAAAAATGGCTGAGAAAGGAAAAGATGAAAGAAAATTTTGTTTTAGAGTGTATAGAGGTGTGTCGTTCCTTACCGGCTTTGTGGAATGTGAAGATTAGAGACTATAATAACAGAATATAAAAAAATTAACAATACGATCAATTGCTCCGAAAATATAGAGAGTATTATCCAGATGCTGATAAGTCGCAGTTAGTTAAAAAAATAAATTCGTTGCACACTAACTTTAGAAAGGAATTAAACTGTATAAGGGACACACTGCAGGTGGCGCAGTGGACATCCCACTGAATCAACTGCAGAGATATTCTTTGACTAGCTGGAATTATTTTCATTTGGTCGTGATACTCGGACGGTTCACACTTTTCTGAAGGGACCATGCCCGGTACTGATGATGGGGCAATCACCCCGAAACCGGTCTATCGGTTGGTCGGATCGACCAAACGATAGACCAACTTTGAAGACGTTGCACAGGGGCCTGATGGTTTTACTTCAACTCTCTGCGCGGCATTAGCTGGATGGGTTGTTTGTTTTTCCGTGTTGGGTGTCTGCCACACGTGCCTACAAAGTCGTAGTTCTGCATGAGAGGAAAGGGACAACCCTGAGCATGTCACAATCCACCTCTCCGGAATATTTTTATAGCAAAAAGTTAGCAGCTTCCACTTCTTCGTTGCCCCAGGGCCTCCAGACTTTCAAATCCGTCCCTGTATATAACATCATAATTTTACATTTTTAGTTAACTGAATTGTAAACCTACGGAAGCGCAGGAGGTCACACACTTTTATCATTTGTTTCTGGGAAATTCTGATCATGAAACTCGAAATTTCAACTTTAATCTAGAAATTTTGACCTCAAACTCAAAATTTCAACTTCAATCTCGAAATTTCGTCTTCATACTTCGAAATATTATTATATACATCTCATCTCACCCAAACTATTAGATATGGAAAAACTGTAATTGAATATATTGGGTCCAACTCATATTTTTTTAATAGGAAAAGTGGTCTATTATTTGATTGTAAGGTGTTTTCATTTACTATACAATTTTGGTTTTGTTTTGCTTTTTATGGATGATATGTTATTGAGAAATAAGAATGAAAATGGAAAAATAACACACCTATTTAAAAAAACCCGCACCATTCTCATAGAGAGTGGGTCCCAACTCAATCTCATGGTTAGTTTTTAAGATACAGGGTGTCAAAGTTGATGAGTGACCATTTCTTTAGAGTAATATTGCTTTCAGAAAAACACCCTAAATAAAAATGGTTCACGCGACGAATATTGCTTGCACATAAAGCTTTCAGACTGGTTTTTGATAAAAAATATTGTTTTATACAGGATGAGTGCAGTATTATTCAAAATGAAATTCTCAATCAACCCAAGTGAAGATGTTACCAAACCAAGTAACACACTGATATGCTTATCGTTTGAATATCTCAAAATTGATTAATTCAACATTTTGTACAGGGTGAGTTAAGAAGTAACAGTTTTTCTGGTGGCATTTTTTATATTTTTTTCATACTTGAGCTTTAGGAAAACTTGACCACGAACCATTCAACACACTTTCATTCAAAAATATTGATACTCCCCGATACTGCTTTGTAGTCTTTAAATAAGAAAGTAAATAATTTTGAAAAAGCCCAATGCATTGTATGTTATCAAAATGCATTGGGCTTTTGAAAACTCCTCTCTTTCATTTCAAACTTCTAATGGAAGCTCGATCTGATACACAAGGACCACAAAAAAAGAGGAATCCAAGATAAAGCAAACCAATATTAGAGTACATGGTATTCTAATTTGGTTACAAGAAGTGTATTTATAGCTAAACAGAATTCAAAACTAAAATTACTGCCACAATAAAGTTATAGGCAACATACATTTGAAAAGAAAATGAATTGCCTTCTCTTCAATACACATGAAAATGACAAATCAATGCTTGATGAAAGTGCGAATAACTCTTGTCAGCAGTTTTTGGGCCAACAATATATCGCAATAATGAAAAATACGGTTCTCCCGTGAAGAGTAAAATCTGTACTTATAAATGGCAAAATCACTCACTTAACACTCAATCATTCATCTCTCTGTTTCTCCGTATTTTTGAGTTCTACAGGAAGCTAACATTTGGTATATATGTACTTCTTAGATCTTAGATGCGCACTAAGAAAGGAGTTTCAAATATTCCAACTGGGGAGCCCCCGTGGGGGTAAAAGGGATGCGTTTACATATGAAAATTACTTTTTCATCACTGTTTCGAAGGCTGAAATTTTGTATGCGGGTTCGTTTTATGTAATAGATCTCCAATAAGAAAGGATTTCTGAATATTCCAACTGGGGCGCCCCCTGGGAAAGAGGGGGAACGTTTACATATGACAACTATCTTTTTTCACAATTTCTCCGTACCACTATATTTTGGGGAGTTTTATGTTAAAGATGTGCAATAAGAAAGGATTTTTAATTATTCCAACTGGGAAGCATTGCACCCTTGTGAAGCCAGGGCGGCTTCACACGGGTGCAATTTAATATTCATCATCATCATATAAATTAATATTCAAATGTACTTTTTGATGTGCTGCGTATGCAATGTTTTTTTAGTGTATTAATAAGATCCAAGAACTAGAATTTGAATCACTACACCCTGTTTTACAAGATGGGTTGGTAATGAAACTCGAGTGGAACTAGAGATCACACGTTGAAAGTTAAAATCTCAATAATGCTTGCCCACATGAGTTTCTACTTGTAGGTTTGTCGTCCTTCCAAAATCAATTTTAAATATGCATTCTTGAGAAAACTATCAATAACGCTTCTGTTTGCAAGCAAACTCATGACAAAGTTTATTTATAACCATACATTTATAAAATAAAAGGGTTCATGATGAATGAGAATTAAAACTTCTTATGTTTTTACCACTTTTATTTGTAACTGACGCTACTGCAGTTGCATTCTATAAAGACAAATAAAAGTGGTAAAAAATATAGCAAGTTTAAGTTATCATTTTTTATGATATCCTACCACGTAGTGGTAGGATATCATAAATACTACTACTTATAATATCCTACCACGTAGTGGTAGGATATTATAAGTAGAGATATCATAGGTAGAGGTTTTAGTTTGCAAATACCTAACATTCTGAGCAATTTATGTTCTAAAAAATCCACACTTTCAAATATTGCCACCTTTGTGTACATTTAAATAAAAAAAATTTATCAGTTTATCTTATCGATTATTGATCTTTTAATTATTTGCCATACAACTTATTATTACACTTCAATGGACTGTGTTAGGTATGATATATCGAAATGGAGAAACCTTTGGACCTTGACAGAATAATTTCGACACTAACTTCAAAAGAGGGTGAGTCAGAGCTGTTTTTGATTGAAGTCAACATTGTTACTTCGAGATATTTACTCATAGGTACAGTTATCGTATTATCTTTGTGAGAAAATAATATTTTTGATGGTATATTTTTTTAAATCAGTACATTTCCCAAATTAATAAACTATTAAAAAGTTGAGTTGTAGAAATAGCACGCAATAGTGTATCCCAATAAAAAATTAAGGCCTATTCACACATAAAATACTATTCAACTCTTGTAACACTTCACATAGGTAATGACAGACTTATCGTTGAAGTTTGATGATTCGTAAATTTTCTGCATCCTCCATCCCATGCAAACAAAAAGGAATAATTCATGGGGTGGAATGGATGTCTGACCAAATCAGAGTAAGACAAGTTTTCTTACAGATTTGATTGTGCTGCCTGCCATCTTATGATCATTGAAATGATGGACCAAAGAGTTATGTACAACAAACCGCACTTCTGATTTTTATCAATGAAGTAACATAGTATGGTTATGTTCTGGTAACCCCAATGAGAGCGAAGATATTGTGTCACGTGACACGGTCTCACGTGAAAAGATCGTATTGTTTTAAATGGAAAAATTCTTGGTTATTTTCAAATTTGTAATAACATTGAGATACTAGTAACTGTTTGATTTAAATATAGTTTTCATGCCATATTTCATAATTTGAAACGATATCGATGTGTTTAATAAAAACG
The DNA here is from genome assembly GCF_025532065.1 of Leptinotarsa decemlineata. Lineage (NCBI taxonomy): Eukaryota > Metazoa > Arthropoda > Insecta > Coleoptera > Chrysomelidae > Leptinotarsa > Leptinotarsa decemlineata. The sequence goes on from NW_027412574.1 coordinate 1,907,999, forward strand.
TTCTTTCATTCTAACCGAAGCTGCCATTGGCCAAATTGTGTTTCTTGCTAGCAATCTCATTGCAATATTTGAATAAGAAATTGATAGCAAAAATTCTTGGTTATTTTCAAATTTGTAATAACAACGAGATACTAGTATCTGTTTGATTTAAATATAGTTTTCATGCCATATTTCATAATTTGAAACGATATCGATGTGTTTAATAAAAACGTTCTTTCATTCTAACCGAAGCTGCCATTGGCCAAATTGTGTTTCTTGCTAGCAATCTCATTGCAATATTTGAATAAGAAATTGATAGCAAAAGATATCAAAGATTAAAGTAAACATATTTGAAAGAAAATATGCAGAGGCAGAAATTTTTTACTTCGGCTTTCAGTTTGAAAATTCTTGATGGTTCATAGCAAAAATTCTCTTTCAGATCCTCCAAAAAGCTAGAAAATAGATATAGCATTAGCATTGGAAAATTTGTATAATTTTGACAAAATCAGTGCAGTGCAATTTAATGTTCTATCGACTGTTTTTTTTTTCTCTGAATTGAAAAGGGAATATGTTTTCAGGAGAAATACGTTTTTGAGAAAAAGCTTTTTGGCTCCCTATTTGAGGAAACATCCAAAGAAAGGAATCAACTCTAAAATAAACTCTTTAGAAAGATGTACAGATTAAGCTTGGAAGTTAGACCTTAGAAAACATTGAATTATACGAATATTACTATTTCGTATTCAGTTTGTTCTACAAATATTCATTAGGCAATTGATGAATAGATATACCTACAGTTCATTGCAAATGTATAGATCATAATATATGAAAGCAGAGTTTTTATATAGTAATGAAACTTCACCTAATGGTGTTTCGGCTAGAAACTTTCGGAATAGAAAAAGTTTTGTATCTGAAAAAACTTCTACGCTATGGTTTCTTCGTGAAGCTAACTATTTTTTTTCGGACAATCATGAGGTTTTATTTGCCAAAACAAAGAAATTTTTTGTACTAGTAAAATAAATGAATATTTTCACATAAGTCATTCAATTTCAACTTTAGGAAGAAAAGTGATATAAGCTTTGTTGTTAACCCTGCACCAGACGCGTCATTAATTTTTACATCAAAGAACGCCTTGGGTCTGATATACCCAAAACGAGAATAATCAAATTTTTCAAATGAATTTTTATTTCTGATAAAGTGTTACATAAATCATTTATATGGACAAATAGTTATGAAATGAAAGGAAAATAATGTCATATTTTCAAAACATAAAAAAAATCGAATTAAAATAAAAACAGTATGCATGTTTAACAATTATTTCGAAAAATTTGCAGTACATAGGGTGGATTAGCCGGTTAGCCGGCCAGTGCCAGTTTTCGACCACATCAACATTAAAACACAGAAAATAGTATGCAATTCTGACCCTGCTTCGTATTATGGGCATTCCTATTTTCGGCCACCTATTTTTGCTCTACTATCAGCTTCAGCCGCCTTCAGGTAATTTTTCGAACTAGGTATTAGATAATTCAAGATGGCCGGGTTTTTGTTCGCCGTATGATCCGTTAAAGTTCTGTGGATTGTGTAGTGGAAGTGCTGCCAGTAAAAAGTGAGTATTAATGAAATTTCGTATCTTTTGAATGAGTTAAATATCATTCCATCATAACATATAATTGAGTTCATATTTTAAATTAGATAAAAGTTAATATTCAATCTCATTTCTGTAAAAGGCATGGTGGTCGAAAACCGGACAATGAAATTTCAGTCTATCCAGTTTTCGGCCATGCCGGTCGAAAACTGGTCATATCTCAGAAAAATTTCTTTCTCTTTCTCATTCACACGCACTTACCTTCATCGTTCTGCATTCAGCACATTACTTCAAAGATTGATATGAATTCAGTATCCAGTTTTCGGCCATTGTTTTCGTATGGAATATCAACACTAATTTGAAGACAACCTAAGTGGCCGAAAACCAGCACAAATTGATAACTACATATGTTTTCCATGAGATGAAGAGGAAAGACTTCTCGGCCACCTTAAACATTATCCTTATTGTTGCAGATGGACAATCAAACAAAAAAAGGAAAGAATATGCAGAAGGCTAAACAAAAACGAGAGTTCTTCAAGTATTCCGAAGATCAATTGAAACAGGCACTGTATGAAATAAGAGAACATAAAATGAAAATTCGCCAAGCGAGCAGGGAATTTGGAGTACCTAAAACCACCATTCAGGACTACCTGATGGGAAAAATACCAAAAATATCCAGGAAAATCAGAAAAACTGGACCGGAGCCATTGTTGACAATTGAAGGCGAGGAAAAAATTTGTAATTGGACCATAAATTTGGCGAAATGTGGTTTTCCGATTAAAAAATGCAACCTGATTGCCACTGTTGAAGGAATAGTCAAAGCAACAAATAAACAACATTTATTCAAAAATGGTAAACCAGGGCAAAGGTGGTATGGAAATTTTTTGAAACGCCATCCTGAGATATCGCTCCGTGAAGCAGAGGGTATAAATAAAGCGAGAGCCATAGTTACCGAGGAAAGTATTAGGTCATGGTTCAGAGAACTGAAAACTTTCCTCACCAACAATGTATGGATGGATATTTTGGAAGACCCCAACCGCATGCTAAATGGGGACGAGTCGGGATTTTCCATGTGCCCCAAAACGGAAAGAGTTCTAGCTCCCAAAGGGTGGTAAAATCTTTACCAAATTAAAGTTGGTCAAGAAAAATCCTTGATCACCGTCTTGATAGTTTTTACTGCTAGCGGAAAAATATGTCCACCATTGGTGGTCTTTCCGTACGTAAGGCCACCTAGAGCGATTGTAGAAAATATGCCAGCAAATTGGGTACTCGGAAAATCAGAATCGGGCTGGATGAAATCAAATATTTTCTACGAATACATTGCCAATGATTTTCACAAATGGTTACTAGAAAATGAGATCAAAAAGCCAGTTCTTCTCTTTATCGACGGCCATAAGTCACATATGACTCTGCCACTGAGTGAGTTTTGTGAAGAAAATGGTATAAGTCTCTATGCCCTTCCTCCCAACACAACTCACATACTCCAACCTGCAGATGTCAGTGTATTCAAACCACTCACAACTCAATGGAAAAGCACTGTGAGGAATTGGCAAAGCCGCCCAGAAAACGTCAACTGCTCCGTCACGAAAACAAATTTCTGTCAGATTTTCCAGGAATGTCTAGCAAATGTTAATATGATTAGTCATATTATAAACGGTTTCCGAAAATGTGGCCTTTTTCCTCTCAATCCCGAGAGCGTAGATTACACAAAATGTGTGAAAAACATTCTAGAAAAACAAAATAACCAGGCTACTGAGGAGACTAGGCCAGAACCAATCACAGTTAGTGATATTAAAGCATCCAAGAAAGTATTGAATGAAATTCGTGAGACATTGACCAGTTACGGTATCAATGTCAGTGTTATATTTGAAGAGATTCGGGTTTTAGAGCCAGCTGCAATGGCAGAAAATACTCATTCCGAGGAGCGTCATTCTCCTAACGAAGACATTCCGATTGGGTCCCTTGTGACAATGGATGAGCTGACTATTTTTCCAGTAGACAAGGTAATAGTTATGCCACAAGCTGGGATGGATATTGCCGAAGCAAATGATACATCATCAACAAATCCGGCAATTTTCGAAAAAATGGAAATGACAAATAATTTTGAAGATGACACCCATGCAACTGCAGCACGAGAGGAATTAGAAAAAGAGTCAATAAAACCAAACAGTTTAAATGAAGTGGATGAAAATAGTGCAATAGAGCAACCCAAAGACCTATCAAATATTGAGGAATTTGTATCAGAATCTCCACAATTATTGTCAAAAATCCCAGACAGTTCTGACATTGAAAAGCGCAATGAAACGAAGAAAATCAAAAGTTGCGACATTGAAAAACCAAAAATCAAAGAAATACAGCAAACCGAAGAAAATGAATACAAAAACTTGACAATTGTGTCAAGTCATGTACAGAATATAAAACTGAAAGAAACGGAAGCGGAAACACACCAAAATATCTCATTGGCAAACATCAGTCTGAAGAGTAAAATAGGCTCAAATGACTCTTTCAATTGCAGCCAAATATCTGAAACTGATGCCTTGCAATTGTCATCAGAAATTCCAGATAGTTCCGACAAAGAAAAACAAAGGAGCGAAGGTACATATCAAACCAAAGAAAATGAAAACCAAAGATTGCAACTTGTATTAAGAGATGTATCAAATGTAAGACTGACAGGATGTGAAGCGGTCACACACCAAAATCTCTCATTGGCAAGCACGAGTGAGAATAGTAAAATCGACATGAATGACTCTTTTGATCGCCACTTGATCTATCCAGAACCAATTCAATCGAAAAATAAAAATAGAAAAAACAAAGACAAACTCCCGAGCGCAATTTCTTCTGCGGCTTGGAGGCATCATTTTCAGGAAAAGGACAGAATCAAAAGTGAAAAGAGTGAAGAAATAGAAAGAAGAAAACAAATACGGATGACTGCCAAAGCTACGAAACAAGCACAAGAAATTAATAAGAACTCGAAAAAAAAGAACAGCAAACCCACCACTGGAAAGAAAATCAAAGAAAAAGTAGTTTCCATAGAGAACACTGAAATGAAACAAAAAATCAAATATTCTTCATGCGATGAGGAATTGGAGAGTGATACAGAAATAGAAAATGAAAAGAATATCGGCTGTGATCATTGTACAAACTGGTTCCATATGAAATGTACAGAATTTTACGGAATGCAGTATGAAGAAGTAGCAACCAAAGATTATACATGTTTTCGTTGCTCTTAAGTTTCCTTCATTAATACGGCACCGGTTGTGCAATTTATTGGTTCCTTTAGAATGCCATTTTTATTTTTATTATGATTTATATTTTGTTAAATACTTCTTATTTTGAATATTATCTCAGTTGAAAAATATATATTGATTATTTGTACTAATGGATTAATCATATATCCAAGAATCCAATGTAATAACGAATGCGTCCGAAAACAGGCACTGCATGTGTCGAAAACTAGATGATACCCTGATTGGTGGTCGAAAACTAGTACGTTATTGGCCGAAAATTGATCCAAGGTGGTCGAAAACGGGGTATATTGTAAATTTTGACATTTTTTATCATTTTGTGAAATATTGGTTAAAATATATTTATAATACCTCATGAAACTCGTCAGTGATAATCTATGATTCAGCAATAACGTAGGCTGAATATGATGTGCACAAAACCATTCATGTTATGAATATATCTATGATGAAAAATCGTTAAGTGGCCGAAAACCAGCGAAATCACCCTACTTGACAAACAGATACAGAATGTTCTAGGCATATATTTTTTTTACAGAACCGGCATGTATATTTTGTTTTCCGATCTTTATAGAAGGCACATCTTCCACGTTTATTTTGTTCATTTTCGACACGCTCAACCAACACAGTACCACAATTCTAGCTGCTAGCTGTCGAATTTCTCTTGGCAGATATTGCGAGTTCACTCTGCTCTTCATGTATTCCATCAAAAGTTCAGTACCAAGTTGTTTCAGGAAAATTATTCTTTCATTTTTTGAATTGGTACCATTTGAATTACTCCTATATATAACCATGGCGTTTATAACAGCAACATTGAGGAGCCCATATAAAATTACCATGGGCCACCTACGTGTATTTCTCGCAACATTATATTTAGCAGAAAGTTGGTCAACTGTATCAACTCCGCATTTGGTCGAATTGTACGCCTCTGCACCAGATGTCTCATCAATAGAATCATCATGGTGAAAGGTTGATAATAAAATAACCTGCTTATTTTTTTTTCGGTATATATGAAACGATAGTCACATCTTCTGTGAAACCAAACATGCTCGACATTTCTGGTCGTTTAGTAAAAAAATCATCGGGAATTTGCCTCTTATTTTTTCTAAGTGTTCCTACGATTGTCAGCTGATGATTTTTCAGTAAATTATTGGCCACTTCAACGGAAGTGAACCAATTATCCATTGTAACATTTCTCCTAGATTTTGACAGTGGTAAACAAAGCCTACTCGCTACATCAGACGAACTGTTACTAACACAAAAAGGACCTGGAGGCTGTTTACCGCAATATACTTCCATATTGTAAGTATAGAATGACCTTGAATCTACTAATGAAAATACCTTTATTCCATATCGAGCGGGCTTATTTGGAATATACATCCTAAAACGAGAACGGCCCCTGAAAGACCATAGCATTTCATCGATTGTAGTATATTTCCCAATAGAGTAGTGTTTTTGACAGTTCTCCACTACTTCGCCAAATATTTTTCTTATTGGAGCTAAATTATTTTGACTTTTCCGTTGTTCTCTCGTCTTGATGTCATCCATACGCAAACATCTTAGCAAAAATCGAAATCTTCTGAGTGTCATTGTTGCCGGAAAGATCACTTACACCTGTACCATCCTTGGACCAAAATTCAAAAATTGAGGTTCGGCCTCCATGATAAACCCCGGCTAGATAAAGAAGCCCAATAACTGCACGCATTTCTAAAATATCTGTTGGTCTTGCATCAGACTTGTTTTTATATCGATGGATTATACTTCCGATATATATATATATATATATATATATATATATATATATATATATATATTTGCACTTTCCACTAGTTCCGTGATGATGTTGTCATCGAAAAAAAGCTGCCAGGCTTCTATTGTAGATGACTGCGCCCACCAACACTGGGTTGAATGAGTAATTGTTCTTCTATCTCCTGTTCGCTATGAGATTCATGATCACTGAAATTTTCATGCTGTGGGTTCGCCACTGAGTCTTCGGAGTCTGAGAAATGTTCCAGATCAGATGGAACTTCTTCAAACAACCGAGTCAATCTCTCAATTTCTTTTTCGTCCATTATTCTGTAAGAAATATAGATTTTTTTCAATGAAATTGAAGCCTTGAATCCAAAAATAGGGATGAAATTATTTCAGATATATAGAAAAAATACTTACAAAAAGGAACGCGTTGGGTCTGCAAGACCGAAATCTGCTCTAAAATCGTTGTTATCTAATACACTGCGTTGAAACTACTGTAGTACATGCACCGTGGGCTAACTCGAAGGTACTGAGGCTCATAGCACGATACGCGCTTTTATGTCAAAATGACGTAAACAATTACGATTGCTTGGGCCTGATAGACCCGACGCGTCCACTGCAGGGTTAAGAAGATTTTTACAAATCGAAATGCATGATTTTCACAAGTTCGGACTTCCATTGTCTAATATATAAATTGATTTGAAATCCCTGAAACAACTAAAAAAAAGAAGAATTAAAAATGAATAGCTGAAAATAACAATTATATTAAGCAAAAATAACCTGAAACGAAATAAAAATAAAAAGTTAGGATATTCCAACGAATTGCCATTTTCAGACGTTTTGGTGAAGAGGACCGACAATAAGTGGGAAACATCTGTATACCGAAAACCCACTCACACGGGACAGTATATGAACGACGAATCCAACCACCATCAATCGACTAAAAGAGGTATCATCAAGACTCTATTAGATTGTGCTTTCGGGCTCTGTAATACGAAGGAAGGTCTCGAGAAGGAACTTGACATCATCAAAAATGATCTTCAACGGAATGGCTACTCCAAAGCGATGGTAGAAAAGACTTTGGCTAAAGGACAGCAGGAGCCTCGCAAGGAAGAGAAACCGTAACAACCAGTGCTTGCACTTCCTTACACCAGAGGATTATCGGAGAGGATAAGAAGAATTGGTTCCAATACAACATCAGAACCTGCTTCAAATCCGGTAACACTATCCGTAGCAGCCTCACGAAAACCAGGCCACCAAACGCGGATTGCGATTCCAAGCATTGCATTTACCGGATACCCTGTGCGTGCGGAAAATCCTATGTTGGTGAAACTAAGAGGCCATTGAATGTTCGCATTGCCGAGCACAAGAAACACATACAGCGAGGGGAAACCAGCAAATCAGGAATAGCAGACCATCAACACAACATCGAGTGGTCCCAAGCTGATATCATACACAGAAAGGAATATTGGTTTAGGAAAAAATTCAAGGAAGCCGCATACATGCTGTCCAACAACGTATTCAGCCAAGCTAGCGTAGAGATACGCAACATATGGAAACCCATCATCAAGCAAAAAATGGTCAACCCCCGCCAAACGGCCATCTTCCACTGACCCAGTGGGAGATGGCCGGGGGATAAGTGAGAGTACTCGAACGACCCATAAATAGTCATCTCTCGGAGGAATCAGTCCAGTCATCACCCGAAGACGATTGTAGATACTAACAATCGAAACGTCGTGAACTAACCTGGCTTGGAATCTCTTAACTTTTTATTTTTATTTTCATTTATATTTCTTTACTTTTTGTTCAATCGTTCTATTTTTTACTTGTATTTTATTTCACTATTATTTCATTTCAGGTTATTTTTGCTAAATATAATTGTTATTTTCAGCTATTCATTTTTAATTCTTCTTTTTTTTTAAGCTGTTTCAGGGATTTCAAATCATTTTATATATTAGACAATGGAAGTCCGAACTATTGAAATTCATCATGAAACATTGTCAATCACCTTCAAACAAAGTATTGCATGATAATATATATATATATATATATATATATATATATATATAAGATGAATAGAATATATATATATATATATATATATATAAAAAATAAATAGATAAGTACTCTTTGATCATTCCCATATTGATTTCAATTTAAGAGCCACCGGTATACAGCTGTTTCAGCCTATTGGGCATCGTCAGTACCGGGCAGGCGGTCCTCGATTGAAGACAAAATGAGAAAAAACCAAGAAAGTACTTGATAAAAATAGCTGCGTAAACGCAAGCGAAACATAAGTGGAACCACCTATTGGTGTGACACCCAAGTCAACTTGCCAAGTTTTTATGTCAGTGTTGGTGGTTTGACCAATCAACCGACAACTGCGGTAGCAGAAATTTGGGAAGCTAACCTGAAATGCCATCGGAGAAAGAATCCACATGTTTCTAGAAATGATATGAAATCTAGAAAGGTTAATGCAGTCAAGCTGCTGGAAAATAATTCCATGAAAATCAAAAAATAAATAGATAAGTACTCTTTGATCATTCCCATATTGATTTCAATTTAAGAGCCACCGGTATACAGCTGTTTCAGCCTATTGGGCATCGTCAGTACCGGGCAGGCGGTCCTCGATTGAAGACAAAATGAGAAAAAACCAAGAAAGTACTTGATAAAAATAGCTGCGTAAACGCAAGCGAAACATAAGTGGAACCACCTATTGGTGTGACACCCAAGTCAACTTGCCAAGTTTTTATGTCAGTGTTGGTGGTTTGACCAATCAACCGACAACTGCGGTAGCAGAAATTTGGGAAGCTAACCTGAAATGCCATCGGAGAAAGAATCCACATGTTTCTAGAAATGATATGAAATCTAGAAAGGTTAATGCAGTCAAGCTGCTGGAAAATAATTCCATGAAAATCAAAAAATAAATAGATAGGTACTCTTTGATCATTCCCATATTGATTTCAATTTAAGAGCCACCGGTATACAGCTGTTTCAGCCTATTGGGCATCGTCAGTACCGGGCAGGCGGTCCTCGATTGAAGACAAAATGAGAAAAAACCAAGAAAGTACTTGATAAAAATAGCTGCGTAAACGCAAGCGAAACATAAGTGGAACCACCTATTGGTGTGACACCCAAGTCAACTTGCCAAGTTTTTATGTCAGTGTTGGTGGTTTGACCAATCAACCGACAACTGCGGTAGCAGAAATTTGGGAAGCTAACCTGAAATGCCATCGGAGAAAGAATCCACATGTTTCTAGAAATGATATGAAATCTAGAAAGGTTAATGCAGTCAAGCTGCTGGAAAATAATTCCATGAAAATCAAAAAATAAATAGATAAGTACTCTTTGATCATTCCCATATTGATTTCAATTTAAGAGCCACCGGTATACAGCTGTTTCAGCCTATTGGGCATCGTCAGTACCGGGCAGGCGGTCCTCGATTGAAGACAAAATGAGAAAAAACCAAGAAAGTACTTGATAAAAATAGCTGCGTAAACGCAAGCGAAACATAAGTGGAACCACCTATTGGTGTGACACCCAAGTCAACTTGTCGGTTGATTGGTCAAACCACCAACACTGACATAAAAACTTGGCAAGTTGACTTGGGTGTCACACCAATAGGTGGTTCCACTTATGTTTCGCTTGTGTTTACGCAGCTATTTTTATCAAGTACTTTCTTGGTTTTTTCTCATTTTGTCTTCAATCGAGGACCGCCTGCCCGGTACTGACGATGCCCAATAGGCTGAAACAGCTGTATACCGGTGGCTCTTAAATTGAAATCAATATGGGAATGATCAAAGAGTACTTATCTATTTATTTTTTGATTTTCATGGAATTATTTTCCAGCAGCTTGACTGCATTAACCTTTCTAGATTTCATATCATTTCTAGAAACATGTGGATTCTTTCTCCGATGGCATTTCAGGTTAGCTTCCCAAATTTCTGCTACCGCAGTTGTCGGTTGATTGGTCAAACCACCAACACTGACATAAAAACTTGGCAAGTTGACTTGGGTGTCACACCAATAGGTGGTTCCACTTATGTTTCGCTTGCGTTTACGCAGCTATTTTTATCAAGTACTTTCTTGGTTTTTTCTCATTTTGTCTTCAATCGAGGACCGCCTGCCCGGTACTGACGATGCCCAATAGGCTGAAACAGCTGTATACCGGTGGCTCTTAAATTGAAATCAATATGGGAATGATCAAAGAGTACTTATCTATTTATTTTTTGATTTTCATGGAATTATTTTCCAGCAGCTTGACTGCATTAACCTTTCTAGATTTCATATCATTTCTAGAAACATGTGGATTCTTTCTCCGATGGCATTTCAGGTTAGCTTCCCAAATTTCTGCTACCGCAGTTGTCGGTTGATTGGTCAAACCACCAACACTGACATAAAAACTTGGCAAGTTGACTTGGGTGTCACACCAATAGGTGGTTCCACTTATGTTTCGCTTGCGTTTACGCAGCTATTTTTATCAAGTACTTTCTTGGTTTTTTCTCATTTTGTCTTCAATCGAGGACCGCCTGCCCGGTACTGACGATGCCCAATAGGCTGAAACAGCTGTATACCGGTGGCTCTTAAATTGAAATCAATATGGGAATGATCAAAGAGTACTTATCTATTTATTTTTTGATTTTCATGGAATTATTTTCCAGCAGCTTGACTGCATTAACCTTTCTAGATTTTATATATATATATATATATATATATATATATATATATATATATATATATATATATACGGTGTTCCTTTTAAAAAAATATCATTTTATGAAATATTTTGAAAACGCGACTGTATTTTTTTGTTTTTGGCATCGAGGAGGCCATTAAAATTGCTACTAGTTTACCTATTTTACCGAATTCGTAGCATCAATAATAACGGAGTTGGCAATGGTGCCGGACTAATTTGTATGCCAAGTGTGAGGATGGGCAACACTTGTTTCCGAAAATTACACATACATATGCATGAAGTCATTTTAGATTAATGAAATGCATCAAGTAGGTACGATAACCATTATTTTTTAATGACTTTCGCTAGTTGTAATTAAAATTTCATACGCCAGAATGAGTTGCTTGGTTCTATGATGTTTTTCATCAATAATCTGAGAACTTCTGCCGCAATGAACTTCAGATCATCAGGATTATGTCAATAAAATCTTACAGCAATACATATATTTACAGTCAAGGGAAATAGCCAAACTACACACTGTAAGGTTATCTCTTGGTCCACTAAAAGTAACTTCAACATCTGAATGTTCCTTCAAGAAATCATTGTCAATAATCATATCTGCTCAGAGTTCATTCATTATCAAAAATTTTAATTTTTCATGGGTGTAATCCAATATTTTAATAACAGCGATACAGTTACTAGTCACTTGTGGAATCATGACGTAGAGGTCATCATTCACCACTTGTTCAAGGCAATATAATGCATTTTTTAAGGAATCCGGATTATGGAGGTCTTACCTTTTAACATACGACCCTAGCACGGGTTGGACGATACTCAGTGAAAATCAGTCGTTCGGACGTCGGGCAGCGTTTCACTTCACAGTCGATTGAATGGGTAGACAACCATTCATTAATGATTTCATATTTGTTTTAGTGCTCTTTCAAATATGTACATTCTCTTTTCCAGCCTGTTGTTAATGCCACGGTTTTCCTCAGTTATCGTTGTTGTTTTAGTGATAGGACGATAGCCGGTTGGGTTTGCGTGAATAGTTTGTTCCACACATACAATCGACCGTCAGGTGAAACGGTGGTTCAAGCCTGAAGGCTGTCGTTCGTAGGGGGTCGACAGCTAGTTAACGTAAAAACAGATTTTCAAACAAATATTCTGATGATGCTAACTTAGCTAGCGAAACTGTCGTCGAGAGACAGCATTTTTCTTTTGGTGAAAAAAATTATTTTCAATGAATTAATTTCACGCCAAAGGTTCCAAATGCCACTTATCAACTTATATGGATTGTTTGCATCCCCAGTGACTTTTTGTGGTTTCTTATAGCGGCTGAAAATTTGTTCAATTCATCAATCGAATTCCACTGATCGTCACCAAAAAATATCATTTGAAACAAAGCATTAACCATAAAAGATCTATAGAAGTGTCCCAATTCCGATAGTGGCATAAAAAAGTTATTGAATCCTCATTCTTGAAGATTCTAGCACTAAAAAACAACAAAACTCTAATTGAAATTAAATTAGGACAGAGGACAGAAAATATGATAATGTAATATACAGTGAGTATCAAAATTTCTAAAACTAATTTCTATTTCAGTACGCGAGACTAAAAAACAAAAGATGATAAACTTGAGCGAATCTGATGTGAAAGCCTTATGTTTCAATGCTATGCGCATCTTCATGAATCAACCCATGTTGTTAGAGTTGGAGGCACCGATAAAGGTTTGTGGTAAGTAATATTCCTTGTGTATTTAGGCCAGTTTCAAATATATGTGAAATTGAATAATATGAATGAACAAGATATCAAAGCAAACGTTCAAAGAACATTCGAAGAATATCAGTAAACGTATTAGTGAGAGAGAAAATCGGAAAGCCTTGCAGAAATAATTACCCCTTCAGCGTTCTTTGGATCGCAAAAAATGTTGTCGATATACTTGAATGGAAGTAATTAGTAAAACAACAAAATATCAAATTCAATTTCTCCTCCAGCCGGAAAATGAATCAACCTGTAATCGAAATGACGTTAAAGACAATTAGTGACCTTTTCAGGTAGGCTAAGGTTGCACTCCCAAGAACTGTGTTGATACGATATTCAGTCAAAATAATATTTTGGGAAATCAAACATTATAAAATATTTTGAGTTTCAAGCGACAGATGAAAAGAAGACTTCACGAATGTGAGCTGAATTTCTGACAGTTCTTCTCTATACTGCAATAACTTTTCGGTTTCAGGTTGATTTATTGTTGCATTTGAGTTATTTTTTTTAATTTTGTTTTTCCCCACTGAATGCTTTATTTTCCGTGAAGGGTAGTCATTTCATAATTGCACATTAATTTCATTATAGTCGCCATTTTATTCTTTTCTTTCTTTTTCTTAAAGTTGAGTAAAAGAGAGCATTTGTCTGTTCCATGTGGTACCAAGGAAAGCTAACTCTGTCTTTTGGTGGACCTCCTTCTCTGTTCGACCTCCAATAAAAATGTTCATTATCATTATTATTATTACTGAATTCGATGTCAAGGTCATGACAAAAATGCCTTTTAGAGTAGACAATGGGACACATTACGAATTCATAGAAATGCATTTTGATCTAATGAATGTTGAAAACATATTTTCAGGCTCTTCAGGCTCTGGTGTCCAGATTCCCCACATTTTAGGCACTTTCCAGTGATGTCGCTTCGTCATGCAGCCGCTTTTCTTCTACATTATTTCACTTTGTGACCACATTTGTTACATTTGGAGCATCTTATTAGTCTTATCTTCTCGAAGATGGACAATTTGTCCATCCCACTTTTATACTTTCCATATTAAGCACTTTGCCCGCTACGGCATTGGGAGCGAGAATCGTGGCTGTCTTGCCTCGCATATTTCCTTCATGCATCAGAGAAACCGAGAACTTTTTCTAGCTTGCTCCGACCCCTTTCAGAATCAAATTCATTTGGAACTATTTGCATTTGTTTTGGTGTTTCAGTTAGAGTAGGCGATTTTATTAGCTCAAGGTACCTCACCTTCTGAATTTGCAAATATCTCCAGAGCCTCTAATTTTTCTTGTTTGGCCTGGGTGCCTGCATTCTCTTTTTTGAGAGCACCTCCCATCTCTGTATTTGGGTTTCTACTATCTTTGTGTCTTTCTCAGATACTTCTCACCTCTGAAGGTACTTCTTTCAACCACTTTTGTATTTTCTTCGATCTAAACTATATGCAATTTTATAATAAGGAATGTTCATCGCAAATATCTAATAATCTCAGTCGACTTTTGTGAAATTTTTCAGACGGGTTTTCAATTCCTACAAAATACAAGAGAGGATTTGCCAAACAATTTACTGTCTAAATTGCATCAACCTCTTGCGTGTTTTGAATAAGGAAGGTTTTCTATTTTGAGAAAAATGTCCAACAACAAATTGCGAGGGTGTAATTAATTGTTCATTCTAAAACTTTTTTTTAGATACGGGAAAATTGGCTAGAGTTTGTCCTATTTTCATCTTTTAAAGATCTAAAGCCATATCAATTTTATTCAAATTCACGAAGGCTTTTGAAGTTTTGATGGATATATCTGTCATATTTCAAGAGAAATTTTCAATTTCTCCGTGTCAGTACGGATTTATGTATAAGCAATCAACTACAGTTAATTCAGCTGTGATTAATCGATAATTGTGTGAGTCACTTGCTATTTGTTAAACAAACTGAAGTAGATGTAATCTACACTGATTTTTCGAAGGCTTTCGATAAGATTGACAATATTTTATTTCATAAACTTTGCATGTTTGGCTACCGTAACAAATTACTTTTTTCATTCTCATAATTTTAACAATGGAAAACAATATCTCGTTATAATAAACAACGCCGTTGTTTGCTGAAATACAAAAAGAAGTACTGACTAAAAGTAATTGTTTTCTTTG
The DNA here is from genome assembly GCF_025532065.1 of Leptinotarsa decemlineata. NCBI lineage: Eukaryota > Metazoa > Arthropoda > Insecta > Coleoptera > Chrysomelidae > Leptinotarsa > Leptinotarsa decemlineata. The sequence goes on from NW_027412574.1 coordinate 1,923,130, forward strand.
CAACATATATATCTAAAAAAATATTTATTTTTAGACAGGGTGTCCCAAAAAAAGAGTAGGCAGTAGTTTTTTATGATTGAAGTACTGTATTTTAATTTGATGAAAATTGTAGTGTTGCATTGATACTCATAATCCACAAAAATTAGTTGGACTTTAATAATTAATGTTTACGTTTTTATAAAAACCAGGAACCATAAAATTATTTCCCAGGAAGAAATTCACACTGAATCTCAATTTTTTTAATGGAACATCCAAATATTATTGTCCGGTATTGTCAAGTATTCAATTCTCTACAAATTCACAGGTATAAGTTATGTCCTGATATTAGCCGTGTAATTTCGAAATTTTCAATTATAATGACAATTTCACTCACGGTTTCTCGTGGCTTTGTTGTTTATTACACGACTGAAAGACCCAAGACAGCTAACACAAGAAAAATGTATAGACTGTTTTTTCATGGTAGAATAAAATCTACTCTTACAGTGAATAAAATGCATTCGTGCCATATATAGCTTATGCAAGAACTATTAAGAGTATGCTAATAGAAAATACATTAAATTTTAGCTATAGGACAGATTAGGCTTTACTAATGTTTCTTTATTACGACCGGTTTTGGTTTATCAAAACCATTCTCAAGTGAACTGACACAGTTTGACAAACAAATCCTCAAATATACAATAATATTGTCAATGTCATTTATGTAGGTTGATCAAGACTATACCCTCAATGACCAACTAGAAATATGCAGCTCTCCCCTTTTGAATTTTGACAACTAGTTTAGAATCCATTGTTATTTGGAGCAAGTAATGTTTTAGAATCAATACTCAGTTATTTTGATATATTAGGGAAGTAAAATAATTTTATTTTTTTGGTATCTCAGATACGGTATTGATTATTCAGATAACATTTTTGTTATTGAAGGTACAGGTTTAGTTAACCTACCTAAATAACTATATTATTGTATATTCAAGGATTTGTTTGTCAAACTGCGTCAGTTTACTTTTGAATGGTTTAATAAACCAAAATTGGTCGTAACAAATAGGATAGAGAAAATAACCAAAGTTATTTTCTCTACCTTATATTTATTATGAATTTCCACCAAATAAATAGGTAGAACGAGTGACTGGAGAAATTTATTTTCAATTTCTTCAAAATGGGTTGCTTTACCTTAATACATTAAAATATAAATATGGTACATGGTACCTATTTACATGATTGGACTCAATTTCGCATCATATCGCAATAATTCACGATCATCTGAACAACGCGTCTGTCAGATGGATAGGAATAGGTGGTTCTTCTCGAGATCCTGATCTTCCAAAAATTGTTTTTTTATGTGATTCTGTCAAATATGAAGTTTGTCGACTTGTAGTAAATAACTTATGAATGTTACTAGTTCGGACTGCCATTTTCTATGATTCGAAATCTATGGAAGAACAAATACAATTAAAATAAATAGCTTAAATATCAATTATGTATAAGCAATAAAACGTGAAATGAAAATACAATAAAATTAAATAATCAAGATGAAAGATAAATGAAAAAGAAAAGAATTGAAAATAAGCTGAAAGTAAGTATATATCTATATAAAGATGCTTATTTTCAATTTTTATTCTGTTTCATTGGATCACATTGCATGCAATGCATCACGAGTTTTTTAATTTTCTTTACTCTGTGGCCATTTTCATCTTTTACCTTGATTATCTTATCTAATTCATTTTATTGTATTTTCATTTCACCCTTTGTTTTCCATACAGCATTGATATTTTAGCAATTATATCTAATTTTATTTGTTCTTTCATAGATTTCGAATCATTTCAGAATCATATTGGACAATGGAAGTCCGAACTAGTAAAATTCACCATGAAACATTGTCAACCTCTTTCAAACAAATTACTTGTGTCTGCTAAAAAAACTTTCCTGTACTGAAAACATCTTTATTCAAACATAAATATCAAATGATTCACTTTATAACAGTTGCGGCTCAGTTTTAGAACGAAACACAAGCACTACAGGAAGGCTCTCCACATGAACGCCGTTCTCCAAATAAAAGAGTTCTGAAACAGTGAAGTTCGAGGTGTACTGAGTTTAACCTCACAACGATGAGCAGCCACAGTCCGTCGCGTATTTCTTTTATTTACCGCTCTTGGTGGAATCAAATGTGCCAAGTCACTTGGACACCTTCCGTGAAAGTAACTATAAAAGAAAGACAAATCCCCAACCCTTCTTCGATGTTCCAGACTATCAAGGTTGCAAGTTATGTTCGCGACTCCAATCAGGTGAATGGCTCTTTCCTGGATTGAATTCAGCATCTTCAGGGGCAGAACTACATGTGAACAATACTCCAAAGAAGGTCTGATCTGAACTGTATAAAGCATCAAAAGTTGATGAGGAGTGTACATTTTTATGGTTTGGAACAATGTCCCAAGCTTTTGAGAAGCAGCCTTTGCAATTCCAACGACATGATTATGCCAAGACAGTATGGTGTCCATTTCAACTGCCAACAAATTTATCAATGAAGAAAGCGAAATTGTCTGTCCTGACATTATTATATCCAGTTCGGAGACATTTATCTTTTTTAAGAAAACCGATGCCTGGGGTTTCGTGGCATTAAATTGAACCTGGTTACTTTCAACCCAATTCGAAATCACCTCTAGATCCTCATTAAGATTATGCAACTTCCTGCTGCCGGTGAAGATGTACATCTGCAGCCGATGTTCTGGAATATATATGAAATGACGAGGCAAGTGAGGTATCGTCAGCAAAGCAGTTTTGAAGTCGCGTATCTTGAAAACGATGAATGATATCGATTTGAAAGTTCTGCCATTGTTTTCACGATGACAAGTGCCTACTATCAAAATGTATAAAAATGCACAAGCTAGTGACCAAGTTAGCTTCATCGGGGGATGAATATAAAAGTTTAGAGACAGTGAAGTCATCTCCTGATGACACTTGGTTAGCGTGTCGAACGACAGCATTTTGTTTGGTTCGATTGAAACTTTTATATTTTATTTGAAATTGGTGGTCAGAGTTGTATAATTTTCAGTTGTCTCGCAGTCTTGGGGCAAAAGTGGTGAAACCGGTTACGTTTTTATTCTTTTGAATTCTAGTCTGGATGATTGTGGCGTTGTTATTTATTTGCACACACAAATATCCGATAACTTTGTTAATATTAGTAAGGTTTGTCCAAAGTTTTACTTTTCAAGTTTGTAATTACAATATCGTGTTTATTACGGTTTACTGTTAATTAAATAAATGGCAAACTTCATAATCATAATAGATTATGTTCTTCCACTCAACCCTCCGTAACAGTCACTAGTTTTATTCTAGTGATATTCTTGAAAATGTTTCCTCCGAATGAAATTATTTCTGCATTAGATTTGTGAAATGGGTCTGCATAAAAATTTTCAGCAAGATATTGAACGTATCTCTAGAAAAATACAGTGATCGACAAGGTCTGATCATTGATATCCTTCAAGTGGATTTATTGCTATTTTAAAATATTTTCAATACTTCATGACGGTACTTTTGAGTACCTACCTGATGACACACCTTTTCATTTCGCGTAGTAAGTGTTTTTAGCCGGTTTACACGGAAAAATACTTCATTAGGAACCTAACAGAATACTTGTAGGCGCGATAAAGATAACTATTTTTTTTTATTTAAAATGAATTGCTTGGTCTTTTTAACCACCACTGAACGTTAAAATTAACAGAAAATTGTGAAAATATGGCGTACCAGGCGAACAATGCTCAGCTGGAGATAAAAAAAAACTCAACGTTTTTTTTACAGACTGGTGGTCATTTCACATTATTGCCTTCACTATGAAAGTTGTACCTAACTTTGAGCGTGAATCGTCTACCGTTGATACGTATTAATTAAAAAATACCCAAAAAAGTCAACAAAGATTGTTTTACCCCACGAATAATGACTTTCATAATATTTCATTTTGATAACATATTTGATTTCAGGTGATATTCATGGTCAATTCACGGACTTACTTAAGCTTTTCAGTTTTGGCGGATTTCCTCCCGATTCAAATTATTTATTTCTTGGGGATTATGTGGATAGAGGAAAACAGTCGACTGAAGTTTTATGTTTGTTACTTGCGTATAAAATAAAATATCCAGAAAACTTTTTCCTTCTACGGGGAAATCATGAAGCTAGTTCGATTTGTAAAATATATGGTTTCTATGAAGAATGTAAGTCAGATGTTCAGTAGTATATTTTATAAACTGTATAAAGTATGGGAAAAATGATCATTTTACTATTTTTACTTCATCAAACTTGCGAAAAAAATGTCTCACCTTCATTTAGAAATGGTATGTTTAGAACCATTCACTGAAAAAAGATTCAGGTACGGATACAGGCACGACATATTCTTCAAGTTCTATGATGTTGATGCGAGAACTATTCAGTTGTGTATCATTCGGATTATTCTCAAACCCAGCATACTCCATTTTAGAATTTTCTGATGTAATATTCAAACCAGAACTTGTAGAAAATTCATCTTCATTATATATCGCATCATATATCCCATTATTCGCTTCGAAAATCTTTTGATTATTTTCAGAATCGTCACTCGCGTTAATTTTAATAAAATGGAATTTATGAAACTTATTAATTCACGACGAAATTCCTACGAAAATTACGAAACTGAAAGAAAACATTCGTGGTGATAAGATAGAAACCCAAAAACGGAAAGGTTACTTTAGAAAACGTTATTTTAATCAGCTGCATTGTAGCCCAATCACAAACTCGATAACTGAAGCTACCGCCACACTACAACAAGAATAAACATCGCCGATTGAAGAAATGACGTCACAGATACCCAGACCAATGATATCAAGACCTTATACCCCACTGAAGGCGTGCACATAGTAGTAATACACTGCGAAACTTTAACGCGCGTTTTTCTCGAAAACTTTTTCGGACACTGTGAACCTATTTTGGTTGATTTCAAAATGCAATTCGTTTGAAGCATTTCAACTTCAAAATCAGAACTTTTGAAATAGCCACAATCCTGGTTTGCAATTGGACTGCCAATTACAATTATTATACCTGACAACAAGCTATCAACTTTTCTCTTTTATTTCAACGTCACGCCAAGTCTTTGTTGATTTTGATTTTAATACCCAATACACTTTCATGGCAAAATCAATTTCACTCTTCATTTATAATGAAATTGGAAAAAACATAAATCATAAAAAATCCTTCCAAAAGCATTTTAATCAAGTCCCCATTAGTATACACCACGTTATAACCCTAGACATTATTTCCTTAAAATGCGTCAAATAACTGACATTAACATAACTTCCCCGGATTGCAACCACATATCCTCAATCAAATGGAGGCCTCATTCAATTCATTTCAATAACATGTTTTGGAAGTTGAAGATCTAATTTTATTCGATATGTTTCGCATTTTCTTTGGTCTTACTTTGTATATTGAATTATTTTGGGAAAGAAAATTCATATTGAATTATGTTCTGAACTAATTTTCCTTGTCATGCTCTATATATTGGTACTAACTGATATGTCAGATGGCAAGTGACAGATTCAAAATCTTGCGACATCCATGTTGCATGTTCAGCCGTGTTCAACAAACGTTTGACACATTGTCTGCAACAAAATTCTTAACCTAAATATTTTATAAACTTCTTTGTACAATCTGGTATGATTATTTTGACACCAATTGTCCAACTTTCTCAATCAAGCGAGCTACAACGTGTGCCCGATTTTCGGTAACGAAGTCTTAACTTTCCCCTAATGTCGGGCCTTTATCGGGAGCATTCCACCACCTATCTAACCTTGGGTCTTTTGTGATTGTAACATTGAAAAAATAGACGTTATTTTTTAGGTAAAAGAAGATATAGTATAAAGATATTTAAATTATTCACTGATGTATTCAATACACTTCCTGTTGCTGCGATAATTGACGATAAAATATTTTGTTGTCATGGTGGTTTGAGTCCGGATCTATTACATATAGGACAAATTAGAAATATCGAAAGGCCGACTGACGTACCTGCGAAAGGTATATTTAGAAGTGGGCCATTGTGATCATTTTGACTGATATATATTTCCAGGACTGCTATGTGATCTTTTATGGTCTGATCCGAGTTCAACAATGGGTTGGAGTGAAAACGATAGAGGCGTTTCATTCTCTTTTGGACCCGATGTCGTAAAAAAGTTTTTAAGCAAACACGACTTTGATTTACTTTGTCGAGGACATCAGGTAGAGTATATAACATATATTAGTATCTTTCATCACTTCGGACCTCCATTGTTTAATATAATATAAATTGATTTGAAATCCCTGAAAAAAAATTGAAAAGATTAACCGAAAATAACAATTTTATTAAACTAAAAACTGAAGGTATAACATACAAGCGACAATTAAAAACAAATATAAAAAATTGAAATATTAATAAAAGCTGAAACTTAAAAAATTAAAAAATATTATTAACGAAAAATGAAAAATAAAAATTGAAAGATTATTTATATTTTTTAATTTTCAGCTTTTATTAATATTTCAATATTTTATTCTTTTTGGTTGTTGCTTGTATGTTATTTTCTTGTAATTTCAGTTTTCTGTTTAATAAAATTTTCATTTTAGGTTAATCTTTTGAATTTTTTTTCAGGGATTTCAAATCAATTTCTATTATATTAGACAATGGAAGTCCGAACTGATGAAATACACCACGAAACATTATTGTCAACCACCTTCAAACATATATTAGTATCGATTGCATTTCGCGATTTTCCTTTTCTAGTTAAATGAAGGCTGAAGTTTGAACGCCTAATTGATATGAAATGATATCCTATTCGACATCAAAAATGACTTACTAGTGATAAAAACCAAAAAAATCGACAGACAGACATTCATTCAAGAGACCTTATACAGGTTGGTCTTGCAGATGCTTTTCTTTCGTAAACAGTTTAATGTAAATTGTGATTTTAGCCAGGAAATTATGAATTCCGCATGTTTTGAAATTCATTCTTCTATACATCTTCTTTTTCTTATTTTTTCTCACGAGAGAAAAGAATAATGTATTCAACGAATAATAAATGTTGTCATTAGCCGTGACAATGAAGTTTGTCGAAGCGTGCTAAAGGCGAGCTCAGCAAATCATTCAAAAGAGAAATGCCCACTTTCTGCCAGTAGAATACTATACTTTTTCTATAATTTATAACAGGAATATTTTAAAATGATATTCAGTTGTGAAGGATATCTGGAATGGGAGTTTATTAAAAACATGTTTTCCGTTTACCAGCTGTCGCCCCCTCAGAAGTCGAAACTTGTATGAACTAGGGATCAACGAGGTCTTACCTTTCAACGTGCGATTCCAAGAATGTGATAGTTGCATTATTACATTCCATAACAAAAAGTTGAAAATATCTATGATCATGGAAAATAAAGGTTTTGGCTTTCTACTTCTCCATCTCCAAAAATTAATCTTTCATAAAAATATACTCCTTTCAATTCAATCTATGAGCATATTTCAAAAAATTTCCATGCACAAAATAATTTTTTGTTAATGAAATTAATGGTGTAACTCGAACAGTTGGATATCATAACAGAGGGCATCAAGGATTCTATAACCACATTCTTATTTCCATTACTGTACAGATATACGGTACAATATGAATTTCTGGATTAGGAAGTTTCAAACATATTGCAATCTATTTACCCATAGCTTCAGAAGTACTGATTCCAATTCTTTGATTTGTGCATTCACCTTTTTGATAATTCAGAAAAAATGAATTTTTTAATACATTACATATTATATTCAATACAAATATGATAAAAATACTCTGTATATATATATATATATATATATATATATATATATATATATATATATATATATATATATAAGCACATATGTGTACATTTGGTTCAAAGTCGATTTACATCATAATATTATTGGTTCAAATGTGCCCGGAGGCAACAGTTGTGGCCGTTTGCCTTTCTTCCTTATTACGCATATGCAATATGAGTCAGATTCGCTTCATATTACCTGTTGCCGGCTAGGAGGGTTCCTGCATATTTTGAGGTTATATTCACCAATTTACCTCTTCATTTCGTCAGCAACATAATTGAGTTTTGGAGAAATAAAAATAGGTAAGTGTTTCGAGAACTTGTTAGCTAATTATTCATCACTAGAAACATGTAATTGTGTTGGTATCTTCAACCGTATGCTCGATGGAGTATATGGCCGCATATGTGTACATTGTGCAAATGTGTGCTGAATATATAGGTTTGAAAAAATATCAGGTATTGTATATAATCTGTTTTTATTCCAGGCAGGAGATCATAATGAGTGACGAAATACCTGTAAAAACATTTTATGGAACGAGTAAAGGGTCTGTTCGTATTTTGGACTCTATTCAAAATCCAAATAATTCCGATTTGGACGAAATTGAATTGGTGGAGAATGATTATTCAGATGATGATTTTGATGTATCATTTGGTGTGCCTCACCGTCCTACTGAAATCGAAGATGATGTTTCAGAGTCAAGTGAAGATAGTGAATATGATTTGCCATTCAGTGAAATAGCTAATAGATACAGAGTCAGTTCCGTTTCTGCAACTGATGCTATCCAAGAACCTCTCGTATGGTATTCTGGGAAAGACAATGACCATAAAGGGAAGGCACCAATATTTCAAGGTCAGCACCTCATCAATGTTACGGGAGATACACCATATGCATTTTTCTCAAAACTTTTTCCAGAAGAAATATTTGATCTCACAATTAAAGAAACGATACGTTATGCGGTCCAATCGGGAAAACATTCATTCAATGTCACTGTGAGTGAAATGAAGCATTTTTTTGCCATAAATATTATCATGACGTACATAAAGTATCCGACATATCGCATGTACTGGTCTTCAAGTCCAGGCTTAGGTTTTGACCTTATTGCTAATGCAATGTCTTTGAAAAGATATGAGGAAATAAAGCGATACCTACATTTTCTAAATAATGATGAGATATGTACCAGAAAATCATTATTTAGAGGGTACGACCCTATCCGGAAAAGTCATTTGCTGCTGCTGCTACACCTACGGAATACATGGCAATTGATGAGATGATCATTCCATTCAAAAGAAGAAGTAGAGCCAAGCAATATATAAAATCCAAATCGAAAAAATGGGGTTTCAAAGTTTGGATAAAAGCTTCAGCAGATGGTTATGTATCCAAATTTGAGATGTACCAGTCTTCAAAAAATCAGAACACAACAGAATTGGGTGTGATTGGAGATACAGTTGTCCGACTGTGTGAAGGTCTTGATGGTTTGAATCATAAAATATTTTTGGATAATATTTTTACTTCAGTTCCTACAGTTACTAAGTTGATGAATTCAGGTATCCATGTGGTAGGAACAGTTCAAATCAATAGAATCAAAGAAGCATGCAAAAAATTGACTGATGGAAAAGTACTTCAGAAGAAGGGTAGAGGTTCCTGTTCTGTAACAACATCCTCGAATAACATTACAGTACTGCGCTGGGTGGACAATAATCTTGTTCATATGATTTCATCATTTGTTGGCAAGGATCCCCAAGATATAGTTCGAAGATGGAATAGGAAAACTAAATTATATGAGGATGTTTCAAGACCACAGGCTGTTATTCAGTATAATCGATTTATGGGAGGAGTGGACTTGGCAGATAGAATGATTGCCCATTACCCACATGCTCTAAAAAACAAAAAATTCTACATGCGTATTGCATTTCACTTTTTGAATGTAGCCATAATAAACGCATGGTTACTTTACCGACAAGCGAAAAATCCAAAGATATCTCTACTTGAGTTCAAAGCGTTTCAGATCCATCAAAATAATAGAAAAAGAGGGAGACCCTCAACTGACACTCCGAGATGTGTGAAAAAGAAAGCTTGGACCAAAGTGGCAGTGGAAGTTCGCCATGATGAAGAGGGAATATAAAAATCCACCACGTTGTCTCGAGAAAAACTGCAAACGCAGAACAAGATATGCATGTCAAAAATGTAAAGAAAGTGTTTGTCCCGAATGCATGCAGTCTTTTCATGAGTGACACATTTGCTCACTGGCCACATATGTGTGATTGAACATATTTTTGTCAACACTGAGCTTAGAGCTGCGTGCAATTTTTGTCAACACTGAGCTTAGAGCTGCGTGCAATGAGCGGATACGTGCGTTTTACCGTCGCAACCGCTCGTTGGATCGTCAAACTCAAATGTTTCTGAAAGTTCAGGCGACTATCCAGGGTAACTCCCAGATATCACGCACTTCTCTGCTAGTCAACACGATGCCCTTTGACTCGCAACTTCCCAAAGATCTTTACGGTTGTAAATTTCTTCGAGAAGTTAACGAGTTCGGTTTTGTCCGGATTGATTTCAATTCTATGCATCTCAAAATACGGTAATTGTTGCTTCGCCACCTCGCTCGAGAACGCATGTGCGTGAATTGCAGTATCATCTGGATACCCACATTCGTTTTATAGAATACTGAAAAGTCGTGCGTATAAAAGAAGTACAAATGTGGTGCCAGCATAATCCCTGTGGAACACCTTCTTTGATTGGGTAATATCAGATGTGGTTTGGTCCACTCTTCGGTAGCTCGGGTAGGATTCAAGAATCCTCATCACAATCCGACTACATCTTGGTTACAAATCCCTCTTTCCATACCTTTTCGAATGCTTTATGTAAGTCCAACAGGACCATAACTGTGTTCTCCTGGTGATCACCTTCACCCCATGAACAACCCGGATCAATTAGGAGGCCATATTTCGACCTCGTCGGAACCCGAATTGCTCCTTCAGGATGAGTTCCAACCAAGAAGTTGACTCAGGAGAATTTTATCAACTAGCTTCGCGACCGCACTGAACAGCGAGATCGGGCTATAGCCATTTATAAGTATTCTCGGTTTTCCAGACTTATGGATGGACCTCCATATACTTTACACAATCCGGATAGTGTTGATATTTTACGATAACGTTGACAATATGTACCTTTACGCGGGAGATTGCGAAGTAGAATTCCCTCAATCCCATCGAGTCCTGGCGCTTCATTTTTTCCCAGGCACTTAATAGTCTCAACAACTTCTTTGTAGTCTAATACTAGCTTCTGGTGATAAATAAATTTTTGAATGATTGATTTTTCGAAAGTCACATATAGTACACTAAAAAAATGCAAGTCAACTTTCTTCATTACATTTCAAGTTAGTGGCCATCCATGAATCACCTAATGTTTTTTGGCAATTTATAAGCCAGAAACCGACAAGCTTCGACAGTTATATTTTTATGATCTTCGCAATCATCAGGTTCAACTTGCAAACACAGTGAAATACTTCCCAAATATCTGAGCCTTCTGATGGTCCGTCACCGCGTGTACTTGAACGTTTTCTATGGTTGGGATGGCCTCATTCCGGTTGTTCACTCTCTCAGCCATCCTCCACGTAAAGGCTCTCAAGCTTATTTCTCCACTTTATGATACGCGCGTTGTGCAATACCTTTTCTTACCATAACAGCTACCCCACCGCTTCTCACGGCATCGGAGCAATCACTCCAGCTAGTGGAGTGATTGCTCCGGTTTATTGATCATCTCACAAAAAGTGTTATTTAAATTGTTGGTGATTTCCAGAATAACAGTATGGACAACAGAAGAATTAGGAAAACTACAAGAAGATGGCACTGATCTAAATTAAATTGACAGTCAACTACATTTGTAGTTGGGTTATACTTTACGTAAGAAACGAAAGATCTGTGCGCCAGGATTTACGAAAAAAAATCTGGCAATTACCCCCTGTCATGTCGTCCATTTGAATTCTCTGTTGGTGTATCAAATGGAAAATATATGTTTTGGATTCGCTGCTGCTAATTATTGAAAACGTTGGACAACGTGCAAATAAAAAATCGCAAATCATAAGTGAAGGTACTCTGTGTGTGTAGGTACTCTGAATCTGAACAATTATCAATTTTGAACTTCCTTGGATAACATTTATCGAGGTGATGCACTGGTGGTTTAAATATCAATATGTTGGCTTACGAATGCCCAATGTTGTATTTTACCTGGAATATCTAAGTTAAATCCGGTCTCGAAGAACGAAATATTGAAATTCAATGTCAGTCAAAAAAGTTTTTTTTTTATTCTCTTTTTTTAGTTACAACAACTGAACATCAAACTAAATATAATTATATACAGGGTAAATGAGAGAGTAAACAAATAATAATGAATATAAATACTGAACATTCTCTCCCGCAGTAATTGATTCGAATGAAAGAAATTACTTCAAATCTGATTATTCTCGGGAGACTTCTCTTTGAATACATCAAGTATGCAAAGTGTAGATACAGCTCGCTTGAATGTTGTTCCAGAAGCTGTAACAACATCAACCACTCTGATTTTGCCATCCTTTCCAGGGTGAACATTTGTTATTCTTCCTTTCAGCCAAATGTTCCGTGGACTATTGGAGTCATAAAATAGAACAATATCCCCTATTTTGACATTTCTTCTCTGCTGGTGCCATTTATCTCGTTTTGCTAGAGATGGTAGATATTCTTTAGCCCACCTTTGCCAAAATAAATCTATGAGCTTTTGTGCTGCCTTCCATTTGTTCAATAAATACAAATCCCTTTCATCAGTTTCAGCACAAGGTAACGCTGAATAACAAGTTCCAATCAAAAAATGATTTGGAGTTAGAGCCTCCATATCATCTGGATCATTGGGTACATGGGTAAGTGGTCTCGAGTTCAAAATATTCTCAACTTCTGCAAATACTGTCCTTAAAACATATTCCTGGGGGTATCTTGTTGTAAGAACTTCCGACACATTTTTCTTGATAGATTTTATCAAACTCTCCCATGATCCACCCATGAAAGGAGCTAATGGCGGGTTGAAAAACCATTTCACATTTTTTCAGCGTACAAAATTCCTTTATTTTATTTTGGTCAAACGATTCCAAACTTTTTTGAAGTTCTCTGTCACTTCCTTTAAAATTCCTTCCATTGTCACCATACATCTCTTGCGGAAAACCTCGTCTACTACCAAATTGTCGAAAAACATGAATGAAACCATCCGTGCTCAGGTCGTGTGCAATCTCTAAGTGAATTGCTCATGTAACCATACAAGTGAATATCACCCCATATCGCTTCTCCCGACTTCTCTTGACTGAAACTAAAAGAGGTCCAAAATAATCAACTCCAGTTTTTATAAAAGGTCTCACTGTCCGTTCTATTCTACATGTTGGAAGCTGTCCCATAATCGGAGGTTTCGGCAAGGATTTCCTGTTCTTACACTTTTGGCAGTTTGTCCAGCAACTGCGGATAGCTTGTCGCATACGTAGTATCCAAAACTTTTGTCTCATGCTATTGAATACAGTGTCTTGTCCATGGTGATTGAACTTCTCATGATAATAAAATATAAGCAGTTTCGTAATTTTGTGTTTCGGGTCTAAAATTATCGGTCTTTTCACATATTCATCTAAAAGTTTGGAGTTATCTAATCTTCCACCCAATCTGATCAAGCCTTCTTCATCAAGGAAACAATCCAATGTATACAGGCGACTCGTATTTTTCACAATGCCATGAATTCTCAAAGATTTCATTTCTTCACTAAATGTTTCCTCTTGACATCTGCTAAGTAGATTTTTCTCAGCTTGATTTAATTCTGATACTTCTAATTCACCTGAAGTTTTTGCTCTTGTTTTACAATTTTGTATGAATCTATATATCCAAGCGGTTGATCTCAATAATTTTTGCCACTTAGAGAATTTATTTGGATTAGTCGTAACTACATTTCCTTCACCGTTCATATTTACATGAACCAGTACATTATTTTCTTCTAAGTCTACTTTTTGTCCATTATTATTTGTTCTGAATTTTTCTTCAACAGGCCAAAATTCTGCGGTCATGTACAAAAATTCTGGTCCCTTTAACCACCTACAGTCAGGAGAAAAATCCATCTTCGAGTACTGCTTTATTGCTTCATCTGCCACGTTTTCTTTTGTTCCAACATATCTCCAATCACAAGTATTCGTGAGCTCTTGAATTTCTCCCAAACGTTGCGCTACGAACATTTTGAAGCGTCGAGCTTCCGATCGAATCCAATATAATACTGTTTTCGAGTCAGTCCAATATATTGTATCATCAATTTTTAAGTTCAAAACGCTTTTTAAGCTTGAACCCAGCCGTGATCCAATTAATGCTGCCTGTAGTTCAAGTCTTGGTATAGATAGTGGTTTTATTGGTGATACTCTGGTTCGTGCGTTCAAAAAACAAACTTCAATGCCATCTTTTCCAGACCATCTCAAATATGCGACACTTGCATACGCATTCTCAGAGGCATCACAGAAGATATGAAGCTGAATTTCAGAATCGGACCTATTCATTTCACAATATTGTCTTGGCAATTTAAAATCATCAACTTTCCTCAAATCTTGTATGAATTTCTCCCATTTGATAATCAAACTGTCTGGTATTTCGTCGTCCCATCCTATCTGACTTCTCCATGTTTTCTGTAATATGATTTTACCTTGTATCAAAAAGTTTGCGAGAAATCCGAGGGGATCGAAGACTGACATGACGATCTTGAGTACTTCTCGTTTTGTCGGTCTTCTGTTACCTTCCAATAAATTTTTGTCAATTTTATGGAATTTTGTTTTGAATTGAAAGATATCTTTTTTGGGGTTCCACCATATACCCCAAATTCTTTCCTCTGAAGAATTCAAATTTTCGTCAAATTTGGCCAATAGTGAGTCATCTATGTCTTGAAATAAAATCGGGTTATTGGAAATCCAATTACATATAGTGAATGCACCTTTACTATGTACATATATTACGTCCCTTATCAATTGTTTTGCCTCCTGGACATTATCTGCTCCCCCAAGATAATCATCCATATAATGATCATTGATGATGGCTTTGACCGCTTCAGGATATTCTTCTTGGAATTCTTTGGCATTTCTGTTCTTGGCCTCCTGGGCTAAATACGGGCCACACGATGAACCAAAAAATACCACATTTATTTCATATATATCTGGATCATCATCTCTTCGCATTCCTCTGTATAAAATTCTCTGTGCTGATCTGTCTTCTTTCCGGACATTCACTCTCAAAAACATTTCTTTGATGTCTGCTGAAAACGCATATCTTTTGATTCTAAAATTCAGAAGAATTGTTTGAAGTGAATTGTACAAATCCGGTCCTGTCAGCAGAAAGTCGTTTAAGGAATTACCATTATTTTTCGAAGAGGCATCAAATACGATTCGTAATTTATTGGGTTTGTTTGGATTCATGACACCGAAGTGTGGCAAATACCAGATTTTTCCGTCGTTGAGATTATCTTCTGCATTAGAAAGTTTCGATATATAATTTTTCTTAATCATATCTTCAAACTTTTCGCAATACATTCGACCAAATTCTTCATCTTTGTGCATTCTCCTTTCCGTACAAACGAGTCTTCTTATGGCATTTTTTTTACTTTCCGGTAAATGATGATTACTCTTTTTCCAAAGCAGTCCTGTTTCAAACGTGTCACCTATTCTCCGCATTGTAGAATCCATGATCTCTTGAGCTCTAATGTCTTCTCTGGATAAAGATTTTCTTGAAGTAGGAAATGATTCCATTTTCCATTGTTCTTTAATCAGGTCATGGAGAATGTCTAATTCATCTTTTTCTTTCAAATCCACAAAACAAACAAATGTATTCATATTATCATTACTATGATGTAAATTTCCGTGAACTACCCAACCTAACAATGTTTTCGTGAGTGCGGGTCCATGCCAAGGCCCCGAAATTATTTTCTTGCTTACCAACAATGGCCAATTGTCTTGACCAATCAAAATTTTAGGACGTACATCGATCATAGATTGTATTTTGTTGTCAATATAAGGATATTTCAAAGAAATCTGATCAATATCGACAGTTTGTTTTGGCAATAAAAGATTTTTGATCGTTCGAACATGCCTCAAATAAAAATTCGAATTAGAATTACACGTTTTTAACGATATTTTGAAAGTAACAATTCTTGAGTCATCCTGCTCTTCTGTCTGATTATTTGTCCATTGGATACATAAAGACTTTTGAGGACCATCAAGATCCAAATCATCAGCGAGATCTTTATCAATTAAAGTTATGGTACTAGCATCGTCCAAAAGAGCATATGTATCAATTTCTTTTTTGCCATTCGAAATAGAGACTGGTAAAATTTTCAGTAACACTCGTCTATTTGATGAAATATGACAATTGGTTTCAATATCAGTGACTTGCGAAGTAGAATTTGTTTCTCTATTCTCTTCATTTTTATGTAAAAGCTCATGATGTACTCTCTTGCATCCATCTACTGTACATATCTTTTTTCTTCTACAATTTTTCAAACCATGAAAAGGTGTCAGGCAAGAAAAACAAATTCTATTCTTTGTCGCAAAGGACCATCTTTCATCAACGGAAAACGACTTGAAGACATGACATGAAAATAAACCATGAAATTGATCTTTACAGCAAATGCATTTTTTGCTAACAAATTTTGTGGCTAAAGTGATATCTTTATTTCTGTAATTTTCTTTATTAGCCTTGAATTCTGAAATTTGTGGAATTTGAAGTTGACAAGCTGCATTAGCTTTAGATCCTAACCATGAACAAAATTTAATGAGTTTATTTTTTACTGTCTTCTCAGTAATATATTCTACCCAATTCAATTTGTAAGAAGTCGGTAATTTATTCAGAAGTTCTTGTAATAGCAAAGGATTACATAAGTGTTCATTCTCCTCCAATGCCTGGACAGTATATACAAAATTTTTAACTTCGTCTGAAAATGCTATCAAAATATCTAATTTGTCTTCCTTAATTATTGGAAATTTTCTCAAACGATCGAGTAATAAAGTAATAATATGTTCAGATCGACCAAATCTATTTTTTAATAATCCTATTACTTTATCAACATTTTGCGGAAGTATTAATAATGCTTGTGTTATTTTTTTGGCAGGACCTTTAAGACATTTTTGTAACCTGCTTTGATTCTCCTCTCTTGAATAACCACACAAAGCAGTAGAATTTTCAAACTGGTGAATGAAATTGGGCCACTCTGTAGGATCCCCATTAAAATTCGGCAAGTCTTTCGGAACACTCTGTCTAGTCAAAATTTTCTTTATGTCATTATTGTCAATTGATTGACTATACATTTCTCGTGAATTGAAATTTTTCCTAACGTCATTTTGACAGTTGTTTGCATTTTTAGGAGTAGGATATATTTCTGCGTTTGACAATGTAGGAAATGGTTCACATACCTGAGAACAGCAAGGCGTGCAATTTTTTGTGTCATTATTACCATTCCAAGTGAACTCGTTTACCCATTTTTGAACATTCGAACCATTGTTAATCACTGACCCTGATCCACATGATGGAGACTCATCTTCCACTGATACATCCGAAGATTCATATTCTATTTGTGACAACTTGAAGGCTAATTGTAAGTCGAGAATCTCTTGTTCTTTCTTCAATAATTTCTGTTCCAATTCTTTCTTCTTGATTTCTGTCTGAATCATCAATTCTTTTTTGACTTTTTCTGAACGGGCGCTACTAGTTTTGGACTTAATCGATTTCTTTTCTTGAATGGAACCCTGCCGTGACATTTTCTTCTTGCTGTCTGCATGTGAGTACTTACAAGTGGAGTTTTTGTCATCAATGTCATTACTCTGCTCCAACTGTAAGCCACGGGAAGAAATGTTGTCTTGTTCCCTTTCACTACTGATAGAAATCGCTTCCTTTTCCCGTTTTTCCGCTAATCTCTCGCTTCTTCGATTTTTTGACATGTCTCAATAGGTTGATTCGGTAAAGGCGTAGAAGGACCAATTAATGTTGTATTTTACCTGGAATATCTAAGTTAAATCCGGTCTCGAAGAACCAATTAATGTTGGATTCGGTGCTGCTAATTATTGAAAACGTTGGACAACGTGCAAATAAAAAATCGCAAATCATAAGTGAAGGTACTCTGTGTGTGTAGGTACTCTGAATCTGAACAATTATCAATTTTGAACTTCCTTGGATAACATTTATCGAGGTGATGCACTGGTGGTTTAAATATCAATATGTTGGCTTACGAATGCCCAATGTTGTATTTTACCTGGAATATCTAAGTTAAATCCGGTCTCGAAGAACGAAATATTGAAATTCAATGTCAGTCAAAAAAGTTTTTTTTTTATTCTCTTTTTTTAGTTACAACAACTGAACATCAAACTAAATATAATTATATACAGGATAAATGAGAGAGTAAACAAATAATAATGAATATAAATACTGAACACCCAAGAGCTCAAAAAGTAATATTAATAATAGGTCTTTATTCCCAGAATGATACAATAAATAAGTGTGAATAGCCTGGAAAGGCTGAAGATCAGTTGGTTGCATCAAAAGATGTTTTTCATCTCAGGCCATTTTAGAGTTTTATTGCTTGAAACACGTAATAGAAACTCCAACAAGAATTTAGAATAGTTCAGTGAATCTCCTTGACTTGATTATAATTCAAGGAGCGGAATCTGTTTTAAAAGTGATGGACAGCAATGTTATGATGGTGTAATGCTCATAGATTGCAAGAAAAGAGTATGTGAAAAGAAGGTCGGCCCCAAGATGTGTTCACAAAGATATTTTAAAAACTTCAATAGTGATCTTTTTGATATTTGATCAAGATTTAATAAACGGAAAAGTACATTTTTCAAACAATTGTCTCACAAATCTTTCAAATAGGCATGCACCATATGTAATATCAAGAGTACCCAAACTTAGAGCCCTATGGTTGACGAAAACTATATAAGAAATAATTAGTATGAGACAAAAGGTTTGTAGTCAATATTATGTCAATAACTACTAGTTTTCTCTTTGCTAACTAATAATTATTTCGTGAAAAATTAAAGAAAGGAAATGGCTGCCCATTGGTAATTCCACACTTTTGTTTTTCTAGACCGAAGGCATCTAAAGGCCTGTTGTCATGTACCTACCGGGCACAACAATGTCAAGCATTTATCAATTTATCCTATGGTCAATTTCAAAGGTACCTATGTTTTGCGATACTAAAATTTTCTAGAATACCGAACTGAATATGTAAAACATATTTTTCGAAGCGAGTTATAACGAGGCCTATAGGCCTTCAAATGCCTTGCGGCGTAACCAATTTTCATTACTTATTTAATTTCAGGTTGTAGAAGATGGGTACGAGTTTTTTGCTCAGAGGCGATGTATAACAATTTTTTCAGCCCCAAATTACTGTGGTACATTTGATAACGCTGGAGCTCTTATGTCTATTGATGATAATTTATTATGCTCATTCCAAGTAAGTCCAAAATTCTTAATAATGTAATCCTTAGTTCGCGGGAAATAAGGTTTTCAGATTCTTTGCCATTATCTACGAAGTCTATTCATTAATAGACTGATGGATTCATGAAAATCATTATCCAACGGCTAGAAAGAGAAAAAGTTGTTTAATTTTTTTTTAAACAAAGCTTTCACATTATAAAATTATTTTCAACTACTCTGTATGTCTAAATTGATGTTTAGATGCCGGCTACGTCATTATTCACTAGTGTAACTCAAACATCATCTATCATCTATCCATTATACAATTTTGAGAATAAATTTTACTTAAGACGTGTTTCACTACACGGTAGTTTCATCAGTTAGAATGGTACATCAAACTATTCTGCAACGTCTTTTATATCACAATATCTGAAATGACCTCCATGATTGCAGTAGTCTCTGTGAATCATTTTGTTTGTTAAGACACTCGGGACGTTTTTCAATTTCGATTGTTTCACGAATTATTCTGGCCTGAGGAGTTTTCTCTGTAGCAATGGTTTTGGTGTTTCTGAAGCTTATTGTGTGGCTTGTTTTAAGGTGATGTTTGAAGAAGGATGAGGTTGGATCTGATTTGCGAACAGCTGGTTCATGTTCATAGGCTCTGTTGGAAATTCTTCTATTGGTCTAGCCGATGTAAGTTCTGGGGCAGGTAGAAGATGGTATTTCATACAGCCTGTGCCTCATTATGTACCGTGTCCTAATTAACAAAGACGTCATCAATAAGATCGACGTTGTGTATCCAAAATAAATACGGTCCTTATGGCAGTCTGTTGCAAGCCAAACTTCGACATCGACTACCCAATGCTAAGTCGCTCTCTGTTTTCCTTTAGTTTTTTTTCTGCAAGACAACTAGATGATACCAGATACCAAAAACTTTTGCTTATCTTTGACAAGGAATGTTTCAGTTTACTGTCTATCCCATTTATAGTGTTTTCATAAGTGGAGTTGTCTATGCTCATACCCAGGTTTGTCCTTTGGAGCAGATGAGTCCAAAAATGCATACCACTACTGATGAGACCTATGGCAAGTCAAAACCTTGGTATCTAGGTTTGTTTGAAAGTGGTTGAAAATGTTTTTTAATGAATCGTACAATTTCGAACTTTCTTTTTCTAATAGGATATTGAGAGATTGGAAATGATCCAAAACAAACCCTTTTCCCAAACACTAGAACTTCAATACTGATGATTTCAGGGGTTTTCACACCCCTTTTGAAATAAAATAATTTTGAATTACTTAATAAACTTATAAATATTACTGCGTTTGCATAAAATTCAGATAGGTGTATCCAACTTGTCTCACTTGTTATTGATGAATCGTATTATATTATATTATTAAACTTACCTTTCGTAAGGAAATTCTGTAATGTTCCGAGGATCATCTTCTGCTTATTTCATCAAATTGTTTATAATCATTTTCAAAAGTGGTGATAGTTTTAGGTTATATGCTCACTGTAAACAGTTTACAGTGTGTCTCACTTCTCATGGAAACACCTCCGTATCTTCCGTAATAATCGAGGTAGAATAATGAAACTCTCAGGACTGATGAAAACACTGCCCGCCAGTCGCGATGGAACAACCCATTTTTACGGTTAAACATACTAGGGAGCAAAATAGTTCGCTTCCAATACCTGAACCCCTTCATTCTATTGGAGAGGACTCATCGCGAAACGCAACGACAATTATAGATTAGTGCCGAAATGACGAGAAGAGATCTGCAGTTGCCGCTATATAAGCCGGCCTTCCGTCCCTAGAGGGGGTAGTCTGTACTTAGAAAGTGAATCGTGCGTTTAAAGAAAGGAATCTAACTGTAAAGATAAATTAAGCGTTAGTTACTAAGTGTTGTATATAAATTAGTTGTGATAGTGAAATATTGTAAAAAATAAATTTGTTTAAGACAGTTAATTCGTTAATTCGTTACAGTACTTTCAAATATCAAAGATGCAGATGCATTCACGGATTCGTTTGGCTGTGAGATGCTATCATCCATTTTGAGCCTCTCTGAGGAAAATGTCACAGTACCACATTCTCAGATTCTCGAGATAGTGTGGAGCAGTGTGTGAAAAATTATCGATGGCATCTGATATAATTGAGGAACACCATTCGTAAAACTAATTCTGGGTGCCGAACATCCAAATTCTGTCCCAACCAGAAGTGAGAACACTCCGATTGATGAGCAAATGCCGCAAAAAATGAAAAAATCTATTTTCAAAGGTTCACATCTCATAAACTGTACATTTTTGAGCTTTGGCTACGGACATTTTCAATCAGCATGTCAAGAACACCTAGATAACTGAGAAGAGTTGTAGGAAATAATAGAAGGCGCTTGGAGGAAAGTTTGATAGATAGATAGTTACAAATATATAAAATTACCAACAATTAAATCAATTGAAATTGATTGTTTGTTTTTTAATTGAAAACTGGATTTTGAAAGTACTACTTTAAAAGTGTTTTGAACGACATAAAATTTTTCGCCACAAAAAACACTTGGTTTTTTTAAAATAATGGGAAGATGAGAATCTGAATTAACATAAACCATCCTAAAACCTCACTGATATCATATTTCCTCTCTTATTGACTTTGCGAGAAGGAATATAACTTTCCTGACACCAAAATAAAAAATAAATTATTTATGTGAAAACAAAAGTCAAGTTTATCTTAAACAGTTGATTTTTCATGTAAAAATTCTGATTTTCTAGAACGGGTTCGTGTTTTGATGTCAAAACCAAAAAAATCTACATCAATGATCACGAAAGTGTTTCCATGAGAAGTAAGACAAATTCTCGGATTTTTCAGGACTGAAATTTTTTCAGGGGAAAAGTGTATTCGTAGTAAGTTGGTAGTTCTGATCACGAATCTGAAGGAATGTTAGGCCTATTTTGCCCCCTAGTATGTTTTACCGAAAAAATGGTTTGTTCCATTACGAGTGGCGGGCAGTGTATATCACTTTAGTCAACCCTATTTAGGAGGTATGTGCATTTTGATCATTTCCACCAGTACTGAGAGTTTTATCATTTTACCTCAATTATTACGGGGGGGGTGAGACACACTGTATGTCTATCGCACACTAAACACTGAGTCATGCGAAGCGTCTGTCTGACACCTGTATACCTGTTGGATGACGTCTAGCGAATCTCCTCTGTTTTCTATCGCGAATCCTCACAGAAAGCTGATTGAAATCGTACACAAATATGTAAATGTAAATTCAAAATTTTTCGAAATTGAATGAATTCATGAAAATAAAAACCCATAAATGCCAAAAATGACTAGTGTACCTTCCCAATTAATATTCAGACAATATATTGTTCCAAGCATGGGTGTAAATTAATCATAAGGCATCTCATTTAATGATGATATTTTCATGAGTTTCGATATGACAACTCCAAAAATTTTACTTGATAGTTTTATAGTAGTGGATAATGATAAATAAAATGTCTTATTTACATCAGTTGTGAGCAAATAATAAAGAACTCACGAATGAGTTGTAATGACTTTCAAATTTCAATCAACATTATTATTCCATACTCTACTTCAATTGATTATCGAAACACATTTCTTATTTTCTGTGTCTCATGATATACAGTGTTTCCCAGAATTTATGTAACAAGAGGTGTGAAGGACTGACAATTTTTGAAATTCATTTTGAGATAAGCTCTGCTTGGTGAAAAATGAATTTTACGAATAATTTCAGTTTTTGAAAATATTTTTTTTTCAGGTCATCTATCCTTATTTTTCATAATATGTCAAAACGTTACTGAAAAAAGTTGTTCAGAATGAAAGATTGTGGCTCTACACAATTTTGGAAAAATTTTAATATTCCCATTTTTCCAGATTGAACAATTTACTCACAAGTAAAATTCGAACAATCCTAAAATAAATTGTGATTTGTTTCAGTCCATCGCACGTCTGTAACATATCAATACATTATTTTCAACTGTAGAATATTTCACAAATTTATTTTATTCTTTTGCAGATTCTGAGTCCGCTTAAAAAACGTGCAGCGAAATGACATGGAATAAACAAGGACAAGTTAGGTGATTTGAAATAGTCTCAATAATGAGAATTTTGTAATCATGTTTCTGATATTTTCCCCCACTTTTAAGATCACTATTGAAATAAAAAAATATTAGAACGAGAATGTATTTCTTCAGAGGTCTATCCCCATTAATCAATATACGTTCCTCATAAGACATGCCAGTTTATCAAAATAAAAAATGCAAAATTTTTTAAAACTGATCTCCCCTAAACAAGGATTAACCACTGAAATCACTCCCAACTTCTGAATTGATGAGTGGGACTTTTGTAGAACATTTAAATATAAGGAAGCGATGTACATTATCTCAATGGAATCGTTATTGTTATTGATTGTAATTCCTCATTTGTTATTATCGATATACTGAAATCATAGTTTGAATTATATCAGGAATTAACTCATTCAACCCAAAATATAAAAGGTGCATAAGTTATTGGAATGATTTAGAAATGAAATATTAGCCGACAGATTTACAATTTGCGTAAATTGCATGGGTGATGGTTTGAAAGGGTATATTTTTTGAGGAGAATAATTTTAGGGAAAGAAAGTTTTTGGCCATCTACTCCATCTTGATACAAAAATTGTGGGAATCTTCCACAAAAATTATTCTGTCCTAAAAATATGCCATTTCAATCTGAACAAGATTCCTACGACTGGGATTTAATCAAATAAACGAACAGAAACGCTACCAACACGTTCAAAATACTAATTGATACAGGAATCGCAATTTCAATTATATCAGACACAAAAGTGTCAAAAAATACAGAAACCCATTTCCAAGTAAAACGAATGAAAAAATTCTAGTAACCGAATCAGTACCTTTCACAGATGCTGATTCTCTCAAAATTTATGTTCACGATCTCGTCATACGTGTGCTGTTGAAAAAATAACGTAAATGGTCAATTTTCGCGGGCTACATAGATTCAATTAGTGATTTGTTATACTTTTAAGTTGGTACACTCGTCTCGAACATAATTCACATTTGGTAAGAGGCATAAAAGTTAAAAGTGTTTTGCGTGTTCGGTGGTTTTCTACTATCGAAACAAAAAGAAACAAAGAATTTGCATCCAATTTTGTGTAAAAATGTAATTAAGTGTTCAAAAACACTGTAAATATTGACATTAATTAATTCAATTTCCTGGATTTTACAATGAATCCATACATTTATTGTTCCTTCGAACTATTTCCAACACAAATTACGATGTCAAATAAAATTCCGACGAGAAGTATGACGACAAAAAATGTAATTTGTCCTGACGTGCGAAAAAAGCAAGCAAGGTTAGATATATGTTCAAATAGTGACGCTAAACATTCTGAAGGAACTATTGAAAGTAGAAAGACATCCACCAAGAAAAGTTCTAACAGCAAAAATTCCAAAGCAAGCAGAACCGCCTCTAAGCCTAAAATAGGGACTCGGATGAAAGCAGATGAAGCATTGACGCGTATATTGAAACAGGAGAAACGGATTATTTTGAATACCTAGACTAGCATTAGTAAAAGCCAAAATTGATGCTGTTTTCTCCGAATAATCTGAAAGTCACTCCTCGGAATCAGAACTAGAAAAATCCCATAATGATGATAACGCCAAATTTAAGGAAATGTCATCACATTACAAAATTCGTCACTTGCTTTCTATGAGAAATCAGATGAAATTGCAACCTCTAGAAGCAAATTAAGAGAACCAGAGTCGAAAAATTCAAGTCCTTTGGGAAATTCGGCTAGAGAGAATGGAAATATCCAGAAAAAAATTGTGCCGATTAAGAAAATGCCTTACTGAGAATGCCAAAAGATGCGTTGAAGGTCTCCTCGTTTCTGATGTCTTTAGATAAAATATTGGAAATTTTGAAAATCATTTTAGTTGACCTGATCTAATAGTGATGCATAAATGTGATGAAGAAATGATAAAAATGATGCATAAATGATACATTTTGTCCGAAATAACGATTTCAAAGAAATGACAAATTTATCTGAAACAGTAGCCAACCTCGTTATATTAGAAGTACTTAATATGAAAAATTATCTTGATAATTCTCATTTGCTGGAAAAATTGTTACAAAAGTTATCTACTCAATGCAGATATCTTGGGGGAGAAAATATCATCGAGTAAAAATTATCTTAATCGCAAGGACTTCAGCGAGTGGATATGGAAAAAATCGGAAGCTGCTTGCTATGTACAAACTGTAACCAGACTTTCAACTCTACAGAAAAAAACTAGACATTTTAGTTCATCCAAAATTTGAATATGTATTAGTCACTACAAACGAGAAACTAGATTGTAGATATTGCAATGCAGAAATTCACTCCAATGAAAAATGGGAAAAGTTCCTGAACCTTGATTTAAAAAAAAAGGGAATTTTGTTGTGAATAAGAAGTTGTGCTTTTGTTGTTTGAAGGAGCACATATAGTGAAAAACTGTTTAAAAAGAGGTTTGTGACAAGGATAGCTGCCAAAAATTTCAGCATCATTCACTGCATGTGAAAGAGAGAGTCTGCGAAACGGACCATATAAATCAAAATGATATAGTAGCTTACACGAATAATTCTTGGGAAAGAAAATTTTTGGCTTTCTACTACTCCATCTGATACAAAAAAATGGATGAGAGAATCTTCCAAAGAAAGGAAGGAAGTAATCAATTTGAAAATAAGTAACTCTATACATGGATGTGTAGATCATGCAAAGAAGTAACTTTCAGACACAAACTAAAAGAAAGTCCTCCTGAAACAGCTACTTTCATATAAACATTGAATTACACGAAAGAAAAATTTTTTTCGAAACAAATACTTCTATATAGGTACCAGTTAGGGTGACAGTGTTCCATGTGAGTACAATTAATTACCATTCATTCAAAGTAGAACTCATGTGAATGATATCTGATTCTTATTCCTCAACAAATGTTCGATATACAAACTGAATAGAGAAAAGTATCTTCTGTATAATTCAGTGTTCATATAGAAGTATTTGTTTCGAAAGAATTTTTTCTTTCGTGTAATTCAATGTTTATATGAAAGTAGCTGTTTCAGGAGGACTATCTTTCAGTTTGTGTCTGAAAGTTACTTCTTTGCATGATCTACACATCCATGTATAGAGTTACTTATTTTCAAATTGATTACTTCCTTCCTTTCTTTGGAAGATTCTCTCATCCATTTTTTTTGTATCAGATGGAGTAGTAGAAAGCCAAAAACTTTCTTTCCCAAAAATTAATCACTCCTAAAAATATAACCCTTTCAAATCAAATAAGATTCCTCTTGGCTGGGATTAAATCAAATAGGTGAATGAATGTCATTACGATGTCATCGATGACATAAGCAGATCAAGCTTATTCCGTGACATTCAAAATCGTAATTCATGAATGAAGTGTGTGTATTTTCTATAATGTTATCCAATTTGGTACTGAAGAGCCTTAGGGCAAGTGTCTTAAGGCGAAACACGGTGTATACCAGTTAGGGTGACAGTGTTCCATGTGAGTACAATTAATTACCATTCATTCAAAGTAGAACTCATGTGAATGATATCTGATTCTTATTCCTCAACAAATGTTCGATATACAAACTGAATAGAGAAAAGTATCTTCTGCATAATTCAGTGTTCATATAGAAGTATTTGTTTCGAAAGAATTTTTTCTTTCGTGTAATTCAATGTTTATATGAAAGTAGCTGTTTCAGGAGGACTTTCTATCAGTTTGTGTCTGAAAGTTACTTCTTTGCATGATCTACACATCCATGTATAGAGTTACTTATTTTCAAATTGATTACTTCCTTCCTTTCTTTGGAAGATTCTCTCATCCATTTTTTTGTATCAGATGGAGTAGTAGAAAGCCAAAAACTTTCTTTCCCAAAAATTAATCACTCCTAAAAATATAACCCTTTCAAAACGAATAATTCTGATATAATTGTCGCTATATTGAAAGTTGCTCTGGTAAAAATTAAAGCCAATGGACAAGAATTGGATTTATATTTTTTTTTTATGAAGCAGCATCAGTAAATCTTCTACAGGAGGAAAGTGCGGGTCGGTTGAATATACAGAGTGATCCCACCAATATTGGATTAAGATAGCCAAATCTGTGGCAACCAGAAAACTCAACATTTTTATTAGTTTGAAGGTGGTTGACAATGTTTCGTGGTGTATTTCATCAGTTCGGACTTCCATTGTCTAATATAATATAAATTGATTTCAAATTTCTGAAAAAATATTAAAAAGATTAAGCGAAAATAACAATTTTATTTGAACAAAATACTGAAATTACAAAGAAATAACATAAAACCAAAACAACAACCAAAAAAAATAAAAATTGAAATATTAATGAAAGCTGAAAATTAAAAATTATTATTAATAAAAAATGAAAAATAAAAATTGAAAGATTCCAAACCAAGCGACGGTAAATATTAAGGAATAACTAATGTCTACACTATGAAATATTTGGATTTACCAAACCTGGTAAAAACCTGACCTGAAAAAAAGAAAAGTAGTTCCATTTGTTTCCAAAACAAAATTAGGTTGGATCATATACAAAAATATAGAAAACTTCAAAGAAATGATCAATAATACAATCCTTTTTGTAAAAGAAGAGGACGATGAAGACTTGAGAAACTCACAAGAACAAGTTAAGCTTTTCTCATTTGAAAGTTATGGTTTGCAAAAAGAAGAAATGCAGAACGCTTTATAGAAAATGTAACACAAAAAACAGGAGATGGGAAACTGGTTTGCTGTGGAAGGAAAAAAAATATAACTTTGGCAGAAAGTAAATCAACGACAATGTAAAGGTTGGTCTCCATTGAAAAGAAAATGAATAGAGATGGAGAATTTGCCCAAATGTATGAGGAAGAATTTAGGAATATATCGAAAAGAAATACTGTCAATACCTGAACAAGTGGAGAACATTCCCGAAGATAGGAAAATATGGTATATTCCCCATTTTGGTGTAAAATATCGATTTGTATTCGATGGTGCTGTAAAAGTCAATGAAAAATCTTCAAACTAACCTATTCATGCACAAATATTTTTATAGAAAAGTTCAGAAAGAAAAAGGAAACCTGATGTATACTTCACGGAGGTAAAGATTTCCGAAGCCATATTCTCCCCATTGCGTGCTCAATATATACGGAACAAAAATGCTGAACAGTTCAAAAATGATTTTCCTGAAACTAAAAATGCCATAAAGGAAGGAAGAAAAAGGCAAGAAACTAGTAAGAGACATTACTGAATTCAATAAAAAAGCAGGTCCCAATATACAGAGCTGGAAGAGCAATTATCTCCAACTATTGAAAAATATACCAGAAAATTTCAAATCCAATATAAATGACGGAGATATTATACCACAAAGAGTTCTAGGTGTAAAATGGTCTCCTGCAGAACACAATTCTTCATTTTCATAAAAGATTTTTTTTCGGAAAATAAGGAAATACCTACGAAAAGAGAAGTTTTGAAAGTAATTATGTTGGTCTATGATGCTTTAGGCCTTGGGAGAAATCTAATAACAGAATTGAAATTTTCATGCAGGAGATATGGATCAGTAGAATACAATGGGATTAAAAAAAATATCAAAACACCTCGATAAAAAGTAGTCGAGGTGGTCTGAATACCTGCAGAAAGCAAGATAATTTACAATTCCAAGGTGCTATCTGAAAAACCGTGAAGATTTTATATTGAAGCACCATGTTTTCTGCGATGTCGGCCAACAAGCCATTGCTTCTTCCAATTATTTCCGATTTCCGAATGTTAACGAACAGAAAATAATATTGGTAACATCAAAGACCCAAGTTGGTCCACTAAAAAATGAATTGAGCACTCCGAATTTGGAACTTAAAGCAACATTTTTTGCTACACAACATCGAGTTACGTTTCCCATAGGAGTGAAGAAATAAGAGAAAATTACAAACTCAATCAATGACGTTCGATTTCAACCACACTATCGCTGATGAGGCAATAAGAGACACGAAAAAGTTACACATTGAAAATTCTAGATAGTTTGAAGGCCCCGAGTTTTTGCATTTCAATGAAGAATTTTGGCCAAAAGAAGAATTCGAGAAAACACCACGGAAGTGGTGTTTTCTCGAGTATTCCAGAAATAACGCTCGTAATATCCAAAGAAACTATCGGTTATTTACCGAACGAAAGTATTGTAATGAATCTGAAGCCGGCCCTGACCGGTGTCCCAGTCAGCCAACGCATGACGCATACCGCGAAAACTCCGGATGGGTCCCGAAATCCGCAGAGGGATCTGGAACGTTCGTTGACGATATAAAAACGTCGCTATTCGTCCCGAAGAGTAGTCTGTACCAAGAAAGCGAATCGAGCGGTTAACAAACGGTGAAGATAAACGTTAGTTACTGAGTGGTGTAAATAAATTAGTTGTGATAGTGAAGTATTGTTAAAATAAATTTGTTTAAGACAGTCAATTCTTTAATTCGTTACAATTGGTGTCAGAAGTGGGATTTTCAAAATAAATTTGGGAGCGCTTGGTGGACAATTTTTGTATCACAGTGATATTGACTACAAAACTTTCGCGCAGAGAGACTGGTGATTCATTGTGTTTCGCGAAGCGGACAGTACCGGACGACGGAAATATAAACTGATAGATCTTTCTCGCGAAAACTAGACTTGTGAAAATAAATAAGTGTTTCGGACCTATTAAATAAGTGGGCATACTCAGTTTTGAGTAAAATAGACAGTAAGAGATAAAATGTGTTCAAGAAAAGTGCGCCTAGTGGACTTGAAAGTCGCCGAATTGAAGCAAGAATTGGAGGAGAGGGAACTAGATTCTTCCAGAAAAAAATCAGTACTCCAGAAGAGACTATGGGACAACTTGATTGAATTAGGAGAAGATCCCGAAACATATTTATTTGAAGTTTCTGGGGGTGATTCGAGTTCAATAATGAGCAAACTCGATGGACTTCAAGAAAATTCGGTAAGTCTGGAGGAGAAGCTTCTGGAAAATTCGAAGTGTTTGAAGGAAGAACTTCTAGAAAATGCAGAAGGCTTGAAGAAAGAGCTTTGTGGGGTGGCAAGCCTACTCGAAGAAAGGATAGGAACCATCGAGACAGAGATAGACAAAATCAGAGAGGAAATCAAAGGGGAGATCAAAGATGAAATCGGAGCAGAAATGAAAAAAATGGGAAAACAGTTAGGCAATGAAATCAAACGCGAATTCGAGGCAGAAATCAGCAATATAAAAAAAACAATTAGCAAGTTGAAAAACCAAATTGTTAATTCTGCCCACCCCACAGAAACGGTTACTGAATTCCGGAACTGAAAGATGTCAAACTCAGTTCTGAACCAGGAAAGCTCTCCATGAAGCCGCCCCAGTTCGACAGAAAAAACTCCTTGGGCAATTTGAAGCTGCGGCCAGAGCGAATGGATGGAATGCAGGAGAAAAGGCGGTAGCATTAACATTGGCGTTGCGTGGAGAAGCAACGAATATCCTGCAAACCCTCACGGCCCAGGAACAGGAAGACTATGACCAACTTGTAAAGCATCTTGAATTGCGGTATGGACAGGTCCATAGAGCACGTTTACCATTCACAGCTCAAGAACCGCTGCCAGAAATCAGGAGAATCCGTACAGGAGTTTGAAGCCGGCATAGCTCGATTGGTACGTCTGGCATATCCTGCTACACCCGAAAATGTAATGGAGCGGTTAGCAGTTCAGGCATTATTGGATGGACTTCGCGACCAAGAAACGAGGCAGGCCTTGACGCTAGCTCATCCCAAACATCTCGTGAATGCACTGGCAAGCGCTCTGGAGTTTGAGGCTGCAAAACAATCTTGCAAGAGCCAGAGCAAAGTTCGAGCTATCGAGGAGAATGGACAAGTGCCTGCAGGTATTGAGGCCACCATCAGAAAAGTAATGAAAGAAGTTTGGCCTGAGCGGAAAAATATAAGATGCTGGAACTGTGGGAAAATTGGACATGTGCGTAGCAAATGTCCAGCTTTCAAAGAATCGACACCAAATCAGGAAAACTAGAGGGGGTCGATGAGAAGGGGCAATCGTCAACCTGTACCCAGCAAGCCCCCGTAAAAACGCATATGTTGCCATTCTCCAACGACAAGACAAAGGTGTTTTCGTAGACGGCCTCATCAACAACGAGCCTTGCACCATGCTGCTAGATACAGGTGCGACGAGAACCATTCTCGGGCCAACCTTTGCCAAAACACCGGCAAAAATTGAACCGTCAAGCTGGAAGTTACGCACTGCAACAGGGGAGCCAGCCAATGTACTTGGAGAACTACCCATTGAATTGGTGTTGGGCAGCACAAAATTGAAACATCGTGCATTGGTGGCGGACATCGAGGACGATGCGATCATTGGAATGGACATAATGAATTCCAGAGGGTTCGAGCTGAATTTTCAAGACGGCATCCTACGTGTCGACGGAGAAGAGCTGGTGCTTCATGGAGGAAACGAAGAGATGATTAGAGTCCTGTTGGCCGAAGACGTGTGCGTACCGGAAAGGGCTGAAACCATCCTGGAGGCTCGCTTGGACGAAAGTGCGAGCAGCGGCAAGGTGGTAATGTTCGAGCCCAAGCTACACGATGAGAAAATTGGACGGGGAGTCGCACTGGGGAAGACCCTGTTGCGTGTTGATAAAGTTGTGCCAGTCAGGGTCATGAATGTCAACTACTTTCCCGAGACCTTGAAGAAAGGAACCATGCTGGGGCACTGTTCGTCCATTTCCTCTGTCATACGGAGTGTACGCAGTTCAAGCCAACAACTTGCCTAAAGAGTTGGAGAAGTTAATTGACATTTCCTCCAAAGACATACCATCAACTCACCGATCTAAATTGAGGGAGTTAGTCAATAGGTACCAGGAAATCTTCGATATTGGAGAAGGAAAAGGCGGCAGAACGAATGTGGTTCAGCATAGAATCGACACTGGGAATGCCCGACCAATCCGGCAATCGGCTAGAAGACTCTCTCTTGCCAAGAGAGAAGAGGCAGACAAGATAGTCAACGATATGGGAAACGAAGGAGTCATCGAACCTTCTGACAGCCCCTGGTCTTCCCCAGTCGTGTTAGTGAAGAAGAAGGACGGTTCGACAAGGTTCTGCGTGGATTATCGCCAACTAAATCACGTGACAAAGAAAGACAGCTACCCTCTTCCAAGAATCGACGACACTCTAGACACGCTAGCCGGCTCCACAATTTTCTCGACCTTGGATTTGAAGAGTGGATATTGGCAAGTTGAATTGGCCCCAGAAGATCGAGAAAAGACAGCTTTCACCATCGGCTCAGGATTGTGGCAGTTCACGGTTATGCCATTCGGGCTTTGTAATGCTCCAGCGACCTTCGAGAGATTGATGGAGACGGTTCTCAAAGGGCTCTCATGGAAGATGTGTCTAGTGTATCTCGACGATATAATCGTGGTCGGAAAATCGTTCGACGATCATTTGAAAAATCTGGAGGAGGTGTTCATGCGTCTGAGGAGTTCTGGATTAAAACTAAGTCCCAAGAAATGCCATCTGTTCCAGAAAGAAGTCCGTTACCTTGGCCACGTTGTCTCTGGGGAAGGAGTGGCGGTAGACGAACAAAAGATTAAGGACTGGCCCATTCCAAAAGACATACATCAGCTTCGGAGCTTCCTTGGTTTATGGACCTACTACCGCCGATATGTGCTGGGGTTTGCCAACATCGCCAAACCATTGACTCGCCTCACAGAAGGGCAGATCCAGTTCCAGTGGTCTGAGGAATGCCAAGACTCATTCAAGAAGCTGAAAAGAGCTTTGATCAACGCTCCCGTTTTGAGCCATCCCTTACCTGACGGAAAGTTCATTTTGGATACGGACGCCAGCAAAGTGGGACTTGGAGCAGTCCTTTCTCAAATCCAAGATGGACAGGAGAAAGTTATTGGCTACTTCAGCAAAACGCTCAGTAAACCAGAGCGTAATTACTGTGTCACCAGGCGAGAGCTGTTGGCCGTAGTCAAAGGTGTAGAGCATTTCTACAAATACGTGTATGGAAGACGATTTCTGTTGAGAACGGACCATGCAGCTCTCAAATGGCTTCTGCAGTTCAAAAATCCCGAGGACCAAGTAGCGCGCTGGATTGAGAGATTACAAGAATTTGACTTCGAAATAGAACATCGAGCTGGGACTAGCCATAAAAACGCAGATGCCCTATCACGGAGACCTTGCCCCGATGACTGCTCACATTGTCGATGAGCAGTAGAGAAGGAGGCAGCTATTTGTAATACAGCTGTATATGACAACTGGGAGGATGATAAGATCAAGGAAGACCAAGAGAAAGACCCAGATCTTGGTTTAGTCATCGGATGGAAGAAAAGTAATCGAAGACCATCGTGGCAGGAGGTAGCAGGTTATTCGCCAGTGGTCAAGTCCTACTGGGCACAATGGAACTCCCTTACTTTGGAAAACGGGGTTCTGAAGAGGGTGTTGGAGTCTGAAGACGGTGCAGAAGAAAGGCACCAGACAGTGGTACCCAGGAGCAGACGACGGGAGGTGCTCAAAGAAATCCATGATGGAGGCATTGGAGGACATCTGGGAGTAACGAAGACCCTCCAGAAAGTAAGACAACGGTTTTACTGGGTTAATTGTCAAGCCGACGTCAAGGACTGGTGCAGAAAGTGTGCTGTATGCGCTGCCAGTAACGGACCTAGGATACGCCCGAAAGCTCCAATGCGCCAGTATAACGTGGGTAGTCCTTTCGAGAGAATCGCCATCGATATCGCCGGCCCGTTCCCAGAGTCCCACCATGGGAACAAATACATCCTGGTAACCATGGACTACTTCAGCAAGTGGGCAGAAGCCTATGCCCTGCCCAACCAGGAAGCCTTTACCGTCGCTGACGTCCTGGTAAAGGAATGGATATGTCGATTCGGTGTCCCATTGGAGCTGCATTCGGACCAGGGCAGAAATTTTGAGTCCAACCTGTTCCAAGAAATATGTAAACTGTTGGACATTCGAAAGACCAGAACCGCAGCCTTATATCCACAGTCCGATGGAATGGTGGAACGAATGAATAGGACTATAAACCGCCACTTGTCCAAGGTAGTCTCTGACCATCAAAGAGACTGGGACCAATACCTCCACCTGTTCCTGCTGGCTTATCGTTCGGCAGTGCACGAGTCAACCGGCCAAACCCCTGCCAGTATTATAATGGGACGAGAGCTGCGGCTTCCTTGTGACCTAAAATTTGGGATGACTCCAGAACAAGACACTGCGGGGGAAGACTATGTCAGCAAGCTTCGGCAGAGAATGGACGACATTCATGAACGAGTCCGTCTGAACATCCGGAGTGCCAACGATAGGATGAAGGAGGCCTATGACATCAAGGCGAATGCTGGAGGATTCGAAATCGGCGACCTAGTTTGGCTGTACAATCCTAAGCGCTGCCGTGGTTTATCACCGAAGTTGCGGAACTCGTGGGAAGGTCCGTACAAAATCATGAAAAAGATTAATGACCTCGTCTACCGAATCCATAAGCCACCTCGAGGGAAGCCTAGGGTCGTCCATTTTAATAGACTGGCTCCTTATGCTGGAAATCACGACCAAGTTCGCGCCCTCAGACCACCAGAGGATGAAATGACGTTCCAGCAATTCATGTCCTTATACTCGAACAGACAGAAGGTCGTACATGGGGTAACTCGAGAAGAGCCACGAGACCTTTTCAAGGTTCCAGTTGATTACGCCCTAGCGCACTGCGTGGCAAAGGATCTCCAAATGTCCAAGAGCATCGCTGTGGTATTCAACAAAAAATTCGGTCAGCTTCAAACATTACGAGAACAGAATCCAGAAGTCGGAGGAGTGCTACAGTTGAAGAAGGGTCAGAGAAACATCTTCTACTTGGTGACCAAAAAGCATTCTCGAGACAAACCATCCTATGAAGATGTCTGGAGGAGTCTTACTAGACTGAAGGAGACGATACTGGACCAGAATCTCGTGGAGTTGGCGATCCCGAAATTAGCCTCTGGGCTCGACAGGCTGGACTGGAGAATTGTGAGAAGCATGTTGGAAACGATCTTCAGATCCAGCGGCATCCAGATTTTGGTGTGTGGTAACCATCTTCCACGACCGAGCATAAAGACTGTGGAGTGTTACTTCCATCGAACTTCACAGTGCAAATAT
The DNA here is from genome assembly GCF_025532065.1 of Leptinotarsa decemlineata. Classification (NCBI taxonomy): domain Eukaryota; kingdom Metazoa; phylum Arthropoda; class Insecta; order Coleoptera; family Chrysomelidae; genus Leptinotarsa; species Leptinotarsa decemlineata. Next base: position 1,958,562 of record NW_027412574.1, read on the forward strand.
GGAGAGTTCTGCAGGTATCGACACACGCCAAGGATGATATTTCGGGGCGAAACGTCTTTAAGGAGGGGGCAATGTAATGAATCTGAAGCCGGCCGTGACCGGTGTCCCAGTCAGCCAACGCATGACGCACACCGCGAAAACTCCGGATGGGTCCCGAAATCCGCAGAGGGATCCGGAACGTTCGTTGACGATATAAAAACGTTGTTATTCGTCCCGAAGAGTAGTCTGTACCAAGAAAGCGAATCGAGCGGTTAACAAACGGTGAAGATAAATTAAGCGTTAGTTACTGAGTGGTGTAAATAATGTGATAGTGAAGTATTGTTAAAATAAATTTGTTTAAGACAGTCAATTCTTTAATTCGTTATAGTATATTTTCGAAGTGTTCCCGGCTGATAAGATCTACAGTACATGTAGTACAGCACATCTTTTTGAAGCTACTGACAAATGTTTCACAACCATAGAATAGAATATAATGTCAATATCTTCAACTACTACAAAATGGTGGAACTTTTAATAATTGTCTGAATACATTGACATTTAACTTCATAATATGAGGTAATAAGCTTGAGATCAGTTGAGAAGATGCTCGAAATGGTTGCCTTGAACTTCTTGACATATAAACAGCCTATTCGATATTTCACGCCGAACATTTTCGAATACAGTAACGTCAATATCTCTACAAATATTTATTATTCTCTGCCGTATATCCAATATTTGTGCAGGTTCAGTTTCGTACACATTTTGCTTCAAATAGCCCCATAAAAAGTCCAGAGAGGTGTCAAATCTGGCGAGCAGGCTGGCCATTCTGCAGGTCTTTGACAACCAATCCAACGACCGGGAAAAGTAGTATCCAAATAGTTTCTTACTTGTGTGGAGTAATGTGGTGGTGCGCTTCAACGATTTCAGTGATGAGAGGGTCAACAGTAGTTTCCAGCATATTCAAATACAGTTCCCCTGTTAAATTTTGATCAATAAATAGAAGTCCTACAACATGATTTCCCAATATTCCTGCTCAAACGTTAATTTTTTCTGGATATTGGGTAGGTGTTTCCAGGAAAACGTGAGGGTTGGTGTCACTCCAATAACGGCAGTTTTGTCTGTGAACATTGCCGTTTAAACAAAAGTTACATTCGTCACTAAAACAAATATTGTGGAGATAGGTAGGATGCCTTGCAATGGTTTCCCTCATGATTTCGCAGAATTCTGTTCTTCGATCAGGGCCATCTTCAGTTAATTGGTTTACCATTTTAATTTTGTATGAATGATACCTATTCCTCTTAAGTCTCCACACAGTAGAAGGAGACACCTCACAAGCATTCGCGACGGAATAAGTAGACTGTTCAGGATTTACTACCATCTACTACAGAGAGGACGATTCGGAAAACGTTCATTGAAAATCCTTTCGTTCTTGTGAAAGTTACGTGTCGCACTGTAAATAAAAATTGCTTCAATTTTTTTCTTCCAATGGACGAGAATTGACCATTTTAGAGATTGTTGACGTGGTACCTTTCTACCAGTAAAACCGAAAACTAAATGAGAATATTCTCACTGAACAATGATGTTCAATATGTCGTACTGACATTTTTTGTCGTTTTTATAAACAAAAAACAACAACAAACCTTATCGGGTTGTTGGAATTGCCATATGGAAGATAAGAAGAAATATTTCTAGAAATATCGATATTAATGTGTTTGTCTTCAGAAAATTATTAAATGTTCCGCCATTTTGTAGTAGGTGAAGATATTGACTTCATATTCTAGGGTTGTGAAATATTTGTCAAAAGCTTCAAAATGATGTGTCACAACCCCTTTTCATTTAATTTTTTTCCCAGATGGCGCCATCTTGAAAGTATCATCTGTCAATTTCACTTTCAACGAGCTGCGTCAAAAGTATTGGATTCTCCAGATTAGACGGCCGTCAACAAAATCACGATGAACTGTTATTTTTGTAGAATACGAAAAGCTTAGCCTGAAGTGTCTGAAATGAGTCAGCTTCCGGAAAGTCGACTGAAAATCAAATTAAATCAAAATATGCTTTATTACCCAAGATCTGAGCATCTTATTGGCAAAGTCTAGTAAAGTAAAACGTGTATATGGGACATTAAATTAACAAATATAAACTATAAAATAATGCTCAGAGACAAGAGTAGATAGAGTATATGGACAGAACAATATGAAGCCCAGCTGAACAGATACAAATATAAGTAAATGAATATGTGAATATTGAGTAAATGTAAATATATAATGCTACGTGATGACCATTGATAGCCATTTCGTGTTGACTTCAATAACTTGTTTACACAAAGTAGCTAGCCTTGCATAAATATCTGATGGATCTTTTTTGTAGGAAGAATACCATATTGAAAAGAAATTGTGCACAATTTCCCCAGAAACAAATTCTATAACGTAAATTTGTGCAAAATAAACTGATCTTGTAATAGTAGTGTCTAACTCTCTTGCAACAACTCTCACTGCATGACATCTTGCTGCTGGTCTTTTACATAAGCAGTAGACATGGGAATCAAATTTTAGATTTTCATCAATGAAGGGCCCTAAATATTTGTTTTTCTCCAAATTTTCAATTTTTACATTTTCCAAGTGTATTTCCCCTATGTAACATATAAACTTGACCACATTTGTTTAATCGATGTTGAATGATAAGACACACCACTCTTTTACCCTTCTTATGTCAAGTAAATTTGAGGCGGTAATTGCTATGCCACAGGATGGTGGTGTCGTCAGCGAAACATGTGAATTTATCACTTATTATGTCAACATGGACTAAGTTATTGACATAAATAAGAAACAACACCGGTCCCAAAATGTTACCTTGTAGGACCCTGCTGCCAATGAAACGTTCCTCTGATGAAATTCCATTTAATAGAATATTCTGCCGCCGATGAGAAAGGTACGTCTCAAGCCAAAGTAATGCAGATCCTCTAAATCCGTAAACTTCTATCTTGCGAATAAGTAGCATGGGGCCTACACAATCGAAGGCCTTGGTTAGGTCACAAAATATGGCCGCCACAGATTCACTTTCATTAAGATTGGTGTACAGGTTTTTCAGGAGTGAAAATATGGCGTCTTGTGTACTTATTGAAGACTGAAAGCCAAACAGTCAATAACAAAGCTAAATTGTATACCGAATCCTCTCGGCAAAGCTTGAAGAAAAGCAATGTCTTGATCTATACCAAATGAATTGATATTAAATGAACAAAAAACAAGAACTTCAATGCTGGAAATCAAGTCTGTATGAACAGTCATCAGGTTCTTATGTGTTTGTACTTATTCAAATTCAAGATTGATCGTATGACAAATTATACAATCAAAATGATAAAAAAACAGTAAATCAAAATGCGGCGCTAATAACCATCATTCTCTTTTACATTTTATTTTTAGTAAGGGATTTTGAGCTGGGGAAGAGCATCAAAAACTCATCTGGACAAAGTATTTAATATTCAACAATCTGTTGTGCCGCCGATAATAATAATAGTATGCCCAAAGAACCACAGGTTTTATTGACAAAGCTATAAATTTTCTTCAGTAACCATACAACTATATATACACATATGCAACACACATATACTATACTACTATACATATAAAGTACAAATTACATTAAAATAGCTTAAATACAAAGTAAAAGATATACCTGCAGAAATATAGACATTTTTATCCAAATACATACTATACTGAAGAAACATTACACATGAAAGAAACAATACCAGAAAAGTTTGAAATATCACAAAGTTATGACTATTGTATGAGAACATTTTAAAAATGTTAAGAAACACTTATGTAAACTTTGCACTTACACAAAAATGAATCATTGCAATACAAGAAATAAAAATAATAATGATAAAACTAAAAGCAAACTTTATTAACTAGTATAGCATTGTATATTAACATTGTCCATTATCAGTTTCCTCAGGAAACTGAAATGTTCAATAGATTGAAAAATACTGGAAACTTGGTATTGGGCTATATATCGCAGTGCCTCTTCATTTTGTAGAGTGGCACCGCGAAAAAATTCAAAGTGCAATCTAGAATCCTCTTAGAGACCGAGCCAAACTATCACAGCAGAGTTCTATTATGAAAAAATCGAGGAAATGTACCAAAAATTGCGTCCGCATCAGCAAGCAAGGCCAGCAGAACAGGTTCGATCTTGCTCCATTATTATTAATATACTAAAGTTAGGACACTCACTGACCTCCGAGGCCATTTTATTTTGTGGGAATGTCCTGTTTGTCTGTAAGAGCGATCCACCAGGAAATTGCTGAATCTTTATCAACTGATTCCTGTACATTGGCCGTAAGACGCTTCATTGCAAGACGTGGAGAACCAAAATTGATAATGAGTGATAGTGGATCGAACATGAAAGCTGCCGAAAAAGAACTGGAAGAGTCGCTAAAAAATATTAATGAATAACTAATGAAGAGTGAAATTGTTTCGAAAACATACATTGGAAATTCATTTGTCCTGCGAGCCCACAAATGGGAGGAGCGTGGGAGAGAATGATGCTTGCTGTAAAACAATCTTTGAAAATAATGTTGAAGGAAAAGCCTACAAAGCCTGAACTACTAGCAACCCTAATGACTGAAGTTGAGAAGATATTAAATAGTAGACCTCTTATATACGTATCAATAAATTCAGAAGATCCAGAATGTATTACACCAAACCATTTCCTTATTGGAATATCAAGCCCGGTTAAATCATCAAGGATTTTCAACGAGATAATTGATTTGAGAAAGCAATGGAGGTACTCTCAAAAGTTCCCTGACAATTTTTGGAAGCGTTAGGTTCAAGAGTACCTACCCACTTTAATGTAAAAAACAAAATGGTTGAGAAAAGGCAATTCATTCGAATCAGGAGATGTAACAGTATTTGATAACAGACTTCCATAGAATGGATATTTGATGATGCCTAGTTCTTTTTCGAGACCTTCCTTTGTATTACAGAGCCCAAAAGCACGGTCCAGTAGAGTTTTGATGATTCCTCTCTTAATCGATTGATGGTGGTTGGATTTCTGGTTCAGATACTGTCCTGTTTGAGTCAGTTTTCGATATACAGATGTTTCCCACTTAGTGTCGGTCCTCTTCACCAATACGTCTAAGAAAGGCAATTCGTTGTGGATTTTCTTCTCCATTGTGAAAGTGATGTGAAAATGACCTTCAACGGAATGGATACTCCAAAGTGATGGTAGAACAGGTCTTAGCTAGAAGACAGCAAGCACTCCACAAGAAAGAGAAGCCGCCACAACCAGTACTTGTACTTTTTTATATCAGAGGATTATCGGAAAGGATAAGACGGATTGGGTCCAAGTATAACATCAGGACCTGCTTCATGATCTTGGAATCCTATCCGTAGAAGCCTCACGAAAACCAGGCCACCAAATGCAGACTGTGATTCCAAGATTTGCATTTACCGGATACACTGCGAGTGCGGAGAATCATACATCGGTGAAACTAAGAGGCCATTGAAAGTTCGCATTGCTGAGCACAAGATACACATACAGCGAGGAGAAACCAGCAAATCCGGAATAGTAGAGCATGTTTGGACTCATCAACACAACATCAAGTGAGCTCAAGCTGAAATCATCCACAAAGAGGAACACTGGTTAAGGAGAAAATTCAAAGAAGCCGCGTATATATTGTCCAACAACGCATTTAGTCAAGCTAGCGTAGAGATACGTAACATATGGAAACCTCTAATCTAGCGAAAAACTACAAACTCCCGCCAAACGGTCATCTCCCGCCAAAACCAATGAAGCGAAAAGAGTGAAGAGGGGATAGGTGAAAGCACTCGAATGACCTATAAATAGACAGATCTCGGAGGAATAAGTCCAGTTATCACCCGAAGACGATTGTGGATACTAACAATCGAAACGTTGTGACATACCTTGGTTTGAAATCTTTTAATTTAAATTTTTTAATTTTTTGTTAATAATTTTTTAAATTTTTTCAGCTTTTATTAATATTTCAATTTTTATTTGTTTGGTTGTTATTGTATGTTATTTCTTAGTAATTTCAGTTTTTTGTTTAATGAAATTGTTATTTTCGGTTTATCTTTTTGATTTTTTTCAGGGTTATCAAATCAATTTATATAATATCAGACAATAATGGAAGTCCGAACTGATGAAATACACCACGAAACATTGTCAACCACCTTCAAACGGGCAGGTTGATATCGATCAGCGATGATCATTGACATTCTTCAACTTCATGCAACAATCAAGAGCTCTAGAAAATAAACAAGCAGTGAGTAGAGGCATAAAAGATTGATGTTGCACCAAGCAAAAGTATAACGGCACATGACATGAATCGTCCAATTGAAAAAATACAGCTGAAAAGTTTTCTTCATAAGATGAGAAAGATCACCCACATGATTCTATTTTTCAATGTGAGAGAGAGGAAGACGACGAAAATTATGCCCCGACTGATGCATCATCGAACGAAAATTTAGAAGGTCCTATTCAGAATTTGAAGATAGATGATTTCGTTCTGGTTAAGTTTAGATGCCCCAAAAATAAGGATAAATATTATCTTGGCAAGATTATGGAAATTTTCAATAACCAGCCTGATCTTATTTTGATAGATTTTCTCAGACATATTTTCACTATCCGGATGTTAGGGATGAGTCTCTGGTGAATACAGAGGACGTTATAATGAAGCTGAAACCAACGACGGATCTCAGAAGGAACAGGTGATCATTCAAGTGTTCACCGAAAGTTTATATTATTGAATAAATTTTCATATGTACCTATTTATATTTTTGATTATTTTGAATAAATTTTGTTTTCATTTTCACATTCTGATCATTAGAGAAATTTATTTTATTGGGACAGTTGGGCAAAGTGACTTTTTCCTCATTGAAATTGTTCGAATTAACCCTTTCAAGAAATGAAATTCGAATTTTCATGTATATTAGAGCCTTGTTCAAATTGACCCCACACATAGGGATGAATTCGAACAACTTTCACAATTTAAAAAAAGAAATCCATATATACATTTCGAACGCCCTTTCTTTATGGGTTAGAAGAAGATTTGAAGAAGCTAAATTATTTTTTTCATATTTTTTCGATGTTGCGCATGATAGTTATATTCAAAAAACATCTCAAAGGCGTTCGAATTCACCCCAAATTACGGTATTCAAAAAACATTTCATTGTGAGATTTTCACTAAATAGTTTTTTCAAAAACGCAATACGTGTTTCGCCATACAAAGGCTTCTTCTTGCGAGTCTTTATTAACTCAGCGTTTTTACTAACTCGGTTAGTAAAGACACGTCTGAAGAAGCCATTGAAAGGCAAAACACGTGTTCCGTTTTTGTAAAAGTGTTCTGTGAAAATCTCAAAATGAAGTGTTTTTTGAATACGTTATGGATTTTCATCAAGTATCGACCAATTACATCAAATAAAAAATGTACTTAAGAGGATTGGGCAAACTGGGTTTCAAACTGACGTCAACTTTCAAATGCTGTAAAAAATGACAAAATGTATATATTGTATGTTTCGGTATGTTCCATACCAGTTTTGACAAAAAAAAACACTTTGCAGTTGATGGTTTGAAAATATTGTGCTCTAGAGAGTGTATGAAGAAAAAAATTTCCATTGACGCGAGAGTCATGAAAAGACAAACTGATGATACTTATCTTATTCAAGCACTAATTATGCCTGGAGCAAATAATGCATTTTTAATCAATACCACGATTGAAAACTCTTCAAATTTCAATAAAAGTGACGCTGTAATACTATGGTTCAGTAAGTTTTACTAGACAAAGTAAATAATACTAATTCTTCAATAATCACTTAACCTTATCGATCTCACATAGAGAATGGATGAAATGAACGTGTTTACAATAATGATTTAGCAGTATTCAAAGCTTTTCATCGAGATCAGTTACATAGGCACATTCTTAACCAATAAATTTTGCGGAAATCTAATTTCTTTTCAAGACATAAAATGCTGCTAAAAGAAGTCCAAATGAAGGTGATGGATCTAGCACAACAACAGTTATGAGAAAAACTAAAGTAGTCAGCAGGAGAGAAAATAAAAATCTCTCATTATATAAGAAATTGTCATGTCTAGAAGGAAATGATCAAAATTTTTTGGAAACTACATTCGTCAGTTCAATAACAACAGAATATCCAATTTTAAAAACCCTTATTCAACCCAGCAATTGACGCTCCTACTGTTAAATATCCAGTCAATCCACAACAAGATTCGCACTGGCTCAAAACAGGCGAGTCCTTTCACGTGCCAGGATATCCAATGATTTTGGTTGAAAAAAGGTATTGAAATCTCTGCCTGAGATCATAACTTTCATAAACTACACCTTACGATTTGATCTTCACAAACTTTATTTTTAAAAATATATCACACATGCCACAACATGTTTCGCTATCACAGTAGCTTTTTCGTAGTAATAACATACAGAAAGTATGTCACTATGATGCTAAACAGATCTACCACATGGATAAGGCAGAAAATAAATCAAAAGAAAGCTGGTCCATTATTGATCTCAGAGGTAAGGCAAATACACATTCAGTTAAAGTTTGCTGAGACCCCCGACTCGTTTAATAATTTTTATTACTTTGTAGCGGACAAACTTACTAGAAATATATTATCATCTTTAAAATCCTTTACGATGTCTTTGCAATGTTGACATATCTGATAGTTTCTTCTTTAATTAAACAAACTCCGATTATTTGATAGTAGTTATCGAGGACATAAATACTTTACCACCAATAGAAAAAATTATTGAACTAGCTGTTTATAAGCAGGTACTTGATGATGTTGAAAAAAATGAAATTTTAATAAGTAATCAATCTGGATTTCGTGAAAAGTATTCATGTGAATCTGCATTACAAGTCACTTTATCTAAATTCAAAAAAGAAGTTGATAACAATAAATTTGTAGTAGCTGTGTAGTAGTTGATCTGAAGAGGGCGTTTGAAACAATTGATCGTAATATTCTTCTAATAAAATTAAGAGGTTATGTCATTGATGGTGATGTTTACCAATGGTTATCTGACTATTTATTCCATAGAAAGCAAAAAGTCAGAGTTCAAGGAAGGAATAGGATCACCTATTTCAATAAATATATTCTTCTACATTAAAAATTAAGAATTAGACGGGTGTAGATTATATTTCTATTAAAATATTTCAAACTCCACCTTAATCAACTTTGGTTGTTTTGTCACATTTTATCAATTACTCTTAGGAATCACACGTTAAAAGGTAAGACCTCGTTAATCCTTAGCTCGCACAAGTTTCGACTTCTGAGGGTGGTCGTTCGTAGGAGTGCGACAGCTGGTTAACGGAAAAACAGTTTTTTTTATCTGGTGAGTTCTCGTCTTTCCTATAAAGACTTCTCTCATAATCCCTCTTTACAAGGGTGACCTACCGATGATCTTTCCAACTACAGGACTAAAGCACTTATTTCTGCACTTGCAAAAGAATTTTATCCTTTTGTAATGACAATAACATTTTTACTTATCACCAATTATGATTTCAAAAAAAGGGTACTAACGATGCAATGTTCTCTCTACTAGAAATGGTATATTCCCAATTCAATGCTAAATAATCACTTGCTGCGACCTTCTATCGAAGGCATTGGACTATGTCAACCACGAGATACTTCTCAATAAATGACATAGTACGGCTGTATCACCCTTCAGTGGTTCCAGTCATATTTATTAGGCCGTAAACAAATAATGACTAACTGAATGTTCTTCTGATCAGTTCATCAAATGTGCCTCAAGGCTCGATCGGTGGCCCAATTTCATTTCTTCTCTTTATAAATGACTTAGATATAATAGATCATCCTCTTTACTGATTACACCACCTCATTATAGCAAATAATAATGACTAACTGAATGTTCTTCTGATCAGTTCATCAAATGTGCCTCAAGGCTCGATCGGTGGCCCAATTTCATTTCTTCTCTTTATAAATGACTTAGATATAATAGATCATCCTCTTTACTGATTACACCACCTCATTATAGCAAATAAGGATAATCCCGTTCTGCATTAGACTTTCTCTGAAGACATCAGAAAAATTAAAGAATGCTATGACTAATAAGTTACCCTTCAATATCAATAAAACCAGTATTCTTACTATTCGCTGCACCTTACCTAAGAACTGTTTTGATAACGAAATCTTAGAAAAAATACATATACATATATACATCTATACTGCTGTAGTCTCTCAGTCACCTATCAGCCCAAATTGAAGAAACCATGGTGTACAATAAATTCAGAAAAGCAGACAAAATGCTCCTAGTTGATGGGGTCTATTATAAAGTTCAGGAGTATTTTGATGATACTTTGACCCTTGATACCCTTACGAACTCATATTTATTTAATAAATTGATGGATGTATCCGTTACTACGTAGTAGTAAATAATAATGAAGAAAAGAGAATTGAAATTTTCTGTTTTTACCACTTTTATTTGAAACTAATGTTACTGCAGTTTCGTTCTATAAGGACATTTTCAAACTTACACAATAAACTAACAAAGGTTCATTACAGTAGCTCTCATATATCACCCATGTGGGTGGTATATAAGTATATATTGGCGGATGTGCCAATTTGAAAACCGGTGGGTAAACTAAATCGATTTGATAATTTAACAGGTTACACCCGCAATGTTTATGCTTGCGAATTTCCAAGGATTCTAAATAATTGAGTTTGTAACCCTTCCTTCTTCCTTGCATAATGCAAAATTTCCGTATTGTTTAGATAGAAAATTTCAATTCTCTTTTCTACATATTTATTTACTTAGTATATTTATATTCTCATGTTTGCTATTGTATTTATATTTTCTAAGTTATGCTCATTTACCCTGCACCCATCTAAGCTCTGTATTTTATATCAACATTTTCACTTATACTGTTTAATTTACTTGCACGATTTTAAAGGATTTTCTCCAGAAAAAATATTATTACCTATTTAACAATAATTTATAAGACTTTGTCTAAAGATATATTTTTCTTCTGACAGAGAAACTCACACTTAGCTGATGACATCATCATAATTCAAATTATATAGCCTTACTTTTGAATAAACATTTATTGAAGAGTCTAATTTAAGATATGGCTTATTATTCTGGTGTTATCTTGCTTAAGCAAAAGACCCTTGTTATCATCATCTTTGTGATTTTAACTGATACTTGACCTATTTTACAATTTGTCTGCTTAAAGCAAAATGAGGAGTTGTCCTATAGTGATTCGAAATAATCAAAACTTCATTTACCAATTCTCAAAATAATACAGAGTCATTCAACCAAAATTTCCCATTGAAATATTTTTGCAGGATATAACATGCTTATAGGAAAATTCTTTACTTTTTTTCCTGAACTTTATGGAGACTCTGAAACGTGCTAGTTTCATTCATTCATTTGTATTGTCTTCCAACACATCTCTTATGGCATGTCACTAATTACCCATAGATGGACAATTAGTGACATGTTTCTGAGAGTACCTATACAAAATATGGATTTCTAAAACAAATTATTCTTTGACAGTTGAAGATATATGGAATCGAAAGATGTTGTATATATTAGATACTTCATTAAAAAAATATTAATTTCTGTTTGCATGACTGAAGAGTCACCCAGTAGGTGAAAAATAATTTCAAGTTGTATCAATGAACCTCTATTCAAGAAAAATAAGCATATGAAATTAGTGCTTCATCTCTTAGCATCTCATTCTATTCTCCCGATGAAATGAAAGAGTTTTTGCAATTGTATATCTAAAGAAATTAATTTCTCAATGATAAATATGAGGAAACTGAAAACTCGACCATGGAGGACACGAACACCAAATTTGGAAGTTTGTACTAGTATGTCACGTTCATTTGAAGGTTTTGGAGAAGTTTTATACATTGGTTAATGTGAGAGGTGAAAGGTCACAGCCTGAATGTTAGACACTGAATAGGTAAAAATGAGATGGGACAAAAGATGAAAGTTTGAGTTCTTCTGAAACTTTGTATGACATCGTAAATAACTCATATAGCAAGAAGTTAATAAATTGACTGGCTAAACAAGAAATGATTCTTTGTGTTCAAAAAGTATTAAAAAATCAACTTTTTTCTCATCAGAAACTGCTATACACGGAAAAGAAATCAAGAAATATCATACTGCCTCCTAGAATACAGAATAATGGCTCATCAACCGACATATTCCAGAGTTGTAAAGTACTCCTTGAAGTAATGAATGATTTTATCATTTATGTACATTATAAGCTGCAAGAATAATTTTATGAGAAATATTAGAGAACAGCGTGCTTACATTTTTCAGTTTTTCTAGTAGACAACTCAGCTTTTAAATTAGAATTGATTTACACAAAATTAATTGATCTACATTCTACAATTTTTATTAGGTCCTTGTTGATGGAATTCAGTTGATGAATTTGCTTGATCTCGTTAAGAATGATTGTTTGATAGGTTTGGGATGACTAGTCAGTATAAAATGTTTCTTGATCTCGTTAAGAATGATTGTTTAAAGGGTTTGTGATGACCAGTCGGTATAAAATGTACTATAGTAGTGGCACTCATCACACTAATAAGTTCAAAGAATCCATAATGGTTAGTTGAGAATTTCAACAGATTTATAAAGTTAGTTCTTTTAAAACAATTAATTGTTATTACCTTTCAGTTGAGAACACTTTATTCAAGATACAAACAGTTTATTTTTCTAACTATAAATAAATATAATCACAATACAGTCTTTAAAAGGACAGTCTTCAATTTTTCAAACCAAGGTTTTGTGAAGTTCTTCTTCGCCAGTGCATATTACTCGACTGACCTAAATCATCACCCCGACTATTATTTAGGACATTATTATTATTATTAACTATTACACTTGTCACTGCTACAGGTTTGAGCTCATCATAACTATAAGTTTTAGACTCATCATTTTTTTCTTTCATATTTTCCCTGAAATTACTTGTATACTGAATGGGCACTTTGAACTTGATATTTTTAATCATAGCATGTTTCTTATTTTGGAATGACGTTTCATAATGCAGTGGTCGGGTTGAATTTGGATCTAGGATTTTTTGACAGATTTCTTGGGAAGTTGGCTCCGTTTTACAGATGATGCTCCTTTGTGAGATGGAACTACTAGAGGTCTTAGTGAGTATTTTATGGTATATGTCTACCGATTCTGCAATGTCATAGGTACTCTGGCACTGATTATTTGATACATGGTTGAAATCTCTGTAAAATAAATAAAGTTATATATATATGTATATATATATATATATATATATATATATATATATATATATATACATATATATATGCCCATAAAAAATCATTGAAGTCTAAAGCAGAAATGAGTCAAACATGAATCACCAATAATTAACTGGATTTACCAATCAATTAAGGAGAGAAGGAGGGAGGATTTAAATTTCAGAATGAAAATTGTTTTCTGATATTCCACTCACTACGGATTCATACACTGGTCTAAAGCTGTAAGTTGCAAGATTCAAGTTGTTAGATAACATGTTGACCAACATTTGTTACGAAAAACATTGGTTCATGAATATTCCCATTAAAAATCAATGAACTCAGTTCTCACACCCGAAGACTCAAGACTGTTTCTGATACTATTAAATTGCCCCCAACTGTTGAGCAACTAATAGTTTTTCGAATTTTTCAAGTTTCATTTTTTCAAACATGGTAGTCATTTAATAAAAAATGTCAAAATTTTTTTCTAATTCCATAACAATACATACCTGCTAATATTGTAGTTGCTCTTGAAAGCTGGCGTTTTAGACGCAAGTTTGATGGGTCCGTTGATGACGCTTGTCTCTTCGCCAGCCCTGCAATCAGATTTAACAAAGGGAGGAGGAGTAACTGTCTGCCCCTCGGCTTTACTAGAAGTAAATGCCGGCGAAGCAGTCGTTATAACTTTTATGGCATTCGGATTGTCTATAGGTGTTTTTTTTGTGATAGTTGAGGTACAGGCATTTTCTGAAGGAAGTATTACGACATTCTTAATGACTTCGCCCTTCTTACCTGGATGAGTATTCTTCATGTGACGACGTAAGTTATCCTGACGACGGAAGCTAATTGAACATATACTGCACATAAAGGGTTTGGTATCTATATAACAAAAAAAATAGTTACTGAAAGTTTCAACACTAATTCTTTCCCTATACAAATAGTTGGTGAATTCAGCTTTGATGAAATTATATCAATGTAAGAATTACTAGTGAATATTCTAAAGAAAAAAAAAACAAAAACAAACGAGTTGTTACATCAAACATTATGGATCTATTTTCAGATCCGCCTTCTTAATGAAGCCTTGAAAAATTATGAAATATGAACACTTCCTGAAAAACACAATATTTTCTTTTCAATATTTTTCAATAATTTATATCTTTCAATAATGTATGTACAAATTATCCAGTAAAGACATTAAAAGTGTCATTTCCAATAGAATATTATTTTATTGTATTGCTGTAAATAATTTGTTGTATTCAAGTGACTACATTTTTCGAAATTGTTCAATACTATGAAGTAGAGTGTTTCATTCAACAATTTTAATATGATAATAATAAAGATTTATACGAATAAAGATGATATTATGACACTATCCAAAAACAACAATGAGATTTCTGTATCCTGATTACAACTCTATTCCCAAACATTAGAATCTCAAAACTTTGATGCTGTGTAGTTTAATTTGTCAATAATCATTCCCTTCTAATTCTTGATATCAGTAAAGAACCAAGTAATTATTATTCACTGAACTGTGAAGTGAATACTACTAGATGTTGAAAGTTTTTCGTAGACTTTTATTACTTAGTTGAATGTATCAAAGAAAAACACGACCCATTACTACCTCTTCAAGTTTTTATAAAATCACAAATACACTCCCGACCCAAACTGATAGACCAACCACTACTACTGAAAGGTTTAGCTTAAAAGTTGTTTGAAAAAAGGGAGTACCGTATGAATTGCCAACCTTGAAATTACATGAAAAATTACTGCCTCTCAAATTTCAATTATTTCACTTGGTTCGGATAAAGCATGAAGTAATCTATATGTAACAATATGAAAAACTATTGTTACATATAGAGACAGTAATTTTCCATATAATTTCGAAGTTGATAATTCGTACGGCACTCCCCTACTTCAACATTTCATAATTTTTCACATATTTACTCCTTGAAGAGGCATAAGCCTATAATAGGGCTTCACAAACAAGCACACCACAAACTTTGTAATAAAAACTGATGAATAAACCTTATTCATTCACAATATTTGCAATTAGTTCTCCTGTTACATATGATCCTGGTGCCGTGTCATCCATATTTGATCACACAATCCTCTCATTGGAGGTTGTTCGAATTCATTGAATATCTTAGTTCATCTTTAAATATTATTTATTACTGAGTAATATTTTCAAGTGTGTATTCCATTCAGACCATTAGTTTCTCTTTTTTTTTTAGGGTACAGTACATTCAAAGTTCTGAATAACTTCAATACTCACAACTTTTCAAAATAAATCAATTAAATTCCAAACCAAATCGCAAATATATTATAGTTGACCAAATTAATCAATCAAAATACATTGACGAAAAACTTACCATTATGGACATATCTATGTCTTTGAAGATCCTTGTTGTTGACAAATGTTTTGAAACAAATCTCACATTTATGTGGTCTGGTTCTAATATGAGATCTACGGTGTACAGTAAGAGCCCATTTCAATTTGAAGCGTTTGCCACATTGATCACACATATGAGCTTTCTCCTCTGAATGATGAAAAATAAGTATGTCAAATTGTAAGTATGGAATGTAAATATAGAAAAGAAAATAAAAAATCAACTTACTTGAATGAACTGTCATATGCTTGGCCAAATTTGATTGGTTACTGAATTTTGAACTGCAAAATTTGCACCCAAATGGTTTATCTCCTTTATGGATTATAGAATGTATCTTCAGTGATTCTTTGCTACGATATGCATTACCACATACTGAACAAATGTGGCTTTTAACTACAGAATGCACAGAAGAATGACGTGTTAGCTTACTCTGAACACTAAAAGACTTTTTACACACCGAACATGAAAATGGCTTACTGGATTTGTGTTTGTAAGAATGAACATCCAGTTGTGCACGTAGAATAAACTCCTTATTGCAGACCTCACATTTAAATGGTTTTGAACCTATAAATGAAAAAATTTGATTAAACAAAAGACCTGGTCTGGTTTTTTCAATTCTAATAAATTCCATGATCAAACAAAGAAAGTCAATGAGAAATTCTAATATGAAAAAATATTAAGAATCATTGAATAATTCAACACAAATTGTAACCTGATGTTGTGAATATGATGCATTTCGATGTTCAGGATGTTTCTGAAAATGTCTCTGAAAATGTTAAATGATAAAAAAACTTGATATTCAGAACTTCTAAAATATTGACAATCATTTGAATTGTCGTAAGTGCCAATTAACTGTTTCCTTACAAGCAGCTCTCAGAGATCCTTCTGCAATTTAACAAAATGTGAAGGTCAAATCTTCAACATGGGATCATAAGCATGACAAGAATAATACACATTCATAAATATAAGAATTTCCAAGTTACCTACATTTGTGTATTCCAAGATAACTATTTTTAAATTAATGGTCAAACATTTCAGGTAATTTCATAACTAGTCTTTTATTTGAAAAAATTCTTCTCAAACCTTGGAAAGGTGTATTTCAGATCAGGGCATCCACATAGTCGGTGATACTGTTGCCACAGCAATGAAAGACAAAGGAAAAAACCTCTCAATGCCAAATTCTGAGCTCAATTCTAGGGTAATTTTATAATTTATATTATTGGTCCACTTACTCATGAAATAAATAGGATAGTAACTGTGAATATTTCAACATACGGTCAGATGTATTGCCTAATTATATTGTAGGACCGATATTTTTGAAACAAAATTTAAACGGATCTCTTCATCTGAAATGATTGATGAAATAGTTCAGGCAATACCAAATGGGCTTTCAACTAATCTTATATTTCAGTAAAATGAGGCGTCTCCTCATTATTACAGGCTGGTTTTAGAGTGACTGAATGACAATTATTCAAACTATTAGACAGGCAGACAAGGTCCCTTAAAATTGAGTAAACATGAACTGGAGTAAGTTTTGAATGAACTTTTCATTGAGATAATATTTATTTTGTTTTTATTAATGTATGGCATTGCCTATTTTTACAAAATAATTAACAAATTCACATATATGTACTATAACTATAAGCTATATGTAAAATGAATCTCATAGATGGCGTCTTCGTAAAGTGTGATATCATCACCCTTATTTACTCAGGTTTGTTCTTCAAAGACAGTTGAGTCTAGCAAGGCATTTGTGAAAGGTTTACAAAAGCGCCACACGTTGCTTGACGAAGATTTTGTATAATGAAATACGCTTCGTTGTTTTGTAAAACTTTCATAGTGAAAATCAAAGTAGTTTGTATTAGTGAGTTTCAACATGGATTTTCATCAAGTATCGACCAGTTACATTGAATTTTTCTTTTTTGCGGATGCTTAAAAGCAATATATACATGCTAATTTCCCAGAAACAGCTTATCCACTTCCGACAATAAATCAGAATTGGATAGAGAATTGAAAGATCTATCAAACAAGGCATCAGAAGCCCCCACATCTGTTTGCGAAAAGTTGACAGCACCCTCTCAATGACAAGTGATGCCAAACCATTGTTTCTTTTATTAACAAGAACTAAAAATGATGCTACTTTATATAAATTTGTTCGAGCTTGACATCTTATCCTGTGAAAGGTTAAGAAGGGGGGGGACTTTTTACATTGGCACATGTAGTATTAATAATGTACTGACATGAGTCCCAGACACTTTGCTGTTTGGGTAGGATCTTTCCTGTACTGATGAGAGGTAATACATCGAAAATTGCGGTCTACAGGTGATCCACTTGAATAATTTCAGCATGGTCCTGCTGCTGGATGAACGAAAAACATCTGCGAGACTAGCCTCTGTGAGGAATCTTGTATAAATGTCTGTCGAATATAATTCAATATCCAGCGTAGTGTTGGCGCCGGGGAAGTACTTGTTTTTCGACAGACGTTTACCACACCCTACTATGTAGATAGTTGGGAAAGATGGATATTTCAAAATTTATGTAAAAATATTTATTTCCTTATACGTTTGTATCTCTCCTCGATAGTTTTCACTTTTGATTTCTATCGATGGATAGGTTGACTTGCATGGTTTGTAAAATTCCTTATCTGACATCGTTTCATTATTATTTTGTTTTTGGGTAAAATAAAATCATATTTATTTATGATACTTTCCTAGAGATCCAAAACCTTGTTACCTGCACTCATGACAATTTTGCGCAGCCATTTCGCCATTTCTGAAATCTAAAATAAGTTCCAAACTCAATTTTATCATATTCAATCTTTCAATTTTTAACTTCGAGTGGACTAGTGGATTTAAAGAAGAGGGATTAGAAAGGCTGCCTGGCCACCTGGCTGCCACCTTCAACACCCTTGATGGACTTTTGATCAAACATCAAACAGTGCTGTTTCCATCCATCAACATCTCATCAGCAGTGCTAGGCTGAACTAATCAACTGTCCTGAAAGGGATGAGCCTGAAAGAAATGGTGATGACATGTCTCCCTGCAAATACTCCATCTATGGGTTCGACAGAAGACTTAGTCCATACAGCCAAAATATGTCTATTTCAACCACATTAAAAGCAATGTTTCGGTTTGCAAAAATCTATTTAGTCACGTTCATTATTGGAATCTGAAATTTTTAAACTAGTAATGAGCTTAAAACATTCAAACGCAAATGGTCATGATGAGATATCAAACAATTCATTGAAAAAAATGTTCTTATGTACTCTGCAGTCTTATAACGTACAACATGAACTTGGCTACTGAAACTGGAATTTGTCCGGATAGTCTTAAACTGGCAAAGGTAACATCAATTTATAAAAAATGGATAGAGACCTCTATGAAAAATACCGAAGAATCAGCTTGCTTTCAAGTATTTCCAAGCTTTTTGAGCAGAATATAAAAAAGCAAATTTTTTTTTCACTGCACAGAATCATCACTTTATGAATTTAATGAGCATTTAATGGACATACATGTAGAAATGCATTCTATATTTATGAATTATGTATATACATAAATTAAAACAAGCCTAATACACCTTCCCAGCAACATCATTATCCAACTCGTTTTAGAGATAAACTAATGCCCAATATTCAAAGAATAACTCCAAAAAATGTCGTTATCTTAGACCTAACATGTTTATAAGCTAGATGATACAATTCATATTCAAATTATTAGTGATATTTTTTAACAATATCATCTTATAACTGTTTCAACCCCTAGATGATTATCATGACATTGTACCTACATACAGAAATATCGTAAATCAAAATTTTTACGCTTCAACAAGGAATAAAAATTATTATCATTACCAGAACTGATGAAAGAAAATATATGACCATATAAAAAAAATTGTCGGAATTCAATGAATGAAACGCAGCATTGAAAATTGGTCATACCATATCATAGCATGAAGTTACATAAAAAGTTAATTTGCCATAGTTTCATATTATTTGAAATAGGGACGGTAGAGCCAAATGGAGACGGAAGAGGCAATAAACAAAACCTGAATTTTTTATTTGCGATCTGAAAAAATATTTTAATTTTTCCCGTAAATAGGCAACTTTTATCAATGGTAACAGCTTTCAGGTGTTTCCATTTCTGAGTTAGTAATAGTGCAAAGTTACATTTCCATCAGTCTGATGAAAATGTTACTTTGATTTCCGCATGAGGACAAAATAGTACAAAGAGTAACAAGATCAAAAATATATGAAACTAAAAAAATATATAGAAATTTGGATGACTTATTGAAAAGTATGACTGCTCAGAATACCTGATATCTGAAATGTGATGAAAATTTACATTCAAACCTCACTTCCAAAATATTTACCTCCCACACAATAGGAATGATATTTGATATGAGTCTTTGTGATAAAACTCTTGTCACATATATCACAATGGTAAGACAAAGGATCTGATGTAATCGTTATATGTTCAGGAACATTAATCAAATTATAAGGCCTCTTTTTATCTTTTTCAGGATTCTCTATTTGTGTTGGCAAACTATTCTTGTTTTGTGCAGAAGTTTCCAAGACGTTTTCTATGCAATCATATAATTTACGTGGTACAGTATTGAGACCATTCTGATTAGCATTTGAATATGCATTTCCATTAAGCTGTATAACTGCAGTGTGATTATTCACAAGAACTTCCTCCTGATTTTTTCCATTTAAATCAACGCCAATTTCTTCAGTTTGATCGGAGGGTTTACTGTCTCCATTTGAAAGTTTATCTTTCACACACAGTTTACACTGAACTTCATCTTCCAACAAACAAACTCTACATTTCTTGTGGCCACAGGAATCTTTAACTATCCTATTAGAAGGACCAGTTGCTGTTTCATTACACTGTGAACAGATATTTGACTGCATATTTTGTTTAATAATTTATGGAGTATCTGGTGAAATATCTCACATTTCAGTTGTAAAAGACGAAATATTAAATATTGTTTGATATTTGTATTATAAATACTATTCCTAATTGAGAAAAAAAATCTATTGATGAGAGTACTAGTGTATTCTACAAATAGTAACTTTCAACATGATCATTTACACGATCTAAGATCTAAGTGTAAACATCAAACAGTAAACAGGTGACATCTCTTTCTCCATCTCTCTCTATTCCTATATGGCCATTGCTTCCTTCTCAGGCGCATTCCACCACATGGAACAGAAGCTTCGTTCGGGGACGCAAGTCTTCTTGCGTTATGCAACCCTGCGTTCGTTTTTTGTTCTTTTATTATTCATTTATGTGTCCCCATTATTGCTTTAATTCTTTTGTGTACTGAGGGGTTAATCACAAATAGCACAAAACATTGGTGTGAGTTATTAAAATTAGTTAGGTTGTATCGAGGATGAGCAACGAAGGTATCCCCCCACCCCCTTTTAACTTTTCATTTGACAGTGATTGATTGAATGAGAGAACTCTGTGAATCCTCATCACCATCAATCCATTTTTAAGTGCTTGCCTGAAAGCCCTGTAATGAACAATGTATTTTCTTCTATCATTCAGGTATGGTATTAATTTGGGTATTTTTGAATTGGAACTGGGTGGAATGATACTTTCTATGAGATATGGCAGATCTGAATGCACACCGTGAAGTTCTTCAGGATATTGGACATCTAATTTCAAGACAACCCTTAGGACCATCATCTGGAACGCCCATGATATCCAGTTGGAGAATTTCGGATAACCATGAAAACCCAACTATCGGTAATGGTTGGAACATAATGTGACCATAGAGGTTGGTAGCGTCAAAATAACTGATGAATGATTATGTTTAATTTTCATCATAATCCGATAGAAAACGATTAATGGCATTACCTCCACGTATACCCATTTGGAAAAAAGTTATTATGTCAATATCCGTGAGCAATTTCACCTCTACACCGATTTATTTGAGCATGGCATCCCATATGTGTCTCATTCAATTGATCATAAAAATTGGATTTTGATGGTAGCTCAGTACAATATGCAACCTGATCAAATCTTTAACAAAACTGTAGTGAAAAACTCCTTTCTGCTTCATCAAAAGACATTTTTTATTTTTCGAAAAACACGTCCCTGTTTCATAACATTGCTCATCTGCCACGCTCTCTCCTAACTGCTACAGTGACGACGCTATTAGGGCACCTGCAGACGGACGTTTATTGTCGAGTAACAGTTGTGACGCCAGAAATAGATTACATTATTTCTAATGCAACTGTGCTCACGAGCGACTATTTTGTAGCAACTAGAGGCGACTGTGAGCGACAGTCGCAACTGATGCGACATGTTCCATTTCCCGGCGTCTGATAAGACGCTGGGCGACTGTCGCCCACTATAAAACCTACGCAATTCATTATATCTGGGCAGACGAGACTCATTTTAGTCGCCGTTGCCCTGTATCATTTGTGTTTTGTCTGATTTACAGTCAGCAATAGTACAGAAGAAGAATGATTGACACAGAAAAATTAATAATTGAAGTAGAAATGCGGCCTGCGCTTTATAACACGGCAGTGCCAGACAGGCGCGTATACAGCTTTCGTTTACAGGGGGGGGGTAATTGCGGAGAAAAATATTATCACCATACCCCCATTTCAACAAGAAAAAAATGCATACTGGCCTTTTCACCAACTCACCTTTCACAATGACTTGAATTATTAGGAAACTGTGAACTAAAAACGTCAGATTTGTTAAATCTTTAATTTTAACATAAATAAAAGAAGAAAGTATAAATAACTAAAAATTTCAATAAAAATAAACTTCAGATTTCAGAGAAAAACAACATTTTTTGTCTTTGGCAAGGTGAGTAAAAATAAATAATGATATTCGTTGTACTTATCATACTACAGGTATGATAAGTAGGTTCATTGAAAAGTATATCTCACTAATTGTACGGAAGATAATACTATACCTACATACCATATCATAATATTATACCATAATACCATACCTACATGTTTAGTACTTTTTATAGACGTGTTGATTGACTCATTTTTTATAAAGTAAATATTAAAATCTCCAGCTAGAATAAATTTTAAGTTTGTTTGGGAAAGCTCTTCACATATATTTTCAAAACGATCTAGGAATATTGTATGACTTGCATTGGGTGAAAGATAAAGTGCACCAATTAACATTTTAGCATTATTGTACTTCATTTTTATAAATGAGCACCAATAGTTACTTTCCAAAATATAGCTTTTATAATTAGAGTATTGAAGATGAGATTTTAAGTATATAAGTATGAATGCCGCGTAGATGAGTCACACCTAATTGTTTTATATCCCGGTAGCTTGAAGCCTCGTGTCCACTAGCAATTAAATTTGCCTAGAGTACTCTCACAAGTCACTTGCAATGCGTGTAAACAGCAGCGCTAGAGGAAGTTTGCTGAAAGTTTACTCTCGGGCCAAGTACTTGCCGACTTGTTAGAGCTTGTAGTGTACACGGCTAATCTAAGCAAATTACTTTGCACTTTATTATTTTGAGACTGTTTCGAAATATTTGCAGCAAGTTGTGAGATTTTGTGATCTATTTTAAACTTGTATTTATTTTTTTCGAATCTGAATTAAAATTCTGATTTTTTCACAAAAATGGAGGAACGACGTGTTTGGAACAGAGAAGAAACTTTTCTGCTTATTGAAAATTTTTAACTGTACCCAGAAATATGGATACGTTGCAAAGATTTTAAAAATAGAGTAAAAAAACAAGGCGCATTTCAAAAATTAGCAGAACTGTTCAACACATCTGAACATGAAATTCAGCGCAAGCTACATAACTTGAGAACACAACTAAATCAGGAGTGGAGAAAAATTCAAAAGAAAAAGAGTGGATAAGGGACAAATGAATTGTATAAAAGCACATGGGAATTTTTTGATTCTTTAAAATTCATATTAGCTGCATATTAGCTGGTGGAATGGCTTCTCGCATTTTGGTATCTTTTTTATATATTTTTTCTTTCACCAAATTCAGCAAAAATCAAAATATTCCGCAGACGTAAAAAAAATTGTAACTGCTGAGGATCTTCCGTTCTCAATTCAGAGAGCAGCTTCTCGTCTATGCCTAACGTAGATCTTCACTGAATCCATTTTCTGACCCAAATTTTTCTACGCTTTTTGTCATTTTCCTTTATTTGTTTTTTTAACTGAATATATATTACAACAGCAGCAGCCACTTGCTGAGACGATATTTTTTTGGAAATGTGTGTACACGTTACTCAAGAAAACGAACTTGCTAGAGTAATTTGCCGCAATTAATTTCAAAACAATTAGACTACAGTGTAGACACGCCGGCAAGTACTTGGTGAAGAAACTTTCGTAAGTTACTTGCAAGTGGACACGAGGCATAACTTCAGTATTATCTATATCGAGAGTAGTGGGGCTTTCACTGAACAACATTATAGATGGTTATAGTAGGGTGAAATTGATTCAATTACTTTATCTCTGTGGGCAGTAAAGCTTTCTATATTACCATATATAATGTTTGATTTCAGCAAAATATTAGGATTTTTGTCCAGTTTCTTCTATTTGAGTTTATGTTTTTAATAGTGGGTACATTATTCACATATTTAATGGTTTTTGAATTATCGCCATTCATTATTAATTCCTGTAGTTGTTTTTTGACATTTAGGTAATATTCCTTTTGTTTATTAGTTTGATCACTAAATAGCCTTATACCTTGTGGAATACTATGTCTATTATTTTTTATGTTCCTAAATTTAATTAATCTATTTTTGTCGGGCACAACTTTCCCGACTATAAATACTGTTATGTTGTCAAGATTAACATTGTGATTTTGTAGTAAATCTTTAACAATTTTGACATCATCTTCTTTCCGCAGCAGTGGGGTGGCTTTCTGTGACTCTCGTACATTAGCTATCATAATATTGGCTTCTCTCTTTTGAGTGATGGTGGTTTCAGTCATCACTTCCGAATGGATCGAAACCAATTTACAGAAGTGCCTGGGATGATCCAATGAGGCATTGACTCAAAGGGATGTCATGCCCAACAAACTATTCCTAGTGAGCATACAAAGCCTTTGGCACACGCGAAAGAATTGGCACGAAAAACTGTGTCTCAACCACTGTTCCACGCGAGTCACGTGTAACGCTAGTCGCGTCACCTCGTGTGCGGGCGCCAGCTTGCTTTGTTCTATTGATGCCCTCTACATTTTTTGTTGAATACATTTTTCTGTAAAATGCATAGTTTTCGAGAAAAATGCATTTCAAAATATTTTTGAGTTTTTTCAAAAACCGTCACAGGTAGCAGGTGGCCATCGCTATAGGTAAGCTTTCTTTCATCATTCTCTAACGACTCACAAGTTTCATCGATCGGGTCATTTTTCAGACATTATAACTTTTTTTTTCGGCAGATTGACTGTAGTGGTTTTCGTGGGTTACAAAAGATCGCGCTGTGATGCGTTACCCCACACGCTTTCAATTTGCGCCTAGCTATACAGTTTACCAGCGAACGACGGCTCTTCTAAAGGCGCGTACACATCTGGCGAACACATGTGGCCGAAGCCTTTCGACCGAACGCCTTCGGTAAGTGTGTACGCCCCAACAAACGCTAATCAACGCATGCGTTTGCCTTCGCGAGAGTTCGCTCGTCGGGCGGTACATCAAAAGAAAATTGAAGAACGAATTCTTTCGTCTGGGTTTAGTGTGTACGCTTCTCATACAAGTGTCGAACGTCGTCGCGATTTTGCTTTCATTTCTATTGTGCGATAATGGAGTGGACTAATTCTGCTTGTTTAAAATTGATTAATTTATATCGAGAGCGGGAAGTTTTATGGAATCCAGTGCATAATGATTACAAAAATAAAATAAAGAAACTTGATGCCTGGAACGACATCAGCAAAATTATGAAAGGCGATACAGGGGAGTTAAAAAGAAAATGGAATCATTATTAACGTCATTTCGACGTGAGAGACAATAACAAGACAACTCTTTTAAAACTGGCTCAGGACAGGCCCGGATTACCCATAAGGCCAACCTAGGCCATGGCCTAGGGCGCAAGCTTGCGGGGGGCGCAGGGGTGAATGACTCACGATCACGGTGAATGACTCACGATCACGTGTCACTGCTATCCCATCCCGCCGAACCCACGCCCTCTGTGACCTCTGCGAACAGTAGTCAGTAACAAGCTATCAAGTGCGTGTGGTGTGAGGTTAGGTTATCGTTTGGTGATTTTGTTGTGCATTACGCATTACAATTACGAAGTATCCTTCTTGTTGGATTCTACCCATTTCTAAACGGCTAAGGTAAGTTTTTAAAACAATTCATAAAATACCTAATTTTTTATTTTATAATATTTTATTAAAATTTATAATATTATATAGTATAATACTATTAAGTCATAATTATAAAATATAATAGCTATATAATATATAACTTTTATAATTATAACTATTACATTTATATAATATATAATATTTATAATTATAATAGTCATAAAATCAGTCTTTGACGAATTTATCAAATTTGTGCCTCAGTTTTGCCATTTGCTAAATAAAAAATAATACTGTACTGTGCGACTGTGCGTTTATTATGTATGAGTTAGGTAGTCGGTCAGTTTGGACAGGACGAAGCACGAAGCCAAATAGATTACAGTAGTATATGATGAAAATATGAATACATTACATTTAAAGTCAAATCAGTTCCAATTCCTTGTTATATGTGGTACTAATAATATCGTGGTTTTTATGCAGGTATTAAAATGAGCCAACCAAAAAAACGCCTATCTGGGGCTGAATTCAGAAAAAGAGCTAAATTGAAAACAGAAGAGAGCAAGAAGTTCTCTGGGACAATGAAAAATTGGCTGTCTAAAGAACAAGATAAGACCCAAACCAAAAAAGATGACGGTTTATTTTTGGACACCAGTACTCCTAGTAGTACTAGTACCTCTGTTCACCTGCAGTCTTTTACTTCAGGAACAGAAACGGAACCGCCGGAACCGGACACAAGATCTTTAGCATTTGAATCCGAACCACAGAGAGACCCCGACCCTGAGAGCCCTTCAAATAGCATTGATAAGCCAACACCACTAGAACATGAACCTGAACTTGAACCATTTTGTTTTGATCCCGATCCAGCAAACTGGGTTGTAAATAATGAACTACGTGATTACGTGTCTCAACATGGAATAATTCAAAATAAAGAAGGAAATTTCTCAAAGGCAAAGAAGGAATATGGCAACCGTTTTTGGAGTTTTTCAAGTGCACATTTTTATAGACATTCAGCAAATGGGGAAAAACAAAATAGAGCATGGCTCGTCTACTCTGAAAGCAAATGTGCAGTTTTTTGTGGCCCTTGCCGTCTTTTCCATTCAGAATCTCAGTTGGAATCATCTTTTGTGAAAAATGGCTTTAGTGACTGGAAAAATGTTACAGCAAGGCTAAAAGAGCACGAAAACTCAGTTTCACACAAAAACAATACAATCACTTCAAAAGACAGAGGGGAGAAACTAGGAAAGGTTGATTCCCAATTGACTGAAATGATTGATCAAGAAATGAATTCCTGGCAAATGCTACTACAAAGAGTTGTTGTGGTCATAAAAGCTCTAGCTTCACGAGGATTGCCATTTAGGGGGTCAACAGAGTTATTTGGTTCCAACTCGAATGGAAACTACATGATGTTACTAGAAGTCCTTGCTGAATTTGATCCCTTTTTGCGTGAACATATCAGAAAGTATGGAAACCCTGGTATAGGACATATTTCCTATCTTTCATCCACTATTTGTGATGAGTATATTGAGCTCCTTGGCAAGAAAGTTACAGACTATATATTAGAGGAGGCATCATATATCTCGTGTGCAGGACACTCTCTAAACCTAGTTGGGACTCACGCCGTAGATTCTTGTATTGAGGCAGTGTCACTATTTACTCTGCTTCAAGAGCTGTATAATTTTTTTTCTAGCTCTACACATAGATGGGCGGTGTTAAATAATTGCAAAAACACAACACTAACAACCAAAAGCCTTTCCACAACAAGATGGTCTGCTAGACATGACGCTTTAAGAGCCTTACAAGAAGAATGGCCTGCAATTATCAGAGCTCTAGAAATATTGGAAAGTGACACAGATCAGAAGGCTAACACTCGAGCAGAAGCTAAAGGCCTACTAAGCAGATTGAACCGCTTGGAAACAGCTATAATTGTCAAGTTATGGGGTACTATTTTTTTCAGGCTCAATAAGGTTAACAAATATGTGCAAAATGAAGACACTGATGCACTGGCCGTAACAGAAGTTTTCAACTCACTGATATCCTTCTTTGAAGAGCTCAGAAATCAGTTTGACATTTATGAAAACAAAGCACTTGATGTTAGTGAAACCAAAATTTATGAGTATGATAACAGACGTAACAAAACAAGAAAACTTCAAGATGATGAGACTCGAGATGGCGAAGTTTCTTTTACTACTGGAAGAGACAGCTTTAGAGTTAACACATTTATTCCGATAATTGATAAAGTTAAACAAGAACTTACAGCAAGAATGCATGCCTATGAGGAATTTGTTACAAGGTTCGTTGCAATAATCAAACTCTCAGATCTCACGACAGAAGAAATTGAAGTTGTGGTTAACAAACTTCTCAGTGTATTTGAAAATGATTTAGAGCCGGCAATCTTTGATGAACTTGTCCACCTGAGGTCGCACATGTCAACAAACAAAATAGAAAATAAAAATAAAAAGCCGTTGTCTTTGTACAAGTGGATCATAGGAAACAAATTGGAAGATATCTATCCAAATGTCGAAATTTTGCTAAGAATGTTTATTTGTACTCCAGTAACAAACGCATCGGCCGAGAGGTAAGTCAAATAATAACAAACCGTTTACTTTGTATTATAATTTCAATGCTCTAGATTTTAATCCAAACTAAAATAACGTAAACAAATATTAAACAAAGTCTACTTTGTACTTTGTCAGCTTCTTGGGATCACACACAGTTTTCAATGGGAAAGTAAGATTCCACAAATTACTCTAACTTTCTAATATACTACATTTTTTATGAATCTTTAATCACTTCATAAAATTGAATAGTCTACTTTTTTATTACTTTGTTTTCTGTATAATTTTTTTTATAAGTGTCACAATTTAATTGTATTTTTAGGTCATTTTCCTGCTTAAAAAGGATCAAGGAATACCATAGGTCAAACATGACCCAAACAAAGCTCAACTCTCTCGCTCTCCTCAATATTGAAAATGATGTAACCAAAACATTAGATTTCACCAACACCATCCAATCGTTTGCCTGGTCCAAAGCCAGGAAGAGGAAATTTTAAAACGATGTTAAAAGTCATTTCGTTAGTAAATACCGTGTTGTGTTAATAAATGTTTGTGTTAATTAAGTAGTGTAGTGTGTTTTATTTTTCAACATAACCTTTTCTGTATTTCCTTTTAACACATTTTGGAATTTCGCTGTTATTGACTGATTGATTTAAATTATTTTCTTGAAAATGAATGTGTAAGATCACTGATAATCTAAATAATAACCGAGATATTGTAATCTCTCACACAATTTTTTTAGTTTTGCCGGAAAGGAAGGGCGCACCATTTAATATGCCGAAAATGCCATCCCCCCCCCCCCCGAACGTCTGCTGGGAGGGGGCGTAATGCAGATCTCTGGCCTAGGGCGTAAATAGTTGCTAATCCGGTCCTGGCTCAGGAACCGACACAATTTTTAAATCTAGCTGGTTCGCTTTCAAAGATATGCTTTTCTTGATGGATAAGTTTATACCAAAAGAAACTAAAAACACTGAGGTAAGTCAAAATATTTATTCTTTTATGAAATGAAATATTCCTACATATGCAAATATTATGACGTATTGTATACAGTACGACCGAAAAAAATCTCCCTTTTCTTCGTTTGAACATAAATGAGATATAAACTTGAAAAAATGAGAATTTAACTCCATACTTAGGTATTATTGGAAAAAAAATAGGGAGGGCATTTTTAAGACCGCAGTGTCTAGGCAGTAATAAGATGGAAGTTTATTATTATTCGTCGAATAATATTTATGCATGTGTATTCTGCCAACTCACGCAACCTTCGCACATAAAATATGAAGCAAATTTATTTCCAATTGCTTCACAATTTACCGAACTTTTTGGTCCTATCTTAAGTATTGGAAGAAAGGACTCTGCATTTCTATTTTCGTTTCCCTGCCTCCAGAGTCCAGGAATGATCTTTCCATCTTTTTCCTCATCAAATGTCCCTGGTGGTGTGTAATTCTTGCGGGAATGTTTACTCTTTCGTAAGAAGTTGTGTAAATAGACGCATGCTAAAACTACCAAAGTTGCTTTTTCAGGTGATAGTAGCATCACTTTTCTCAAAACTCTAAAAACAGCTGACATGATGCCGAAAACATTTTCAACAATACGCCTTGCTCTACTGAGTCTATAGTTAAAAATTCTTAGAACCTTTTTTCTGTTCTACTGGATACCCTTTCATTAAATGCTCACTAAGGCTAAAAGCATCATCTCCTACAAATACATAAGGAACTTTCACATCTCCATTAGGTAGAATGTCATCAGGTGGTAGATGAAGCTCATAGTTTTGAAGTTTTTTCCAGAACATGGAGTTTTTTAGTACACCTCCATCAGAAATCCTGCCTTGGCAGCCAACATCAGCAAACAAAAAGCAATAGTTTGGATCAGCAACTCCCAACAAAACTATACTAAAATTTGATTTATAATTAAAATAGTCACTGCCACTGTGTATTGGGGCCTGTAGTATGCAGTGTCTACCATCTATGGCACCAAGGCAGTGAGGAAAATTCCATTGAGCTTCATAATTTTCCGCAATATATCGCCATTCTTCTTCAGTTGTAGGCATCTAAAAATAAAAACAAAAACAATAGTGTAAAAAATTCTAAAACCAAAAACTTTCCAGGAGATGGTTCGACCAAGGAGTCAACATCCAGTAGAAGAGGAGGAGAAGGAAGAAACGGAAGAGGAAGAAGATACTGTTAGTAACGCAAATAATAATGACACACAAGAAACAGAAGTACCAGAACGAACAACGCTCAAAAAAAAATCAGATTTTAAATCTCCCAAGAAAGTCAAACGAGTACTACCTGTGTCTTCTGGGGAACGTGGGACAAGCAGTGGGACAGCTACCTCTAGAGGGCAGGAAGCATATCAAATATTACAAGAAACTATTGCAAGTAGAAAACCGAGAGACGATAGCACAATTTTTGGAGAGCATGTGGCGGCGAAGCATAGAAAATACAGCGTTCATACACAAAGCGAGGTGGAACATCTAATTTGAGATATTCTGTATAAGGCGGATAAAGGTCTTTATGAGCATCACGTGTCCTCAATCAGTTCCATTGGTCATAAACAATATTATTTCCTTCAACCCAATCAACAAACTTATACGAGTATCACGCCTAGCACAACACCCAATCCATATAATCAATATTCTTCAGACACTCAAAGCACCAGTACTCCTTTCGCATCAGCTTCAGCATCAATTGGCCCATTTTCTCCTGAAAATGAGTCCGTTTTTCTGGCGAGCCCATCAAACCTGACGCTGCAGCAAACAGATAATTCGCAGACGTCCATTACACGCTTTATAAATTCATTTACAGATAGTACTTAGGGCACTTTTTGATGTTTTTTATGTAAACTCGAGACGTTTCCAATAAATACTTAAAGCATTTTAGATAACTATTTCACTTACTTTTACATATTCTTTAAGAGCCTCAATTATAGCAGAGCAAACTTCTGGTATTATTCTTGAAATGAGTTACTTTGAAATTTTAAAGGTATACATCAAACTTGTATATGAGTCACCAGTAGCTAAATATCGCATGGTTACCATTAACCTTTCTGCCGGCGGTATCGCTTCTCTGAACTTTGTATCTTCTTTCGAGATTTTTGGACCGATTTCATGTAATAACCATTCAAAATCAGTTAAATTCATTCTACAAAAATTTTGAAACATTCCGTATTCCATTTCAGCTTTTAGATCATTAATTAAGTCTATTCCTCTGTACCGACTTCTGCTCTTGAACAATGATGTTGTCCACCAGCGCCGTTTTCGTCGTTTTTTGGGGGGTTCTTCCGCTGCTTCGGCCTCCGCCTCACTAATAATAATATACATCGCACTTGCTATAATGATATCCTCATCAGACGTCATTCTTATAACTTACATCAAACAAATAACTTTCGCGCCACGAATCGCCAACAATACCTGCGAAACTGAACGAATGACTGCAAATGAATTCGTTCGCCGTAATGTGGACGGCAGAGCAAATTTTCCGTCGAACGCCGGAATTATCGAATGAATTCGGTCGAAAGGCTTCGGCCACATGTGTTCGCCAGATGTGTACGCGCCTTAAGGGGGAGCAGCTGCCCCTCCCTGCCCATACATCGCTAGGCCAATGGCTCACGAAGCTCTCTGCTGAAAGTTTTGAACTGTACTAGGGCTGGTACTAAGAGAGGCTGTTGGATTAAGAGACAAGTTTTCTCACGGAACTTCGAGATGCATCTCGCTCGTCTCGCTATTGATTTTTAACGGCCACTAGCATTGTTATCCTATCAAGGTAATGCTGTTTGATATTCGTCGCAATGCGGACTTGAAAGATCTGTTGGCCGCCCTGTAATCCATCACACCTTGGATACGAGACGCGTGTTTTCTCGCCAGTTTGATCTCAGGCTATATTTTGTGTACTCGCCTGGTCGAGATTCCGTCCTTCCGAATGGGAAAGTAGTGTTAATTTGACAGATGTCAGCCTTCTCTGTAAGAGAAACTATCGCTTGTAAATTATCTACCCTTTGAACTGTTGATTCTCTATTATAATTGACGGTCTGAACTGTCGATTTTCAATACTCGACAGTTTGAATTGCCGATTATAGATAATCGACAGTTTGAACAGTCGATTACCGCTAATCGGCAATTTGAACTCTCGATTATAGCTGGTCGATAGTTTGAACTCTCGTTATAAAATCAAAATTTTCTGTGGCACTTCGACACCTGCTTCGATCAAAACAGAATCAAACAAAATTTTTAGTTCTCACTTTTGTGTTGTATTTCAAATATTTGCTTGAGTTTTATGTATCTTTTGCAAAACATAAACTTGATGGAATATTTAATATTTGGCTCTTGGTCGTCATCAGTGTCATCTTCGGTGACAGTATCGTTGATATAATAATGTCTTCTTCAACGCTAGTCATTCTTGAATATTTTTAACAATTATTTCAGATTCTTATATAATTTAGAGAATTATAAATTACAGATCTGTTGTAAAAAAACTTTTAATGACAAATAATGGAATCGAGCGTTCGTTAAATATATATCGCTACATTGACTCTATGCTATCAAATCTGCATCTCCTCGCACGACTATATACAGATTTTTTTAAATCGAACACATCTATTGTTATATAAAAATTATAATATAACTTTTTTTGAAGGAAGAAAAATATTGAATAGAATAATTGAAATATTGTACAGAAATTTGCTTATAAAACATCGTTTACTTATGCTAGCTCTTCAGATCCACCAAGTTCATCCAGGCGTTAAATGAGTCCTTGCTGTGTTCCCCTCATTCAATTCAATTCCACCTCCAATGACTATACTAAACTAGAGCCATTTTCAGAACCAATTACAGTTACCATGGATACAATTCCTTCAAGTTTGATTGATAAACAGTTTCATTTTGCATTTCATTACAATGGCTGAAAGAATAATACCATCCCCCAATACATTAGTAAAGTATGATAATCCGGTATTGGTAACAAAGCATGGAAAAGCTGGACCTTCCGGAGTGAATATATTTTTGAATTCATATCGTGCTTCATGTAACAAAAACAATTTTAGGATGACAGTGCCTCCAAAAAGACTCCCCTAACTGCCGATGTGAAAAGAGAGACTGAAGAAATTCTTAATACCATTTTGCCACCTAAAGAATGGGAGGAAGATGGACAGATGTGGCGGCAGCAGGTATCCACAACTCCAGCGACTAGACTTGATGTTGTAAATTTGCAGGAACAGCTGGATATGAGGCTACAACAAAGGCAGGTTAGTTTCTGAGTATATTGAGATTTGTACAAATTTGTAATTCACAGAAAGATAGAAGAATAATATGAATTGAAAAGTAGGTATGAGCCGCATTTTCAAAGTTAATGTTGGTAAAATCTGAGAAGCCAGTAACAAGTCGAGTATCGCAAGGTTCCACTTGCGAAGTAGCAAATACTTCAACGTTGATGATTTCAAACTTTATACAAATCGTGAAATCAATCATGAGAAGCTTCAGACACATATCGTTGACCACTGAAAGGTTCGTGGTATTAGATACACTGTTATTTCTATTATTAGGAGTCAAATAACTTCAGATTTCTCGTGGTTCTAAGACATCCTTCAAACAAGTAATGTACTAATTCACCATTTATTTTTATAATCTGGAAAACGCATACAGGAAAATCCAAGTTCACTGGATAATTAGATCTATCTGGAAAATGAAATGATATATAGATCTGAAAATTTGGTAATTGCCAATAATGGATGCGGTCTGTAATTATAAAATATTTTTGAGGAATGCAATATTGCTAGTTGCTACTATGTTGGATATTATATTTTTTCATTTCCATATCTGAAAAAGTGAAGACCACAGAACACACGCTGTGTTCAGACATTATTTCTTCAACACAATGTGAGTTAACATATAATTCACCAATTTCGTTGTTTCACGAATCTCCAAATTGCAAATTGAGCAATAAATACTTATGACAAATGTGACAAGAAAAAATTCTTTCACATTTTACAGTACTTTAATTTTTGCATATTAGAGATGTTTCAAAATTGGCGATAATATGAATAATTACTGCAAGTAGAGTATTCTTAGTTTGTTTTATTTATATGGTAACAACAACAAAAATATCAGCAGAATTCTCACAGAATATATACTGTTTTAAAAACTGTTTTTCAAAATATGTTTTTCCGTTAACCAGCTGACGCATCCCTATGAACTACAATCCTCAGAAATCGAAATTTGTGTGAGCTAAGGATTAACGAGGTCTTACGTTTTAACGTGTGCTTCCTAACACGGGTTGAACGATAGCAAGTGAAAATCGATCGTTCAGACTAGGGCTTGAACTACCGACCAACACCGATTTCTGTGTTTTTGGGCATATTTTATTTTTCCTCTTGGACTGGAATAAACACACGTCATTTCCTTAACTGTATTTGTCGCTTTCGTGTCTAATCGAATCTTCATCCGTTTACTGGCTATCTGTAGACCTGTTCCGGGAATCCATGGATTTTTTCTAGTCACTTCCTTGTTTTTTCGATGAACTCGGTATTCGTTTTCTAGGTATCACCATTTGATGTCAAACTGGCGGTAGTTTCGTTTCGATTCCAGTTATCAACATATATGGAGAAGAGCCTGTTGCTTCGTGGACTGTGCTCCTATATTCCAGAAGGAATATCGGTACCAGTGTATCCCAATATTTCTGGGTTTCTGAAACTAACGTGTACAGGTACTGGCGGATTGTTTTATTATGCCATTCTACCATTTTCGGTCTGATTGTGAAGTGAAGCCTTCTTGATTCCTAATTCTTGTATTAATTCCTTTTTCGTCCAGTCTTGACTCGAAATTTCGTCCCTGATGAGAATGTAGCTCTCTAAGTACTGCATGTCGGGCAACCACGTGTTGAGGAAGACCCTTGCTACCGTTCTTGCCTCTTCATTTCCATTAGGAACAATCTCATGCTATTTTAAAAAAATAATCCATCAATACTGCCGTTGTCAGTCACAAGGAAAGGTCCAAGTATCTCTACTGCGACTTTTTCTAAGGGGGTTCCCGAAAGATATTTTTCCACTTTAATCCATCAATCCTAGGTAATCGCCTATAGCATACACAGAATCAGGTAGATCCATTCTTCTTCGTCACTTGTACCACTGGAGATGGCCATGGATTTGCTGACTCTTTGAGCATGTTGTAGATTATTTCCCTTATTTCTACCTAACTGGCAAATACATCTTGATACTCAAATGCTTTTACTTTTCGTTCTTCCTCCGTTGTAAGTTGTACAGATTTTCCCAGCATCATTTCGAATACTTTCGGGTCCATTTCTTTTTGTTTACACATTTCTCTTCTATGAATTTTTTTGATGTTGGTGACTCTAGTCACAGAGAGTAATTTTTTTCAGTAGAACTTCGCTGTCATTGATTTTTTCAAATATGACGGTTGTTTTAAGGGCCCTCTCTTCTTCCTGGCGTTGGTAACCTGCGTCATATTTTCGATGTCATTGGTCTATGGCGCCTGGATCTACGATTTTCATTTTCTTCCTCTTCTTTGAAGACTACGGTATCTCCAATATTTCCTATAAGGCATTTGTAGATGTCCCGGTATCCCACAATTGGAACAGCGTATTTTTTGGGGAGTCCTCTTTCCTCTGTTCAATAACTCAATATAGAGACAGTCTCCTAGGGTTAATTGATTTGTTCTTGTAACGTTACCTCTTCACTGAATGTCACTTTTCTCAGTTTTCTTTTCGCTCTTCTTGAAATATTTTTCTCAGTCCCGAAATCTAAACCAGTTTATAAAACGCAATTATTGTGAGGCGTCTGCCAATTCTCATGAATTGCTGCAATCTCAACGTCGATGAAGGTCTGCGGAGTGCAGAACAAATTGGAGTAATTTGTTCCACGAATTCCTTTGGGAATTTCGGGTAGATCATATTCCTGTGAAGTCTTCTGCGGTTATTGATGTCTAGTCCATGATTGGCTCTGGTAGATTTACTTCAAGTATTATTGCCTGTATTAGCCTATCCAGAGCTTCTACGATCCTTTGGCATTTATTATGGCCAGTGCCTGACTTCGCAATGCCAATGCTAGTGCAGTGGATTTTTCGAAGGTTTTCACGGACAGGAATATGTTGAAATTATTCTTCGGGTTTGTTCCGTGTGGTGTATTGTCATTCCCAATAGGAATGAATTTCGTAACGTTTCGACAAAATCACATTTGTCATCATCTGGCGATTATTTGTAAAGTGTTCGCAAGTCGTCTGAACTCAGTAAGAACTCAGATGAGTTCTTACTGTGCGGGTACAATGATGTTAGTACATATATACCGTTCTTGATTACCTGATGAATTTGGTACCTGAATGTTTTGGTACCTCAGTTCTTCTTCTCGATATGACCTCATCTCCCCGTAAAGGTTTGAAATGTTAATCGAAGGTTTTCACGGACAGGACTATGTATGATATATATATATATATATATATATATATATATATATATATATATACATATATGAATATACAACGGATATATTGTAAATTCCTGTATACGCCCTTGAAACTGTTGTTTTCCGCAGACTTTTCTAAAAATGTCACATGAGGTTCCTATAAGAACAAACAACGCTATAGGTCAAAAAATGTCTAACGATAGCGACTTCTCATCCCCTTTCCCCCCACTTATTAGGTACCACCTTTGCATATACCTCCCGAAGGAATTCAATATACCTATTTGACTACCCTGTCGTAGTCAAATATATTGTCCGCTATTTAACATGAAGATATATATACTACAGCATTTAACATGCACTTTTGGCGATTTCAAATATATATGGTACAATTGAAAGAGTCAATGGATGAAGGAATAATGCAATATTTTTACGTTTTTGTAGTTATAACCGAAGAAAAAGTATGCATGTATAGGTGTTCTAAGAGATTTTGAAGAGGATTCGCATTACCTACTGTTTACGGCAAGTAATAATAAATGATAACATAAATCCCTCAACAGTTTTTTCATTCTGAAAAAGAAAATGTGGCGTCCCTATATATGAAATAACTTCAATTCAGAAGCCTATTGAAGACGTATTTTAGTAGACGGTTCTAATTTTTTTAAGATATTTTAAATAATATCTTTTTAATGAAAAAAATCATCTTTGATCGTCTAAACCTAACGAGATGCAGAATGGATATATTCCTTTCATTTGTACCGATTGTGAAACTCCCTTTTCGGGAGTTTTCACAATCGGAAAAAAATGAAAATCCCCAAGAAAAACAATTCTGATTTCCTAAATAATAATTCTCTTGTTCAATAAACGTAAATATGATTTTATGCTAGTTTTTTATTTCATTTTGCTAGGCAAGGGAAACTGGAATTTGTCCAGTAAGAAGAGAACTGTACACGCAATGTTTTGATGAAATAATTCGTCAGGTTACTATCAATTGTGCTGAGAGGGGTTTATTACTTCTTAGGGTAAGAGATGAAATGAGGATGACTATTGAGGCTTATCAAGCATTGTACTGCAGTAGTGTTGCATTTGGTAAGTAAATTTAAAATATTATTATTATTATTATTATTATACAGATCTTGTAGGAATTTCTTTCTATTGGCAGTTCTGAGAGCGTAGGAGATTTCTTAAATGCTAATACAGTATTCGAAATACTCACCATGTGTTCATATTTTCCATTCTTATGATTTTATATTTTATCAATTGAGATCTGTTCTGCTTAGGTATTGGCGTGTTTATAATAATATATCGCATATACCTATGCTCCTATTAGGTATGTTTGCAGTTTCACATATGGAAAATCACACTACCTACTTCTTAGACGCTAGAAATGAGTTATTTATAGGACAATGACTTTTACTTAGCCGGTTGGTCAGTCGTACGCCATTGGCGGAGGGGTAACGACCAAGGCGCTGAGTGACATGTAGATACCCCTCTTCCCGTTATTCCGTCCTGGATAACTCATCTGCTTGATTCTTGTTCAACCATGTGGGAGAATCATTTCCATTATTCAAGGGGGTCTTTCGATGTTAACTACTGGTGGTTTGATCTTGATGTTAGCTGGATACGATAGACCAATTCGTTAAACTTCTTGTTTACAAAGTACGGGCTTTGCCATCTTCTCTATAATTTCGGGCAGATTCCCTTCAACCTCTATGGTTGAAATAACCACGCGGCATCTTCTTGGTGATACTTTGTATTCCACACAGCATCTCTATGGTTGTACTCGCTTTCTAATCTAACCGCAATTGCGGCAGTCATCTTTAGTGGCGTAGTCTATCACCTTTTTCAGATAATATTATTTATGGTGATCTATATTCGACGCCTAAGAGAGAATTTCAAAAAAAAGGCAACAAATTGCAGTCAATATTATTGGGAGAGCAGCGGTCGTGTTTTGTTTTATTTTTTATGGATGGGGCGCCACTTCATTTTAATTCACTAAAATCAAAAAATAAAAATATTCCTGAGTCGATAATGAATCTAATCGTCGTTTCAGACTAAGATCTCAAAAATATATGATAGCTAGAAAGCATTTATAGTTTTCTTTATAAAAAAGTTTATTATCCGGTAACATAACAAATGAAATTACAACACTGCTGCAGCTGCACTAGGATCTTACAAAAGAAACTATAAAGAAACTATTTCTTATAAAGAAACTATTCATATGACTTTCATCATGGCTACACAAAATGATTTTTAAAACTTTATGCATGTATATATATTTCAAAAGGGAAAAAACAAGGTATCAGGTTGGTCTCCAAAAATAAGTTATCTTTGTAAGGGAAATCAACTCTGACTTATTCGAGAAGTATATGTTAAACTTTCTCAAAAACTGGTCGGCAGCAAAAGACGGTATTTGGAGATCCATAAGGACTCCAAACCAGATAAAACGTTCGTGACGGTTGGATAACTCACGCTCCTTGGAAAATCCAAGGGCTGAAAATTAATAGTGATTATGGAAAATTCATTTATTTCTTCTTTAGACTACACCAACTATGCAATGAGATTCAGAATTATCAAGAAAATGAAATAGACGATGTTTACTAGATTGGAACTCTAAAATTGTATACATGTATCTCATGATTTCCACAAATAAATGATACATTTCTTAACAAGTATTTTTGATGATTGATAAAGTCAAATTTTCTCTTTACAACTTTCCTTGACGTATCAACTAAGTTTCAGTTGATACGTCAGGAAGAGTACCTGATTCGACCACGCTACCGAAAATGACTACCGCAGTTGCAGTTGAAACATTTGGAGATTTTAACCAAAGAAGACCACGGCAAACCCGAAAACCAACCAAAACATTGACGCCAGCCGGGAAAGCCTATATTCCTATACTTGTTCTTTCAGTTCTTGTCCTCTCAGTTTGAGTTCATCTTCTTTCGATTCTTTTTTTACTATTACTTGATTTCCTTGTGACATATCACCCACATAAAGATATTTGATTTCTCTCAGCCCCAGTTGTCTCGGAATTTTTTGCATTGCCGTCCCAAGTTAATTCACACCCACAAGTAGGGCTTTCAGAACCGCTTGACTCTCTGATATAATCTATTCAAAATACTTTTTGCACACAAAAATACTGTCTCCTGAGGTGTGTTTCGCTAACTAAATTAGCATCATCAGAAGAATGCGTACATTAGATGATCATTTGATATAACTTTCCAAAGTACCCTATTTTGCTGTGGTTTTGGGGAGAACTTTTATTCCGTAACTTTTTGGTTGACTATGTAGTTTGAGTATTTTAAATTTTAAGAGAGTAAAAGTCAAGCTACATTCAAAATTGGGGCTTCAAAATCATACTTTTGGAACGAGTAGAAAAATCTCATTGAGAATATACCTATATGATTTCAGATTTCTCAGAGTATTTACAAGAAGCAGTGATAGAATGCTGATGTCACAGACAGCATTACTCATTGTAATGGGAAAAGTTGGAAGAACTATAAAATTTCAGTCTTGGTTCTACTTTCTGAATCAAATCGAGAAAGTGAATTGACCTCTACACTATACTCGAAATTATTGAAGTTCATCTATTTGGAGTAAAAATATCTTAAATATTCTTAATTGATTAAGCCTGTAATCAATTGTAAAAGTTTTTTATACCCGTTTGTCTCATTTTCAGGAATGAGAAAAGCCCTTCAAGCAGAGCAAGGTAAGTCGGACTTATTTAAAGATGTGGATATCTTGAAGAATGAAAAACGTGACCTAGAGCAGCAGATAACCGAATTGAAACAAAAAGCAGAACAGGCCGATCGTAGAGCAGCTGAGACCAGGCTGGCTGAGGAACGAAAGCATACAGAGGAGATAGCATTTTTGAAAAAGACTAACCAGCAGTTAAAGGTTATTTCATTACCTTCTTGTTGTATTGGAATGATATTGGTGCAGACTATGATTCAAATTAATGTCATTTTATAACTTGATTTTCAAAACTTACTTTATCCCAACATCTTCTGCCACTCAAAAAGATATAAATTGCATTTCATCAGGTCAGACTTCCATTGTCTAATATAAATTGATTTGAAATCCCTGAAAGAATATGTGAAAAATTAAAAAGATTCGCTGAAAAAACAATGTTATTAAGCAAAAAGCTGAAATTACAATGAAATAACATACAAGCAACAACCAAAAAAAAAAACAAAAAAAATGAAACTTCAACACGAACTGAAAAAATTATCAACAAGAAATGAATATTGAAATATTAAAATTAAAATATTTCAAACCAAGTTACTTCACGACGTTTCGATTGGTAATATCCACAATCGTCTTCGGATGATAATTGGACTTATTCCTTCGACATCTGACTATTCACAGGTCATTCGACTGCTTTCACCTATCCCCTCTTTCCTATCTCCGCTTCATCGGGTTTTCAGCGGGAGCTGATCATGGGCTCAAGCTGATATCATCCACAAGGAGGATCACTGAGTTGAAAGAAAATTCAAAGGAGCCGCATATATGTTGCCAACAACACATTTAGCCAAGTTAGCGTAGAGATACGTATCATATGAAAACCTCTAATCAAGCGGAAAATGACCAACTTCCGCCAAACGATCAGCTACCGCTAAAAAAACAATGAGGGATAGGTGAAAGGAATAAGTCCAGTTATCAGCCGAAGACGATTGTGGATACTAACAATCGAAACGTCGTGAAGTAACTTGGTTTGGAATCTTTTAAATTTATATTTCTAATTTTCATTTTTTGTTGATAATTTTTTAATTTTTTCAGCTCGTGTTAATAGTTCAGTTTTTTTTGGATGGTTTTTCGATTGTTGCTTGTATGTTATTTCATTGTAATTTCAGTTTTTTGCTTAATAAAATTGTTTTTTCAGTTAATCTTTTCAATTTTTTACATATTCCTTCAGGTATTTCAAATCAATTTATATTAGACAATGGAAGTCCGTGGTGATGAAATGCACCATGAAACATTGTCAACCACCTTCAAACAAACGAAGATATAAATTTTCAATCATATTCAAATAAATCACATTATTAGTTAAATAGAGGTAATCAAACTAATTTGAAATCTGATAAATATCATTAAATACACACTAATGTCGGCATGTTGGGATAAATAATCTACTTGAGAGGTGGGGTCATGAACAGAGTCATATCCTGGCATATTTAATAAATTTATGTGTTGAACAAGAGATTTTTCCCGAACAAACATTAGTTATCGCTTATAAAACCAGTTTATAAAAAGGATGACCCACACTCCATTGAAAACTACGAAGGAATAAGTCATTTATTTGGCAAGTTATGGTGAGCTTCATGAGTGGAATATAAAAAATCAACTGCTTTAATTTCAAACTGTGAATAGGTTGCTATCTGCAAATCAGCACGGATTCATGAATGGCAGAAGCACTGAAACTGGTTCATATAGTTTTCAAGAGAATATAATAGCTACTTTGGATGGAAATATCCAGGGTCATTTATCGACTTTTCATGTGCCTACATATTCATTGTGTAGAGTGGAAAGCTCCCCAAAAAGTTTAGATAAATGTGTAGATCCTAAACAAAAATACATCTTTTAG
This sequence comes from Leptinotarsa decemlineata, assembly GCF_025532065.1. Taxonomy (NCBI): domain Eukaryota; kingdom Metazoa; phylum Arthropoda; class Insecta; order Coleoptera; family Chrysomelidae; genus Leptinotarsa; species Leptinotarsa decemlineata. The sequence goes on from NW_027412574.1 coordinate 2,000,968, forward strand.
ATACAAACCAAAGGAACATGTTCATTTTGAATTTGGTTACTTGAATTTTATGTTAGTTGTATTCTTGAAAGGATAATATGTTTTCGCAGATATGAGTTTTTGTCTTTCTGTTTTCGCATTAATGCGTCAATAATATAAAACTTCAATAATAAGGAAAAGTATGACAATTTTGAGAGAATCATCTGTCAAAATAGTGCTGATGAGGAGCTGAGAGTTATTGTTTTGGCCTAATAATCCAATACTTTTTCCAATAAATGTTTGACATGATTCTTAAAATGGGTATACCATTTTACCTATGAACCTTTCAAAAAAAGTAAATACAAAACATCAAGTGAAGCACGCCACAATATATTAATAATACACCAAAATCACTGGTCACAGACATGATTTATAAAAATAATTGTTTTTCGTTCTATTTCGTTAACAAAGACCCTCAATAATAGTTTTTTCGGAATTATTTTTCACGTATATACAGCTATCAGTTACATTTTTCTTATGTATTGATAATTATTTCAATTATAAATGTTTGGTGGTGTGTCTTTCTTATCTACTACATTATTTTCTAATGAGTTTTGTTATTTCATTACTTTGTATTTCTTTGAATATGGAGTAGAAAATGTTTTCTTCTAAAAGTACCTCCCTTTCATAAATTCCACCCCGTTTACTCTGATTAAAGTAACTAGATAAACATCTTTTCATCTGCTTGCACTTGTAACTTTTTAAATCACTTGATTTTATCAACGTCAACGTTTTGAAAGTGTCTTCAGTCTTCAATATGTTGTTATTTATTCAACTTCTCACAAACAAGGTGTATTTTCTGAAACATCCAGTATAACCATTTCATAAAAAAAAAGAAACTTTCCAAGTAATATAGACCCATACAAAGCTATCGATCACATACTTTCTATGTAAAATATTTTTAATATCAATATCCTTTCAGATATCATATTGTTTAGTATTTCTGTGAATGATATCGGTTTCTATTGCATTATTACTTGAGTACAAACTTTTTAATCTTAAGGATATTAAAGATTTCAGTATTTGAATAACTGTACCAGATGGAATTTTTCTTTAAGTTTGTATCTGAAAGAAACTTCTGTGCATGATCTACACATTTTTGTAAATACTTTATTTTGAATTAATTTACTTTCTTTTACACATTTTTTGTATAATATACTAGAAAACCAAAAAGCTTCTTTACCAGATACTAATCTCTCCTAAAATATATGTTATTTTCATACTAATCCAATGACCATTTTTTAATTTTAAGGATATTAAAGATTTCAGTTAAAAACTTTTTACAACGTATTACAATTTTTTTCAGACTCAACTAGAAGGAATTATAGCACCCAAGAAGTAAAGATAAATAAAAATACATAAATAATGTATTCATTTATTAAAAATATAAATACCTATCCAAAGCATATTTTAAATTGTCAATTGCATTTAAAAATCTGCGAAACCCCAATAAAACAATCAATTGTATAAAAATGGAATGGGTATGCACAGAAAGCCTTGGAAATATTTATAGTACATACATGTGACTGATAAAAATACATAAAATATGTAAAACTACAATTGAATACTTTTGTACAATAAAACAATAATTTAGTTACACAAATCAGATAATACATTTTTTTACCCTATATTTAGAATACCTTACACCCTGGTGAAACAACTGTGATGTTATTGGATAAAGAAATTATACATACAATTGGTATTGGTGAATATTTTTGTCTGGTCCTAGTCTTTTAGAAAATATATAAAATTTAATCAAACGCTTTTGTAACAATGAGGTTCAAAATTCAAATTAGTGTTTTCCTTTTTTGGAACGCTTTTTTCGCTTCTTTTTATTATTAACGGATTCTTCTGAAGAGACAAGAATTTGTTCGTGATCTGTAGTAGGAGTTGGCGGTTCGGAGACATTTTCTTCATCTTCTTCATCATCTTCCTTTGAAACAAGACTGTGGGCGGTCAGATCAAGCCTTAAATCTTCCGGTTTTGTTAGTTCTAGAGAAATTATTTTTTCTTGAATTTGTTCCACCTATCAAGGAATTACATTTTATTAATTTTCAATAGATTGCAAAATGTAACAAATTTTGATTTGATGCAAAATTCAATGTTGCAAAATCTATGACTTCAATTAAATTTTTCACAAATTCTAAAAATTATTTATTCGAACTGCAGGTATATACAATAATCGGAACGATTTTCCTGGCTGCTAAAATAGAATAGGTGTCTGTTGTGATTTTTATTTAATACTAGTTTGCTTTATTCCAGTAATATCCTAATGAAATTTAATTGTAAAAGTCAATATAAAATTAGTACAGTACATAACAAATAATTTTTCAACTGTATTTCTTAAAATCATTAATGATAATGATAATGATTTTAAAGGTGTGTCCTCAGGTAACAATATAAATAATGATAGACGCATGAACCATGGAGAATAAAACATTGTATACTATGTGAATTTAGTTTTATTGAAGCGGAAATTATTGCAAACGATTTTCTCAATTTAATTTTGAATTTGTTGAGATTGTTTGCGGTTTCTAGCTAGCATACATTTTCGGAAAATGATATTTTGTGAATCGTGATACAGGATCTGTAGCAGATTGCTATGACTTGTGTAGTAGCTGCGGTTTATATTCTATAGAAAAAAAATATCAATATTTTATCGAATTCATTAATTTTTTAAATAGAAGAGTGATTCAATTGGCCAGGCAATAAATCATCCCCATGGGTAAATTCTGAGAAAGGGATGAATTCGTTCAGAGTAAGTTGAAAAGTCGGGGTAACAATTAAAACTGTTTAACTATGTAATTGTAAGCAGCTTTTTATTGCAAATGTGGCGAGTTAATTCCTGTTTGATACATTAAACCACAATGGCTCTAGGTGACTGTTCCAAATAGTAACCTGGTTACTTCACTCTACTGTTTAAAAACTCCATGTATCATTACAAATCCCACCAGAACTTTTTATTAATACCTAAGTATGAGGATACTCGTGAAGATTAGAGCCAAGTAGAAGAAAATATTACAATATACAATTGTGTAAGTGATCACCAATAGTTTAATAGGGTGTATTATTTCAGAGAAGCAATTTTGAGAAAATGACATACTTGATATATACAAAAAGTATGGGAAGGATAAGCTTATAGGTAGTAAATAGTGAACTGTTCTATGTAGTATTTAGTACAGTTCATCTCATGTTGATATTAACTTAGTTGGTGAATTGTTTGTCAAGAAAAGTGTTTTAGTTCTCCTGTGTGGAAGAGTATTTGTATTGGATTCATTCGGCACCAGAGGTTTCAGTTATACATTTTTTCAAGTTTAGAACCAATTTTATGTTGGGCGACTGAATATTGAATAAAAAAGGCAATTCTTTGAGATCAGATGTATAACTTCACCTTTCTTTTATAATTTCAATTGTGAGGTTTACCGGAATATTGGTGAATAGGAAAAATATGGCAAAAAGATTCGTCTGGAATTTTTTATTTTCAATATAAACACATCCATTGCATACTATTCAGTTTTTGAAAATAGTATTTCAACATTTCATATCCATTTTAGGAGTTTGTAAATAGGCGATCCTATTAACAGTTGGTGTCAAAAAAGTACCTTCTTTATGAATTGTAGTGAAATTAAATATACACGATATTATGACTTTACATTTTTCTACTATAATTCTGATCTTATGGTAAAATCAATATTTTTAAGGTTACGAAATTATCATTTGCACTTCCATGTACTTGTGCATGTACATTTCAGATTATTTTGTGCACTTATTGGTACAGTAAATTTGAAGAAATCTGATAAGTAGCTAGGAAGAAGCTCGGCTCCATTGCACAGATATTTTGAGATGTCTTGGACCAATGATTCCATCCTGAAGGGCATACTTTCCTATAACATTTGGCAGTAGTAGAGCCCAAATAGGACAGTTAGCTTATAAGGAGAGTGTTTCCAAGTGATTTCCTCAGTGGCCTTTTTTCTGCATCATTGCCATCATTCGTTGCTTCCATTTGTTTTATGTGAATAATCCTTAACTTCATATCTCTTGAGAAAATGATTTTCAGCAGATTTAAGGATGTAGGAAACGTTTATGCATGTAAATTCGGGAGACAAACATATAACAATAGATCTTAGGAGAGGACAATGTAGAGATTTCTAGAGAATGTACGGTGTCCTGATCCTGATCCAGGTGTATGTCTCTCACACACCTGGATCAGGATGATAGAAGGCTTAATTACTTGGAAGAAAAATCACTTGCAAGAAGTGATCTTAGTAGAGAATTCCATCCACTTCAAATATCACCAGAAACTTCTATAGATCTGGTCACTGAAACAGTCATAAAAATATCGTAGTTTTCGATACAAATATGTTTGCCATTTCAGACTTAGTCTACTCTCTTAGAGTAGTGAAGAGGACTGACAAGTAGCCATTCCGAGCTGAAAACCAAAGAAGTTATGCACAATCATAGGAATTCGTATCCCAAATCATTCATTCCAGCGTTATTCTTCTCCCTACAATAGAGTTTGGAGTGTCTGCCTGAGAGAATGGGACTAGTTAGAGTCTGTAAGTAATCTGCCTCAAGCATGACAGTAAAAAGTTGGCCTCTTCTTCATGAAGTAGACTTATTCCCAACTCTAAGATTGACCTCTATTTATTTCTAACAGAGTCGACGCTCTTTCACTTTCAGACACACATCAGTGATTTTAGGTAGAAATTCGCGGAAAATTCATTCATGAAATTTCACGCTTATTTCAACAGAGCGATTCATATTAAGGCAAACAATGGACTCTATGGGACCTTTGTTTGTAGTTCTCATGCCACACTTTGCTTTTTCCCCAGACTTCTAAAGCAGACAAAAATCTAGTGTCATGTGTTGGCACTATACCGGGTGTCAACGAATCTATTAGACAAGTCATAATTTCTAGACTATTAGGAGAATTGAAATGAGATTTGGTATAGTTGAATGGTATGTGGAGAGGAATGTTTTCACATATTTTTCACTTTCCGGTCACTTCCGGTTTCAGCGGAAATGGCTCCGGTTCTGAATTTTTAAATGGAACACCCTGTATATTGTAACATTTTTGGATTTCTGAGACAATTCTGGATCAGAAACTGACATTTCCGGAAGTTTTTCAGCCTACTTGATTTTTTCAGAGTCACTTTTAAAATTGCATCTAGGTGGCCATGATCGGACGTAAACTAATCTATGGACCTCAGGTGATATCAGAAAATTGCAATAGCGGAGTTTTAGTGACTAGTGTGTTGAATATGAATGAGACAAGTTTACAAAATAACATTTTCGTGTCTAACTATTATTTTTCAAATGGCGACCATTTTTTGACAAGCAATTTCCGAAAAAAGGATTTTTTGACGAATCTAACGTTACTAATTTATCTGTACCAAATCTCGTTTTGATACACCTAATAGTCTAGAAGTTATGACTTGTCTAATAGATTCGTTGACACCCGGTATTATGACACTTTAGTAGTGATACATTGTGGAAAATAGCGGGAACTTTCACGAGAAAATATTCCGGGAAGTTCTAACCGAAATCTGAAAATGAAAGTGTACCATGTTACGATATGAATATAGGCCAGTTTTAAAGTTACGAAATAGTCTACCTCATCTCCTAAAGACACTAATTTGGTAGGTGAAACGCGTGTCGAGAAGAGTGATGCAGTTCTGGTGTTTGGGAACAATGCTCGAATCTAAACTAGAGGTTTCAGTAGGCCAACAGAATAATCTTGGTCTACCGTGATGGTCCCTTTAATATCTTCCTGAGATTATTTAAACCAACTTACTATGAGTTGCTGCTGTTGGCATATTCAGTATTATGTCGGCATAGATCCATTGGCATAACACAGTATTATGAGTGCATTATTACCATCTTCATCTTGAAATAATAACACACTGATGTTGAATCCATTGTAGGATATGAGCAGTAGAGAAATGGTTTGTATTATCGAAATAAAACGATACTTGTTATGGATTTTGTTTGCTCATAGAGAGAATGAAACATTTCTTACTATCCATCCTCAAAATCAAACAGACTTGATTCAAACGGCAGAATTATTCATAATGAGGCACACAAATCACCCACCCAATAAATTTCTAACTCGCTACAGTTGGTCCTGAATCGCTGTGGACTGGCTGTGAACTATCTGTAGGGTACCAAAGTATCTGTTGGGAACAGACCAGGAATTGGGCCAATAAGGAATATGCAGTATTGAGAAAACCTATCTGGGAACACACCCTGAAACTCCTTTATAAAGAGACTATCTTGTAACTGAACTGAAGGAAAGCTTCAACAGATCAGGGAAAAATTTTAAATTATTACAGGGCTACTCACTGGACATGTGAACACATCCAAAAAGGACCGGTACAAACTAATAAAAAGAACAAGATTTGTTGAAATGGGTATCATTGGAAAAAATGGGACGTAAAACACAATGAGCTCATAGGGTTGCAGTGTTTTTTGGAGACTTGCAAGATATAGATAAGTAAGATGTCTCCTCATCAGCAGCAAAAAACGCATAGTAGGGAAAGTGGCCAAAGCATGCCTATCGATGTAAATGGTCGGACTATCAAACCCAATTTAGGAAAAATAACAAAGTTGCATTAAGAGGAATTCTAATATATAGAACAGAAATCATGTAAAAATAATTATTTCAGCAATGTTTCATATACATACTAACAGTATAACGTAATATATCTTAGGATATTCATCAGATCTAAAACTATTTCGGATTATTTTTGTGTTTCTAGAAATGCAAAAGTTGTTTTCTATAAAGCGGTACCAACTGCTTGAAGCTGGTGGAAGCAGTCAATGTTCTCTTGAAGTGATAGTCGACAGTGTCAATGAGCCTGTCACTTGAAGAGAACACTTTGATGATTGCCACATCTTTGAACTTGCACATCCGGAAATGGTAATTTCTCAAATGTTACAAGTTTATGATACATTATTCAGTTTATGAATATCTGGTTCTATCCACTGAGAGCAAAATTAAAAATGGAAATAGATTTCAAAATAAACAAATGATCACTAGAAGTATCAATTTGTCAACTAGTTGATAAATTCCTGAAAAACAGTGAAAGCTATTTACCATAACAAAAGCCACAATGTAAATAACAGTTTTTTCGCCAAATGAAATGATAGGTTAAAAACAAAATGCAAGGCATTCGACAATGCAACCCCAACCACAGGTAGAACAGTGCCAATTTTCGAAAAAAACAATGAAACAAAAATGAAGATAATAAAATTGAATCATTTTGATGAAAAAACAAGCACTTTACTTCAGAACCAAAATATAACTTTATTATGGGAAATGAAATTATTTTGGATATTTGCAAAAATCCTAATCATCAGAAACCAAACTACTTTCCAGGCTATCGTTCAGCCCACAAAACTTCACAGGTATCGGAGGCTTTTATTTATTGTACTTTCCTTCCTTTGCACATTTTTTATTTTCATCCAAAACTGAAAAATATTTAATTTTTTCTGTTATTCAGTGTAGAGCAGTAGTATTCGGAATAAAGCTATCAAAGTGCATATTTTCGTCAAGTATAACTGACTGGGACTGATACAGCTTGTAAGATTTTTACTATAAAAAGTTTAAAAAACCTTTCTGCTTGAGGAATGATAAAATTCTAGCTTGAGTGAACTGTAGCAAGTTTAGTAACTTTAGTAAGTTTAAAAGTGGGTTCTGAACAACTAGGCGATTTGAATCATTAAAACAAAATAATTTCTGATATTAGAGTAATAGTAAATTTTTGCCTGGTGTTCTTCCTCCGAATAGAGGTTTTCAGAAATGTATTTGAAAAATAAAACTATTGATTTAGAAAATTAGACAATTTGAAGGCATATCTCCGAAAAATGATCCTGCTCTCCCTTTTCTTGACCATCAAACTACCAAACTATATGAGAGAAAACAAGTGTTAAAAAACTAACCATGTGTGCATAAAAGAGAGTATCATGCTGATTTGAACAAGCCTTCTAGTTCTTATACCTCTCTCTCTATCAGCTTCTCTACGTACTCCACTGTTCGCACTCGTTTTTCTCCCGCTTCATCGACATATTCTTCAGTTCGGCGAGTTATAGTTTCCCCCAGCACCTTTTCACTTTCTCGAACAATCGTGTTGCCCGGAGTTGTTCTGACTGCCAGCTTGGGGAAGTCTGCACTCGAGGGGCGTAGCTGAACAGGGCATGCAACAGGGTTAGTAGTGGCCTGGACAAGTGGACGAGTCCAGTGAGTTTGATGTTAGTTAAAAAAGGGTGTTGCCAATTTTGTAATGATTGACTTTACTTTGGAAAATTTTGAACAGACCTAACATATAACATTAGTTGACTGATTACTAGGCTAGATCTCTTCTGAAATTGTTCTTTTATTTCATTTAAAGGATTTTAATTAGGGCCCTTTATAGTTATAGATGCAGATGTAGTTGCGAATTTTATAGTGACGTTATTTTTTGGAGGGCACGTTTATTTTTTTTAAACAAAAAACTCAACAGAATCAAACTTTCAATACAGTTTGAAAAAAGGAAGATAGAATTTCTTCAAGTACAGGGAATTATATACTTGCGAACACAATCATGCAATAGTGGAATTGGTAGACTTGATTTAGTGGAAACCATGTTGGAAACCAGTACTCATAAAAATATTAAGCGCTTCCTATCTTTGAATTTAAATAAAACAAAGTGTGTGAGATATCATCGAAAGACCTATTGATGCCATTATGTGTAGAATATAATATCGTTCAAATATCCGCTACGGCTTCTCTGGGTGGAGCGCGTCCGAAACGTCCAATTTTCCATAACTGGCTTATAAACAGGCTGAATTTGACCGATGACAAGGGTTATGTTGGCTTTGAGGGCCGCTGTGGTTTGTGGCTTATTCGCATGCACCTGCGACTTGAGAAAACCCTACAAGAAAAAGTCTAAGAGGGTCAAATCACACGATCTTGGTGGCCAGTCCACATCACCTTTACGTAAGATGACCGTGCCCTCAAATCGCAGAATATCCAATGTGGTACGTGCACGTGTGGCACTTGTTGCCGTCCTGTTTTTGGGGTGCATTGGACGCTCTTGAATCTCATGTGGATTGATATCGTCCCAGTGAGCTCCAATTTATCCACTACATTGCAAATAGTCCTCTCGGTAGGACGATTATGGCGACCGTAATATGGCGAAGCGCGCGATATGTTACAGAACACCCATTTTGATGGAACCATTTTATTATTTGAGCATGTTGTTGAATGATATATCCGTCCATGGCGATATGGCGAAACAGACTGAATAAATGACAACTAATTTGACAGATGTAGCTTCAACGAGATGGCCGTTATCAATTGTCAAAGTTCGGAAATCCCTGTTGAAAGACCCTTTACTATATAAACTGATTTTTCTATAACTACTATTTTTATTTCTCGACCTTTTGTTTTTAAGGATATAGATTACTTCAAGAAATACACATAGTTTCCAGATATGAATGCTTCATCAATTATGCCTTCGTATAGTGAATTACTTGATTGTTGATGAAGTAAATAATTTTACCGCTGATTTCCATAAAAATTTAATACAAAGAAATCAATGGAACAAATCTTAGCTCAAAAGCAAAATAATTCCCTAAAGTTAAAATTTTGATATTTGCTGAATGATCACTTATACGGGAAGGAACTGTTAATTTATTAATTTGAATTGGCAACACCTGTTAGTTTGAAGAACAAAAGGTTAGTTACAATAAATGTAATGTTCAAAATAATTAGAGACATTAAAACAATGATTCAAATTAAATCATTCCAGTCGTTAGTACATTTCATCCATAAAAAACGAAATCTAGTCATGCACATAATCCTACATCCATGATCAAACGAAAATGTTGAAATTAATAGAAAAACGACTTAAAAAATCAAATAGACATAATTTTGACTAACCCAAAGATGGAACTTATTTATGATTGTGGAAAAACCGAAAAATGTATTATGCTATGTAAAATATCATCAAATAATATGTTGTCAAACGGTATTTAATTCATCAAAGAACAGAAAAAAATCATTGCAATCAATAAATACCTCTTCCTTTTGGGATACTTCATTTATTGTCTGATGTGCACCTTCTCCAACGATATCCGTCATACTCTTTATAACCATTTGAGCTTGAATGGCATCTTGCTCCAGAGATTTCAATCTTGCGGCACGCCAAGCAGCTCTCTTCTCAGCACGTAGGGCCCTCTCTTCAGCAGGAGACAAAGGGTTGTCATCGTCATCAGTTTGTAGTCCCTCTTCTCGCATCATTTCTTTGAGTCGTTTTTCAGCCTTCGCTGTGCGTACTATTCCAATAGTACTAGAAGGTCTGAGCAGATAAGTAATCAATGTATTCTTTAAGTTAATTTGAAGGTCGATGACAGATATTTATTATACTTTTGTATTCTGACGAACAACGAAGCAACTTTAATGTGGTAGAAATTGTAATGTTTATTAAGAATACTTCAATATTGAAAACATTTAAAGATTATGCAATTTTTTCACTGGAGATGTAATACCAATAATCACACGAATTACTCATATAAAATTCATGTGGTCTTATTTTATTTGAAGTTCATTTTATGAAATAAGCAAATCTCTTTCATAAACACACATACAACAAGCATTACAGAATGCTTTAGGAAAAATGTCATCATTTTGAAATAAATAGAAGAATAAAAGCATACTAGTCAGAAACGAATAAATTTCTTGATTATTTTCAACTTCCATTGTGTGAGTAGAACATCAACATTTCTTTCCATATCATCATAAATACTTCTATTACCACCAACTGATATTTTTTTGTTTCAAGTTAATGCAATTATTCTAGATGACATTAGAACCCAGAAGCATTGCATCCATAATCTAATACTAGATGATTTTTTTAAGGACAAAACACAAGCACTACAGGAACATCCTTAAGGAGCTCTCAGAGCGGTGTCTGTGCGAAAGTAGCGATTCACATTGGATTTGAATCGCTGGTTCGAACTGCCATAAATCTTGTCAGTACCATAGTCATGGATGAAACATTGAAAATCATTCCGTCTTGAATATAACAAATAACCCCGAGTTAGTTGTAGCGATGACGAATCTACTTACAAAGAAACCATATATTGAGTTTGCAAAAACTCGCCAATGACGATCCAATGCAAAGCCAATTTCTGATTTTGACCAACAAATTAGGTTTTCTGTCTCTCTCTGCAACTTTCACAATGAAAAAAAATCTATATAATAAAGATACCAGAGTTCAACAGGTGGTATAATCTAGTTGCCCTTGAAATGGAAGCCCCAGAAATCCAAAAGCAAACTATAATCAGCAGTCAAAGTTGAAGCTTGGTTTCCCAACAAATTGTCGTTAGGACCCCCATTCATCTTTGATATTCGTGGTTTGAGTTTTCTGTCGACCTCACATATGACATATTCATAAGGAAAGTCACTATCACCACTTTTTACTTAATATTATTCTTGTTGAGAATAGACATCCAAGTTTACTTGTAAGTGATTGGTGGTTTGACCAATCTTCAACATCGATGACTGAATTAGCAGAAATTTGGAAAACTCTACCGTAATGACATCAGAAAACAAATTCACATGTTTCTAGAAATGATATAAAATCTGCCTATAATTTCTAAAAACATGCGGATTTGTTTTCCAGTGGTATTCCGAGATAGATTTCTCAATTTCTGTTAAAGCAGTTGTCGGTTTTAAAAATTGGTCAAACCACCAACGTCGACATAAAAACTTGGCAAGCACACTTGAATATCACACCAACAGGTGGTTCTACTTATGTCTCGCTGGTGTTTACGCAGTGATTTTTGTCAAGTACTCGTGTTGATGGAGACTGACTCATACCATAAGGTGCGACTGTCTTCTTGATGACTCCATACATTTATGATAAGAGGAAAGTTTTTGACGAAAAAAATGAACAAATATTTTTCATACTGTTTAAATTTTGTTAAAATTCAGAATGAGTTGGTTTTAAAAACTTGGAATGAATTAGCTGTAAGCTCCAAAAGATGATAAAAAATCATATTTCAAGATCATTTACAATAAGACAGACACTATATAAAAAATTGTTATATTAGAGAAGACTAGTTATGAAATCAGAGACAATGAAAAGAATTAAAAAAAAAAACTTTGATGGAAATTTCTATCATCGAAAATATTTGGAACACAGCTTGACGCTTATCCCAGTTTTCCTGCCCTTATAGACTGCATTTGTGAGTAGCTCGGCAAAGGTAAAGACACTATACACAATATTCTAGCTGCAGAAAAAATACAATCAAATTACTCATACCAAATTCTGCTTTTGTGAAGGATTAATTTATTTATAATGGATGCAAAATGTTCAATCATTGACCTAATAATATAAAGAACACAATCAATTACAATGATTCCAAGAAGGCTATTCAATTTTCATTTTATGAAAAACCTAATTATAGTCTGGATGAGTTTTATAATGATAATTTTCATTGAACAACTTATAATCTGGCCAAATTTCACTTTTATATTTTTATTCAATTTTGTAAATTTTCTGTATACACCTTCAACTATTTTTATTATTTATCTGTACTGTTCCTTGTTCTTCTACTTATATTTTTATTGATGCATTTTATATATGTTTATATATTTGAAGGTTATGTATTAGTTATTGGTACAATTTAAAATTTCAAATAGCATATCGTGGCAATAAACCTCCCAGTGAAGCGAACTTGTGCTTAGGAATTTTTTTCAATAATTAAAGACAGTAATATTTGCTAGAGAATGTAGATAAAATTTGAAATAGATTTAAAACTAAAATACGGAAAATTATACAGCTATCAAATATAATAAAAGCATTAAAACAAATTAAAGGAAAGTGAATATATTGGGAAACTGCAATTATTTCAAATATAAAATAATCAAAACAAAGAAGATTAGAAAATGATGAAAACAGATAAAAACTGAAAAAACGATGAGGTGGAATTTTTCTTTTTAAAACATTTAAAAATTCAACAATTTTTCTGCAGTAAAAATAGGATATCTGGTATTGAAGTATTCAAATAGGTTTCTTTTTCCATATATTTTATGTTTGACAAAAATATTTAAAATTTTCAAGAAATCAAGTAGAACCTTAAAAAACTTGGATTCTAGTTAGGTATAACATCTTTGTCCTATCACTTTTTCTGTTCGTGCTACTAGCACTTACTTTTGTATCTTGTCTGATGGCATGTACTGTAGGAACTAATCCTGCTTTATTTTTGAACTATTTGAACAAAATTAATTTTGAGTAGGGTTGGCAAATGTCAAAGAGTTTTGTCTCATCATAAAGGTTATCAATTGAGTAAGTTCTCGGTTTTTCATAAGTTATTTTTGTCATGTTATTCTGATTTTTTGGATATTAGAAAGGTAAGAATGAGAAGCACTACAATCAATCATTCCATATGACAAATGGGATTCTACAAGGGCCAAATATAATGTTTTCAGGGGTGTTATTGAGAGAATATTTGCCAAATACTCGATTTGTGCATAATATTTTATATTTTTGAAACTATGTTTTGAAGCCTTCAATTACATCATAATTATTGATAAGTTTACTTTCGAAAGTTGAAATAATTTTTATCAAAATCTTTGAAATTTCACCTCTATTACATATGAGATGTTGCATTGCAAAATATGCTACATTAATTTGTGAACAATTTTGAGAATTCCTAAAAACTGTTTCTGGGTCAACCAGGAACAGAAGTGTAATGATTTTTTCCATACTGTATCTGTTTTGATATAGCGAGTTTTGCAATGTCACGCCTCATATATGCTTTTGCATTTGTTCAGAAGCATTAGAATTCAGCAGAGTTTGATAGGTTTTCTTTTGTTTCCTTTTTCTGAAAACTACATTATTTTTAATGTGAATCATTTCACATTATTAAGTTCGTTTAGAGAAGTTGTTGGAACAGGTTACTTGAATGAGGTGCTCTTTAATATTTGAACCTTTCCATACTAGAATGAAATAAATATAATTTTTACCTTGAACGATGTGATAAAACAGACTCTCCATCTGAATGATCCGATTCATGAGAGTAGTTTATTTCCGAAGATGATAATGTAGCTATTTTTTTCTCTTCTTCTGCTTTCAACTTTTCTAGTTCGTCGGCACTTAAATAGCTGAATACTTTTTCTGAAATCATAAAAATATGGAAACTGCAATGCTCCAAATTTTCAAATAAAAAGATCACAAATTTCAATTGCTTTTATAATATCGAGACATTTATTTATCCCACAAAATATTTACCACTCATGAACAGACACATTAAATATTTCCATTATTGAGTATTAATAAAAAATTATGGCCCTTTTCGATGAAAAAAGCATCAACAGATGCCGTTTAGATGACCCCTGGCTGGAGGTATTAACCAATGTCTTCACGGAGGAAACTTTCATCTACATGACATCTGTGTTCAGGGTGTAATACCAGATATGTTTTTTTAAATGAATTTGATTTAGAAAATACTCAAAAATCTAAACCGCAGACAGATGTTCCTGGTTTATTGGTAGTCATTAGTATGCTTGTAGTCTGTTTTGTCAGAACACACTTTAATGAAAGTAGAGCATAACATAATTGCGATACCAGACATAAAGATGATCTACAACCCAAAAAACATACAACTCTCTATCAAAGAAATTGTACTTTTAATGGGTGTTGTCTCTTCATCCCCCTCCCTGATAATTAAAATTTTTACTCACTTCTGGGTGTTTTGTTCATGAATCCTCACGAATAATAAGAATTGAAAAAGTAATTACCTGGTTTAGTAGATTTCTGACTCTCTTCCATTGCAGTTTCAAAAAATTTCTTTCGGTCACTCACCGACTGTTTTTGCAAATTATTTTTAGGCGATTGAGGAGGCTGTTGGAAAAAATAATGATGTTTCACTAAATAATGTTAATTTTAGGAAATATTGGAGATAAATACCAAATAAAATCTATGTCTACAATCTATCCTAAATTATATATAGTATTAATACCAATAAAATAGACAGAAGTCAAATACTCAAGTGAAATAATAGTAATGAACTATAATTTCATCAATATTAGATATATATTTGATTCTATCCATTTCAGTATAATTTTTCATTTCATTAATTCCAATATTGCAATAAAAAAATACCAGTAAGAATTACCTTTTCCAAAGTACCACACTTTCCCAAGTTTCCACTACTGAATCCAAGCTGTTGCTTATTAGAAAATATTAGAGAAATAGGTCTAGGAGGTGGTGAGGCAATACTAAATCTTTTGAGATCACCGAAATGATCATGATCTAACAATTTTTCCTCACTACGAAAAGATCTAAGTTTTGAAGTTTTAGCAGGAACTGGAGGAGGAATTTTCTTAATTTGATTCTTATCAGGAACAGGGGGTGGAGGTAATTGTGGACGCCTGATCTCAAGTCGAGTAGGGGAGAAAGGTGGATTTTCTGAAACATGGCTAGCATGGCTAGTAGAATATACAGGAAATGTTTGAGAGAAAGAAGAATTGTCTGAAGTTTCTCTTGCTTTTGTCATTCCTGGGACTATATAAGAGGGTGTCATGAGCGAACTATTCTTATTCGGAATATCTAGCAAATTTGAAGAACGGAATAACTCCTTCCCCTCCCTCGACATGCCAATGACTGGAATTCCATGCAAGCTATCAATTTGTGAGGACTGTAGAAATGTGGGTTCGATTTCATCCACTATCTCTTCCAAATGGGGAGGCGGAGTTTTTGGTAACGGTGGAGGAGGAAGTGAAGGAACATTTTCTACAGGATTATCCTCGAATGCCAATGGAGGAGGGGTGGTACACCTAAAATATCCGAGTCCTCTAGAAGAACTGAATTAAAGGATGTTGATGAGTTGTTTGACATTGGAGGAGGAACTACTAGAGTGGAAAAGTTGTTACTACTAAAAAGGTTTTCACGAGATTTACTCTGGGATGAATTATTATAAACGTGGATTTCAACTTGTGACTGGGGGACAGACGTTACAGAATATCTGTTCATCAGAACATTATTTGCTGTAGCAGGTGATTGAATTGATACTGCTAAATTTGTGGGAATGTTATGATCATCGTAATAGTTGGATGTTATATTGGTGACAGTAGTGAGATTAGAATTTTGTATTTCGAACGTATTTGTAACAGCTGATTTTGCCAGTGTTTCTGAATACACTAGAGGTGGTGGAATGATATGATGCCAGATATTTTCATCACTATTCTGTGAATGTTCCTCGTGAGAATCAATAGGAATGGACACTGGAGTTTTGTTAATATGAGAGTCATGTAACACATTCGTGTCTTGGGTTTCGATTCTATGTTGTAAAGTTCCTGAATCCACTTCGAAGTTAGGTTTTTCAGTTTTTGGTAGTGTTGCGGCATGCACTAAAGTTTCCTGTTATAAATTATGATGTTTTAGAAAATTTGAAACATTCCAATAACCACCACCAAAGCTTCTAGCAAATGCATAGACAAGACAGTTCATTTGGCAAATGATGTAACGCCACCTTTATAACAAAATATATTTACCAATGAATATCACATAAAGCTTATTATAATACTCAGATTTTCATACGATATTTTGAAGTAAAGTGAATCAATTGATTAGTTTTAGGAGTTCATAACATCAAATATAAATCTCGATTGGTTACAACTGGTGGCTGCACTTATGGAACATTGTACAAAATGTGAAACAAGTTACATTTTATGTATAACTAGTCAAAGGAATAATCATCTTATAAAATTAATTGAGACAGTGATTCATTATACTATTCAATCAAACAGATAAACCTTAAATGAGGTAAAACATAAACTGAATTCAAATGCATTCCTGCTTTCCCAAGTCTGAATTGTTTTTATATACTGAAATTAATATAAATCAAAATGATCATTCTTTTAATGTGATAACTGCTGAAACAGATAATATAAAGAGTTCATACTTCATATATATTTCAACATTTCAAGTGAAGATTATTTATCATGCCATTAAATGGAATTGAAATATGGGTTTGATTTTCAATTAAGGTTTATAGTTTGGACATCAGTTTTTACTGTTAAATGGTTGTTTTGTAGACTGCCTTCCTTCTGAGGTTATGTATATTAAATAGGTACATATTATATACATCACAATAATAATGTATTTTAAAATTGTATGTTTAGATTACTAGTACTACTTAATCTGTGAATATATCGTGCAAAAAATTTAAATTAAATAGTATTAAATGTATATTTGCATCTAATTTTGCGATATGTAGTCAATATTTTCAGTTGGACCCATTTGCAAGTACTTGTACAAGAAATATTGTTAACATAATATTGAAATGTAGAAATCATTGTCTTTCTCAATTTGTATATAACATAAGAAAAAATGATTCTGTGCACAATTCATTATCCATCAGGCAAAATAGTTGTTGGAGAGAAATTCTTTATTTTGGTTTGTATCTGAAAAAGAAATTAAGAATACTAAAAAACTAAAATCGCTTTTAATAAATAACTGCCGATGTTGGTTATCATATTTATTTGGGTCCGCTTTCTTTCTTCTTCTATACTGACCATTCGGCTGTTTCGTGAATTGAAAATGCTTTTTTCGGAATAATGAAATGATGCATTTATTGAAGTTAAATTTCTTCTGCACCCTACGAACGACAACCCTCAGAAGTAGAAACTCGTGCGAGCTTAGGATTAACGAGGGCTTACCTTTAACGTTCGAGTCCTAGCAAGATAGGCAGTGAAAATTGATCGTCTGGCCTCGCGGATCGAACTACCGATTCACCTGACTTTGAATAAGCCGAACAAACCACTAATGCCAACCCAACCGGCTACCATCCCAACTATTCAAAATTGATCCCTGAATATTCAAAAAATGAGACAAAATTTTTATAATATTTATTTTGATAGCGTTAACGTTCCAAATCAAATTCGAGAAGAAATGTGAAAATTAATGTATTAAAAAAAATTTAATTTGAATTCATTACACATGGTATAATAATTACAGGTAATCAAAATATACAAAAATAAGGATAACCTGAAATATCGTCTTAAAAAAATGAAACGTTATAGGCAGACCTTATTTTTCAATCACTTAATTCAAATTAGTGTATATTAACGATATGGTAGAAACATCTAGATAATACATAAAATATTATTTCAAATTATTCGCGAGAGTTAGGAGTTTAGACAGATCAAAAACAGAATGAATTTTTCTATATGTAAAAATTTGGAAGAATCTTCAAATAACATTTGACAGCGAAAAAGTATTAAAAATAAAATGTACTAGTTATTTATCAGAGCATAATTGATCAAAACACATTAGGATATTTCATGCATATTTCTAGTATTCTTATTGAATTTTTCAACACTGTTATCCTCCTAACATTACACGCTCCATGGCAATGCTCATCAAGATCATCCAAAACCCGGGAAGACTACTAGGAAATTTCAATCGCCTTCAATTAGGATAAATATACTAAGTTGAAAATGAGGACAAGAAAAATGGAATGAATCCAAATATACATATGGAACCAGAGCCCAAAAACATTGAATGATGTGACCTTTGGACAGGTCAAAACAGCGCTGTCTGGTATTGTATTAAGAAAGTTTTTTGTTTTTGGTCCCTGGTTTCATCTAGATATCTTGCAGTGGAAGTTGCAGGTAAAGATAAATTTGATTAAGATCTTTGAAGTTGGTCAACTAGTTGGATTTTGTTACTTTGAAGTCATTTGTTTATGTCTTAATCACCTAACTCTCAAAACATGTATAAACAACAATATACACTCAACATTCACAAACAAATATTATAACAGCTTAGGTATAATAATTTAAAATTTTGTTTTCTTAACAATTAGGAGCACCAGTTTTAATTTTCATGGACAATTAATTCTTTCCCACAACTCTTCAGCAATCACACATTAAGTCAGTGTAATTCTATCAAAGTAATATTTCACTCTTTCTCAGCAAAGGTTATGGTTTCCTTTGCCGATTCATCTGTAAAAAGAGATCTAATGTATTTAACAGTAAAACAGATACTAATTTTTCATGCGATACATGCTAAAAATTAAGAGAAATCTCACAACTTCGTTTCATTAATTGTTGATGAGTACCCAGGTAATACTAAATGATTTATTGAAGAAGGTGCATATTTGGACTTCTACATGCCAAAATCCCACTTCTGAAACTCCATTTCCTGTCATTATAAGCTCGATTAAAGTATTTTCCAAATTAAAATCATTTGGAATCATACATCAAGTTTACCCATAATTGAAAACAAAATCTACAAAGAACATTTTGGAACTATCATAAAAAAAATAAAAATGATTTTGACATTTTTATGAATATTCTATAACATTCAAATAACATCTCTTGCATATAATACCATTGATGTGATTACTAACTGGACCATGTTTATTAATTTTCTCAAGGAAAAATGCTTATATGTCCAATATATTTGGGTATCATACAAAAAATAGAACTGAAGATTGATGAAACACATTGAAAATATTTTCAATAATAAATTCTATGACACACTTTATGAAAGTATAAAAAAAACAGTATTTGAGTATTACTTGGGGTACCTAATATGATATAGTAGTGACATCTGTGGTCTCAGTTGTACCATTGAAAGAAAAGCCAGGTAACTCTGTTCATGGTGAGTCTCTCAATGTCGCAAGCACAAAATGGGACTCAGTCACATAGTACTTTATACAAAAGAGACACTCAGTAAGGAACAAAAACCATGGACTTTTTGAGAATTTCAGGGTGATTACTGTCAACCTAAAAATTTTTTCGAGTGGTTAGTGAACTGGAACACGGTAATAATGAGCTAGTTTGGTTGAAATTGTTGAAATGTTGAACTAACAGCCTGCCGAGATGACATCGTAATAATTACTCAACTACAATCAAATTATTACCTGACAAGTTCCAAATAATTTGAATTTACCGCTATAAATGTCATTAAACACCTCAACACAGATTGTAGGTCACAGCCACTTGACCACTCAACATCAAAGTGCCGCCGGATGAGTGTCTCCTCTGTAAAGTATTTTGTGACTCATTAATATGGCATTGAAAACCTAACTTAGTTCATTCTAAATTCTGAAGTGCAAATTCAATGAAATTTATACAGGGTGTCAATTTGAAAACTTCCTACCCTTAATATCTTCCTTCCACAATATGAGAGATCGAAAAAACATGTCAATTTTTTTATCAAGGGGGGCACTTTCAAGGACTATTTTTGCCCTCGTGGTTCAACCCCCTAATAGGGGCAGATTGAACCATTAGAATTTCAAATGGGAAGGGGGTCAAGTGGCACATCATTTTGATGAGCATTTTCCAAAAAATAGCGTTCTAAACTAACAGAAGTAATTATTTCATTAGTTCGGACTTCCATTGTCTAATATGGTATAAATTGATTTGAAATCCCTGAAAGAATCTGTAAAAAAATAAAAAGATTAGCTGAAAAGATTAGTGAAGTACCTTGATTTGGAATTTTTTAATTTTCATTTCTTGTTAATAATTTTTTGAGTTTCATCCCGTGTTAATAGTTCAATTTTTTGTTTTTCTGGTCGTTGCATTTATTTCATTTCATTGTAATTTCAGTTCTTTTGCTTAATATAATTGTTATTTTTCAGCTAATATTTAATATTTTTAAAAATTCTTTCAGGGATTTCAAATCAATTTATATTATATTAGACAATGGAAGTCTGAACTAATGAAATGCACCATGAAACATTGTCAACCACCTTCAAACAAAAATTAGTACGCCTATACTGAGATGCATGGTTTGACCAGAACTGATAAGAATATCAGGTGGTACAGTTCCAACCCTTTATTAGTAATTAGCTCCAGTTAATTTGCATCAAAAAGTGGTATAATGGTAAAACGTAGATGATAGTAAAGTTGTGTTTAGTAAATGATGAATTTTCAATTCTTATCGCAGAAAGTGTAAAGATGGCCGTCCTTTTTTGCTACTTCTGCTGTAAAAAGTTTCTGTTTTCAGGCAAAAAAATTGGTTCGCAAACTTGAATGATGTGGTAGTATTGTGCATACAATTGTACCTATTGGGCTGTTTAGTGATTATTTTAATAAGTATATAAAAGTGTAAAAAACATTTACATTCGTCAAGACAGAATTTAAATGTCGAGCGAGACTGTAAGAAAAGCATTGAAAATACGGGTTTGGGCTGATATTCTTGGAAATGCCATTATTGGTCCATTATTTCTGGAAGAAAACTTGACTGGAAATCTGTACCTTGAAATGCTTGAAGAGACTATTGATCCTCTTATAATTCACGAGCTTGAAACTCGAATGGATGCAGAAGGTTACGAACTTTTGCAGGAGCATCTGTTACATTTCTAGCAGGACTGTGCTCCACCTCATTTTCTTCCCGTCCGATAGTGGTTAAACGAGAGATTTCCGGATAAATAGGTTGGCAAAAGGGGAGCAGTTGAATGGCCTCCGAGATCACAGAATTTAACACCCTTAGATTTCTTTCTTTGGGGGCATTTTGAACCCGTTGTTTATAGAAAACAACTTTAAAGACGAATTACAGGCATGCCAGCCAATTCCTAGTGAAGTTTTTCGTAATGTTAAACAGACTAACTGTTTAGAGCAAAATGGACAACATTTTGAACAGTTTATAAGATAAGCGTAAGTAGATTTTATGTTTGAAATGTCTTTCTCGCAAATTAAATTTCGTTTTGTAAAAACGATAACCAACAAACAAAAAATCCCTCGCTTAATACCTGTCATTCAAGGGTTGGAACGGTGCCACCTACTCTTCTAACCATTTTTATTAAAAGGAGTCAATACAATAATGCATTTCAGAACAGGCAAATTCTAATTACATGTGTAAGTTTAGAATGCTATTTTTGGAAAACTGCTTATCAACAAATAAAATCGAACGGATTATTGAAAGCAGAATTGAACGCCAATCAAAATGATGTGCCACTTGATACCCCTTCCCATATAAGATTCTAAGGGTAACATTTACCCCTCCGTGAGGGTTGAACCACGAGGACTACAAATATCCTTTGAAAGTGTCCCCCTTGACTATAATTGACCTGTTTTTTCGTTCCTCATATCATTTACTGAAAGGAAGATATTATTCATATTAGTTTTTACTTTATGTTCATCACGAATATTTCCATCAATTCACAGTTTAGGAAAATAAAAACGCGTTTCAACAATTTTTGAGTAAAAAAAGAAGATTGCATATATTATAATCCAAATAAATATTTGAATTATAATAGAATGATAATATATTTCATTTTATTTTGAATATCATACAATATGATAGTTATACTTAAAGACATCATACATTATGCGAAACGTCAGAGTCACAAGTTCTCAAATCAATATATAGAGATAAAAACATACAAATAGTTCCGACATTGGAGAAATCTTGAAAGTATTTATACTTGAAACACAATAATTAGAATTCTGATTTGTTGGTCGCTTTAAATTTCTCATTTAGAAACTCTTGTATTGAGTATTAGCTTTTTTGAGTTTACAGTTTCTTCAAATCATGTCTAAATTGTTTATTATTTATATATTCTTTACATAATGTTCATATACTCTTCCAGTTCCATATTTTGTTATATAATTTTATCCCCATATATTAATGTGGATTGTTCTATTGACAATTTTGAAAAAAGTTGATTGATTTTTGTATTCGCATCGAGTGTTATGATACTGAATATCCTTCTTTCATGTGAGGTAACCGATTTTATTCACAATATAAGCAATCTTGCAAGAAATACATAGACGTGGCAATGTTATTATGCCCATATTGGCAAAACTTTCATTACATGTTGCTATTTATGATATGTAAGTCATTCAGAGAATTAATTTTTTGTGCAGATTTATGAGCTTGATTTCAATATAAGACCACATGAGAGATTTGATTGTACTAATCCAAAATTTACAAAAGTTTTTGTAACAATTCTTTTACCTCAATTAAATAAGACAAATTTCTGTTTCAAAATTAGATTTTATGATTGAGAAAAAATGAATAGGATCAATGGTTTTTACGAGTTGGTATTTTCAATATGATTTTTGGGTCCTTCATTTTTTAAGAAACACTAAGCGTGGATCATCATCTAAATTTTTTGAGTGTGGCTTTTACTGTATAATTTGAGGCACATCTCTCTGAATACCATATAGATATTTCAAATAATAAAAAAAGGCCAACTATAATTCCCAATTTATCATATCACAATATTTGAAAACAATCCTAATAAGAAAATTCAACTATTTTCTAACAAAAAAAACATCATATCACATATTTGAAAACAATCCTAATAAGAAAATTCAACTATTTTCTAACAAAAAAAACATCATTGTCTGTCAATGATTTCAAAAATCGTATTCATCTCAACTCGGGATTTAAAAAACGAAATATATTCACACAAAGGTTTTAGAAAACACACATCCCAGGTTTTCCCCTGATGAGGCATCAAGAGTTCTTACAATAGCTAAATGCAGGCAGAATTTGGAACACATCAAAATTCTAACAGAAAATGTTTGAATTCAGACTTGAATTGAATCTGTTTACCCTAACAAAAATGATATTTCAGATTGGACAATGTTCAAAGATATATTCAAAGAATTCTGATTGCTATATCTGCTATATCTTAAACTGATGTGAAAATTATTTCATATACTCATTGTACATTAATTTTTTTCAAATATTTTTTAAAGAATAATCATAATAATTTTTCATTACAATATAATATGTAATGAAATTAATATGATGTGATGAATGGATACAATATTGAAGCTGTAGAAATGTGTTCATTGTGTGTACACTGATGAAATTGAGGAATTATTATTAACCAATATTGTAATATTTGTGCTCTATAGCTCTCAACCAAGAAAAACTGAGACTAAAATATACATGCTGTATTTGAAATTTAGACATCGTGGGTGGTCCATGATACATTACATTCATCATTATTGTGTACATTAATATGAAGCAAATTGAAATTTGGACTTCATTTTTGTACTACTTATCTTCAGAAGAACTGGGTTAGTATTTTCAGTTGATTCATTGAACTATGAAATACTTGTTTATTTTTTTAAAATTTTTTACCATTTACGCGATTCCCATGCACACCATGAATTTGAATAGTCCACACACATGAATTTGAATAGTCCCCCATACTCAATCTCATGTTTAAAAAAACAAATGAGACAATCAAGAAGAGATATTTTTACCACTTTCAATGAATTTTGCAATCATTGCAAAAGTCATTAATCATTGAAGAAATGATCAAAACAACAGCGGAGTATGAAAACTTGACATTGCAATTAGCTTACAAATTTTGATTTACCATTTCAGTAGAATTTCAGTACAACTAATACCACAGAGGATAAAACAAAGCATTATACTAAATCTACTTAAACCAAATTATATACATGTAATTGTTTTTAAGATATCATACATGCTTATATCGACAGTCATTCATTATTTTATGTTAGATTTTTTATAGTATCAATCCGACTTTGTACAATGTCTTTTCAATAGTTAAGCCATTAGTTGTGGCGAGGGGATTATACTTGATGCTATAAACAAAATAGTGT
The DNA here is from genome assembly GCF_025532065.1 of Leptinotarsa decemlineata. Lineage (NCBI taxonomy): Eukaryota > Metazoa > Arthropoda > Insecta > Coleoptera > Chrysomelidae > Leptinotarsa > Leptinotarsa decemlineata. The sequence continues at coordinate 2,025,578 of NW_027412574.1, forward strand.
ACATTACATAAAAATACTTACCTCAAGGAATACACGAAACATGTGTTTTGGTTGGAAGAAGTAAAGAAAGAAAAACGACAGAAAATGAATTTTTCACTAATGTCGACGTTTCAACCATTTATTAGGTCATCCATCCTCAGGGCACAATATGGGAGTACATGCATATTGTTATATACAAAGACAGTTTATAAAATTGGGTTGTGAAATAAGATACAATCCATAATGGGTCAAAATGTCGACATTGGCAGAAGTTGATTTTTATTACTGACCTCTCCAACCAAATCACCAGTGCAATTTGAAATATTAAGGTCACAAATACTTTTGAAAAATTAGACTTTTGTATAAACAAAAAAATTTCATCTATGACATACGTGCATATATTCAACTCCAACAGAGTTCATTACAAAACCATTTATTTTCATTTATTTGAGTACTGTATTTCAAATCATTCATATATTTACTGAAAGAACAAGTTTGAAAGTATCTCTTACATGATTGTTCAATATATTCATCAAAAATTTACATAAAAATATATGGGTATTCAACTCACCACAATCAGAAAAATTACACTAAATCAATAAAGAATCTGCAAAACCATCTTCATAAAAAAAAACTGTACCTGTTGATGAAAACTACAAACTTGCAATTAGAATAGAAAGATTTATTATCTGGACAAAACTTGCCGTTCGAAAAATGTGACAAGACAAAAACATTATAAATTTACATCAAGCATTTTCAAAGGCTGGTCTACCGGATTGAATAAGTTTTCTGGAAAAGGAGAGCAACTGATTATTACCCACATTGAAAGTGTTGATGATTTTGTTTAGGGCAGGTTGATTAATGTTTTGAGTCGAAGCATTCCGGCGATTACCATGAAAACATGTTCGAACAGAAATATCTTTGAAGAATTCTTTGAAAAAATATTAGACCTCATTTCACCTTATTCTGTGATTGTGATGGATAATGCAAGTTACCATCCCTCAAAAGTTGAAAGAATACCAAATAACGCATGGAAAAAAGCAGAGATATCATTCAATATATTCAACAAAAAAACATACCATTTGATAAAAGTATGGTTAAGAAAGAACTATTGTCAGTATGTTTAAATTAATCTCATTTCACGGAATATGTAGTCGACAAGATGATACACAAACGAAATATTATTATTCTGCATATGCCGCCTTATCATTGCGAACTTAATCCCATTGAACTTTTGGGCTCAAGTTAAGGATTTTATTGCAAGAAAAATCTCGACACTCAAAATAAAAGATGTCAAAATACTCTTTAAGAAGTTTTAGAAATATGCCGATTCCGAAAAATGTCGAAAATGTATTGAACACGTTATGAAAGAAGAGAACATTAGTCCATTTTGTTGGGGAAACTGTTGAAATAGGATTATGAACTGGCTCAAACCACGAAATCACAAAATTTTGTTCCAGCACTTTGTTACCCATTTGCACTTATAATAAGCATTTACTACTCTTAACTAATTTATCAACAAGCTTTGTGAGATCAACTCATTCTATTTTCTAAAACCCAGGTACTAAAACTATAATTGAAATTGACCTACAATTCGTGTAAATTATGTAAGTACGAAGTACGACTCTCTATATTTGAAGAAACTTTCAAATATTTTCAGAATATTTTTAATTTTTTCGAAGACGAGTAAACTTGTTGAGGAAGGCAGAAAGAAGCCTCACTTTCATTTGTCATAATACGAGAAATGCTTCAAAAATATGCTATTCTCGGTTTGAAATCGCATGGTTCTGTATTAAACTTGATGAAGTTTGTAGTGAACTTGCTGACATGAATATTACAAAGGCACACAAAGCTTTCCAGTTCAACAAGTAAATTTTATAAAACTTACCGTGCTTGGTTGAGGAGCTAAGGTATGTTTGCTCATCACTATAGTGGTAGTTTTGAGTTCACCAGTTGGAGACTTTGGTGGAAAATAATTTTCTGAGGGACCTTGGGCCAATGTTTCTACTGCTCTAACGGCATCCAGCACCTAAAATGACGATGAATATCTAAACGTATTACTCCTATATAAATATGAGTACTTACCTTATCAGCAGGTGATGGTGGTTTCGCTTCAACGATTGAAAATTCTTCCTCCTCTGATTGGCAAATGGGTTGCAACCTTTTTTCAGAATCCTCTTTTTCCAACTGAAAAAAAATTGTTTTCAGTTTGTGCTGCTGTGAATTCAACATAACCGACTGACCACATCTCCAATTTCCAAAGATAATTCAATGAATTATTATTATTTGTCATTGTTAGATAGTAGGATATAGATAGAGGTTCTTACAGAACCTCTGTTGTGAAGTAAAGTTTAATCAACATATTCTTTTATCCTTTGAAAGGATATCTACAACAGTTGGTATGTAATGTTTGAGACAGTAACAGAACAGATAATAATAATGAAACTTTTGTACAGATTTTTTAATCTCTTTCTTACTGGCCGAAGAGAACAAAATGAATTATTTTTGGAGGTTCAAGTCAAAGCTTGGCTTTGCACTAAAACGCTGTTCAGAACTTCTCATTCACCTGTCAATTATCACCTGTATGTAAAAAAACATTATTTTTTTTTCTAAGTATCAATTGAAAACTGTAGTGTTGGTAATTTACTCCGCCATTCTTTAAAACTGTATCTAAATGGCGAGTTGAAGCTGTACATAAAAAAAAATGATTTTGAAGACTTTTTGACAGAAATTTTACTGTTAGATGCCAAAGAAAAGCTGTTCTTATGAAAAAATAATAAGAAAAAAAATCAATTGATTTGAATATTCATACATTTCATTTTCGAATATCTATTTTGAAGTTCAAAGTTATTTAACATTTTATCCACATTTATTATATCTAATATGTATAAAACGTAATGCAAATCATCAAATACATCAACTTTCTAGACCAATAGACTTCAAAATTAATCATCATAGATGGATATATATATATATATATATATATATATATATATATATATATATATATATATGATAGTATGCAGTATTGTTATCTTTCACAGCAGGTTTTTTTCCCAAGAGACCTTGTATAAAAATAGATTTTATAAAATGCAACTGAAACAAATATAGTCAAACCTTCATTAGTATTATAACTGGTTGAATAAAAATTGAATCAAAGCTTTGTTTCGGACCTTTGACACTTTGCAATAAATTTAAATTTCCATAGAGCTATTATTACAAATCGTGCTCTAAATCGAAGTAAATGTTTGTTTATAATTTTGAATATACTGAACATTTTCTTGAATGATCTGTACTCAATAACATTCGGAATAAAATAACTCATGAAACCCAAATCAATATCTGAAGGGTTTATAAAAAAAAAATCACACCTGATGACTATCCTCCTCGTTGACATCTAATGAACTGACACTCTGAGATCTACTGCTAATTGTTGATCCCCCTCTTGCCAAACGACCTTCCTGAACAGCCCTGTCCACGTCACTTCTATCATAGCCCTTGCACACTACCATATGGATAATGTTTCCACAGGATCGCAGAGCGTTTACTGCCTCTTGATGAGTAGCTCCTAGATTATGAATGTTTTAAAAAATGTTATGAATTTACAAGTACACGCCATACCGAGAAGTGATTTTCCATTTACTTCCAAGAGCCTCATTCCAGCTTTTAATCTTCCATCTCTCCGAGCCGCACCAACCGAATTGATTTTAGAAATGAATACTCCTTCGTCAGATCTATCTAGCGGGTTTCCCCTTTGGCCCTGTAGGCCACCCTTTATGTGCATTCCCAATTTCTCTGAATCACCCTTTTCAATCATGAGCTCCTGAAAGAATCATTTTTAAATTATTTGAAAATAATAGAAAAAAAAGACTCTGTTTTAAGTCAGAGTCGTTATCATTGATATTGATCATTTTTGATAATTTGAGTTCTGTCTATCCCATATATGGAGTCATTTTTAGAGTCATTGCCTTTTCCAAATCTCAGAAGTTTGTAAAATCAAAAATTACCCCAGACATTCTAACAACCAGAAAACATAATAAGGTAAAAGTACATTATTACGGGATAGTATGTTATTACGAAAGTTTTTGATTTTTGCCATAAAATAACAAATACACAGAATATAATGTGACTTTTCATTACCATACATCAACTATATCTAGCTTAGAAGCAAAAGAGCCCTGTTCCAAAAATATCAACCTTATATTGCTCTCGGCAACGGCATAGTAATCAGTCAGTGGTCGAGAGGACAGCAATATAGAGCAGACGTACTGTTAACGAGTAAGGTGGCTAAGTGATTTTCATAAGACTTCAGTGAGTTGTGTGTGAGTATTTTCAATATAATTAAATTATATTATTGAATACTTTTCATGAACGGAATATATTATAGCTATTTTCGATTATTAGGCATTTTTCGAAAAATAACCTTGATTTTGTAGTTCACGGAATAATGTACTCCAGATTGTTACCGGTAACCCATATTCAGGGAACATTACCGCAATAGAAAAAAATCAAGATGAATTATTTTTACTATTCATTTCAAATTGCGTGTAGGATAATTGAAATGTTTTTTTTGTTTTGAAATGATGGAAAACCGTAGTTTGGTGAGATATAATTACGGTATATGATTTTCATTTTCTGAATACGTATAAATTCTGTATGAAACTGTTCCTTTTTATAAAAATCTAAGAAACAATATACACATGGGATTGCACTAAAATCAATGTTCATTTGTAACTTCTTTTCTATTATTGAAGTTATATATTTTCATACCATAGCAATATTTTTCAATTTTGAATATATATATATATATATATATATATATATATATATATATATATATATATATATATATATAGTTATTAATAATTATCATGATGCAGTTTGTAAGATATCGCTGCTATTCTGCCTCCCGGAATAATGTACATTAATTTGTTATTGGTGACCCATATTCCGGGAGTATCACGCGATAAGGGAAAATCGAGATTATTAATTTTTTGTGTTTATTAGGAACAACACTTGAATCTATTGAAAAGTTTGCTTCTTTCGTAAAGAGTGACAATGGTGGAGTACTTTGACATAATTACAGTTTAAAATTTTTCTGAATAAGTTTATCTCTGTCGAAAGTTGTAATAATTTAGATAAATGTAATAAAAAATATACACATCAAATTGATTTAGTATTAATTATGATATTTGATCCAATTACTCAATATTAGGTATTTATTATCATTTGTAAACAGTAGTTTTCCAAAGAAACAAAAATATTTAACATATAAATGATAGATTGATCATCATCCCTTATTACAGAAAAATGTATAGAATATTCAACTTTTGTCCCAAATCCGTGAATTTTCTGATGAAAAAGCAGTACAAAAAAGTACACTCCAGAAAACCTTCAAAAAGCTTTGGACGAAATAAAAGGTGGAAAAATGTCTGCCTACAAAGCATCAAAAACATGTAACATACCAAGACTCACACAAAATGAAGAAGCCCTAATTCCCCAATGGGTCCTCTATATGCCTGAAATTAGTTTCCCAGTAACTGAAGATTTACTAATATACTCTATGTCTAAACTGGTGGCAGAACTTGACCGACCAAATCAATTCAGAGAAGTATTTCTAGATCCTCACTGGTACGAAGGTTTTTTTAGAAGAAATTCTATTCTCAGGGAACGAGTATGTTTGACATTGACTACAGCGCGCGTTGGCGCTACTGAAGAAAAAATAAGAGCTTGGTTTGAACGGGTTAAACAGTACTTTTCAAGAAATGGACTCCTTGGAGTACTAGAGGATCCATCGAGGATTTTCAATTGTGTGTTTCAATTGTTTCCTCTGCCCCAAAGGTCAGGCTGTTCCCTCCCGAAAAGGAGGAAAAACTGTATATCGCAAACCGACAATAATTGTAAAAAAATAGAATTCCCAACCCCATTTTAAAATGTCTTGCTTTGACCGGATACTTCTACTTCCAATAAGGCCATAGGAAATATGAAGAAAAGAGTAATTCCAACTGTAGCAACTATTGAGGGATATATAGAATATCAGAGACGTTTAGATTAAGAGAAAAAGGAGAAGGTAGGAAAAGCTGAAATAAGGAAGAAAGAGCGAGCTAAGAAAGTACCTAAAGAAACAAACAAAACCAAGAAAGCAAAAATACCGTTAGGAAAACAAAATGAAGAAAGGCTCAATGAAAATAAGAAAAATGACAAGTGAAAGTCACTTAAAAAAACTGTACAAGATGAAAACAGAAATGATTTGTATCCCAATTCTAATACCTTAACTGAAATTAAATTAGGAAATTATGTGGTAGTAACAGATGAGGGAGAGAAATTTCCCGGCCTAGTACTTAAAGTAATTGATAGTGGGACAGGTGATACAAAATATGAGGTGAAGACGATGACAATCAGTGGTCATTTCAAGGAATGTGTTAGTTAGCGTTGGCCTGAAAAGGATGATATTTTAGTATATGATGCTGAAGAAGTAGTGAAGAAAATTGATTGTCCTGTTCCTGTCAACAAAAGAGGTGTCTTTTCTTTTCTTCCTGACTTTGACTAAGTTGTAAGAATTTTTTTAGGGAAAATTACTGTGATTCCTCAGTATTATAAATGAAATAACTTTTTTATTTGAAAAAAAAAGTTGAATAAATATATTATTTTGAAAGTACATTTCGTTTTGTCACTTTCTACCCATAAACCTAGTTACTTTTTTTGTTGGTAGACAGAGAAGTACTCAATTTATGAATATCCTGTAATTAGAGGCAAACATTTACATAATTAAGTTCAAAGCGAAATTTTGTTACGCAAATAAGGACAAACAGGATGTTCCAAAAAATATAATGGATCATTTAAAAAATGAATGCAATACAGTTTAGTTATATATATTTCCAATCTTTAAAGATCTCTTCATCTGCTAAAAAAATTCTATATTGCTCAACTTTCTTGTATAGCTGCAAATCTTTCTAAATATGATAGAAGCCTCAATACTCCATAATTATGTACTTTTACCTTAACAGGTAAGCTTTTTTTTGTTACATGATAGTGATACTCTCAGTGGTACTTGAAATCACTCTTTGTAAGGTTAGGCAATAATGAAAATTCTTATTTAATTTTCAAATTGAAATATACAAAGTAATGATACAATAATTATTCATAAATATGATAGCACAAAGGAAGCACTATCAAAGTTCTGTTGAAATTGGTTTCCTGGATAACATTTATGAAAGTTCATACGTTGACAACACTATATCATTAGGAAATATTCTCCTTAAACCATTATTCAAATACAATGATACTCTAAAATATTAATTATTGAATTTTCAAATACTTACTTTTGCGTCTATATATGAAACCATGAGTTGCTTGGAAAAACATAACTTTGAATCACCACCAGTTATTATTTAAATTAAATTATTGAAATTATTATTGTTGTCTTAAGGACTAACCTGATATCCTTCCGGTAGAGGATCGTGCCTTATGGTAAGTGTAATTAGGTCACCAGGCCTCAGTAATTCCATGACAGCTTCTTGATGAGTTGCTTGAGTGACGTCAGTTCCATTGACCTTCAATATTCTGTCGCCTACCCTAAGCTTCCCACATTTAGCGGCGGTGCCACCAGGAACCATCTAAAATAAATATATTCATTTTCACCAACATTATCATATTTATACAGTGTTGAGTAAATAATTGGTAAAGTAAGTGAATACAATTTTCCCGTAATAAATCAAAGATTCCGTTTTTTTTCAAAACCTAGAGGTCAACCGTCAAAATAAACCCTACTACTTCCAACCTGTGGAACAATTTATGAGGATCTATATTGATTGTCATCTGAGGTGGCATCATCATTTCAAATATCTAAAATTATTGGATTATAAACTTTCAAAGACATTATATCATGCCTTGTTCGAAAGCCATCTATGTTACAGAATTCCGAGATGTGGCGGAGTTGTAAGGACTCATCTCAAACCTTTGGAAGTTATTCAGAATAGGTTTTGGAGATTAATATTATCAAAAAATCATAGATATTCAGCTTTTTAGTAAAATTACTGTTCTTGAATACACAGTTGTATGAATTGTTGAATGAAATAAATATGATATTAAAGATGAAAAAATGTTCATATTGTCAAAACCTTATGGACAATATCATTTTCCGATACTTATTGCTTTAAAAGCAGCCAACTCTATTCCTAATAAAGTAACCATCATAATAGCCTTTTTTTATTAAAAAAAAACTATAGAATTTTTTTCTGGAAACACCTAGAAGCCTAATCAGTAACATTATCGATTTATTCAAAATATATTTTAGATTTACACAAGATAATGTATTATATCATATGTTATGTATACAGTACGGACTTAATTATCCCCCCTCTTAACTTTTGAACGCGGCAAGATATCAAAGTCAAACAAAATATATATGAAAAGGAATCATTTTTAGTACTTTTTATATAAAAAAAATCAACGGTGTGACATCACTCACCACAGAGAGGGGGCTATCAATTTTTTCCAAATAGAAAGAGAAGTCTTATCACCCTTCGCTCGAAAGGTATTTGAATTCTCCATATAACGATGTTTACAGTTTTGAATTCCAAAGTTAGTTATCACAGGTTATACAAAGTTTGTAATGTGTAAGAGAAATAAATTGTTCACGGAAATTAATTACAAAATTGAACGAAAGTATTTGATAAAAAGACGCATTTCTATTTTCAATTCGATATAGACATTTTTTTATCGACTATGCAGATAGGAATCCACTCCGTGTTACCCTAGTAACTGTATTTCTCAAGCGGAAATTTACGCTACTGAATTGTGTGCGGAGAAATTAAAAGAATCCAACCTCATACACAAGTCAACAAAAATATTCTCGTAGCTCTTAGCTACTATCGAGCAACGTCTAAATAGGTAGCAAATTGCCAAAAACGACTCTCCTCGATAGGAAGACTCATCAGATTGTCTCTGGTCTGGATTCCTGGCCATACTGGCCTGGAAGGCAATGAGGCTGCTGACTCCCCTGCAAAGGAGGGTGCTGCAAGCAGCTTCATCGGACCAGAACCTGTCATTGGCATCACTTTAGACTTTGCCAAAGAAAGATTGGACACCTGGATGGCAAGAAAATGTATGGACTTCTGGTAATATACCAGGGTTGACTCACTACAAGGCGTTTATATACCCTTCGAAGCTTGATACCAAACAGTTGTTAGAGTACAGTAGTGGTGAACTACAGGCCTTTTTACAGGTCACTATCATTTGAATCATCATATGCAGAGACTTGGACTGTCGAAAGACAGTGTGTGTCGCCTCTGTTTGGAAAATGAGGAAACAGCAGAGCACATACTTTGTGCCTGCCGCGCTGGGGACCGAATCAGGTTTTTAGAGTTCGGCAGAGCCGACCTTAAAGACCACTCACCATACAAACTAATCGGCTTCGTTAAGAAGCTGGGTTTATTTGGTCGAGTGTGAATAGGTGTGAACCACAATAAACCCTTGCGGGTTGCGGTGGAGGATCGAATAGACCCACTGACTTTGGACCTTACCTAACCTACACTACTAACACAGAGTATTATGTTAACAGTTGTATCTTTTGATACTGAGAATTAACTTCATTTTAAATTTTCAAAAATAGTTCGCGCCAGATCAGAGAAAAAAACAGAAGCATCTCTTATTTACGTCGAACCCGACCGTAATTTTCATGAGGCGGCCGAAATAAAAGTATAGCGTACTATACCTACCAACAACATTCCGATTACTAAAAATGGCTGCAGACATTCAATTTGAAAAGTATGTCTTGTAAGTGATCATTTGTATGTGTCGAATAGGTTGAAACTGATTGACTTTGTTTATTTGACGAGTTCTGTGTTCAATATTTAAAGTCTTGTTAGTGAAGTCCTCTATCATGAATACTATAGTAATGCAGAGATGGCTGACATGCATTTCATGTATGTACTTGCTGATGGCAATTCATTGGAAGCTAGGCGGTTGTACAGTGAACGATTTCCTAATCGCAATTTGCCTAATAGAAAAACCTTTCAAAGTATAAAGAGTTCGAGAGTCGATGAGGAGAAGATTGGATTCTTGCATTAGAGCAGGAGTAGTCATTTTCAATAGTTCTTGTAGATCAAGAAACATCATGTAATTTTTAGTAATAAATTGTTATTGTCGAAATTCTTCTTCGCTCGCTATCAAAAATCATCAAAGGACAAAATATCCTTAGAAGAGTCCAAGGAATAGTTCCCTAAATTATGCCGCATGTTTGATAAACACCCTGTATATTATGTGTACTGGTTGTCTAGGTGTGTAAACAAATGTGTAAAATGTATGTGTGTACTTAAAAATATTCTTTTCGGGCGATATTCCTCTCGTCAGGAGCTGAAAACTGCACGACAAATATCGTTATGCTCTGGTGGTGTAGGACTATATCAAGCTTATTAGCTTGTATGATCCTAAGCGTGAGGAACGAGTAGTTCCAATAAATTTGGCACTTCTCATTCCCCACAACGTATTCAATATTCCCCGAAGCGTAGGGGAACACCGGTGTCTAGTCAATACCGTACGAGTGCCAAAGATGATAATAAAGCGATCTTAGAGCCGCGTTATGTCGATTGATACAGGCTGAGACTGCATATACTGAACATGCTGAGCAGGTGCATTACGGTCTTGGGCACCTCACGGCAGGTGTTTTCTTCATCTCCTGAAGACGCCAACTTGGTTGGCGAAACGCTAGTCGAGAAGAGTATTGCATATCTGGTGGGTGGGAAAAGTGCTTAATTTAAAGAGGAGTGGATGTTTATATGATTTTAAATATTTACAAAAATCTCATTCATTTTTCAATTTTTCAAACACATTGTCAAACCAACTGAAATTAATGTGAAATTAGAATACATTTTCAGATTTCTGGATGATAAGATTGTAACGTTGCACAACTTTCTGTTGTATGCTTCCAAAATATTTACAAACTAATGAAATTCAAATGCAATATAAACGGATGTATTCGACTACTTTCCACTGCTTATCATATTATCTGCTCCATTTTTTCATTAAAATTTCAAGTTGTTTACATCAGGTGTATCGATGTGAAACATCCGTTATACTCCGTTGATCCCCGCCAAACTTAGCAGTAGTACAGAACACAAGGACAGAAATTTTACAGCAATTCGTACACAAAGCTAAAATTTCATTTATTAAACGTCTTCACAAAGCAAATGAAAAAAGTGAAATTTTATCATTAATTTTTAAAACAAGTGAATGCACATTGTGTTGATATATTATAATTACAAGACTGAAACTTTGTAAGGTAGTTACGGATACATAAAAATACAGGATAAAAATAGTTCACTACATAGCATGTTTGTAATCGATGGTTTACCACCTACGTAATTTGATCGATTCATTCCTATCTGGATCAATTTTTTTCAAGCGATTTCTAGCTCATATTATTAAAACAAAACCTTATAACATATTACAAAATAATATGTTGCATCGAATTATTGTACAAATTGAAATTCAATCTGCAAAACTGCTATAATTTATAAGAGTAGTATAAGTTATAATTGAAGATTTCAAATTGTAATGTGCAAAAAAACTCAACAGAATTAAGGAGATATAATTGTATAACCTCCAGAACAAAAAACTTCAATACAGGAATAAGTTTTATTTGTATGCATTAGGTATATTAACAAAATATTTTAATTGAATGTCAAAAGTCAAGTATAAGTATCAAACTCCGTAGTGATATACAATTAAGCATATGTTTCATTGAGTTTTGATGCGACTATATAATTTTGCAGGTTTCCCAAGACACAATGTATATGAGACAACACGCAGAAGACGCGTTTGACAGAATCCGAGCGCACGACAATCCAGCGCTAAGCGATCTACACAATGCACTGAACAGGGATGACCCCAGATTTCGAGAGAGAGACAAGACTAGAAGGCCAACCAGGCAGAACCAACGACCACCTCCGAGAGTCGCTGTCAGGCGGCTCCGGTAAGTATAAAAATAATTCTAACAGATAACAAACACTTCCTTTTCAGATTCAACGAAAAACACTCGACCGCGATCTATTTTTTAAAAACAATAATCTCCGGTTAGTTTTTGGGGACCCCATGCAAAATTCAATTAGGTTAGGTTAGGTGTTCTGCACACAGTACCCGTGTGGGAAAGATCTCAACTCATGGCACTTAACCCGGGAGGGGGCATAGGGGGGAGGCACAGTGTCGCTGAAAGGTTTTGGTTTGAAATGGTTCATATAAACAGAGAAACAGATTCAATAAATAAAAAATTCGATTTAAAAAATTTTAGTCATACATATTTATTCAAATTATAGAAATGAGAAGAAAAAGGTAGTGATTGATGCTGATTTGCTCAGTACTTATTATAAATCCGATTGATTCAAAATATCATCAAACTAGTGCAATTAGTGAATTTCTGTCATTTCATGTATAGTTTTCATTCATTTTACTAGTTTTAAAATCAATCTACTGTTGATATATGATGGAATCGGCCGATACTTGATGAAAATCCATAACTAACGTATTCCAAAAACACTTTATTGTGAGATTTTCACTAAATTGTTTTACAAAAACGTTTTTGTAAAACAATTTAGTGAAAATCTCACAATAAAGTGTTTTTGGAATACGTCAATCTACTGTTGAGTAAGTAGAATCCATGTTTATAGTTTCATTTAGCTATATAATTTATATCAAGAGAGAGTTCAAGTTAAAAAAAAAATTGAAAAATCAAATAATAATCTAATAATTCATTTATGATTTAACTGATATCACTCTTTTCTAAATATAATGATCCTCTGAACTTGGTCTACCCGTATGCAATTGTACGGTATGTTTTTTCGAACACTTCGCACCTATGTTCATATGGACAGTCCCGAACTCGATGATTAAGAGATAAATAAATAAAAGGTAAAACTGAACCCCCGGCGTAGAACAGTTCCAAAACTAAACTAATAAAATATATATTGAAAAATCCGAACCACTTGACGACATCTCAAATAGTTTCACAGTGCCCAATTTAATTTTGAGAAAATATGGCCCATACCAAACCAATGCAACGCTCTTAATTCACTCTACCTTGTCTACATTTGTAATTATTTTTGTAATTTTGTAATATTGAATATTGAATAAACAATTAATTTTTCCCCTTTCATGAGTATCTCAAGAATTCCTAAAAATTCAGGAATTTCATAATCGGGAAGTCTTGGGAGGCTACATCTAGTTCCACTAGAAAACTCTAAAGTTTGACTCGAATTTCTTAATGAATTTGCTGCTCGTTCTTGTAATTTTTTGGAAACATATTGGATATGACATTATATTTTATCAATCAATTGAAAAATAGTAATATTTCGATAAATCCACGAGATTTTGTAAGATGGAAAAAGAGTTTTCTTTTTCGCAATCAAGACCTTAAGTTGACATTCTGTCACAGTTCCACTCATTTTCATTTTAACTAAAAAAGCATGTTTACCTAGAACAAGTCTAACAGAAATTCCTATCTCAAATCGTAGTTAATCACTATTGCAAGCGAACCGCCGGAAAAAGGACCCTTTCCATACGAATATATGTTTTCAAACGCATAAGTAGTCAACGTTAAAATGCTGACTTCAAAATCTCTTGAAAGTAGTGAACGAAAGTCTTTTTTGTAGAAGAATCAGATTTTTTGTTGATCTTTTCTGAAACTAATTTAATTTTTTTCATATTGTGGAGTGTGAAAAGTAAAAAGCAATGTATTCATAAAACTCGTTGCCTCGTACACAATCTCAAATTCTATCCGCGCTCGATAGTGATCAAAAATTATTCGATACCGTTTTCTCTTTCCTGTGGAATAGGTTAGAAATGGAAAAGCATGGCAATAAATTCGACTTACCCAAACTTCCGGAAATCATGCCTTTTCACTCACTATATTTTAATGGTATAGATAGAGTATGGTTAAAACGATGTAAAACGCAAATACGCATACCGCGTTCTCTCTGATTCAAATCATATTTCTTTTTCGCAAGGATTTTTTATAAAACGAATATTATGAATCGCGGCGTTTCGGCTACTCATTTAATTTTCCCATATAACCAAAACTGGACAACATCAGAGAGAAGGTATAGATCAACGAAGTCCACGAATGACCAATGGAAAGCAAAATCTATCTTTTTTAATATTGATAATGTCGAATGGAAAGAACTTATGCAAATCCTGCAATCATCAAAAAAGGATGAATTTTCTCAAGAAGACCGGATTCAGAGAGAAATACTCGTATAGTAATCTGAAGTTTACATTACAGATTTAAATAGACAGAGTTTGACTTGTACTTGCCAAGGCTAACTAGGCACATTAGTATATTCCATATTTCTTCGTGATAATATGTTGAATCGCAAGTAGGTGAATCGGAAGTACTTCAACTTGTTGTATCGAGAGATGTGCTGGACCAACTCTTGAATTTATAAATTAACCTTATTTTATGAAAGAACTGGCTAAAAATCTATGAATTATTTTTTAGCAACTACGATTTGTGACACTTATCTTTCATTTATAGAAAATTAATTTACTCTTCATAAATAGTGTAGATAAAAGGATCCAAAACGTAATAATACGTTAGTAGTTAAGAAAAATAATATTTCATACGAACACGTTTTCATACCTGCATGAATACCATATACAATCACATAATGATTACTGGCTGTTATAAAAAGGTCAAAAATACATATAATATATTGTTATTTAATTTTATGCGATGCATGTTCCTATAATTAATTGATTACGGGGGATTTGAGAATAAAAAGACTACTTACATGTGATATAAAAATCCCTGGTTCTTTTGCTCCAAATGGAATACTGGAATGATCTGTTCCTCCAATAATACTGAAACCTAGAGATCCTCCCAGCTTACTCAATGCCACATCCTAAAATCAAAATAGAGAAATACAATTTGAGTTTCCAGAAATGTGTTCTTTACAAAAAATATAACATTATGTTTAGTTATGGTACATCTTATTTAATCAAATATTGAACATTTGGGGAGATTGTCAACAATCTCTAAAAACGAAAATGCAATATTCAAGTAATCTAAAATTGTTTAGTTATTTTGTTTTTATAAAACTTCATAATTAAAAATTTTTTTGAGATTCCAATTCACTATATTTGGTTGGCTAGACGCATAACCAGTAGTCACCGAATTCCTACTTTTTTGAGGTTTTATTCATTTTTTAACGTTGAAATCAATGTACTCAGATATATCAATATGAAATTCTAATCAGATTATGTGTTACTGGTATAAATAAAACATTAATTTCAAAACTCTATAAGATGCATTTTATTAAAATATTTGGACTAAGTTCAGTATCATCCCAAAAGTTACCAGGCATAACATCTCAGCCCCATATGTTTAGTTCCACTCAGAAATAATTATACCAACCTTATTTTTATTTACTGGAATTGAACTGAAGAAATAGTTTTGTTATATACATGACTCTTCTACCGATAATTTGTTGATTAATTAAATGAAGAACAAAATGAATGTATAGTTACTTTTGAAATTGATTACTTTCTTCCTTTCTTTGGAAGATTCCCACATTTTTTGTTTTAAGGTGGAGAAGTAGAAGGCCAAAAAGTTTGCCAAAAATTAATCTATCCCAAAAATATACCCTTTCAATTTAAACAAGATTCCTATGGCTGGGATTCAATCACATAAGCGAATGAATGTTTTTTACGTATTGTCATCGATGACATGGGTGGATTCAACCCATTCCGTGACAAAAAGGTTTAAAGTGTCTTACGGCGAGACCTCGGATGTCTAGCAGTGAGGATGACAGTGTTATGTAAGTGAAATTTTACTTCTTTCAGTAATTATATTGTGTAGGAATCCTGAGAATGATATCTGATTCGATCCCATTAAGAATACTTGGAATACAAACGGAACGGAGAAAAGTGTTTTTCGTATAATTCAGCGTTCATATAAAAGTATTTGTTTCATGCAATTCAATGTTTATATGAAAACAGCTGTTTCAAAAGGGATTTTTCTTTCAGTTTGTGTCTGAAAGTTACTTCTTTACATGATCTACACATCTTTGTAAAGAGTTTAATATTGGAATTGATTGACTCCTTCCTTTCTTTGGAAGATTCCCACATCTTTTGTATCAAGGTTGAGAAGTAGAAGGCCAAAAACTTTCTTTCCCAAAAATCAATGTCAACAATTGAGAAAACATCAAAATGACGATACTCATTTTCAACCCTTTCTTCAACAAGATTTCATCTTTTAGACAACAAAGAACATTGATTAATGTATGAATTGATAAATACAAATTTGATCATAAAACAGCGAGATCTTCGTAAATGTGAATCATTACATTATATGACATAATTGGAACGTCTGGGAAAAAATTAACATTAATTACTTTTCCCACCCTCAAGAAATAGAGCATTTGTTTTCGATGCGCGTTTTGCTAACCGAGTTAGCATCACCAGGAGATAAAAGAAATCATCTCCTGACGATGCTAATTTGGTTAGTGAAATTTGCGTAGAGAGTTAGGTGCTCTAGTTCTAATACGTGGGGACAGTTTAAAACATAACAAAATATTACTTCTTAAATTGAAATTAGTGTTAGTAATTAATACACTACTCAAAAATATTGTTTCAATCATTCCAACGTTTTCATAATATGTACCTTAACATAACATTTTTTTGACACAATGAAAGTTGATGGTCTTTTCGTTTGCAACAGGTCATGTGAAAAACAGAAACTGATTTCCTGTTATCATTTTCGTTGGTTATATTTGTGCTACGTTTTGAGTGCAAACGAAATGACTTGAATGAGCCTATTCCAGTCCCTGAGATTCTCAATGTGAATGGTTCAAACAGTACACACAAAACTGCAGAATTACTTTGCTAGCTTTCATGATACCCCCTAACGACGATTTGAATATATACACATTACTACAAAAAATAAGTTTAATTGTTGCTTTAGATATACTTCTTTGATTTGAGCCAGTAGGTACGATAATATTATTGATACAATGAATATTTATATTCAAGGAAAAAAAAAGTCGATAAAAAACTTAATATTTATGAAAATAATATTAGACATACAACATCCACTATATGAGTAAAATGTGGTTGAAATTGTTTTTTCTGTTCTTAGATGTGAAGTTTCACGTTCTGTGGGTACATTTTGTTAGTTCGATACTTCAATTGTAGTAACAACTTTCAATAATGTGTGACTGCCATCAACTTTTTTATTTTATCTATTGAAAACTGTATAACAATTATGCATTACCTATTTATTTCGAATCTGTATTTTTTGACTTAGTTGCATATTGGGACTGGAACAGACTCACTTATTGAAATAAAAATTTAATTAAACTTGTACTGTGCCTGAAAACCCTATTTCTATCTAAAAGAGAGTTCAGATGTGGCAATGACAGAGTGTACGGTAGTATTAGATAGTGAAGCACAAGGATTGGAGTTGGAAGAGGATATTGGATATTAATTTTTTTCGTTTTACCTGTTTCCTGGCTGGCCTTACACGGCGTATGCTGATGACCCAAACATTAACACAACCCAACGTATAATCACAAGAAATATTACATATCAGAATTCATTCGAACAATTCGAGTCAGGACAAATGTTTTATATGCTTTGCCAACTATGGTTATTGCTGGTACGAATTACTACCAAGTTAGTTGAAGTTGAAATATCTTTTCAAATATCGAAAACACAGTTCGATATTTTTAAATAATATCTGTAAATTGGCTTTTCTTGTTAAGCTTGGTGAAAACTATCACTGCGGAGGAAGACAGAGCCCTCGCATTTTTTGAACTCAGTTGAAACTGTACTCTGAATAATGACATGGATTCCTTATCCCTCTACCAGGCAATATTTAAATGTTAAATTGTAGTTGACAGATATTCACTGAACAGAAAAATTGGGCTCTGAAGCTGTGCCCGGCATGGCAGTTTGATAACAATTGACAAAATATTTTTTGATAAATTAGCAATGAAATATGGTTGTCAAAAAGATTTCCCATTTTTTATCTAAATCGTGAAATAATTTTTTTTGATTAAAAGTGTTTGACTATGTTCCTTGGTGAATGTTACAAGTTCGGACTTATATTGTCTAAAATGTTGTTGTTTCAAAATCTATGGAAGAAAATAAGAAATGAATTGAACGTTCAAATCATT
The DNA here is from genome assembly GCF_025532065.1 of Leptinotarsa decemlineata. Classification (NCBI taxonomy): domain Eukaryota; kingdom Metazoa; phylum Arthropoda; class Insecta; order Coleoptera; family Chrysomelidae; genus Leptinotarsa; species Leptinotarsa decemlineata. Next base: position 2,043,724 of record NW_027412574.1, read on the forward strand.
GAAAATGATTTAAAGAAGAATAATAATAATCGGTTCAGAAGTTAGTTAAAACAAAAGTAATATCGAAGAAATGAAAAAATTAACCAATACTGATAAAAAAAATTGTTAAAACACTGGAAAAAAATACTATAACACTAAAAAAAAAATTATTGTGACCTGAAATGAGAAAGAACTGTTAATGGTTGAATAATAAGTGGAATGTTAATGTCAATAAAAAGTGAAATAAAAGATGTATGATGGAAAAATTCCAAAAAAATTAATAAAAAGCTTCTGAACCAAGTTACTTCACTTCACTGTCAATTATTGTTAGTATCTACAGTCCATTTCAAAGAATGGAAGTCCTAACTTGTAATAATAACACTATTGTCAATACGGGGGTAAGTATATCTTTATTTAGTTAAAGATGAAAAAAAGGAAGGACACTATAAATTATGTTTTTACATTTTTTTATAATTTTTTGTAACTAAAGTATCATTATACCGGTATTTAGATAAAAAATGACATGAGTATAAATTATGTTTATTAATTTTTTCAAAAAAAAATTGTTTGTGATCATTACACAAATAACAGTCCTAACTCGGTATGTTCTGATATGAAATTTTAATAAATCCAGCCAAAAAAAAAATCTGTGCTAAATGGCAATTGAATAAAACAAAATGAGCTTTGTGAGTAAATTTTTGTATTACTCGTTATTACATTTTCAAATTATGAACGAAAAACGTGTGAATACGTGTGTTACCTTTGACCTTTTCATCAACCCTGAAGGGGCATAACCCTGTGACAGGGCCCCTCTTATATCATCCCTGTAACATATACTAACAAAACCAAAAATGAACAAACATTTCTGATCTGACCTTTTCGTCTTGAATTTATCTATATGTGATATGTTACTCAAAAATATTAATTTGATCCTAAACAAATAAAGAAGAAGAGTTCTTATGAGTAATATATTGATTCGACTCCAAATACTTATTTATATTTAAAAATGATAAACTCGTGAAAGGTATGCAAATAATCCCATGATTTTATTTTGGATACAATATTTGATTTACTTGATGAGTCACCTCGATTGATGAGATTACGACGACGAAGAGTAATGTAACCAACTCTACCTAGATCTGAAAGTTAATTCCTTATTGTAATCTGCTTCTTGTTCCTCATGAATAATACCAGAAATATTTGTGAAAAATGATGATGAACTAACAATAATGATGTGGCCTAAAGACATTCTCTAAGTTCATCAACAAGCCATACACTTGATCTGGTTTTATGAATCTTTGGAACAAACACTATGTTGAGAAGAAGTTAGGAAATTCGAAGCTTATTGTACCAAGATACACTAAAGTTTTGGATGGATTTTCAAAAACACAAAAGTGTAGCTTTCAAAACTGCTTGTTCACTAAAACAAGATGGATAACTCTAAAAAAACCCTGATGTAAACTGAAAATTTAGGGATATATGTAATAAGCTGTGAGAGTGACAAAAAGTATATTGGTCAGATCAAACGAGTTACTAGAACTCGTTTCAAAGACATTACTCATATCCAACTTCAAAGTTTTAAATATTATAATTAGTAGTTTGCATATATACAGAAGTGGAATTAATTTGAGTACTTTAAAGCAGAACACAATTAATTAATCAGTTAACCACTTAATCGTTACAACTTAGTAGATGTTTACATCTAAGAACATTTTTGATTTCGAGTTTGGCATTGGATTTTTAAAAACTACCAGAGAAAAACTGTAAAATATATAGTCTTAAATCTTGTAAACGATTGTAAAAATGAAGCTCAGACCATGTATTTTTTTTATAAATATATTCATAATACTACTCAATATTCACTTCTTCTTTTCCATTTTCGGTATTATTGAATTGTTTTTGATCCACGTAGATACTACGAACGATACCTATAAGGAGCAAGTAAATCATTCGTGACTATATAAAAAAACCATAGAATATCCCATTCAGTTGAAACTTCGAAAATTGGTGATGAAGTTATATTTTTATTGGAGGTTTCAAAAGATAACGAAAGGAATGATGTGTACTGTTTGATTGATGTTGTTTTCAAAGTTCTATTTGTAATTATATATTCATATGCCATTCAGTTCAGAAAAAACAATACAGGGTGTAACATAAGTACATTCAAATATTCAAATGACGTGTTCCTGGGACAATTGTAAGAAAAAATAAACTTGTATCCGAAAATGCTTCGTTTCGGAGATACAACCTATATTTAAGAAACGAAGCATATCCGGACACAAGTTTATATAGGAATACGTCACTTGACTATTTTGACATACTTATGTTACACCCTGTATATCAATACCTGGAAACCACTCAAAATCACACGATTAAAGCAAATCACTAGTTACGAACCATTCCCATGCAAGTGGTTGTTGATATTAGTAGACAAGTATAGAAAATTCTCATTCAGAATATGACTAGGAAAGAAATTGGCACTCAGTTGAATATGAAGAGTCCAAATGGGAGAATCAATCAATCGATAGATTTATTCAGTCAGTCTTTCAAATGCATCACTGGAATCAATAAAGTCGCCCAGGAACGCCAATTAATTTTTTTTGTTTCATAATTTCATAATTTGTATTACTTTCTTCTTTGATTAAACAACATAATACTTGAAAAAAATAATTTAGAATTCACAAGTGACAAATGATTTGACGAATAAATTGAAATTCACTAAAAAATTCTTGAATGTAATAAAATACAAATATAATGAAATAAACATGTATAATAAAAAAACAATTACATACTAATACAAATTTTGTATTAGTTGAGATGGAGATCAATTATATATTAATACGCTAATAGAAGTAACAAAATGCAAGTTTATAGAAAGTTCTATAAAATATATACAGCTATAGGTAGATGCCGTAGATGGTAATATAGCACTCTTAGGGTCATGTTATGTCTATGGATATAGGCCGCATATGCTGGACATGCTGATAGCAAGTGCATTAGGGTCAGGAACCTCTATACCCATCACGCGACTGCGGTAGACTGAGGTGTTGAAGACCATCCTGGCAAGTCACGATGAACCCCTCAGTTTCCGATTTCAGGCCACACGACCTGAGGAAAGCGAAAGTCAGGCGCTTTGATAAGCCAAGGTCTCCAATTTTATTTAAGAAGACCTCATGCATTAGCTTATTCTTGTATTTCCGCAGAAGTGAGGTGTACTCTGCGGCTTTCATATGAGCTTTTTGCTGAACGGGTTCCAACTCGGTGACAAGAGTTGCAGTAATCTCGTTCAGTGTCGAAAACTAAATCGAGTTCATCAGCTGCTCGGGCAGCTGCCCTTTAGAGAAATGCTCCAATTCCTGCTTTCTCATGATCACGGACAATGCAGAGAAGAGGATCCGAACTTCTGACGACTTCACATGCTTTATCCAGTATAATTCTGTCATGTAGACACTCCAAACTCAAAAGTCCTCGACCTTCCTGTTATCGGGGGAAGTACAACCGTGGAACGGACGATTTGGGATGCAAACTCCTATAGAGATGCATAATTTTTCGGGTCTTTACGTCGAGTTGATACAGCTCCTTTCGAGTCAACTTCACTACTTCAACCGAGTAGATTGGAACGGCAAGCATATTTGTTGCAGCAACTTTGTTTTTCTCCGACAGTTCCGATGACCGGATCTATCAAAGTTTGTGCTGATACTTGCCGCGGAGAGAGTTTTTCACTCACCTCTTGTGTAGGGTGCTTCCATCTACGAGCTGCACATCCTCTCTGTAGTCCCCGCATCGTCCTCTTGTCCTCTTTGAGATGGACCATTGCACATTTGTCTATCCCGAGTTTCATACCAATAGCATGTGTGTACTCTTCCATCACCCTCAAGGACTGATTGAGATCCTTCTCTCCAGAGGCATAAGGTTCAAGATCATCCATATAAAATAGATGGGTGACCTTATGCCTCCGGTTTCCGGGGGTTATACCCTGGAGTATTTCTGAGATCAACGGATAATGGCAATAGTGAGATGCAGAAGAGAAGGGGACTGAGGGAATTACCCTGAAACACAGCCCTTCTGAAAGTGACCCACCCTGTTTGGACTCTGGCTTGACCAGATGTTATGGTGAAGCGAGTTCGCCAGAGTGGTATCAGTTGTTCAATGCATCTCACTATTTTTTCGGGTACCGCAAGGTATCTGAGCAAATGCAAGATGAGTTTATGCGATATTGTATCAAATGCCTTACGGTAATCGATCCAGGCCATAGAGAGGTTACGCTTATATTGTATCGAGTCTAGCGTTACACATCTATCGATGAGCAGGTTCTCTTTACATCCACCGACTCCTCTCTTCGTCCCTCTCTGCTCATATATCGGTTTGAACACTCGGTCAACTGCGGTGAGTATCGGTCTGTAATTTTTAGGAATCGACAAATTTCCGCTTTTGGGGATGAGAACGGTTCACCCCTCGACAAACCAATCCGGAATCGGCTGCTCTCCGTCCAGCCATGAGTTGAAAACTCTGGCCAGATGGCGGTGAGCACTTGTTAGTTTTCTCCAACAAGTGTTCAGCCCATCTGGGCCTGGAGCAGCAAAGTTCTTTTTATTATTATTATTATTATTATGTATTAATATTTCTTGATATCATATCATCATCATATAATTCAACTTTCATTTATTAAATCGCATATTTAGTAGTCAATATAATAAAATACAAAGTGATTGTTGCGATCATGGGTTTCACTAATATCTATAAACATGATCTTACACAAACCAAGACCAACAACTGAATGCAAATAAGATGAGTTATAGGGGAGTGATATTATTATTGTTGCGTTTTTTCTACAGATGAAGTATTTGTGGTACTAACATACGAAAATAATAAAGTAATAAAAATTGTAGTGAATATTAGTAAGTAATGTATCATAAATATTAAAATGTATGTACAGGGTGTCCCAAATTCGAGGGTGATCATTGGGATTTCGGAAACCATTAGAGCAACAGGATCGGTTAGAATACGGCAAAGTTGCGTAATATAATGTAATGTAATGTTTTGAAATTTTGAAAATTCCGAATACTTCATGATATCTTGAAAAAACCGAAAGTGCGCGATTTCGTTTTTATATTTTTCTCACGTTATTTGAAGCGCTATTAAAAAACAAGAAGCACTTTCTCGCAGCAACTTTTTTCTTTCTACAACATGCAGTGCCCAGATTTTGAATCCGACGTTTCGTACTACAGAAACCATCATCAGATTTGTTTTTTACATGGACCGATATAATGGAATACCCTCTATTCGATGGAGCTTTGAATATGGTTTTTGGTCAAAAATAACAATTCAATTTTATTTTATTTTTATCCAAACAGTAAGCCGTTTTCAAGTTTAGAAATGCGAGATATATAACCAATTTATGATGGATCGAATCTGAATTCCCGAATTTGTAGTGAGCGATGCTTTCAACAATATCTCGCAACAGTTGCAGCGGCATGAAAATTACTTTGCCAAGATTAGGGTTTATTGCGGCTCAAACTTATTCACACTCGACCAAATAGACCTAGCTTCTTAACGAAGCCGATTAGTTTGTATGGTGAGTGGTCTTTCAGGTCAGATGGTAAGAGTACGGCTCTGCCGAACTCTAAAAACCTGATTTGGCCCCCAAACTTGCTAAACTTGATAAGAATTTGTTGGAATTTGGAAGTTTTGACAAACCCAAGAAAAAGTATGGCCGGCGACCAAATGCCGAGGAAGAACAAAATTTTTTAATTCTGCAAGTTTTGAAATTTACAATGAATTAATTTCACTATTGACAATATTTTTTTAATTTGAGGTGAATTACTCACCTCAAGTATCAACTAGGGATTTTGAAAATGAAATGCAACTGCCTAGAATGGCGTACATTAAATAAGAAAAATTACCTAGCGTATAAAAATTACTTAAGTCAAAAACTAACACCGGATGATGATATCAAACGACTGGAATTTTGTCACTGGCTCTCTAATGAAACTAATGAAGATACTTAAAGTGATATGGACTAATGAATGCAGTTTTTCTACCAATGGTATCTTCAATAGGTACACTGAGAACTATTGGGCGGTAGAATATCAAAGGGAACGTGCAGAAGTCAGGCCACACGGTCGAACTTCTTTTAATGTGTGAGTAGGACTGTGATACAGCAAAAACGTTGGCCCTGTAATATACGCCGAAAGTTGTAACTTTTGATATATGGCTTTGGTATTAAACAACATACTAGATGAATTCGAAGATAATCCTATCATTATTATAAGGCAGTTATGGTGGTAACAAGATGGCACTCCTCCCCATAATGGACGATTGGTCACAATTAGTGAATGAAATGTTCCCAAATAAATGGATTGGAAAACAGGGACCGGTACAATGGCGAGCTAAAAGTCCAGACCTAAACCCTCTGGATTATTTTATATGGGGTTACTTAAAAAATAGTTTATACCCCGAGATACCACATGATATCAACTATTTAGAGCTTAATTTATTTAGAGAAATTCTATATTAAAATCTGTTTTTTTCGTTGATCAGCTGTCGCCCCCATACGAACGACAACTCTCAGAAGTTGAGAAACTTGTGCGAGCTAAGGACTAACAAGGTCTTACCTTTTAACATGTGATTCCTAACACGGTCGGCTTAGTGCAAAATGCATCGAAACAGAAAGTTTACAGTTTGTACATCTTTCACAAATAAGTGTTGATAATTCGTTATTACAGTGTAAAGTTCCTATTTGTGTTTTGATTACTCATTTAGTGCGAGTTTGTTTATTGTTTCTTCAGTGAATATTTATTATAACGAAATATTAAATGATTTAACATAGTTGTTGTTTTGAAATGTTAATAAAACTAGAAATCTTATAGGACATGCTCTTTTGGAAGTGGAAAAAAATTAGTGTGAAATGACGCTATAATTAGAAATATTATTTTGTTCCATAGCCGCCTTTCATTTCAGTCTGTTACCAGGTGAATGTTGCTTTGGCATGATCAATCGTTATTTTTGACCAAACCCCTTTTTCAAATAATGGGTTGTGACATTTCATTGAATTCGTTTTGAAAAGCTCTATCCAGGTCATTTTATTATATCGGTCCATATTAGGTCCGTGTTAGGAACCACACGTTAAAAGGTAAGACCTCGTTAGTCCTTAGCTTGCACAAGTTTCAATTTTTGAGAGTTGTCGTTCGTAGGGGGGAGACTGCTGGTTAACGCAAAAACAGATTTTAAACAGATTTCGAACAGAACAGATATAAAAATAAGGCTGATGATGGTTCCTTATTAATAATAATATATTATTATATATTTTCCGATATCCCAACAGCATGTTCTTACGGTTTGATTAAAAATTCGAACTCTAGGGAAGAATATCGACTGTGAGTGTCAAATGTAATTATTTGACATAATTTTGTAATTCGGAAAACAAAAAATTATGTATTCCCTAATTTCATTTCACTGAAATCTGTTTACTTACTAGTACAATAGAAATCCGTCTTCGTTTCCGCCTCACTTTGAAAGTGTTTTCTTTCATCTTGCGAAATTCGATTAATGTTACCTCACCATTTTCACGTTTCTTTATGATTTTTCGCAGAAAACTATACATTGCAATTTATTGTAAACGATGAAATACATCACCCACACTATTCGAGAAAAAATCATATGATAAGGTTGCGCGCGTTTAGTGGGAATAATTAACTTTTTTGTATAACTGATAAGAAAATGCCATTTTCAGGGTCAAATTCGAAACAATAACATCAATTAGCGCATAGAGCCACGCAATAATCTTAGATTCTCGAGGGAACAGTTGAATATAACCTGTCTAGCTACTGACTACCAATGATAAAATAGTCAATAATAACCCTTACACTTGTTTCAGAAACAAGTGAATGTGGGAATTCTTGTAGATGTAACATCCGTTAAAAACACTTTTCCCTCGCCAAAAAAAAAATCTTTCTCTCAATGCATGTTTCGCTGCCAATGTTAGCATCATCAGATGACTGAAACCACCCTTACAAGCTATGTTAATGTTTCTACATGCATCTATGGAAATAATTATCTTGCAAACTGGTCAATTCCTACTATTTTGTTATTTTCCTGTTGTCAGGGTCAATTATATAATTCCTATTATTTTCTTATTGTCATTTCACTTGTAAGGAATAGTTTCAGTCATCTCAGGTAAATATTAGGTATCAGTCAGGTAGTAAATTACAATAGAACAATAACAAATTACTAGAAATCAATTAATTGACCCTCATTAAACATGGTAATAATTCTTGCATATAAACACATTAAAAAAGCTTGTAAGGAATATTACTGGAGTTTAATCCAACGTCAAACCATTATTTCTAACACCTCGACACGTGTTTCAATCAGCAAGTGATCATCTTCAAAAGGAAGATTAAACTGTTTAACCATTCTCGACACGTGTTTCAATTACCAAGTGATAATCTTCAAGAGGAATATTAGGCACTTTAATCTTCCTCTTGAAGATGACCACTTGGTGATTGAAACACGTGTCAAGATGTTAAAAATAACGGTTTGGTGTTGGATTAAACTCCAGTAATATTCGTTACTACACCGAAGGTTCCAAACAGTGCATCACAAAAAGCTTGTAACAATAGTTTCAGTCATATCAAGACAATGCTAAGTTGGTTAGCGAGAGACAGCATTTTTGTTGAATTTCATTAGTTCGGACTTCCATAGTCTAATATTATATAAAATGATTTGAAATCCCTGAAATAACTGAAAAGAAGAATAAAAAACTTAAAGAGGAATCAATTTGTTCCATTTTTACTTGTATTTTACTTCACTAATTTTCATTTCAGTTTTTTTGCTTAATATAATTGTTATTTCAGCTATTCATTTTTATTCATCTTCTTTAATTTTTTAATTCTTCTTTTCAGTTATTTCAGGGATTTCAAATCATTTTATATAATATTAGACAATGGAAGTCCGAACTAATGAAATTCATCATGAAACATTGTCAATCACCTTCAAACAAAGCATTTTTGTTCTGGTGAGGGAGACGTATTTTCAATAGATTTGTTTTACGCCAGAGGTTCCTAATTCCGCTTATGTAGATTAACATGTAACAAGTTGACATTCTAAACTCATGTGTAATCACTAGAGATGACAAGGATATCCGGTAACTATCCGGTTTTCGTTAGCCTGAAAACTATCCGGCTGAATACCTATCCTGCCAAATACATTAATTAAAAAAATATATTTTTAGATAAATAATTGATTTATTTAATTAGTATCACTTGAGAAATACAATCACCAATCACACAATACCTCTAAGATTTAGAAAATGAAGTACTCATACTGCAATAAAAGCAAATTATGGTGAATGAATACTAATTTCTCTGCAAGCGGATTCGCTCGTCATAAGGCCAGCTTCAGAATAAAATATTTCGTTATACACACTGCAGATGCACTGCAATCAATACAATAAGTCAATGAATGAAAAAATTGTTAACTTCACAACGAAAATATCCGAATTGGACCACCCTATCATTTGCGCGCCGTCTACGCAAGAGTGCTTCTTGCAATGGACGAAATGGTAATGTTCCGCCGGATATTCGGCGACGTTTTATCTCTAAATAATCACATACCTGAATGATCATAGCTAGCAGTGATCCAATTAGGATTTAATGTGAATGGTTTTGTAAAAATTCCAGAGATATTCTGTAGGTTAGGCTAGGTCGAAAACAACAGTTTCCATTCGACTCTGCCCTGCAACCCGCGAAGGTTTATTTTTAAACTCGACTAAATAAGTCTAGTTTCTTAACAAAGGCGTTTAGTTTACTTGGTGAATGTTATTTCAGGTTCGATAACAAGACTGAAACTCTGCCAATCACCTCTGCAAACATGATTTGGTACGTGACAAGACAGGCACATGGTCTGCTGTTTCATCTTCCAAACAGAGGCGGCCTTCACTACTTTATGACAGTTCAAGTCTCTTCATACGATGATTCAGATGACCTTATGTAAGTTAGCCCCTTAGACCATAGGTCATCCTCGCTGTAGTCTGACCATTGTTTGGTGATATAGTTCAAAGGATGCATTAATTCCTTCGAATGGTGAATATTGCTAGAATTATAAAACCCTTCTTGCGGTTCAAAATATTCAATCAAGTACTGGTCTGATGAAACTGGTTGCAGTGCCCTTCCTTGCAAGAGAGTCGGCAGCTTCATAACCTTCCAGGATAGTGTATCCATGAATCCACACCGAAAACAATTTGTAAAATCTTATCGAGTAGTATTTTTTGGCAATTCACTACCAACTTGTATGCTGCTCGGTGAGTGCCAAGTGCTTTCAAATTTGAGAATATTTTTATTGATTGTGATGTGTGAGGTTGGATTCTGCCATCTCTTCACACATAAATAAGTCAATGGCATAGATTTCTGCCAGAATAACGGTCGCATTCTCAGGTATGTTGATATCTCTGTCTTGGACCTGCTACTGTGTACGCGAATGTGAAGGTGTTTTTGATCTTGCCGTGACACAACATCTATATGCTCTTAGTATTTCCTCTTAGCGCAGGATTCAGTTCTCTATAAATGGGATTAGGACTGTATAAAGCAGGCTGTAGTTACTGTTGGTGACATGAAGTCGGAGGAGGGTCTAGGATTTCCATGGCCGTTAAAGGTGTGGTGCTGATGGCACCGGAGATAGCCAGGCAAGCCTGTATCTGAACACTAGAACGCTTCACCGGCCGCCAGACAATTGCTTCGTATGTGATCATTGGTCTGACAATCATCATATATATTCAATGGATTTGTTTAGGCCCTTGGCCCCAGACCTTCCACGGATGCTTCCATGTGTTCTTTTCCCAAGTCAGCATTCCAAATGAGATTTTTTATCGAAGATAAAACCTAGATTTCACTTCCTCCTTCACCATTGAAAAAACCTGGAGTGGATTCATCAGGATTTTCCTTCAGGCTAAGGGGATTGTCACAGTTTTGCTGGTGTGTATAGCCTCTTTGGAGGCTACCTTTCCGACACTTACTGGCTGGAAATATTATGAATGAAATAATCAATGAAAAATTTCAATGATGGGCGGCTAAATAGCAAATTTTTCCAGTTTTCGAAGTACCATCGATTTTCAACTTTTAAAAAGATATTAATGTTTCAATTTTTTTTTAAACTTTTTCTAGAATAATGGTAGTTGATTCTAATGAAACTGTTTTCATATTCACATTTTGTAAATATTGCATAAATAAAAAAAATCATTTTCCTACATAATTTGACCAATGAAATACTCAACTTTTTTCGTTTTTCTAATCAATTAGTCGATTAGGTTAGGTCCACATGGCCGTACAGAAAAGGTAGGTATATTTCAATTTCAAAAAACCTCAGAACACTTGAAAAAAATTTCTGATATGTTGAAAAACATTTCAAATTGAGTTTGTTTGATTTTGGATTTCTTCATTAAATTCAAAACATAAACTGTAGGCACATTTGGAAAAACGTCAAAAATCGTCAAAAAAGTTCGGAAAATTAGATATGCGAACTTCGTATCTCTTTCGACGTTTAACTTTCTAACGTGAAATTCCTAGGGCTGATCAGTTGACTTACAATGAACACGGAGCTAGGCATATCAAACACTTTCTTATAATGTATTATCATCAGTTCGGATCTGCAAGCAATTTTGATTCTTTAAGTGAAACAATCAACCGACAATCGACCAAATAATGGTAACATTCTCTTATTATATATTTGTTCTTATAACGCAACTTGTTTTCTAACAGTTACAAGTTATAAGGAATGAACATATGATTAGAAACCTTTATTCAATTCAATTAAAGGTCGATCCACACTCCTCCGTGACATATGACGTAATGTAACATACCGTAATCTTTATTGCAAAAAAATATTGGGATATCGGAAGTCTATTTCATAAAGATGGAAAGAGGGCGCGTCTTCAGAAATGTCTGACGCAGTGATGTGAACTCCGGAACATCACTGCGTTGAACATGTCTAAACACGCGCGTCGTTTTACTTCTGTTATTACATAAGTTGCGTTCTGTTGGCACTAACTCGATTCAATTCCAGTGAAAAGTTCATCGCCATCTCTTCTCGAAGTATTTTGATTGAGCAGAGAGCGAATACGTTGGGGTGGGAATGATAGATCTGGAATAAGATGAGTGCGAACAAAACACACCTATGGACTTTCCTTTTATCGACATTTGTTTGCACTGAATGTATACAATGTATGTGTAGATCGACTTTAAGAATACCTTTTTAATTCATTCATAACACCCATACACACAAGCACAAATAACCAAATAGTTAATCATTCAAATTTAGTGTTTTAAAGCACACTTCATCCAGACTCAGAATATTAGTATCAAAATCTATACTAATGGTAATAATTTGAACTTGCCGAAAAAACCCAGTGTTAGAACCACATGCAAAACTACAAGGGTAGGTGCAAAATAACTAGCGCCATGCTGAATGAAACCTAGAGGAAGGGAGAGAAAAAAGTCCAGCCGCCATTTAGGGGCCGCCTACCTCTATTATCAGGGGCTCTACCAACTTATTGTCCGTTATCCTAGTCACTACAGTTTCTGTAAAGGTGCTCTTGGTGATGGTTTCAGTTACTCTGCCCGGACCTGTCGGTGAGGGGGGGAGTTCGATAGGATCGGGCTTCTTAATAGTAACGGTAGTAACCGAATTCGCGACACTTTCATTTTTATCAGAGGTGTTAGTGGAGGAATGGGGGCGCTTTGGAGGAGAGGTGGTGGTAGCAGTTTGCTGAGATGCAGTTTTTTTCAGGAAATGGGGAGGGATCATCGCCTGGAACTCTTCGTTGGTGATTGGCCTCGCTAGTACCTGTGCGTCGTCATCCAGTGATGAATTGGATGATGCTTTTGTATGGTTGTTTTGCTCATAGTCTGACATATTGGGTTGGTTACTGGTCGGTGGCATCATGTTAGTGGCCTGGGCAGGATTCAGTGTCGGTTCACCCGCGATTGAATTCAAACGTCGGGGGGCTGGCTTAGGTACATCCTTCAGAGAACCCTGGTCGATGATGCCGTTAGTTTTTGGAGTATCCTGTAGACTTTGTTGAATTTCGGATTTGACTGGTTCAGATGATTCTGATACCTGAAATAAATTAAACATTGTTTATTTCCTAATATTTGAAAAGAGTAGTAAAAAATAATTAAGTCATCTTCCGTAATCCCTAAAAGTTGTGCGTAATTACCATAAATGAAGAAAGAGGGTTCAAGGTGTTATGGTAAGAAAATCACATGATGCGATTGATCTCTGATTCCACTATTGTTAAACGAAAAAAATACTGTAAATTATGCACAATGTAATCATTACCAGGCTCAGGTTATTTTTATTGTAGTTTGAGTAGGTTGATGGTTGCTGCTGAAATATATACGTGCATTTATCAACGCTCAAGCAATAAGGTGAATGAGAATTACTTACAGACGCTCGGATTTATCACCATATCAATCTCGCAAGGATTGCACTTCTTACGAATAACTGTTATTATTCGTTAAGTACAAACTTACTGGAAGAATGTGCAATTAGAAAATAAAAATAAAAAGCATCTTCGTGTATGGATTCAAGAGCGGTTCTCAAAATGACAAACATTGTCGTCGACCTCTCGAATATTGTTATTCCAATAACAGAACATCGAGAAACACTAATAGCTCATGGCGGCGATTAGAGTCAACGACATCTCCGTTTACGAAGACACCATCGACTAGACTTACGAATATCAGAGATGAACGAGACTCCCCAAGGTAATCCTTCGCAGAGTCATGCTTTCACATCGACCACCGAACAAGATTGGTCCTCGGTCTTTCTCTGTAGTTTCCACTGCAAGATAGCGCTGTTTTGACCCGCTGTGTGTTTCATCAGTGGTACTAGGCTTGTCCTTAAAGGACAAGCTTGAGTAAGTAGAGGAAAGGCCTTGGGAAGATGGCATCGCCTCTACTTACTCAGACTTGTTAAGAACACTCAAGGGTCCGTTTCATAGGTTCGGTTTCAACTACAATTGGAGTTTTAACTATGGAATAGTCGCATTTGATTTTAGTGGCGTTCTCAAACAACCGCATCTCTTGTCATAAAAAGATGATCTAACACCATAGCTAGTCTATCTAATGTATACATCAAGATGCCACAGAATAATGAAGTATTGAAAACAGCTTTCAGCTTTCCGAATGTGATAGGTTCTATATACTGTACTCATATGAGGATCCAGTCTCCAGGTATATATTATGTCTTTGATGTCTCTGTCTAAATTGAATATGGTAACTGTTGTAACAGAACCGTTTCAGTTTTGTGTATTTCAACTTTTTTAGTAGCTATTTTTTTGCATTTATTTTATTTTTCCCACTTGCCTTTTTAACTTTCAGAAGTTCTTTTTGATTTTTTCGCCTTATTATTAGATTCATCTAACAAATCAAATTAAATCACTTTATTAATCAAGTAGAACTTACAAAGTTATAGGATAGGTCAAATAGCATTTGTGAATATACATAAAATAATACTTAGAGTAAAAGTAAACCAAACATACATGAAATATTGTCATATGCATACAAAACATACCAACTTCATTAAACTCCAGCTTCATTAATTAATGTGATGGAGAAATAAATTTTTCATTTATGGTATAAAAATTATGTTCTTATAAAAACCTTTTAAGGGTGGTTTTGAAAACCTGAATTCTATCGGTAGTTTTCAATGAGTTAACGGTTATATTATATTTGATGGGATTTATGTTAAAATCATTGCACTTTCTTGTATTTACATTATGGTAAGATGAAATGCGATCATATTTCGACCTATTGGTGTGATTGAATACACATTTCAAAAATGAAAATATCCGGGAAAGTTAGAATTTTCAAATGTTTGTATAAATTTCTGCAGGTTTTCTGATTAACGCCTGCTAAAATCCGTATTTTTTTTGGGGCTATAAATACATTTGGAGCCAATGAAGAGCTTCCCCAAAGACAAATGCCATATCTGATTCTAGATTCTATATGTACATAGTAATAATTTCCTACGGAAATTATTACGTTCTGTTTCGGAATGAAATGTAGTAAACAATGTAGGTATATATATATTCAAATATTTTTGGGAAACTAGATGAAACAGTGATGGGCCTATAGTTCTCTGAAAGATATGGATCCGATTTTTTGTGGACAGGTACAACTTTTGCGATCTTCAATTTTTCGGGAAACACTCCTGTACTAAAGGACAGATTAACTAAGCAAGTCAAAGGGTAAATAATGCATTGCAAGCTTTTTCTGATCAAGAACATTGGGATTTAATCGGGTCCAGAAAAACTTTTATTCTTAAGTTTATTCGTTACGAGAGATAACAGTTCGTTATCTGTAATAGGCTCAAGAAATATAGAGTTATAAACATTAGTAAGATTATTGATGTGATTATTGGATGGGTTATTATTTTCAATCTTCCCAATTATCTTCTTAGGGGTAGTGATGAAAAAATCATTAAAAAGGCAGGATATTCTCTGAGGATAATTCACAACCTCACTTTCATGTATTGAGGAAATATTTTTCATAGTTGTAGAAGCGTGTAGATACTATTTATCACCCGCCATGCCATTTTTGTGGGATAATCTGATAATACAAGCGTTTTGTATCAGATATGAGTTTGGAATGTTCTTTTTTTGCCATTATATATTTTCCAATAAATTCTGAATAAGTGTTTTTAGAGTAAAGAGATTTTTCAACTTTTCGCTAGAGGCTCTCACTTCGTTAGAGAACCAGTTACTTTTTGAGTTGTAAACGCGACATTTCTTTAGCGGAAAAAATTGATTAAAATAAAATATATATAAATGGTAGAACTTCTTGAAGGCTTCATTAATAGGTGGAGGTTCTCTAAAACAATCTGCCAGGTTTCATCTTGGAGAGCTGACAGAAAATCTGTTTGTTTATTTGAATTGTACGACATTTTAAAACTACTTTTTTGAGATTGAGCTGGATTTTCAATCAGATGAGTTTCAAGGAGTATAATTTTATGATCTGAGACACAATTATCCAAAACACATATGATTGGTTCTGGAATATTAGTGAAAATGTGGTCAATGATACTGAAGGAGTTATCATTTAATCGGGTAGGCCACTCCACCTTCGAACTGAGTCCAAAACTAGATAAAAAATGTATGAAGATGAGAGTTACGTGAGCGATCGGATGAATCCAGGTTGATGTCCCCGCCAAGAACTATATAAACATTTGGTTTATAAAATTTCTCCAATATATTTATGCAATTCTCTGAAAATTTTCTAAATTTATATTATCGCAAATTAAGTCGTGTCTGTAGTATACAGCAACACCCCCTTTTTCAAATTTCTGCCTACAGAAAAAACTACCTAAATTGAAGCTGCTAATCTTTTTTAATAAAATCGACTCAGCATTACCATGAGATTCGTTAAAGTTTAAAAATTTAAAATTATTATTGTTTAGTATATCAGATTCTAACACATTTATAGTTTCATTGTTCAGGCATCTAACATTCAGTGAGAAAATGTCAGGAGAATATATCACTTTGGTGGATAATTCACTGGGTTCTGTTTCCGAAAAAACTTACTTATGCAAGGGCCTTCTGGCCAAAGGTTAGGTGTCATTGCTCTTCGAAAATTCCTGTCCATAAGGCTTTGCTCCCACGCTGTTTTATTATCTCTCCAAATAACCACATCACTTTTTTACATTCTAACATGTTTCAAAAGGTCACAATTAATAAAAGACCAATCAACAACTGTCCATGAATTTCCTAGGAAATGCCAACTTTTCAACAATGAATATTATTGCTATAATCGGATCTTATAAAACCAAATCTATAAAACGGACCCCAAGTCCAGCAGCGCATTAGTGGTTCAGTCTGGTACTAATGATGAGACCTATACCGGGTCGAAATAAAGCTGAATTACGTTGGTTTACGAATGTGTTATTTTTCGGCTCTGATTTCAAGTAGCTCATGAATAGTTGACTTCTATATTTAGTAAATGGTTAAAGTTACGAATATTTGAAATTTTCTATTATCGTATCTCATTAGGCTTTGGATGTAATAATTCTCAAAAGATGTGAAGCCATATAAAGGATGTTTCTTATCTACGGTACGAAACTTCAGAGGGTGATTCGTTAGGTCGTTTTAAGAAAAAAATTTCTATGAACATATGTCCGGAGTTGCTTCGTTTCTGAAGTATAGGACGTTGAATTAAAAAAAACGGTAATTATAAAATATCATATCATATCCTTACTCTGATTCGGTTGAAATTTGCTATAGTTATTTGAAGTAATAAGGCGGTCATTGAGCCCGAACTAGATTGAAATTATTAGGTCCAGTGGTGTCTCAGTAGGCACCACAGCCAACAATATTAAGACAAAAAAAGGCCATAGAATTTTATTTAGTTTTAATATTTTTTTAGATGAGGCAACAAAAAATGAACTTTTTCGTCGCTTGTGTTTTCTTCATATCAAGCTTCATTTTCTGAGAAAAAATCACTTCTAAAACCTATCTATGGACAACATAAAATACAAACTAAAAGTAAAAAATAATCAATTTCCACCTTAACGTAAATGAGCAAAATGTCCTTATGACATTGCATTTGTAAATTATTCCATTCTTCAAGTCATTCACATCTAGAACAGGAAAGAATTCATATCAGGACTGCGAGCTGGCTAATTTTGAGGTCCTGCACGTTTAATACAACGATTAGGGTAGTTGATGTCGAGATGCTGACGAGTAATAACATTAAAGTTAGCTGGAGTCCCGGTTAGTGCTGGTACTTTCAAGAAGCAATCACATGTTGCTTCTTGAAAGTACCGGCACTAACAAAATGGGTAAAAGATCTTGCAAAACAGTCCGTATAGGATTCACCTGTTGATATTGCTAGTAGAAAAAATGGGTTAATTAGGTAGTCACCAAAATCTTTCCTACCCAAACGTTCAGCGAAAATTGTTGCTCAAAATGACTTTCTCTAAAAACTTGGGGATTTTCGTCAGCCCAAAAATGGTCATTGTGACAGTTCATAATAGCATCTCATGAAAATTTGGCTTCATCCGTGCATACAATTTTTGGTAAAAAATTATCATTATGTGCCATGCATCGTATGAATCAACCACCTGTAAAACATTAATCTTGGGTGAAAATCCCGAGTCAGTAGAGCATGTACCAGCAGTATGTGATATGGGTATAGTTGGTTTCTTTTTAGAAGTGTCCATACGGTTTTTTGGCTAACTTCCAACTGCAGTGCTGGAACTATTTGAAGGATCTTTTTTTATCGCATCAAATATAGCTTCTTCTAGTTTAGGCGTTGTTACAGTTTCTGGTCTTCCACCACCTGAATTTTCATTAAAACTCGCAGTTTCACATAATCTTGCATGTAGCGTTCTCAATGTTTTAGCACAACCACATATAAAACATATGTCCTGGTGAATGATTCGTGCTTCTTCCGCATTTCCATATTCTAATCCATAAATAAAGTGCATGTCAGCCATTTCAGCGTTAGTGAAATTATTCATGATGGAATCACTGCTAATTGACAACTCTGACTTTCACTGATAAAACAACATCATCAGTGTCAGCTGCTCTCCAAAGCAGGTGTTCATGAGATGCAAAGTAGCTTCAATTTTTTTTCTTGAAAATGAAGCTGGATATGTTCATCAGAACTTTTTTTCTTAAAACGACCTAACGAATCCCCCTTCTGAAGTTTTGTACCGTAGTTAGCGAAGCTCTCTGGCTTACAGGGACAGGCTTGTCTGGCTATCAGTGGTTCCATCAGTACCACACCGTCAGCGGCCATGGATATCCTTCTAGATGTACCTCGTCTTCACATTTTTCTGGAAAGAGAGGCTCGTGTACATTGCCAATTGCACGAATCAATTCAATGCAGAGTGCAACAGACTGTTGGTTGTCATTGGAAGTCACAGCATTCTGGAAATTACCTCTGACTTTATGCCTCCAACTGTCAACTACGAACTGCCTTTTAAAGTACTATTCCCGAGTAGAGAGGACTGGACCCTCCGGGAGAAAGAAATATTAAGAGCAGACAGTTGTTGGTTCTCAAATGGATCAAAAACGCCTTACGGTTCTGGTGCAGTGTTTTCAGTTGCAGACCCAGGACAGAATTATCTACCTGCCTAGGAACTTATGCGACTGTATTTCAAGCGGAAATTTACGCTATTGAATTGTGTGCGGAGAGATTGGATAAATCCAACCTCACTCACAAGTCAATAAAAATATTCTTGGACAGTCAAGCGGCGTTGGAAGCTCTTGGCTCCTACCGAGCAACGTCTAAATTGGTAGCAAACTGTCAAAAACGACTCTCCTTGATAGCTGATTCTGAAGCTGCTGACTCTCGTGCAAAGGAGGGTGCTGCAAGCGGCTTCATTGGACCAGAACCTGTCATTGGCATCGCTTTGGGCTTTGCCAAACAAACACACACCAGAATGGCAAGAAGATTCATGGACTTCTGGATCTTCCAGGATTGGCTCACTCCAAGGCGTTTATTCACCCTTCGAAACTTGATTCCAAACAGTTGTTGGACTACAGTAGGGATGAACTACGATGTCTAACAGGCCTTCTTACAAGTCACTCTCATTTGAATCATCATATGCAGAGAGTTGGACTGTCGGAAGACAGTGTATGTCGCCTCTGTCTAGAAAATGCATATATACTTTGTGCCTGCCCCGCTGGGGACCGAATCAGGTTCTTTGAGTTCGGCAGATCCGTACTCTCACCATCTGACCTGAAAGACCACTCTCCATACAAACTAATCGGCTTCGTTAAGAAGCTGGGTTATTTTGGCCGAGTGTGAATAGGTGTGAGCCACAATAAACCCTTGTGGGTTGCGGTGGAGGGTCGAATAGACCTACCTACCTACCTAGGAAACACCCTTTATATGGTACTATAGTAAAATTAGGTGAAGATGAGCAAACAACAAAATCTCGTGGCATCATTCTTCAACATAGTCTATTTCATAAACTATTTTCTAGACAATTTTGTACACAATACACTCATGCTGTTAATTTTTTTCCAAATTTTAATTTATTGCCTCATTTCAGATTATAACTAAATGATGTCGATAAGCCATGTCTGGGCAATTTTTCCCTACGAATTCAAATTGAACCAAAGCGCTGCCGAAACAGCCCGAAAAATTAACCAGGCATTTGGCAATGAAAATGTTAATGAACGCATTATTCGACGATGGTTTGCGAAATTTCATTCTGGAGATTTTAGCCTCGAAGATGAGCCCCAAAGTGGTCAACCTACAGTAATTAAGGACTTCGATTAAATTGAATAATTATTTACAGAGATACTACAGTTTAAAGTAGACTCATAAAAAGAAACGAAACTTTTAAAACAACCTAATAGTAGGTGAGTAGGTAATTGATGACGATGACTTTTAAATACAATTAAATACTGAATTTAATCTAAATATTACATAGTCCTAACTATAGTGGTATAAATATAATACTCAGTACTTAGTAACTAATCTAATATCAATGATGAAATAATAATATCTCAAGTGCCTTCAAGAATTTGTTTGAAAGTGGTGAATTTCACTAGTTCGGACCTCCATTATCTAATATGATTTGTTCTCTAGAATCTAGAAGAACAAATAAAATAAAAAATTGAAATGTTTAGCTAAAGATAACAATTATATTAAGCAATAAACCGTGTGGATAGGTAGTAACAATCGAAATGTCAAGAAGTAACTTGCTTTGAAATCTTTTCAATTTTAATTTCATTGTTACTTGTTTAATTATTTTCTTTTTCAATATTTTATTGCAATTACATTTCACGGACCGATAACACTTTATCTTAAAAATTCTAAGTATATAATAAGTTTCATAACTGCAGCTGGCTCTATATTTCTACTGATTATCGAAAAGGCATCCACCCTGTATACTGTCACATTCATTGTTTTCTTCTGTAACCCCATTCCAAGTTTCAACTGGAAAACAATTACTGTTCCTATTTTTATCTGTACTTATCATCATCTTATCATTGCTTGCATAGCTAATCTAAATTTTCTTCAAACATTCACGTCTATTAAGAAATGAAAAGTCCGTACCATTTGAGATTTCGTGACTGCATAATACAGATATGATGAATGTTTTAATAAAACGTACGTATGTTCTTGACCTTAATAAAGATAGCATAGGTAATAATAACGGTGCTCTGGTCTATGAAGAAACTTAAAGAATGAAATGAAAGAATGTGATATAGTGATTATTGTGAAACTATTTCAACACCGGAAATAATAAAATTGAGAAAAATAACGTGAACACCATCCACTAATTGCACAAAAAATTGGTACCATTTAGAACCCCTGATATGCATTGATTTGCAGTTTCCTTTTTCGCAATATTTTCCACCCCTGAAACAGATCCTTGGTTTGTGCAACATGCCAATCTCCCACCCACCGATGTCTCATTCTTTATGTGTCATTCGAGTACTTTCACTTATCTTCGCTTTCCTTTTTCCGCTTCACCGATTTAGTGCGAGATGACCGTTTGGCGGGAGTTGGTCATTTTTCGCTTGATTATGGGTTTCCATATGTTGCGTATCTTTATACTAGCTTGGCTGAATACATTGTTGGACAACGTGTATGCGACTTCTTTGAATTTTCTCCTAAACCAATATTTCTCCCTGTGTATGATCTAAGCTTGGAACCACTCGATGTTATGTTGATGAGTCCAAACATCGCTGTGTGTGTTTCTTGTGCTCGGCCATGCAAACTTTCAATGGCCTCTTAGTTTCACCGATATAGGATTTTCCGCACTCACAGGGTATCCGGTAAATGCAATTCTTGGAATTGCAGTCCGCGTTTGGTGGCCTGGTTTTCATGAGGCTGCTAAGGATAGTCTTTCCGGATCTGAAGCAGGTTCTGATGTTGTACTTGGATCCAATTCTTCTTATCTTTCCGATAATCCTCTGATGTAGGCAAGGACAAGCACTCGTTGTGACGGCTTCTCTTCCTTGCGAGGCTCCCGCCGTCTTTTAGCCAAGATCAGAGCCCGAAAGCACGGTCTAATAGAGTCTTGATGATTTCTCTTTTAGTCGATTGATTGGATTCGTGGTTCAGATATTGTCCCATGTGAGTGGACATGTTTCCCATTTAGTGTCCGGTCCTCTTCACCAATACATCTAGAAATGGCAATTCGTTGTGGACTTGCTTCTCCATTGTGAAGATCTTACGCTGTTGATGTGTTTCAGGAAGGCGTCTTGTTCAGTATTCCCATGGTTCGATATTATGAAGGTGTCGTCAACGCAGTGGCGGCGCAAGGCCTAAATTTATTGTGGGCAAGGTAAATTTTGCGAGGCCCTCTGATGGTGCAAGAAGAAAGGTTTATAAAATGAAAAAACATTTGTTGTTTTTTATTCATTGAAAAACACCAAAATTTTTACTTTTTTTGGAACATCAAACAACAAAATAAAAAAAAAACAACTTTGAATAAATAAAAAACATCATATATAGGTCGCCGTATCAAAATTCCAGTCATAGTCACTGACACTGCGGCAATATACTCTTTGAGACCTTTGAAATGAGGAATTGGTCCTTGGCAGACTGTTTTGGTTGCAGTATGAAATCAAAAATGAAATGTTGTACATACTCTTGAAAATATCGAAGTTTTATTTCAATTAGTCAAATGGATATATTGTTAACCATTATTGAATGTATAATTTCTCTTCATATTCTTGGCAACGAACTGGTAACATTTGAACAGTTAGAGCGATTTTCATGAAACATATCCAAGAATCACCCCGACAAAATTAACTATTAAATGAAAAACCGCATCAAAATCGATCAACTACAGCTACAGTGCCACAGACAGACGCACAGATATACAGACACACAAGTCATACTTTCAACATACCTTTTTTGCATCGGGGATTCAAAATGAAGAAAAAATAATTATTTGAAGAAACAAAAATGTTCTTCTTTTGCTTTTACTGAACTCCTTAATTATTGGTGATGCTTTGATGCTATAATCTGCTTGGATAAAACTTCCGTAGCTGAACGTCTTTCTTGACCCATTGTATTTCTTGAATAATTTTTTATTGTTTTTAATTTTGAAAAGCTTTTATCAGCAGAAGCAGTACTTACAGGTAATTTGAGTAAATTTCTTTCAAACCATCCTCTATAATATATTGAAGTATATAAACATGTCTTTGATGGATGAATTTGAAATAATTCGTAATGATAAAAGTCATTGCTCTCACCTACTTGCAGGACTGTGTGTGAATCTCAACAGTTTTTCAGTATTTGCTCTTCTGGAATATTTTTCAATTTGTTTAAGACTTGTTAGAGAAAACCAAAATCTCCAAAGTGTTGATATAAATCTCGAATCCATATTGCTTATCACAGAATCAATCATGGTATTAAAACATTTTGCTCATACCGGCTTTTGGCAGATAGTATAAGTTGATCGCTGCCTTCATAATCAAACATCCTTTTCTTTTTGAATATACTTTCATTATTAAAATCTCTTAGCAAATCATAACTGCTTTTCTCAATAAACTGACGAACGTCAGACAAGCAATTTTCTATAAGGTTTATCGATATTCTTTGATCCAGTCATAAATAATAAAGATAAGACAAAGATGAGAATTTTTCAATTTATCAATTTCATAATACAATGTAGTTTATCACAAAAATGAATATATTCATGAATTTTTCATTCATATGCTTTCGTTGGTTGAGAATTTTCTACTGTATCAATTATAAAAAAATCATGGCGTGTCCTTTTGGATTTTTTAAAATTTATTTTCTGCTTTGAGGCGCGAAGCCCTTTACACCGCGAGGCCGAGGTCGGTCGCCCACACCGCCTACGCCTTACGCCGTCTCTGCGTCAACGTATCTCAACCATAAGTGTTTTGCGTGTTCGACGATTATTTGCTATCGAAAAAAATTTAGCAAAGAATTTGCATGAAATTTTGTGTGAAAAATGGAATTAAGTACTCAAAAACACTTGAAATGTTGACAGTGGCCTACGGTGACTGTACTCTGAGTTAGAAAATGTTTACAAGTGTTTGGTACAAGCTTTCACAGAAGGTCGAGATAATGTGAATGACGACGCTCGCCCTGGACGCCCCAGCACATCAACAACCGATGAAAATGTTGAGAAAGCGCAGAGAATTGTTATGGAGAATCGTCGAATCACTATTAGAGAAGCTGCTGGGGTGGCTCATGGCTCATGCCGAGCAATTTTTTCGTAAATTGTGGGCATGAAGCGTGTGGCAACGAACTTCGTTCCAAAATTGCTGAATTTTGACCAAAATAACCGTCACATGAGCATCGTACAGGAATTGTTGAATGACGTCTACGGCGATCCAGATTTGCTTAAAAGGGTCATAAATGGATGACGAATCATGGGTATATGGTGATGACATCGTAATCGTGTCAATGGAAGAGCTCATGAGAGCCAAGACCAAATAAAGTAGGGCAAGTTCGATCAGATGCCAAGGTTTTGCTCACTGTTTTTTAGAATACTGTGGCGTAATACACCAGGAGTTCTTGCCGCATGGTCGTCGCGTCGGTCAATAAGGAGTATTATCTTGATGTTATGCGCCACTTACGAGTAGCAATATGGGGATAACGTCTGGTTAAACAATTAATGGCTTTTGCATCACGATAATGCACCTGCTCACTCATCATTGCTCGTTCGTAATTTTTTGGCCTAAAACAACACCATAATCATGTCTCAACCACCGTAAGTGTAATATATCTGAAGGGAACTACTTTGAAGGGGAGAAAATAGAAATTTATGAATAAATGAATTCACCTTATTTCTTGAACAGACAGCGTACACTGAGCAGCGAGGCCTTATGGAGATATTAATGCGGAGGAAATCGGAGAAAATACACCAAAAAATTGGTTGTCCGAAGTTTATTCTAGGGCGAGAAATCCTTATGGTGTGTGATTTTTGTGTGTGTATTTATTTATACTTTACCGGCCTATTGAAATTTTGCTCTAAATATTCTTTCATGCTCTCTCGCAGCATTTGATTTTTTTTTGAATATAAAGTATTTTTTACAGGACTTGTCTTGAAAAATGAAAATAAACTCTCGATTTCCAAAAAGCGCCTACACTCTTCATCAGCGAGAAAATTCATCTCAATAAGTGAATTAGGTCCAATATATTTTCATACTATGATGAAAAAAAAAGTACTAGGAATAAGAATAACCATTGACAAAATAACTATATATAAATAGGTGTAGATCATGCAAAGAAGTAAGTTAGTTTCAGCCACAAACTGAAAGAAGAAAGCCCTCTCGAAACAGTTACTCTCATTAGAACACTGAATTATACGAAAAAAAAACTTTCGAAACAAATGCTTTTTTATATGAACACTTAAAGTTACTTATTCGCATGATCTACACATATTTGTATAGAGTTTTTTTTTTATTCGCAGTTCTTCAATTCTGGAAAATGAATTATTCCGTGGGGAATTCTTATAATCTCTCGACCCTAGATAAGTCGTCTCAAAGTTTGATTCACAACAAAAGTCTTAGGGCTACATCATGTAGTACTGTAACAATTACCACAGCCCGAGTGCTCCAAATCGAAAGATGCGATAGTATTATCATATGCGTTTGTGAGCCCCAGTCACTTAAGGCAACCCCTCAAAGCTGAGCCAGAGAAAACCTCAGAAGAAAACCTGGCCGTAGCTTAATCGCGACAGATACATCGAGGAAGGTAAATATTCGGTTGCAAAGATCGTAAGTAAAGAAAAGAAAATTGCGAAAGAAAAATAAAAAAACGAGTCAAATAAAAAAGCCGTTAAAAAAGTCCTGCAACCTGAAGCGGAAGATGAAGCTGAAAATATTTCTCCATATGATGAAGACTCCGACTGGTGTGAGGAAGACGAAGTTGAAGACTAAATCGAAATACTAACTAATCAAAAATTACTGGTTGATATCTTGCCTCGTCTTCTAAGGAAAGATTAAATTCTTGTTCGTTTTTCAATTAAGAAGAAATTATTTTCCAGGAAAAGTTTTGCATAAGCGTGATGATAACTTGGAATATTGCATAAGTTTCCTCTGTGCAAATAGCAAATATCAATTCCATAAGCCAAGTAATCCTGTTTTATGGTTTACAAAGGGCAAGCGCACACTACAGACTTTTTATCGGGCGATAGTTTAGTCTGGTTGGGTTGGGTGGGGGCACACTAACCGAACAAAACTGTTCGGTTCGGTGCGGGTGCGCAGACCACCAACTGAAAAGTCTGAACAGTTGTTGATGTATATAATATTTTGACGCGGTGTATTGAAAGTATTGAGGAACGTTTCAAGGAAAGCTATTATATTAACATTGGAATATTCTTTTAATGTTTCATTATATAATGCAGGTCGCTTTTCAACTTCCGCATTTAAATTTTCTACTGAACATTCGGCAATGTTCGACATAATTATGAAAAAATAATATGTAATGAAAACGCAAATTTATTCTAAGATAAAGTAGGTACTAGATAATATTTTATATCAGATATCAACAATGAAATGTAGAGTGGGTAGTCTGCAGGCACCGACTGTTTAGTTGGTGAATCTGCGCACCCTCATAAACACACAGTCTGATTAGAACTCGGCCGATAGTTGTCCAACTTTGTAATTGAATCAGAATTGGGACGCCTATCCAACTTGTTTCTGATTATTCAGTCGGCCGACTGGAATCGCTTAGATGTGCGGACTCACATTACGATTCTATACTACTAAGCATCCAACTAAACTATCGACCGATTATAAGTATGTAGTGTGCGCTTGTCCTAAACATGCGATGTGAAACTCACATTGCACAGGAAAAAACACCTTACGCCAACACTGTTACTACTATTTCAATGTTGATATTTCCCAAATCAATATTCGTTTGTTGATATATGGAACACTGTTTGAGGCCTCTCTGCGATAAGTTGCGAAATCAATTTGTCAGAATTCGCACGAAAAGCACGAACGATCTAAGCACATGGATCGGTATGGAACCGCGTCCACAAATGAGAAAATTCATCGAAGTCAAAAAAAGCTTCGATCGAATAGACCACTATGTTCTTCTCAGTAAATTGACAAAATTGGGACTATCTAACCAACTGCCTACTCTAATTGAATCATATCTAGTTAACAGAAAACAATTCGTCGAATATGAATCTTTCAAATCGGCTCAGTACGTAGTTACATCTGTAGTACCACAAGGTTCTAATCTTGGACCTCTTTTATTTTTAATTTTTATTAATGAATTGGCAACCTCTTTGAATATTCCTAGCCTACTATTTGCTGACGACCTGAAACTATATCATAAAATCGACGATATTACAGACTGTCAATGTGTACAACATGAATTAGATGTAATCAAACTTTGGTGTAATAATAATCGTCTACAACTGAACGTATCCAAATGTAAAATACTATCATTTACAACAAAACAGCTAACTTTAATGTACGACTGCACAATACTACAATCAACCGCGTACATGAGCTAAAAGATCTTGGTATAACATACCATACCATACATATGTGTTGTAAATTAACATTTACAACACATATAAGGAATATGACTGCTGATGCAAATAGGATGCTTGGATTCATTTACAGAAATGGCAAAAACTTCAAAAGTATTGCCACCTTAAAATTGCTATATTTTGCGTATGCCAGATCTAAGTTAGAATATGGCTCTGTGTTATGGAATCCAGTTTACGACTACCAAAAAACATAAATTGAGAGCGTGCAAAGGAAGTTCCTAAAATACTTATGTCTAAAAGTTGATGGACAATACCTGACGAGAGGCATCGATCATAACATTCTGTTGACACGATTTGATATAACATCTTTGGAAAATAGGATAGTTATCCTTGGTATAAAATTCCTGCATGAATAACTAAACAACAATATTGACAGTACGGTTCTTTTACCCGAGATAAATTTCTTAGTACCAAGAAGTAAAGGTCGACACAATCTGAAATTCTATTGCGAAGCATCACACACAAATGTTATGCTACGATCACCATTGAATTTTATGTGCAGTAGCTTCAACAAAATCTGTGAATATTGCGATATTCATTTCGACTCTCTGAACGCCTTGGTATCATGTATCCACAATCACTTTTAATAATACTATAAATAACATTTGTGACAGTACTGCTACATTGCAAGATTTGTGACTTTTTGTGTTATATACTCAATTTTTCATTCCTCTGTTGAAATTCTACGCGTATACGAATATTTTACATATATATATATATATATATATATATATATATATATATATATATATATATATATATATATATTTATATATATATATATATATATATATATATATATATATATATATATATATATTTATATATATATATATATATATATATATATATATATATATATATATATATATATACTTTGTTTTAGCATTTACTTTTATACATTTCTATATTCCATTATTTTTAACATTTATTTCATATATACTCTGTAATAATACATCGCTTTTTTTTCGCGTAAATAGGATTCACCCACATTTCCCGCCTTCATCGATATCGCCTGTGCCTGATACGACGATTGAATCAAAGGTGATATTTGCAAAGCGAAACATTTTTCATTAGAATAATTAAAAAAAACCGTTCCCAAGAACCATTTCGCCTACTACGAATCCAGACGAATACTTCGGAAATCGTGCGATGCATATCGTCCATATTATTAAAAAAATGTTCTCTGGAAATAGGCATAATGTACAATAAACGAAAGCAGTGCTCTACAGGAATAGCTAGAAAATGAGATTGTACTTTCTGGAATTTTCATTCACCCAGAGGATACTTTTTTAGCAGCCAAAATATACTTCATGTGCGATAATCAAGTAGACATGGTAATTTCAACCAATAAAAAATACGTGTAAGTAGCCTTCTGAACTGGTTGCAATCTTTTGTAGAACCTAACGCACAAATCGGGAAACCGACCATGTGAACTATACTGTACAAAAGATTCGAACAAGAGGCTTGTGATCATATATACCTATAGAGAACTTTTATCAGCTCTTAGCAGTCGTAGTACCACGTGTGGAAAACTTCTCTGATTAAAAAAAAACCTAATGATGGAATTTAATTTGTAGGTAAATATTTTTTTCCTATCTATAGCTTCCTAAGTTTTTATTGCAGGTGATGTTCAGTTCAGGATCTAACTTGTATCAAAGAAACGACGGATTTTCATCTACATTACAGAGAAACGTTAATTTCCCTTTAATTATTTAATTTTACCATTGATTCGGCCGTTACTTGATGAAGATCCATAGTAATTTCATAAACTACACCTTTCTATCTGATTTCACAAACTTTATTTTCAAAAAATGTATCACATGTTTCGCTATCACAGTATCTTTTTCGCAATAATTGACAATACTACAAGTTAATTGCATTATGTACTCTGATTTTTATATCCTCCACATCATTATGAGTCAGAGATACCTACAAAGGTACTTCTTCGATCATAATTACTTATAGCATGTACCTAACTTTAATATACCTATGGTACATACTCAAATTATAATTACCTATCTAAATCATATTATATCAATTCTAACTGAATAGGTAATACAATTTCCAAATAATTAAGCATTACACCTTTATTTTCAATGTGTAACATTTCAAAATCTGTGTTAAAGATATGATTTTCTTCTGAAAGATGATTTGAATATGTTGAACTTGTTTTCTCATTTACATAGCGCATATAATGTTCTTGGATGCGATTCTTGAATGTTTTGCCAGTTTGAACAATATGTAACTAACCTTTCCTTTTCTATATGCAGTTTAAATATCTTATTTATTAAAAAATGAAGTCACTTTTTCTGTTCTATTCTATTAAATGAGCTTTAAATCCGTTGTTCACTGCATTTTGCTCGATAATATTGAGTTCTTTGCCTGGTTCGGTGATCCAAAATATTTTAAAAAAGCGGTTTTTTCAATTGGTTGGGAAAGGGATCAAAAATGTTCGTAGATAAACAATTTAGTTTTATGCCAACGTTTTGGACTTTATTAAATCCATCATCAGAGCTCTATAATAAAATAATTTAATGAGTGAACAGTATATGCCAATATACATTAGTTGCAGTTAATTTTATAAACGACGTTTGATTGCATATTTATCGGAGTTTTTGTTTTTTGTTTCGAAAATAATCTTTTACCTACAGTGTTAGCATTTGCAAACGCAGTTTTGATGTGTTCATTATTTAGAACTGATTCACGTTTTTCAGAAAGCTGTAGATAAGGAATTTTGAAATATTTTGAATTGGTAATTTCCAGTGTAGGTTGTCTATTTTCATTTATAATTTTTTTCACCAATGAAACTCAGTATCAGAAATTATGAGTTCTCTTGATTTTAAGTTCCTAATGATATTAATTATATTGTTAAAACTGTGTTGTGAAAAATAATTAATAAACCTATCTGAAAAAGTAGTTTTGTGGTACCAGTCGACTTTTAAAATTTGGTTAGGTGTTCTCGATATCTTAGTGTCTAAGAAGGCTAGAGAATTGTCTTTTTCCAATACTGCTGTAAATTTCAAATTTGGGTGGAAGCTTTGAAAAACATCAATAATTTCCATTTTTTTATTCTTGGGTATTGAAATTAAAATGTCATCAACGTATCTTTTGAAAAACGGAACTGAAAAAGACAATTGTTCTAGGCTACGTTGTTGGAGTTCAGGCATCACTAGATCTGCACATATAGGTGACATACAGTTTCCCATTCCTAGTCTGGATATTTGTTTATAAAAAACTCCGTCGTAGTTAAAATAGTTCGACTTAATGCATAATTCAAATACTTTTATAAATTCATCTAGAGGTAAACTAGTGAATTCTGAAATTTTGGCCATCTTTTAATAAAACAATTATTATTATAAGTTCCCACTAACAGTGTAGTTAGTAGAATTTGATGACGACCACTTCGACAATTAAGGATATTTCTGTCAATTCTTATTCATCCATACTAAATTTGATAAAGGGGAAGACCGTCAATTGAAAAATTTATCAAGAATGCGCACTTCAGATATATTAGAAACTGATGAATGTTGACTTGAGAGATACGATTCTATGTGTAATTATCTGACTTCTACTATCAGAATCACCATCTGAGAACGCATTAAGATAACTTTTTGACAACAGAGGTTTTCTCAGTCAGCCTGGTAAAATGACCAGTACACAGCCTATTCAAGTTTTTTGGGAGCCAACATCATTGTCAAAAGGTAACCATTTAACAACTTCCAACATCAAACATGCTGTTACAAACGAAGGTTTTACGAGATCGCACTGCATCGATATAGATGAAGGTGTTGATACATTAACTTCATTTCTCCGATAAGCAGAAATGATTATTGACCGCATATCACAACAAGCCACGTCATTTGTATGGACTACATAAGATTGAAGAAGTATTTCTCTTAGTTCCATGAATTCCGCGATTATTAAGAATTCTGGAAATAAAATGTATTAGTTACAGTGCTGCCTGGTATTGGATCATGAGTGCATGAGATCATGAGTTTTTGAGCCCTAATATGTAGTTTGCTGCTGGCAGTAAAAGTTGCAGTCGGGGACAAAACGTGGTCGAGTTCGAAGCTTGGTTTACAAACAAACCGCCATTGGAACCCTCGTTTTCCATCGAGTTTTGCTGTCAGAGACCCTTAAGTGAATAAGAGTAGGCATACGGTTGTTTTTAATAGTTCCTCAAGTAAATTGTCAAACACTTGTCACATTAAACAATGTAATCAATAATATTATAATAAAATTAGTCTAGATCGACAATAATAATAAATGGAGGAATTCTTCCATTATTTTTATTGTATACATGTATTCTGATTGTTGCAAGAGAAATCAGCGCCAGAGCCTACGGCACGAACTACCGTACAGAAATAGTCATTAGTTATGCTTTATTGAAACGAATCAATTGAAAGTATTTCAAACGGTTATAATTAAACGATTAAAAAATAGATTTATCTCTTCCTGTACTTGTAACAGGATATCGACTGCTGGATATCGAATGCGGTTCGGCAGGAAGTGACTATTATTTTATTTCGAACATGAATCCAGTTCACTATTTACTCATGAAGTAATGATAATAAATTAAAATTAGATGATTTCATGAATATAATTTTTGAAACATTTCATATTAATTATTTTTATGTGTTTCATAAATATGTCACAATATTTTAAAATAAGCTTGAAGGAAAAGCAAAAAGACGTTATATGGATCGTTCGTTGTCTCATCATCATTGATAACGTCTACCGCAGCTGTAGACGAAACGCCACGTCCAATAAACCCGAAAATAATTTCGACACAAGTATGTCCAGCCTTTTGATTTTCAATTTTCATAAATAATAATAAACATTTTCCCCGTTTTCTTGGTAAATTTAAATCATTTCTCAAACTATATCACACGTCTACAACAAAAACAGTATGTGAGTAAATTATCACATTTTTATTCTCGCTTCAAATAAATATGGGCAAATTCATTTGTTTGATTTTGGTTGTTATATTCAACAGAAGTACTTCTCTCACATACCACGGACCCATTTTCGACATCATTATGTTTATCATTTTTCATTAGTTATTTTGACTAATGATAATGACTAAAGTTATTTCGCGGTCATTGGTCGATTTAATTTTTTTCAGAAAAAACTTATTTATCCCGTGAAAAATGAGAAGAATTTTCGAAAAGAAAAGTCATCGATTTCATTTCAGTTGATTACGAAAAATTAAGAATAACATTCCGGTAACAAGCAGTTTTTGGTCTTTCGTTCATTTTAATTTTTTGCACATTTTATTCTTTATTTTATTTTTATTTAACAAATAGCGTGGTTATATTTTTAAAATTCAAATTCATCATCAATTTTTTGTATTTTTAAGTTTTTCAAATAACACAGCCGAATATTTCAGTTGTGGTTTCATAATATTTTTGACATTTCATTCATATTGCCTAGTTTTTCTTTTTGAACGGTTTATTTCGCTTGCCCTGTTTGTGTGTTTGTTCATTTATTTGTTTGGGTCAAATTCAGTAATTGAAGTTTGACCCCCTTTTCATGTTGACAGATTGATCTGATAACATATTTAGTTTTGATGACAATACAATTTGATGAATTCTGTATCATTATAAATCCAAGATGGCCGCAGCTACAAAATCACTGATTACAATTTTTTTTTTACAACTACCTCAATATGACAGGGCTTGACTAGTACTATAGTAGTGTAGTAAACTGTGAAAGAAAGGCAAATCCAATATAATATGTACAAAAAAACTTTATCAACTCTGAATCGGAATACAAGGATGGATTCTCCCATCAATGTCAAGATTTTGTATCGTGTCGAGGAATATGTGGCGTTAGGGTGGATAAAAATTGAAAACTGAAAACTTGAGAATAAAATAAGTAAAAAAAAAGTTTTTTGTGCTGAACGGCTTCATTGAAGAAAAATTATGAAGATAATGTACTAAAAAACAAAAAAAATATTCAGAAGATCCTAGGTAGCAGTCATCACACCAGATTCCTCAGCAATCTACGGTATTGATCAGATAAACAAAAATCGTTGAGCGTAGCGTAATCTGAGTAAATATATAAATACTACGCCTTTCTCACTATTTTTTGTTTCGTAGCAGAGCCTTTTTTTTGAGTGTTCATTGTACAAAGAATCAAACAACTTTTTCTGTCATCTCGACAGGAGTTAAATACGATCCGATACGCGTTTATCACGTTATCTCTTATTGCCTTTCCCTTACTATTTTTTGTTTCGTCGTAACTTCCTTATTTTTCGAATTTCATAGTACAAGGAATTGAATAATTATTTCTGCCATCCTGACAAAACGACCCGAGTGTTTCTTTCCTCCATCATTCTTCAGGTTTTTTTTCGAGATATTTTTTTCCACTGGCAGCAATATGTTTTTCAGATATTGAAGAAATGGAATTTTTTTTTCTGTCTGTACAGAACGATCCGATATAAATATTTGTTATTTGAAATATCTCTTTCAAAATTTATCGACAATTGTGCTTCATTTTAAAAACATATTTCGAGTACTAAATCTAACGAGTATCTAATAGTAACCAAGACAATGAAAAAAAATCTGTTTTTATTTCTTTCATCCCCTAATGGATATCGAACTATTTGAGATTAAGCAAACAATATGTTACAATCAACAATCATAATTCGGGAATAAGAGATATTGATCTTGGTGTGCCGCAGGGCTTAGTTTTAGGCCCAGTATTGTTTATCCTATATATATATATATATATAAATGATTTGAGTAATTTATCGATACCAGCATCACTCACTCTATATTCAGATGATACGTCTGTAATCATATCAGATAAATCCAATGTTGCCTTGACGGATAAATATAACATCGTTTTCATAGAGTACATATACTTCATAGCTGTTCCTAAATGTGGAAAAAACAAAATCAATGAGGTTTCATAACCGTCAAAAATCATGTGAAGAAATTACATTCAGCTCAGATGGCTCTTCTACACACCAAATCTTTCCAGTGATATTATTGTGTAACAAATTATGCCTGAACTGGAAAAATCACTCTCAGTCACTGATTTCCAAAATGTATTCATTATCATATCATAGGAAGGTGATAAGCATTAATCAACTTTTTGCGTTGTATTATGCACAAGTTGACAGTAGATTGGGATATGGTATATGTCTATGGGGCTCAACTGTATTCATTGTTCAAAAGTGTGTTCAGTGGTCACTGCGTGACTGCGCTTCTCAGTCCGTACAAGTTGCAGAAATGTTTTTCAGAACTATAAAATTTTAACAGTTCCTTCGTTAGTCATTTCTGAACTCTCTGTATACTTATTCGAGAATAAAGACTATATTCAGTACCAACGAGAACGTACATCAACACAATACCAGATCTAAAAATCACCTTGATATACTTTTCAATGAATACTGTGTATTTTTCAACTCTCCTCTATCTATGACACCCAGAGTATTCAATAAATTGACAGGCTATATTAAAGAAAGTAAAAGTACAAATCAATAAGCAAATACGTGAATATTTACTGGAAAAATGTATAGTGTTGAAGACTTTATGTTATGAAACTGTATTGTCCTGTTTTTGAATTTTTTGAATATTTCATTACTTGGTACATTGTAAACTATTTTCAGAAGCATTGGTCCAGACTATGAATTCTGAATCTGAAGTCTTTCACTTGTATGTTCTGAATTTCAAACTTTTTCAATTACATTTCTATTTTTTATCTACTCTAATGAATCTGAAGCCGCCCCTAACCAGTACGCCGGCCGACTCATGGAACAAACCCATGACATCACCGCGAAAGAATGCAGTCGGGAATCGCCGGTAAAATTGTAGTACCGAACCGACTACAGATTTCTAGAAAGGACTGTTACCGATATAAGCCCGTCTTCCCGACCCAAGAGGGCAGTTCAGAAAGTGAATCGAGCGGCTTAACAGGAAATTCAAATAGTGAAAATACATTGAACGTTAGTTGCTAAGTGTTGTAATAAATAAATTAGTTTGTGATAAGTGAAATATTGTTGTAAATAAATTTGTTCAAGACAAATTACATTTGAGGCAGTACATTTGAGTTGTACTTTGACTATTCATATATGTTCTCTACTGGAAAATAAAGATCTTATCTTATCTTACCTCAAATTCTTTTAAAACCTTAAATCTTTTTGTCTGTCACTTATAATATTTCATCGAAAAAGTCAATAATAATCTTGCGATATTATTGAGATAACAGCAAATATTTTCTTTTTTTTTCGTTATTCTCCTTCACTACTTTAAAATGATTAGAGTAATATGTATTCGGTGCATCATTCTCGGCATCATTACATACAAAACTTGCTAAAAATGTAGTGATAGCAATAGCAAGAAAAACTAGCCACGCATACGTTGCTAGTTTTTCTTTTCTGGAAATTGTTCTTGTGTGTCTGCTTAGATTGGGGGAGAGTTTTGTAATTTTACTGTCAATGTAATGAAATTCATTCTAACAGTTTCAACGTAGTGATGTGAAAAACATATGTGTTATGTTAAAAACTGTTTTTATTGAAAATAAAAATATCAATTTTTGGAAGTTGAAATATATACTAAAATCACCATTCACAATAACAAAATTATGGTTATTTTTATCAGTAGGATATCAATACAAAAACCATTATTTATCAATATGTTTCAGGCGATATCTCAAAAGTTGTTCATCATTATTTGCTAGTTCCTTCCGTGTCGGACATTCCTAATTTAGTAGCCTTATAGATTCCAAACAATTAATTTGAATCGTAAAATGTTGAGAATGCAATTAAAAATTATTCCTGAAAAAATTCGTAAACACTAACCTTCTTGTCGATTTCCATCGATCTTCTATATCCACTATATCCGGGTCGATTGGCTATATAGCTGTTGGCTGCATACAATCCCGTGTAGGGCTTCGGTAACCCAAATAGTCTTGGTGACTGTTGAGGACCCGGACTGGGATTAGGACTAGCGTCGATTTTCTCCACAGGCATTTCCCTTTCAACAGTCAACCTGACGAATCTCTCTAACCCAGTAAGCATACTCACAGCTTGTTCATGAAGAACTCCTGTGAGATCAACACCGTTTATAGACACTACTCTGTCGCCGACGGCAAGTTTGCCATCCTTATCTGCAACTCCTCCATCAGTGATTCGAGAAATATAAATTGCATCAGAATCGGCCTTAAACGGTTGCGACCCTTTTCCTCCAGCAATACTGAAACCCAGTCCTCTAGAGTCCCTAATCAACGTAGTGTGGATTAGGACTTTCTGGAAAGCGATGTCGTCCTCTAACGGAGGGGGTAACGGTGGAGGAGTGATATGCTTGATGGAGGTATTGGCCGGAGATTCACTTCTGTTGATACAATTCACTACCGAGGCGGTTTTCGGTATTACATTATTCGGAGGGCGAACTAGTCTGGTGACTTCTCGTGTAACCTCAAGGATCAACACGGCGCCTGAAGCTTTCAACACTTCTACTGCGTCGTAGTGACTCACAGAAGTAACGTTTACGCCATTAACTGTGATTACTTTATCGCCGACTTTGAGACCGGCCAGATCCGCGGGGCCGTTCTCAGTGATTCGAGATATGAATATCCCTTCGTCATCGCCTTTGAAGGGAGTTGATCCGTGGCCGCCCGCTATAGAAAGGCCCAATCCGCTTTGAGAACGTTCAATATGAATTTCGTACTTCTCTTCTCGGAGTTCCACAGCTGCGTCAGAGTCTCCTGCTGTAAGTAGATAAATAAAGGATGTTAAGGCGAAGTTTGGGATGCAGGGAGCTAATACACAAGTGGTTTGCTTTGTGAAATCTTGTACTGATCTACTAAGCTTACTTTTTCTGGGTTGCTCTGGCTATGAAGTGATAAAAAAGCAGATATTATTTTAAACATTTCTAAGTCAGCTGAATGAATCTTATTGAAGCGTGTCTTGAACGAATACAGTATTGTTGTTGAAAAACTAATCGTGATAACAATAGTTTTTGGAAATCATTTTAATGAAAATGTTCTTAGACTTACTGATTTTTGAGCAATGCATATGTTTTAAATCAAGAAATATCCCTATAAAGAAATGAAGATGTACCTAACGATGAATAAAAAACATTGTCTTATATGATATAAATTGAATTGAAATACCTGAAAGAATCTTGTTAGTATCCACAATCGTCTTCGGGTGATAACTGATTGTGGATAATCGAAACGTCGTGAAGAAACTTGGAATCTTTTAGTTTTTAATTTTCATTTCTTGTTAATAATTTTTCAATTTTCATCTCGTGTTAATAGTTCAATTTTTTTTAAATTTTTTGATTGTTGCTTGTATTTTTTTCAGTGTAATTTCAGTTTTATTGCTTGATATAATTGTTTTTTTTTTCAGCTAATCTTTTTAATTTTTAACAGATTCTTTCAGGTATTTCAAATCAATTTATATCATATTAGACAACGGAAGTCCGAACTAATGAAATGCACCACGAAACATTGTCAACTACCTTCAAACAAACGCTTTTTATATATTGTATTGCCAGTATATATTCAGGTTGCTAGCGTCTATTTTGATAAGCAGCCACTAATGTCCACAGTGCCGATTCTGTTAGTATAAACTGTATACTAACTTATACTATGAAGTAAAGGTGAAATAAAAAAAACGTGTTCGTCTCGGGACGCCCTACCGAAGTGATAAACTAACCTAATGAATATTACTGGAGTTTTTTCCCAACACCAAATTATTATTTTTAACACCTCGACACGTGTTTCGATCACCAAGTGATCATCTTTAATGATGATCACTTGGTGATCATCATCATGATTTTACAGTCCTACAAGAGTTGACTGAGCAATACATGGATCGACAGATTGAGTTCTTTGAAGTTGACCAATTCAATTAGAATAGAAAATATTTTGTTTTTCGATTAGTCAACATATACTCCAAAAGAAACGTGTACCGCCAAAATTGTCGGTACTGGGTGAAAAAAAAAATCATTCGACGAGGGAACTCCACACCAAGAAACTATAAGAAATTAATTTCTGGGCTGGTATAATAAGAACTGTTGTGGGCCCATTTTTTTAAGAGAAATGTAAATGAGGCAAATTATCTTGACTTGTTACAAAATTAGTTGATTCAATCTTTGATGGACTTATTTTCCGGCAGAATACATTCTCATTTACTAGAGGAATTGACATGATTTCAACAAAATAGTGCAACCGTCCATTTTGAAGTGAACGTCCGACAATAATTGAATATAACTTTCTCAAATAGATTGATTGGTAGAAACAGAGCGGTCAAATGACCAGAGAGATCACCGGTTCCTACACTATTGGACTTTTTCTTGTGAAGACATGTGAGAAATGAAGCGTGCCAAACTAAAATAGATAAATTGAATATACGCATAAGTTAAGCTATAAGATCCATTACATAAAAAATGAGAGTAAAGTGAGAAATTCTTTTTAAATAATAGGCTTATAAGTACTTGGTTCTCACTTTGAGCATTTGCTCAATTAATATTGAAATAGAGGCTAATTTCATTATGAAGTATATTCCAATAAAAAATTAAGTCTTGTCCTATTTCGGATTGATAAATAATTGATATGTGCCACAGATTTTTTTACTCTCCAACGATGTAATCACAAGACCAACGTTTCCATTCAAAAAGGTTATCTATCGATCACGTTACTAGCCGAAGTCAAGTGATGGTTAGTCTAAAAAAAGTATGTAGTATAAAATGACCCCCATAAATATAGATAGAATAGAACACAATGTATCCAAGATAAGGAGAGCCAGAAAATGTTGGCAAAACGGGTAATTCATAACTGGTGAATCTTAATTCATAACTGGTGAATCTTCTTCCGGTTCATATTGAAAAGTATAATTGGTGGTGGTTTCTCGGAGACGAAACGTCGGGTTGAAGATCCCTAATCATCATCTCATACAGCTTGAAAATTGAAAATGAGGAAGTGACTTTGTTTTTTGATAAACGTCGAGAAAAAATCAAAACTAGACGGGCGAATTTCGATTCTTTTCAAATGAACCCTAAAATGGGCAATTTTTTTCTAATTAAACCAACTTAGTATATCTTACGATTTTCAATTTTTCCACACTGGTCCTCCTTATCTGCCAACATTATATATTAAAAGTATAATATGGCACTTTTTTGTAAATTTCTGTTTTATTTTTATATTTAGATACTTTTTTTGTATATTTGTACTGTTAAAAACATTTATTAATGGTTAGCGAGAACACCCTAACAAAATGAGCAATTCCTTTTCACGATTTTCAAAAACTAAAACCTTCATTTTCCCAGCTACCCATCTAGCAGTGTTGAATTTGTCACATAGTCACAGAACAAGTTTCAGCCTCATCTGCTATTTATAGAATACGATTTACATATTAAACAGGTTATGATACGTTCGTTCATTTTTGAAAGCAACTTCATTCTTTACGAATACCCGAACAATAACGGAATAGAAATCATTAATAATTGCCATTGACAATATTACTTGATCATGTATACACATTTATATCGATAAAATCGGTAATTCCATATATAAAAATGACATCATGCCTACACATACAGAACACGGCGTTCGACATACGTTTAGCCATTGTTTTATTGATTGTTTATATTTTACGAGGTTTTCAATATTGACATTGGAGTAGTCACATAAATCATCCGAAGCAATATATTTGAAAAAAATTTGAACTACAAAATAAATCATTCAATAGGATACTAGAGACGAATGAAAAAAAATCTTAGTAGTGCACTATTTGTATTCAAACTTATAAATATATTCATTCATTGTAATTAACATAATACTTAAACTT
Organism: Leptinotarsa decemlineata; assembly: GCF_025532065.1. Taxonomy (NCBI): domain Eukaryota; kingdom Metazoa; phylum Arthropoda; class Insecta; order Coleoptera; family Chrysomelidae; genus Leptinotarsa; species Leptinotarsa decemlineata. The sequence goes on from NW_027412574.1 coordinate 2,084,015, forward strand.
TTACATTCCCATATTAGGTAGGTATTCGCCCTCGCCAGCAAATATTTTATCGTAGAAGTAATTAATTACATTGGCGAAATAGATTATTGCTGAATCGTCTGTTGGTTCCTCATAATTGAATGTTGAAAATATATTAATATTTATTTTGAATTTATCACTGTCATGGTATGGAAAATATGAACTTATTGAATATTTTGAGATGTACTAAATATCGTTATCTGTGAAGATAATGGTTCGCTCAAAAAATAAGCAGACTAACTTTGCGTGGGGTGTGAAGTTAGCGGCCACTTTACACTAATGTTCAAATGTGGTGTGATTTTTTTGTCGATATTGATACAAATGAAACATGTAGGACCCTATCCACTCACGAACGGATTTTTTATGAACTATCACTATTCTGGTCGTAACAAATAGAAACGGTTACCTATTAGAAGGAATAGCGGAGGTGAAAATGTTCTGGCTGCTTCGACCCGTTTATAAAAGTTCGTGAAATGATAAAATTCTGGCCCTGAATTAATATTGATAAATAATATTCACAAATTACTGACATTTTGAAATTTTGGAGTTATAATAATTACTAATGAATGAAATACATATCGGTGTCTTTCAATATTTCCATTCTTTTGAGATACGAAACCGAAGATTATAAATATATTATTTTCTGCAAATGAGTATCATTTGAACGTATTCAAAAGATCCAATTACCTTGAAAATTTTTTGCCAAAAAAATTATCCTATCAAATTTGTCTATTTCTAGTCATGTGTGTCGAAATAACCAATGAAACCATCATTACACTGATAACTACCCATGGATAGTTTTCACGGGTAGTTATCACTTATGTCATGACATTGCTAAGCAACCAACACAATAAAGTTGGGAAAGAAAGTTTTTGGCTTTCTACTACTCCATCTGATACAAAAAAATGGATGAGAGAATCTTCCAAAGAAAGGAATGATTAATCAATTTGAAAATAAGTAACTCTATACATGGATGTGTAGATTATGCAAAGAAGTAACTTTCAGACACAAACTGAAAGAAAGTCCTCCTGAAACAGCTACTTTTATATAAACATTGAATTACACGAGAGAAAAAATTCTTTCGAAACAAATACTTCTATATGAACACTGAATTATACAGAAGATACTTTTCTCTACTCAGTTTGTATTTCAAACATTTGTTGTGGAATAAGAATCAGATATCATTCACATGAGTTCTACTTTGAATGAATGGTAATAAATTGTACTCACATGGAACACTGTCACCCTAACTGGTATACACGTGTTTCGCCTTAAGACACTTGCCCTAAGGCTCTTCAGTACCAAACTGTATAGAGTTACTTATTTTCAAATTGATTAATCATTCCTTTCTTTGGAAGATTCTCTAATCCATTTTTTTGTATCAGATGGAGTAGTAGAAAGCCAAAAACTTTCTTTCCCAAAAAATTAATCACTCCTGAAAAAATATAACCCTTTCAAATCACAATAAAGTTGTTTGACATTTCAGTAATTCAATTTATTTTGAAAATGTCACTTCCTCGCTTTGGTGTTCAAAATGAAGTAACCGAGGCAAATACAGCAAGATCAACGGAATATCATTATACGAATTGTTCTTTTAATAACTGTGTGTTCAATAAATAATTTTGTTCGAATTGCAAAAAATTTTCTCACCGAATATCCCTCGAACATTGATAAATAACTCATAATTTTATCACAACTTCCTCAAGCACGTTATTTTAGGTAACATCCCTCCGCCTTTGGCGTCGGGATGTTACCAAATAACGTGCTTTCGAAAACTGTGATAAAATTATTTCGTTAGTTATTAATGTCCTTGGGATATTATAGCTGAAAAAATGAATTCATTCGTTATGAATATTTTTAAAATTTTACACCATTTTATTCATCCAAAATGAGTCGTCGCTTTCAATATTTTGAACTAACATTCATAAGGGAGCTCAAACAATGAAATAGTTCGACGCACGTGTGTGACGTAAAGTTAGTTTTGGATTAGGTAATCTTAACTATTGTGCAACAGCAACAGCTGTGATTTTCATCTGAAGAAGCAAATTTTATGTTGTTATTTTTTCAATTGCTTCTAATGGATGTCCTTTCTAGATTGTTTTTGGCCATTTCACTTTGTTAACTTTAGACTCCTGTTAATAAAAACATTCTAACCGAAAAATAAAATTTTTCTCATCAATGCATATTTCACAACTTTTAAAGCGAACTCTTATTAAAATTGTTTTGAAGGCAGAGATGCGTGATCAACTCTGTATTTTGTGTTGTCATTTTCTAGAAATCATAAATAGGCACCTACAGTTATTGTTTTATTTCATTTTTGCATGATATTTTCTTCCTCCCTGAAGTTCCATAAAACATTTCCACTCTATCTTCTTCCAATTGAAGATGTGAGCGGGTAAAATGGTTACATAGCATTTTTGTAGGAAAAAGGATGTATGTATAGTTTGAATATTGCCCTCTATTATACCTAAGTATGTGTTGAAGTGGCCAACTCTCGAACACTATTGTGGGATCTTCACTCAACAGTTTACAAAACCGCGGTACGCGTTATACTACAAAATAATTTTCCCGTTGAGTGAAAATCTCAAAATAAAGTGTTGTTTGAATTTATGTACACAATAATATTGCGAATAATTAAACCTTTAATGTTTATGTAAATAAAGCTGCAAATATTGAAATTTTAGTTTCATTTCTCTCAAAACCAAGAATGTTACATAACTTCTCTTTCCACTCACCCCTTCAAAGATAAAACATACAGGAAGGTCCATATTTTCAACAACACATACTATAATAAACTTATACATTTCACATTAGTAGGTGAAATAATTAGCGAATTCAAAAGAAACATCATCAAGAAGAAACATAAATCCAATGAAAAATGCAGAATTATGAACTGCAATCAGCAGTGGAAAATAAAAAAAACACTCCTTTTGGAAAAGAGCAGCTGTATTGCGAAATAATGTAAGTAAGGTAGCAATATTGAAATTTAATTATTTTCATCCTTACAAACTCAAATTCATCTATATTTTGAAACCAGGGGATCTTGAGAAAAGGTTTGGATTTTGTGATCAATATTCATTCATAACCAATGTATGGTGTGGAATTCGGAATATATACAATTTTTGCGAACTTTGATAGACTAAAAACATGTTATCAATGAGATGAAAAAAGTACCAGAGAAGTTCATGAGTACCTGCAGAATCTATTTCAGGGGAGAGAAAGTATTCGGAGGTGTCTTAGCCCGCTATGTTTCCTGACATTATCCTATTAGATATTTTGATGGAGCTATACAAAAAGAAGATATATCTGTAAAGGGTTTTCAAAAAATTTGATTATTTGGACAAAGTAATCAAGGAAACCATTACTGATTTGTCCAAGCTTTCGGAAATGTAATAAATTGTTTCCATCATCAGGGGTGCTACAAAATTGTGGGTGTAAGTAATATTATGATATAAATGAATGGTTAGACTTACAACTTTATTGAGGATGTTTCTTACTATGTTTATGTAAAATATTGGGCACATAGAGTTAAATGAGCATTGATACAATACATTTTTAAAAATCGGGAAAGGATGTCTAATATTGGATAAAATATTTGATGAAAAACGTTACAGTTTAAAATAAAGAGGATAATGTCATATGTTGAAATTTCACAAATCGTTTCTATTGGTTAGGATTGACAGACAGTTGACATGACATATGTCAGTGGTTATAGTGATAAAAGTTGTTGCCAACTTCAAATTGTAAAGAATTCTTTGTAAATTTCTACCTGTGGGTAGATTTTAAAAGTGAAGTTAGGATAATAACCTTTGAATTAAATATATAAGTACATTATTCTATTGATGCTAGATTTGATAGATTCATTGAAATCACAATCACTTTCGTACGAGGTTATTCTGGAGCTCAAAGTTCTTGACGTTTGACCAACATAGTTTTTATTGCACGATTGACATGGAATACTATATACCACATTCGTTCGAGAAGTGAGGGGGGTTCATCTTTGACTCTGGTGTATAAAGTTCTAATTGTGAGAACTGCTTTGATGGTTATTTTAATATTCGGTAATTCGTTTAAAATTTTAGAGAGTTTGGGAGTGATCTCCCTAATGAAGTGTAAAGTAATATAAAAAACTTGAGTTGGAGCAATATTATTTTCTTCGTTTCCAATTATATTTGGGTTTGGTGGAGAAGTTGTAGTAAAGTAATGTCTGATATGGATGAGGACTTGAACAAAATATTTTTTAACATACTTGAAGGGTATGAGTTATCAAGAAACAGTTTAAGTAAAATATCATCAGTTATTAGTAATAATGTCTTTGCTAATAACTCTGCTCATAAAAAATTGAATAAAGATCCTACCAATTCTATTCAAACTGAAGCCAATACTTAAATAAAAAAACTAAAAGAATCAAATCAAATTGACGAAGTGATGAGAAGCTACAGTGGTATTTCCCCAAAGTTCTATGCTCTACCCAAGTTTCACAAACCAACACTTTCAGTAAGACCAATTGTAGCCTCGATAGGATATCTTACCGAAAGAATTGCTGCATTTTTAACTACTATCTTGACTAGGCATACGACTTTGACAACGAATACTACATAAAATTTTCATTCGAAGTAACAAATAAATTCAATAATACTACATTACCACCAAACTACATTCTAGCCAGTTTGGACGTGGTATCCCTATTCAGCAATGTATATGAGGAAGCATGCATAAGAGCAATCCACAAACAATGGAACAATAATAGTTTACATTGTATCCTTTCAGAAGAAAATTTCATTAACCTTATACAATTTTTATTTGATAACACTTATTTTTCATTCGACAACAAAATTTATAAAAAAACGTTTGAAAACCAATGAGTGCTTCAATTTCGCCAATCTTAGCTGCATACGTTATGGATGACCTATTAGACACAGTAATACCTGTCTTATCCTTTATACTTCATTTTATAAAAAAATACGTAAATGATATCATCATTTCACTGCCAATGGATTGTACTGAAGAGATTCTCGGCACACTAAACAGCTATGATCCCTACATTCAATTCACTGTGGAAGCAGAAGACACTGACCACTCCGTACCCTTTCTTGACACAAGGTTCATACGAACTACCAACAACAATATTCTTATCGATTGGTACGGAAGACCTTGTAGCTCAGGAAGATATATTAACTACTGTTCATATCACAAATACTCGATGAAAGTGAATCTAGTGAAACAAATGAAAAATAGAGTGTTGAAATTATCTGACATCCAATTTCACAAAAAAAATCTTGATATTTTACTTAAACTATTTCTTGATAACGCATACCCTTCAAGTATGTTGAAAAATATTTTGTTCAATTCCTCATCCATATCAGACATTACTACAACTTCTCCACCAAACCCAAATATAATTTGAAACAATGAAAATAATATTGCTCAAACTCAAGTTTTTATAGTACTTTACCCTTTATTAGGGAGATCACTCCCAAACTCTCTAGAATTTTCAACGAATTACCGAATATTAAAATAGCCACCAAAGCAGTTCTCACAATTAGAACTTTATACACCAGAGTCAAAGATAAATCCCCTCTCACTTCTCGAACGAATGTGGTATAACGAAAGTAAATGAAAGTAATTTGAAAACTAGAAAACTAGAATGCCATGAATTCATATTCAAGTTAATAATGCTAAAATAACATATTTCTATACTTGAAAATGAAAGGGTAGTAAACTCCCGCATGAATTGTTAATGTTTTATCACCTCTGTATGATAAAAGGTTTTGCTTCTAATTTGATATGCTTTATTTATCTATACATGATATGACGCAGACATTTTCTAACGAATCGATAATAAAATTTTCTAATTCTATATAGTATATTCCATATACCTATCATAATAGTAACAAATTTATATAACAAATTGTAAAATATTTTAACGTTCTAATATTTGAAACAACCCTAGTAACTATAAAACTGTCATCGTATGACAATTTTAGGTATTTCAACGTTAGGCTGAGGCCGCACTACGGTTTTTTGCCGCTAGCGGTAAACCGCCCAACCGCCTGAAACGCACACACCACGGTTAAAAACAGCGAAACTGGCCACGATTTTCAGTTTGAAGATGGATTTTAAGACAGCTGTATGTGTTGTTGTTCTAATACTACGAAGCAGTAAAAGAAAACGTCATCAAAAATTTTGCAAATATTGGGTCCATCCACTGACTAGCCGAAGATTGAAGAAAGGTATCTTTCATAAAGTATCAAAATCTGAGAAATGTTTCAACTACTAACGGAAGTGAGTAGCCAGTTTCGATAACATTTTGCAGATTGTACGTCCACACATTACCTAAATAAATACAACATTTCGCTTATGTATTTCACCAGAAGAGCGGTGACCTCTTCATAATGCTGTGCCGAATAATGACAGAACCACCCGCGGCAACCGCGGGCGGTTCTGTCCTAAAACTGCTGAAGAATTACATAATGACACAATTCATTCACGTTTACAAGTATGTACAACTGAAAAGTATTTTTTCAGAAATTGTTTAGAAATTATATTTATTTATTTTTCATAAATTACTAAACAACCGCAGATAGCGACATTATTTGAACACATTTCTAACCTAACCTCCGAAAGTAGGTACTACAAAATTTGAATAAAGGTAAATAAATAATAAACAGAATGATTTTGTCAGTTGCAACTGATTTTCAGAAGAAGTTATGTTAATACATGAAATGAAGAGTTTATGAATTATTTGAGAAAATGTCTGTAATTGATAATTTGACTTAGAGTAATAATATTTAATCAATGGAAGAAGTTGCCGCTGAAAAACAATAATATAAGATATACTAATAGGGCATTTTTGATGTTGTTGAGAAAATGAACGAAAACATTTCATTGGCATTTTGCCTCAAATCCCATAATTCATAAACGAAACGATGTGAAATAGGAAAATATTTTCCCAATAACATCCGAAACCAAACCTAACCTAACCTCACGACAATTTATGGGAAACATTGAAGAAATGAGAGTATTTCCTACTATTTCAGGAACAACTGAAAAAATCGACAACTATAATAGTTCGGTAATTATTTGAGGAAAATTGGATTCAACTCATAGACCAGAGAATCTAAATAGTTCTGTAACAAAATGACGTAATTTTGATCATAGCATTCACACGTCAAAAATCACCTCGATTACGGTGTTCAAGGAATTTTTATAGGATTCGCACGTTAAAGGTTAAGATCTCATTGATCCTGAACTCACACAAGTTTCGACTTCTGAACGTTATGGTACATATGGAGACATCTGCTGGTTAACGGAAAATAAATATTTAGAAACTGGAAGCGAAAAACGAAACGATAAACCTTGTAGCAATATTCATAATTTTCAAATAATTCGGATGCTCCATGTCAAAACACAGTAACTGACATGGGAATACCTTTGTATATACCGTGTTTGAACACATCATCCTTCACTTGTTTCAGAGATATAAGATAATCAAAAGACAGTCCTTTTTTCACCTTTTTTTTTAGGTATGGAGCAGCCGAATTCGTTTCCAATCATGGAATGGATTCGAATAATTTTAAATTATTAAACAAAATTACTCTTATTTGGTTTAAATTTTGTCGTGGCATTTACTTGTCAAAAAAATCAACTGTTTCGAGACTTGTTCTTCAACTTTCAAGTTCTATGATTTTCAAATTTGTTCCCATTGTTGTGAACTCCGTGAAATGAATACAAGGTTAAATCATGTGTACATTTTTCATCTACTACCTATTAGTCATGATGTCACAATATGCGTCATACGTTGTATACCACAAACGAAATCTAATCAAATTAAATAGTCATATGAACTCACATATTTTCAACGAAAGCACGCAACTTTCGACCATAATAATTGAACAATTCCAGGTGATTCACTTGTTTATGACTGCCGATTCACCTTGAAAAATACAAAGCAAAGAGCAACCAGAAAAATAAAACTTAGAATCACATGCCAAAGTACAAAAACAGAATATTTCGTTAGTATCAGCCCCCTAACCTGAATATTGGAGGATGGTGTTATTGTTGTTTCGAGGGGGTTCGACATGACGTTTCTTTGTTAGCGTAAATTTCGCGGAGTTATTCGACTTGGGCAACGTATCAGCTTTAATGATAAACTTGTTTCCACGAGATTTGACGCGAATTTTAGGCAGAGTGCTCATTTTTTCCGACGCGCACCTTCAAATCAACTGCCTTATCGATCGAAAACAAACCGTAAAACATCGTTATCAGCAAAAGTCTAGATAATCGCAGTAGGCGGATGGCAAAACAAAAGTAAAAGCGAAACACACGAGCTTCGAAGAACGATCGGATCTCACCTCGCGGTTGATCGGTCGAGGTAACACTGAGTGGAATATGCTCTAATGGTGAACGTAAAGATCTCTCGACAAACTGCCTTAAGTGCAGCACGTAATGTTGCCAGCGTTGAGAACAATTCTTGTACATGGAAGAACGGCCGAAGAACTCTTGGACTTTCTTCCTTTTAAAAAATTTGAATTTGAAAACACGATTTCTTGCAAGGAATGCCAGGACCACTTACTATGTAGATTTGAGGTACCGGATTAACGATGAAATATCATCCATTGATGGTAATGTAGTTTGGATATGAAAAAATGAAATGACATATTTGAGAAATCACAACTGAACATTACAGCTTTTTGTCTCGATTATTGCCATCAAAACGATGAAATAATGAAAAGGCTAGACCACCAAAATATGCTTCTACAGAAATCCTCAGGTTCAATTTGATATTATGACAACTAGAGTCTAACTGTACCGAAAATATGAAAATGAATATGTGAATCATATATAACTCGTGATACAATGAACAGATGAAAGAAACCGAAATGAAAAATAAATCGGCACACTTTACTTATTTACATAGTCTGGGCTTTAAGTTTAGATTCGTGTTGAATGGACATACTTTTAGTAAAATTAAGTGGTTAGGCTCATTCGATACGAATTGTATAGATCATTGTGAAAAAAAGTAAATTAGTTCATAAAAAATTCTAATATTTATAAACAATTAAAGACCCTAAAAAGCAGTGTTCGGTTTTATTTATAGTTCGTAAACTATAAATATTTTTGAATTTTGAAAAAAAGATTCTTGAAGAGGAGGAAATTTACTGAAAAAAAAGTTCCGACTCCCGAAACGCTATCTCAATTATTTATAATTTTAATTTAACGCTGAAAATAGCCGTCCGCGCGCCATTTTTAGGTTACGCGCACGGCCTCTAAGCGAGTACGTAACTTGAAAATATTTTTTTTAAGGTACTCACAGTAAACTTAAAGACATAATCTAAAAACCATAGCGAACTGATTCCCGTTGGAATTTTTCATTGAAGTTAATTTTTCAATAATCTAGACCAGGAGTCTTCAAACTACGGCCCGCGGGTTAAATCCGGTCCGCCAGAGTCATCAATCCGGCCCGCGACAGCCAATGATGAACTGTCATCAATCTGGCCCGCGACAACCAATGATTACCTAATTGTTGTTACTATTGCTGTGATAAGTTGAAGAAGAAAACACAGAATGATAATTACTCGGTTTTATTCACTTGCAAGGTAAAACTTAACGACAGAAATGATGACAAAGAAAACTTAACTTAAGTATCTAAGTTTAGACATATTAATAACTAACAAATAATTGAAATGAATCACAGTAAAACAAAAACACTAATGAGATTTATGTAATTGTGATTTTCCACCGACAATACTTTGTAGTTGTGGATCAATTTTACTTGTACCAATCATTAAAAGAGATTTAAGATGCTCATCGGTTAATTGAGATCTGTAAACATTCTTTGTGTACTTCATCTTTGAAAACGTTTTCTCACACAAGTAAGTAGTACCAAAAACAGAAAACAACCCACGAGCAAATTTATGCAAATTATCAAATTGTTCCAGTGGAAGAAGAGTCTTATAAAATTCTAACAAAGATGAATTTTAATATTTGTTCTTAAGCATATCACTGCACCGTAAATCAATAATTTCCATTTGGACTTCCGGAGCCAGGGTTTCAATGTCAGAATCAAAAGGATTTTGAAACAGCTTAATTTCATTCGCAATGACATCAAAATCTGAAAAACGATTATCAAAATTTATCTTCAAAGCACTCAAAGTTTTGATTGCAAAATTGACGGAAAATTCAGTCTCAGTAGTGTGGCTGAATATTTCACATGTTTCAAAATGTACGATTGAAATAGTATTATTTTCTGCCTGAAGGATTTGATATTGGTGTATAAATCAGGGAGAAGCTGATTTTCTTCTTGCAATCTCAAATTCAGTTCGTTCATATGATTTGTCAAATCGACATAGAAGGCTAACTTCCACGTCCATTCACTAACAATAACTAACAACTGATATGACTGGTTTTAGAACTTCAGGCATATTCAAACATTTTCCGCACAAGGACTGTTGATGAATGATACAATGTAAGACTAATGGTTTTGAACCACCATAATTTTCTACAGCCTTTGACACAAGTGCAACCACTCCTTTATTTTTACCATACATGTTTTTGCCTCCATCAGTTGTTATAGATTTCAAATTTCTCCATCGAAAGTTCTTTTTATTAATGGCATTTTCAACTCCCTTAAAAATATCTGCCCCAGTTGTCGTGCCGTGAATACTATCAATATCAAGAAGTTCTTCATACACTTCATAGCTTTTATCTACTCCGCGAATAAAAATCAACACCTGAGCAGTATCCGACACATCCGTTGACTCATCCAATGCTAGAGAAAACCACTCATGATGTCCATTTTTGTCAGACAGTTGAGATGATATATTTTCTGCGATGTCTTGCACCCTCCGAGACACGGTGTTTGCTGACAAACTGACTTTTAAATAAATTTACCTTTTCGGGGCATATTTCTTCGGCTACTGCAATCAAGTATTCTTTTATCATTTCTCCATCGGTGAATGGTTTGCCACGTTTTCCGATTTCAAGAGCCACACGAAAGCTGGCGCGAGTTGCAGACTCCTGTTCAGTATTTACTATGGTAAACAAAGATTGCTGCGATTTGAGTCCGCGTTTCAAAGCTTCAAATTTTTCCTTCCGCAAACTTCCTGTATACTTGAAGTAACCTTGAAGATGTTTCGATTCATAGTGTCGTTTAATGTTATAGTCTTTGACAACAGCTATGGTTTCATTACAAATTAAACATAGCGCCTTATTACTGGACTCAAACACAAAATACTGAAAGTTCCATTTTTCTTGGAACGTTCTGCATTCACTGTCAATTTTTCGCTTCTTTTCCATACTAACAAATCACACATAAAAACAATAAGTGAAATAAAAATACGTTTATTGACAGGTGTTACTTTATTTCACAATAGACAGTTTCGCTTCCTTCGCCTTTCCTACACAGACTAACTCGCAGTTGCGCCGCTAGCCTTTTTATATGCAATTATTACTGCCATCTCGAGGTGATCGGAATACACTAGCTAGAACCAGAACTTTCTCGAACCAACGCGGTAATTCCAAATATTTAATTACGCCTAATGCCACCTAGCGGGTAGCTGAAAAAGATAGTACATAGTACCACTACTAGCCACTAGATTTCGTTAAGTGTCACAATACACAATAATAATTGAAATGCAAAAAAGCGTAAGTTTACTTAGGCCACGCACTTTGCGACTATCCTAGTCTAGAAATATAGTTAAAGGCAAAAATTGGCCCTTGGAACAAACTGAAAAAATCTAGATTATTGAAAAATTACTTTTAATGAAAAAATCCGACGGGAATCAGTTCGCTATGGTTTTTAGATATATCATAAATTTTTAAAAATTTTCTATTTACTTCAAGTACCTTAAAAAAATTATTTTCAAGTTACGTTCTTGCTTAGAGGCCGTGCGCGCAACCTGAAAATGGCGCGCGGTTAGCTATTTTCAGCGTTAAATTAAAATTATAAATAATAGAGATACCGTGTCGGGAGTCGGAACTTTTTTTAAGTAAATGTCCTCCAGTCCAAGGATCTTTTTTTCAAAATTCAAAAATATTTCTAGTTTACGAACTATAAACATCAAAAACGAACACTGCTTTTTAGGGTCTTTAATTGTTTATAACTATTAGAATTTTTTATTAACTAATTTACTTTTTTTTCACAAAGATCTAGACAGTATTCCGGATCGAATGAGCCTAACCACTCAATTTAACTAAAAGTATGTCCATCAAACACGAATCTAAACTTATAGCCCAGACTGACATGACCTCACGAAAATAAGATAATAATCCTTCAATTCAAAATCCGCCTTGAATGCAAACACTTTATATATGATATTCAGAAATCTGGATATCTTTATTGAAACTTATTGGTGTCAAACAAATTCGAATCGAAACATTATTCCGAATGATAGCAATTTCATTGAAATTGAAAAAAATACAGTTAATGCATTTTAACGTAACAATGAAATACAATTGTGGAAAAATGCTGCCATATATCCGAACAATGTGTCTTTAATAATTATACTTTCAAACGAATGTATTTGTTGAAATTTCGCGTTATTCAGGTAATAAAAATTCATTAAGTTGATGTTTTGTTGGTATATTCACGCATTTAGCTGATAATAATTCAGGAATACCACTCGATCTAAAAGTTTCCTTCTGATAAATGTCCTTTTTTGTAAACTCAAACTTTTATATTTTTGGGCAATACCAATCGCGCAACCAGCAATAGACAAAACAACTCGTCTTACGGACTCAACGTTTTTATCATGCTGTTCGTTCTCACGGTATTGCTAAATAACAAACTTTGCGTTAAAAAATGTAAATTTATAGAAAAATTGATGAGGTCCTATATAATTTAACTACAGTATTACTATAGTATTACTACAGAAAACACCCGTTTGTTATTCAACCATCTTGTCCTACAAAATAGCTATTGATCATATGAGTGTTAAAAGTAGGGTTTTATTTTGTGAGTGAAAAAGTTTGCTAAACGAGCGTAAAGAGTTGAGCAATTTCACGAACAAAATAAAACACAAATATTATACAAAGTTTTTTGTACAACTGTCCTGTTCTCATAATATAGATAAATTCAATATTTCTATAAAAACACTTCATGTCAGTTAACTATTTTCATGTTATCGCATTTGGTGTGAAGTAATCGTGTCAAGTGACGGCGAATCACCTGGTTACCAATAGACGCTCACGCGTTTCATTTAAAGACATATTTGAAGTTCTTGCTGGTGTTTAATGTCTTGCAAAATGAAGAACAATAGTGAGGAATTGTGTGTTCCTGACGATATTGAAGAGGCTGCAAAAAGAGTTTCAATCGAATTGTTACCAAAAAAATCGGCTCAGCAGTACGACACCGTATATTCTAATTTTTTCAGCTGGTATAGACTTTAAAACGTCGAAGGAAATTTCAGCGAAACCGTCTTCTTAGCCTATTTAGAAGAGAAATCAAAAATATGGAACTCGTCAACTTTGTGGAGTAAGTTTTTAACGATAAAGTCGAGTGCGCTCGTTAAAAAGGTGTTAATACAAGCAAATATTTCAAGATAATAGCATTCTTGAAGCGTGAAAATGAAAGTTATAGGCCCAAATAATAAAAAACTCTTACGTTTGAACAAGTCCAGAGGTTTATAAATGCGGCTTCAGGTGAAAAATATTTGATGATAAAAGTTACTACTATTTTCGGAATATACGGAGCCTGTCGGAGTGAAGAGCTGTGCCATTTATTAATAAAAGATATTGAATAAATGGATAAATCATTGATTGTTCAAATCCCAAATACAAAAACGAAAATAGGTCATTCTTTTTGCATTGTTGGAAAAACATTGACTATTTTAATAAATACGTTGCATTCCGTCCTTCTGTTATCAATCATCAACGTTTTTTCTGAAATACACAAATTATAAATGCAGTGCCAACCCAGTTGGTATAAACACGTTTGGGAAAATGCCCTCTACCATTGCTGAATTTCTGAACCTCCCGGAACCAAAGGATATTCAGGTCACTGTTTCAGAAAGAGAATTAGAAGCAGAATCAGGAGCAAATATAACGGATATCAAGAAGAACGGAGGATGGAAGTCTACAACAGTACCTGAAGGTTACATCGATCAATCTACTTCTTATAAAAAGGCTATTGATGAAAGAATAATCCCAACAGCTAGCTTCAGCGAACAGCGTCGTCCTTCTCACTTCAAGAATTAAATGTTAATTCCCATGAAATTGTCAACTCAGATAGTTCAAATATATTACAAGGCTCTTTAACATCGCAAGGTATTAATATCACCAGTTCTTCCAATTGTACTTTTCATATCAATGTTCATATTGTTCATAAGAAAACTTCTTTGAAACTTGAATAATTATGTTTTGTTTATTGCTATTTGGTCGAAAAAAAATCATGTTAATACTTTTAACAGTAGTGTTGAAAATATTTTTAACACGCTACTTTGTAAACATCATCTCTTGACAACTATTAAAAATGTCACTTTTAATGACATTTGTACAAAAATTCATTTTGAAATTCAAGAACTTCAACAGAGAGACATCAATTATATAAAATGGTTGGGAAAACAGAAAACATTTTTCGTAAATTTTGCAAAGACTGCACAAAGCATACCAATAAAAAACAACACTTTCAGTTGCTAATACCGTAAAAAAAAATTGATGTGAATTAAAAAGAAAAAAATACCATGAATCGTGTATAAACCATCAGAACGATCAAATTTCCACTGCAAGACTAAATAATGTAATCACAAATCAAATATGATTTACATGTAACAATTATATTTTGAATCATATTTGCACGTCTAGAACACTCATGATTGGATTACCTTATGCAAAAATAATATTGAACTAAATGAAAGTATGTAGTTTAGCACAACATTATGTAAAAACACTGCATCACCCAAACCGAAAGAAAAGTATTTTCAAGAAGAATATTTCAAGTTGAAATCAATATAGTTGCCCTCACTATTGCTATATCGGAAATGGCAAGACTTACAAGGTTACCTAAATTAGACAATAGTTATTACAGGGGATATGAAAACATTTTTTTCAATCATGACTGCTAATAGTCAAAATTAAAATTGCCGGATTTACCTTGTTGTTTGTTTGAAATTTGCTGTTGAAGGTTTGTTAAACTGGTTTTAAGCGATTTTCCACGCGACGGTTCGTTCATTGGATTCCATCAACGTTCTTTTTAATGGACATCTATTTTAGTAGTCACTATTCTCCTTGGAGAAAAATATCAGAGTCAGGTCATACAAAGCCCCGTTGGAGATGTCCCAAAAAATTTGAGATTTATATTCCTCATATCTAGAAATCGAAAACGGATCGACTCCAACTGACTCTTGGAAAGTTGCAAGTAGATGTGAATATCCATTCATTTTTGTAAAGTGTTTATAAATCAAGTATTACCTCAAATTCGGCAGTGTATCAAAATACAGTATTTTTCTACATTTCCGTTCCAAAAAACATCATAAAATTATGTTACTGAAAAATTAGACATGCACGAGGTTTGTTCAAAAATTAGGGTGAATTTTCATTTTTTGCTTGGCATTAGCATTTTTTATTTCACGGCTTACTACGAAAACGATTTCTCAACAATTATAGGTTTTTTTAAATATTAGAAATAAGCATTCATGCTTCACGAAAATTTATTTTGAACACTACTTGTATACTACAATAAAAAGAAAGAAATGCATCAACTTTCAAATCTAACTGCAAATTTTTCAGGCATATCAAGACAGAATAATTAGGTTCCATTAATTTAAATGGGCATTATTTTTTAATATTGGTGTAGTGACATATCTAAATAATTTCCGCCAGCTAAGGAGGTTCATTTATTTTACCCAATAGATTCAAATGTGCGTGGTGATCACGCATCTATCATTGTTTGGGTTAGTTTGTTTATTGGTTGGACAGAGTTTAGATAAGCGCTCACTCCCTGCTCTAGAGGTGATCGATATGTGCAGGTTATAACCCGTTTTTTTGGGATATTATTTCAATTCCAGCAAACTTTGCAGTTTGCTTTTTAGTTACAGATTCGAACCACTCTGAGCAAATAGACAAATCCCTCCGTATTTAATGCTTTTTCTGCAATGAAAAGATATAAGGCTGAAATTTGCAATTTGCACTTGTTACTTTTGTTTCATTAACCCAAATTTCAGAGACCAATCTAAGGCTAATATCAGTTTCTACAAAAATGCTTCAACTTATTACTAATATTCTGAATGGTAATATAAAAAACATCTTCAATTCTGATTTTAGATTTCATGTCACAATCATTCTAGTAGAGTTGGAATTTGGTGCATTATTTATTTCTAAGGACTCAACAGTTAAGCCTCTTGCGATTGCCTTAGATATGAAAATATGACTCCATTATTTTTCTTCCCTGGACGTAATGCGATTGATATCATGTAGTGTTAGGAATTACACGTTAAAAGGTAAGACCTCGTTGATCTTTAGCTCGCACAAGTTTCGACTTCAGAGGGTTGTCGTTCGTAGGGGTGCGACAGCTGGTTAACTGAAAACATATTTCAAACAGATATTTAAACAGTTCACAGGCTAAGGATTCATGTTGGATAAAAGATGTACTGTTTGTGATACTATTTGATACTGCTAACTTTCCGTTAGTACCTCCCACTTTTTGTTGTTATGAAGTACCAGATGGCCCCACACAGAAATAACTTTCTCTTTTATATTAGATATTTCAATTTTCTCAGGTAGTTGTTGTATTTAAAGATACAGTTCCACCGTGATGGTGGGGCTATTATTAGTATTCAATTTCTACGTGCATGGTTGTGTGGAACTCTGACTGTAAATGACTACACTGCTTTCCATCGTTTCGTATTTGAATGCATTTCTGTTTCTGGGTTATTATTGACATATAATTTCTTCTCTCGCTAGTATTACCTTTGATATAACTTTGTTTCAATAGATTCATTTTTGACCGTTCAGCCTTTTTTCAGTTTATAAACTCCATTTGGTGCACTCATTGTTTGAAAGTAGAATTCGTTTTTTTTTCTTTATGTTACTTCTTTCAAAAACAGCTCATTTTTCGCGTCTTTCATTTCCATACTTTCTTCCGGCTCACTTATTGCCTATTTCAAAAAACTCTGCTCGATATCAGGAGGATTATCTACAATACATCAATACT
Source organism: Leptinotarsa decemlineata (assembly GCF_025532065.1). NCBI lineage: Eukaryota > Metazoa > Arthropoda > Insecta > Coleoptera > Chrysomelidae > Leptinotarsa > Leptinotarsa decemlineata. Next base: position 2,101,182 of record NW_027412574.1, read on the forward strand.
TTTTTTATTGGAATTTTCAATTATAGAAATATATAAAAAAAGAAAATAATACAAATTATGAAACAAAAACAAAAATTAATTGATGCTCCGTATCGACTTGATTGATTCCAGTGGCGCATTGACCGGAAAAACCTGCAGCACCTCATCATCTGAAGACCTTGATCTGCAAATGTCCTCTCTTTCATATAATAAAATGTAGGGTATCTCCAGAGGCTATAATACATTCAAAATATTGCCAAAATATTTAGTGACACGACTACTATCGTCAAACTTAAACCAGTCCGTTTCGTAATAATTATCAGATTCAACGCCAGAACCAAAGTGAACAATGACTGCATGAAGATTATAATAGTGGTCTGCTAGATTGAAATGTTCATCTATTTAGAACAAACTATTAGAAAGTCTCTCGACGCGCGTTTTGCTAACCAAGTTAGCATCATTAGGAGATGGAACAGTTTTGTCTAATTTAATCAACATTTTGAGTGTTACCATTTTCGATACAGTAATAGTGGAATCTGCTAAAATTAATGGTATATTGAAAGTAATGTTTTATTTACTATTTTTACTGTGAGTTCACTCTTGTCGTTATACTTAACGAAAAAATCAAGTAAAAAAAGCTGCATATGACAACATAAATGCGAATAGTATACAAAATAAAGGAACACATACCTTGACTGGAGGAGCAGCTTTGTTCCCCTGCTGACTCGGGCGGTGAAGATACGCTGGTTTTATCACTTTCTTCCTCTTTTCTTTTCAGGGCCTGAAATGGGCAATTCGAGTGGTTGATTTATTGCATTCATTTGATGAACATAGGAACAAACGACAACAATGAACAGGCAAACAGCAAGCAAATGTATAGCAAATATAATTATTAACATACTCAATTTGTGGTGAAATTAACAGATAGTCCGGGACTATCAAACTTCTGCTACCTACTACTATTACTAGATTATTTATTGTGAAAGAATATAATTCTGGAACCATCAATGGCATGATCAAACACATTTTTTAATTTTTATGTTTATTATAAAATGATCAACAAAAAGTTTATTACTTCTTTATTATATATATATATATATATATATATATATATATATATATATATATATATATATATATATATATATATATATATATATATAAGGGTGGTTTTTCGGGGATTCGGTCTGTGTTGAAGTAAATACTACTCTTTTTAGCTGCCCGAGCTTTCGCTAATGTTTACTAGCTTTATCGAGGGCTGTAATATAAAAATGGACATAATAAGTATACATATAAAACATATAACAAAAAAACAGTAACATATCTTTGCTATGTGAGGATTATTACTTTATGAATGTTATTTTGAGAGAACTCTTGAACATGAGAATGACATTTTTGACGTTGAATGATGTGTAATAGTTTTTGTTATAATTTTTTGATGTCGTTTATCATGGTGATTTATATTGTTCAAATATTACAGAATGTATTCAGGTTTTTTTTGTTTATGAAAATGAATAAATTGACAACCTCAGCAAAATTTATTCATTTTTATCAACAAAAAAAAACCTGAATACATTCTGTAATATTTAAACTGGAGTGGCCAGCAAAGTCACCAGATTTGAATCCGTTATATTTTTATAGAGTCAGTGAATGATGACCTATATCAATAGAGTATTGATAACTGCCGCGAAATTATAACAAACAGCTGCCAAAGTCTGAAAGCTCTTTGAAAAAAATGTTCATCACTGTATCGAGCAAGAGACCAACACATGTTAAAGTGAAAATTCATTAAGTAAGAAAGTGGGCAGCTGAAACTATAGTGACTTGGATCGGATTGGATATTGTCGTGACTGTGAATAAAACAGTGCGACGCGACGGTATTACGGTACTACGGGTTGGAACTTCATTATTGGAATTCTAGATGACGTTGAAGTAGCTAGATTTTGAGATTTTTTTTAGAAACAATTTTTTGATCTTATATAAAAAATATTTTTTTTGATAAAAAGTATTCTATGTTAATTCTAATTCCTCCAAGAACATGTGTACAAAATTTCATGATGATCAGTTGAGTAGTTTTCACGTGAAACCGTAACAAAAAAAACTCACATTTGCATTTATATTATTAGTAGAGATTTATATATGTAGGTTTCACTAAGTATAACTACCATTCGTTTTGAGAAAAAAAAATCTCCCTTTGTTGTTTATAGGTTATAGTATTCAACGAAAGTCATTTTTTGTGGAGGAAAAAATCAGTTTTTATCGACCTTTTTTTTGGGTAATTGTTACCTTCCACAATCTGAAAAAATTTTTAGTTTACCCCGATAAGTTACTGCGTAAAAATCAAAGTATTTTTCACAAAGAAAAATCTTCTATTTATCAGTAACTTGTCGTATTTAACAATTTTGCCTATCAAAAAATTATTAAGAAATAATACTTATCTTTTACGTTTCGGAGGCCAAAATCTGCCTCCGTCTTCAGAAATGGATAAAAATTCGTATATATATGCGTATATATTCGAATTTTTATCCATTTCTGAAGACGAAGGCTGATTCTGGCCTCCGAAACGTAAAAGATAAGTATTATTTCTTAATAATTTTTTGATAGGCAAAATTGTTAAATACGACAAGTTACTGATAAATTGAAGATTTTTCTTTGTGAAAAATACTTTGATTTTTACGCAGTAACTTATCGGGGTAAACTAAAAAGTTTGCCCTTTTACACTTGAATAAAGTTCTCCATTATAATTTTTATATTTTTTCAGATTGTGGAAGGTAACAATTACCCAGGTCGATAAAAACAGGTTATAGTAATTTCGAAAATTTCATTAAAAAAGTAGGAGAAATGAATTTCATAATTTTCTTATTCTGGAATGATATAACTTACCTGTTACAGTTAATTACCGAACTTTTTTTTCTATCCCGAGGATTTATTTTATATTTTCAGCTGGTGAGTTTAAAGAGTAGTTAATGGAGACCTCAAGATTAGATATAGGTCAGATTACTCTCAAGACATCATACTATAAATAACTATGCAAATTCTGATAGTTTTGAGTTTCGATATATGCAGATAATCTGAATTATTTAATAAGGTGATCTCCAGTTAGAAGCGATCGTCCTTCAAAATCTCTCCAACTATTCGAGTTAGATGATATAAAAGAACACTTTTCATTCAAAATTTCAGTACTCAGTTCAACTTTGTAGAAATGAGAGTGTTTTTGGTAAGTAGCAAAACGATATTTTTAAGAATAAATATTACTACTGAAGCAATTCGAAAGAGTCCTATTTACTGAATTTTCAATCTATATATATGATATCATTATTCAAAATTGACTATATGCTCTCTTTGAAAAAGAGAATATTTTAAATGTATTTTTGGGAGAAAATTGTGCAGCATACATTTTTTGACACAAAATCATTTTCGAACAGTACGGGCTTTCAAAAATGTATCTTTTGGTCTCCAGCTCCATGTAAAATCTTGAAAATGAAACTCATTCGAGGCGAAAATTTACGTATTATATCCGAAAAGTTTCCCCATTTACACAATCACCAACTGATCCTAACAATTTCTCGCACGGAAAGATGGCCATTTCTGAGTTTTCCTTTAATTTTGATTTATTAGTAGTCCAATATTATTGGTCTTCAATTATTTTTGGAATACTGAAAATCAAAGTTCATTCACTGAAGTTAAAAATATATATAAATAAAACATCATATTGATTTTTGTAGTGTTTGGCTCTTCTTGCTGTGTCAGCAGTAAATGCTGCTGGAAAAACAAAAACTGGACTGGATAAGTCATCGGAGAAACCGAAACGCAGTCTTGTTTTCCATGATGGTGGATTAGGAGGGATTAGCGCATATGGCGGCATTGGAGGCATTAGCGGAATAAGTGGACTTAGCGGACTTGGCGGAATATCTGAATGTAAGTATCATGCTATAAATTATTTAAAGGCGTTTTTGATTCAATAACCTTCTCAATACAATTCTCTATATAATTCTCTTCACGAAATCAACAGGCCAGTCCAACTTTAGCGATTTAATGATAAATTTTTGGAAATATTTCATGATGAGAACATACTCTTTTATCTTCATCAAACGCAGCCCTTTCAAAAAATGAGGCGTATACTAAAATTATATTCATAAACTTGAAGTGAATGATATTATTATTTTTATTTACAGCATCTTATGGACTCAGAGGTGCTTCCAGCTACGGAATTGGTAGCGCTTCCGCCTACGGACTTGGTAGTGCTTCCGCCTACGGACTTGGTAGCGCTTCCACCTACGGACTTGGTAGCGCTTCCGCCTACGGACTTGGTAGCGCTTCCGCCTACGGACTTGGTAGCGCTTCCGTCTACGGACTTGGTGGCGCCTCCGCCTACAGATTAGGTGGTGCTTCGGGTTACGGATTAGGTGGCGTATCCGGCTACGGAGTCGGTGCAGCTCTTGCATCAAGCTATGGATTGGGAGCCGCTTCTTACCAACAACATCCAATTCCTCATTCACATGAATACCGCCAAGTATCTCAACACGTACCAATAAGAGTACCCCAACCATACCCTGTAACAGTTACCAAATCTGTACCTGTGCCACATCCTGTACCCGTAGAAGTACCAAGGCCTTATTCGGTGCCTGTTCAAGTGAGAGTTCCAGTAGAAGTACCCAGACCATACGAGGTTAAAGTACCAAGACCTGTAGCAGTTCCAGTCCAAGTTAGGGTTCCCGTAGAAGTTCCTAGGCCATATCCAGTTGAGGTTTCCAAACCAGTACCAGTTGAAGTAGAAAGACGAGTAGTTGTTAAAGTGAGCTGCATTCTCATTTTTATATGTATATAGAACATCAGTCTGAAACTTCATGCCTTTTTTTTTCAGGTTCCAGTTTCTGTGCCCGTCTCAGTGCCACAACCCTACACAGTCCAAGTACCAACACCCGTACAAGTGAGAGTACCCACCCCAGTATACGTAAAAGAACGCAAATATGTTCACACTTACAAGAATATTGACCATGGGGTGGTAAAGAACGGTGCAGTCAGTGGTGGATTAGCTAGTGGTGGATTAGTTAGTGGTGGATTCGTCAGTGGTGGATTAGTCGGCGGTGGACTGGGAAGCAGTGAATTAATCAGTAGTGGATTATCTAGCAGTGGATTGGTGAGCGACGGAGTGGTCAGTGATGGATTGGTCAGTGGTGGATTATACAATGGTAATTTGCCTGGTGGCATATCAGCCTACAGCGAAGGGATTAGAGGTGGATGGCATTCCGGTCCTCTGAATTCATACAGCCATGGAAATTATCACAGCGAGTCTTGGAAATAGAGACGTTTTATAAATAATTTGCGACAAAATTAATATTAAGCGTTGAAAAATCAAGTTAAAGTTGGAAGTGATAATGAAAGATCAATCCGATAGTTTTTTTATGGATTATTAATTATTTCACATCAAACAAGTAACTTTTTTCGTATTCAATAAAGAGTATTTATTTCTATATTGTGTTAAAAATTATCTGACAGAAACGAGAAAAATGTTGAATTTTTGAATTCAATCAAATTGACTTTAATTTATATGAATTACATTGTGAGTAGTAGCATACACAAAATAGGCGGTTGAGAACATACTGTAGCTGATGGATTTGAACAATGTTCAAAGCTCCTTGGTACGGTGTTGAAAGACGGGGAGAAAATGAATTTTTTCTAGATATCTCGAAAATTACAGAAAATTAAAACTTCCTATATTTGTCCAAGGTAATGACACATAATATCGTTATTTTATTACAAATAGATATTGACAATACAAAATCAATGGTGTACAAATGGGGTTTTTCATTTGTCAAATAGTGACCAATACCGAGGAAAATAGACTAATCCAATATGCTACACTAGAAACCCACCCCGGCTCCGCACGGGTGCAATTCTGATATTCAACATAAATTCATCCACTAGAAATTTAAGGGCATGGGGAAACAGTGACGAAAAGGTAACTTTATTTTATGAACGCGCCTTTTTCCGCCGCGGCTGGCGCCCAGTTGGAATATTTAAAAATCCTTCTTTATTGCACATCTACAACATAAAACGAACCTACATACAAAATTTCGGTCTCCGAAAATATATCAGTACGGATAAACAGTGATGAAAAGATAATTTTCATATGTAAACGCCCCCCTTTTATCCCCAGTGGGGGGCGCCCCAGTGGGGGGAGCCCCAGTTGGAATATTCAAAAACCCTTTATCATTGCATATCTGCAACATAACACGAACCTCCTTACAGAATTTGAGCCTCTGAAAATATATGGTACGAAGAAACAGCGATGAAGAGTGATTTTCATATTCAAACGCGTCCCTTTTACCCCCATGAGGGGCCCCAGTTAGGATATATGAAAATCCTTTCTTAGTGCGCATATAAGACCCAAATACCAAGTTTTGGCTTCCTAGTACTTACCATTACGAAGAAACAGAGATGAATGAGTGGTAGGCGAGTGACTTTCGCATTTATAAGAATAGAAGATATATAGGGAAAAGTAATTTATTCTTTTTCCTCAAACAATAATAATTCATACGGAACGACTCAATTCAATATATCCCTAATTGACTTCCAAATTACTCAATATTTTCCGAGATATCACAGATATCATAATGTCCATAAGAAACAACAAAACGATTTCTGCCCTATACTCTAAAATTAAAACTCTCCTTGTTAAATCTAATCGTTAAATGAATAAAATTTTGAATATAGAATTCACTTCCAATACGCGTTTCACTAAAATAGCTTTTTCAATTAGGCTGTACTATAGACTACTTACAATGCATTATACAGGGCTTTTCATGATGAGCGTTAATTAGCCGTTTCTGGCAAACTATTCAACGGATCAACCTGAAAATTCCACAGTATGCATAAGTCAATATGACCTACACGCCTAAAATATTTTAGACGAAGCGGCGTTGTCGCTTCTACTATAAAGTAGCGGCTTCTTTGATTTTTCAAATGGAACACCCCGTATATAATATCATATTATGATTCATTATCACTTTGTCAACAAATTCATATACTATTTCTCTATACCTATCTATTACCGTTTAGAAGATATAAAGTAATTTGGATATTTTTTTTACCAAACATGAACTTTTATAAATGCTGATAATCTTGAACTCTCTTGCACTAAAATGATCAAATTTGAAATGGAGTGGAGTGATATTATGAGGATCTTCACTCCGAGTCATATTTTTATTTGTCTCATACAGGGTCTTCAAAAACTGCAGATACTTTGATCTCATGAAAAAATGAGTGGAACTCAATTTTTTCAAATGGAACACCCTGTATATTTCAACATTTTTGAGCTCTACATCCAATTTTAGATTAACTTTGTTCAGATAATACTATTTCTATTTTGAACCGTTTTCGAGATAAACTGTTTCAAACGGAAATTGACATGGTTTTCTTGTTCATCACTTATTTTTGTAAAACAGATTTCGTTTGATGTTTCTCAATTAGTCACAGATAATACAATGAAAAGATAATTATTAAAATACTCCTCAACCATCGAATGAAACTTCTCTTCAAACGATAGTTTTATTAACGCTGAAACACCAACTGAAAATAATAAACCCATAAATTAATGAGTTAATTTAATCGTCAGTGTATTTCAGAATATGTTCAATCACATCTCCACCTCTACTTAAACAAACATGTAATCTCTTCAAAAGATTGTCGTGTAGCGCTTCTGATCTAGTCTGGAGTCAAACTATTGAAAGCAGTTGTAACTCTCGATTTCATATCTTCCATTGTTGTTATTGGAGTAGAGTAAACCATATTTTTAATGGAACCCCACACGAAATAATCTAATGGATTGCCATCTGGTGTTCTAGGAGGGTAACGAAAAGGTCCATTATTACCAATCCATCTGTCTTCGAAGATTTCGGTTAAAGCTTCGCTGACTGAATGAGAATTATGGGGTGGAGCACCATCCATTTGGTACCATACACGTTCTCTTCCTGGTCTATTATTTAAAATCATTTGAATTCCATTCCTCAGTAAATCTTCATATTTTGATGCATTCAAATTATCATCATAAAACTCGATATAAAAAATTGACTCATTCTTTATGGCACAAAATACATTGAATTGCCATCTTTCTTGAAAACCCCTTTGGCGGACAACATGGGGATTTTCTAGCGCCCAATAATGACTGTTGTGTCTATTGAAAACTCCATTTTTTGTGAACCTGGCCTCATCTGTCCATATGATATTGTCAAGGAAATGTTCATCCTCTTGAGTCTTGACAAGTAACCATTCAAAGAATTCCACTCTACGAGGTAAATCAGTCTCTTTCAAATGTTGGACACAGTAGAACTTATAGGGATGCCATTTATGCTTATTAAGAATTCGACAAATTGTCACGTAGGGTATACCTATCTCCCTTTCAGCCTCGTGCAGAGAAGCATTTGGAAGTGCATGAAAGTATCCCATCATTCCGTCCAAAAATCATTCTTACGAATGATTTTTGGACGGATGGTTCCATTCAACCTACAGTTTTTTAGTAGTCAATTTATCACATTATTATTCGGCTTCGGAAGTTGTGGATATCTTTCATGAAATACTCGGCATGTTCTACTTGCAATTCTATTGCACTCAGCATAAATTATTAATAAATTCAAGAAATCTTCATTACTGTAACATAATCTTGACATTATTCTATTATAATTGGTAGCTATCACAATCAGTCAAAACCACCAACGAAAGTCTGATGTTAAACAATTGGTTTATTTATTTTTCCAAAGCACACTATTGAAAAATATTAATGTGTACTGTTGTACGTTAGAGACCAATACCTCAATGTATACAAATTGTAACTTTTTCTAAGGTAGGTAAATACCAATTTCGAATTGACTGATCTGAGACAGTTGAAAAACTGGATCAAAAAGAAATATTACTAAGTATAAAAAAATGTTGAATATCTAAAATAAGTGATGAATTCAAAAAAACGAGCAAGAAAACCACGTCAGTTTCCGTTTGAAACAGTTTATCTCGAAAACGGTTCAAAATAGAAATAGTATTATCCGAACAAAGTTAATCTAAAATTGGATGTTGAACTATTCAGGGTGTTCCATTTGAAAAAATTGAGTTCCACTAATTTTCTCATGAGATCAAAGTATCTGCATTTTTTGAAGACCCTGTATGAGGCAAATGAAAATATGACTCGGAGTGAAGATCCTCATAGTATCACTCCACTCCATTTCAAATTTAATCATTTTAGTGCAAGAGAGTTCAAGATTATCAGCATTTATAAAAGTTCATGTTTGGTAAAAAAATATCGAAATTGATTTATATCTTCTAAACGGTAATAGATAGGTATAGGGAAATAGTATATGAATTTGTTGACAAAGTGATAATCAATCATAATATGATATATACGGGGTGTTCCATTTGAAAAATCAAAGAAACCGCTACTTTATAGTAGAAGCGAAAACGCCGCTTCGTCTGAAATATTTTAGGCGTGTAGGTCATATTGATTTATGCATACTGTGAAATTTTCAGGTTGATCCGTTAAACAGTTTGTCAGAAACGGCTAATTAACGCTCATCATGGAAAGCCCTGTATACAAATTATCAACCTTAATTAATAGAGATTACTAATTGGTCAACAGGTAGTTATAAGAACAGGTATACACCCGGTACAAAGCACGTAAAAATTATTGTTACTAATGATTCAACTAATTCTAGGGAATTTTTTCATAAAAATTAATTTAAGAGTGAGAGATTGACCTCTTGTCGGTCGTTTAATAGGAAATTTGGTTGTTAACGTTTACTAACTTCCAGGGGTTCCAGGAAGTTTAATTTATTTCCTTTAATTTTTTGTATTTAGTAGATTTTATGTCGAAGTCGTGGTTGTTTTCTAACGAATGGCATGCATTGGTTGAAATGGTTTTCTTGAATTCAAAATACATTTTTGAGTTCGGAGATTCTTGTTTCAATTATCTACCTGTTCTTCCAATGTAAACTTTTGGACACGAGCCATATTTCATCTTGTTGGCACCAAATTTATTGTCCTTGTCGATGTTGGATTTGTTGTTTTTCATATGTCTACTAAGGTGTTATCATTTTTGTATGCTATATTGATCTTCTGTTCAGTAAATAGTTTATTTATCTCTTCTGAGGCCTTGCCTGTATATGTGTATGTGTTTTGTATTGTTTATATTATCTTTGATCTGAGGGTATACTTCTTCATAATGGCTTGTCTGAATAGTTTTTTGCCAAGGTTCTGATGATTCATGTCCGGATTGAAGTTGTTATTTGCTTTCATATGTTTTATTACATTCAGTTCTTTATTTAAATTCTCTCTTAACATAGCAATACTAATGAGTCCGTCGATCATGCTGTGGTATGCTGTATGCATACCACAACAGACGAAATGCATATATTTCGTCTGTTGGAACACTTTTTAATACAGTTAATTGTATGATGTTCAATATAAAGGGTTTTACAAAAATCACGACACGTGTTTCGTTATACAATAGCTTTCTCAAGCGTAAAATAATAAGTTACTTCTAAATATTTTATACTCTAACAACATATTACCTACTTGTATGCCTACTTTCTAATGAATAAATATACCTGAAAGGGTCAGGTATAAATTCATTAACTATATAAATAAATTAAATTTCTGAAAGTACCGTAATTATATTTGATTTTTCTTATCTGGTAATAAACAGATTCAATAATGGAGAATTATTCAGTTCAATTTGATCGTTCATAATATATTGAGAGATATGAGACGGAATCGGCCGATACTTGATGAAAATCCATAACTTTTTTTGGAATACGTTAGATATTGAGAGTTTTCAAATTTGTTTATTTCCATACTCTCCAACAGGTTAAGTTTTAAACCTTTCTTCAGGAAATATAGGGGCTTGAATTCATGGTTGTACTCATGCCCCTTCTGTGATTAAATGAGTGGCATATGTGGAATTAATTTTTCCATTCTGGAAACTATTTCTGTGTTCCTTTATGCGGGCTTTGAACGTTCTTTCAGTTTGACCTATATAAAACATCGGACATGACCCACATGATAATTTATACACTCCCGATTTTTCTGAAACTGAACTTTTATCTTTGTTATTCCTAATGTGCATGCCTAAGTTATTCTTAGTTTTGAAAGCAATATTTACACCTTTGTTGTGCAGAAAATTTTAAATATTCGTATTTGTTTTATTATGTTTAGTTCTTTATTGAAATTCGCATCTGACATGGAAATATTTATCAATCTGTGGATCATACTGTTGAATGCTGCTACTTACTTTGTGCTGATACCGGTGGATGGACGAATTATGAATAATATCTGTGCTGAATTACGATAAATTGAAAAATCATGTTTGTTGTTAACTTTCGTTATTGTCAAGTCCAACAAAATTTTATAGAGTCGTCCTTTTCCATCTCCATAGTGAATGTGATAGAAGGGTGGAGAAAATTGATAAAATTCAAGAACTTGAAGTCAATTGTTCCCGTGAAAAATACCAGGATATTATCTACATATCTGTACCAATCAATACACCAAACTTCTCACCAGTGGATTATTGTGTATTTTTCTCTCCAATTCATCCATAAAAATTTCTGCCAGAATGGACTAAGTGGGTTTCCCATTATGAGACCTTCGCAGGACAAGTAAAGAATTTCATTGAATTGGAAGTAATTCTGTGACAAACAAACGGTAAGCAAGTCTATTATTTCTTGTTTCAATACAGGATTGACAGACCTTTCGTCCAATAGATTATCAACAAGAGTAATCGTTTCATTCGGAGGAATACTGGGAAACAGATTCTTTACATCGAATGAAATCAATTTGGCATTATCCGGGAGGGTAATATCTTGAATTTCATTGATCAAATGGTATAAATTCTTCAAACTGAATTTTGATTTGAAATTGGTGTGGTTTTGAATAATTGCGATGAGTTTTTCAGATATTTAAACTGAAGGAGCTGTGACAAAAAAACTACCGCTCTAATCGGGTAGTTATCTTTGTGTAATTTAATCAATGAATAAAGTTTAGGTAGTTGTGGGTTCATGACTAACGATCTGAATTTTTCTGTTTCATCCACGACACAATGAATATTTTTCAATGTTTCCTTGACTTATTTCTGATATAAATGGGTAGGGTCGTTACTGAATGTTTTTTAGGATATGCATACGAAATGAAGATCAAGATTCGCAGCGTTTTCTGTGGAGGGGAAGAGATACAGACGGACCTATCCTTACCAAATGAAATCCATGATTTTCGGAGCAATATGTTCTCCAAGCTCTGCGATCTACGTCCTTCGTGAAAATGCCAAAAAACATGGAAAGAAATATACAGAAGCAGTGAAAGCTATTGAAAAATATCATTACATGGATGATTTCTTAGACAGTTTTGAAAACGAAGCAGAAGCCATTTAAATTGTTCACGGAGTCATAAACATCCATAATCAAGGCAAATTCAGAATGATAAACTGGGTCAGCAAATTTTAGTCATATCCTGACAGATATAAGTGCTGAAATACTATCCAAAAGTATTACCGATACTGGAAAGTTACCCACGCCTGAAAGAACTTTAGGTTTAATATGAAATACAAAAGATGATCTTCTCAGTTTTCCTGATACATTTTTGAAAAAACATGAGAAAATAATTGTAACTGATAATCTTCCCACGAAAAGAGAACTATTGAAAGTGGTAATGTCAGTTTATGATCCACTTGGCCTGTTAGCAGCTTCCACTATACAAGCCAGAATTTTGATGCAGGAAGTATGGTCACATAAAATTGCATGGGATGATAAAATCACTCCTGATCTATTTGGAAAATGGAAATCTTGGCTATCTGCAGTGTATAAAATAAAAAATTTGAGAATTCCTCGATGGGGTGGATTCAGCAGTTCTATTGTTGAAATTTAACTACAGACTTTCACAGATGGCAGTGAAAAAGGATATGTTGCTGTGACATATTTTCGAATGAAAGACTCCAGTGATCAGATCAAAACGTCTTTGGTAATGGCTAGGTCAAGAGTCACTTCCTTGAAACTCATGACAGTACCTTGAATTGAACTTCAAGCGCAGCTCTTCTTGGATCAAGATTGGCTAAAACTATCGAAAATGCCCACAGCATAAAAATAGATATAAAATTCTTCTGGACTGATTCTTAAATAGTTTTGAGTTGGATCAAGTCGCATCCAAGGAAATATAAGACTTTTGTTGCCAACAGAATTGAGGAAATTTCTTAAAATACGAATCCTGATGAATGCCATCGGCTATCCACAAAGTTCAATGTAGCAGATGAAGCGACTAGGGGTCTCTGGAACATTGATAACTTTCAGAATTGGTTTGAAGGTCCTCAGTTCTTAACTTTAGAAGAGATTAAATGGACTCATGTTGAAGAAAAGATAGAAGATGGTACAGAAGTAGAAAAAAAGAAGAATTTTGTTTTTGTTATCAACAAGAGGTATGAAGAAATTATCAATTTTTCTAGATTTTCGAATTATTTACGACTTGTCAGATTGGTCGCTTGGGTGATAAGATTCTCATGAACAAGAAAATTGGTCTACCAACTCCTCAGATTTTTTCAAGTGAGCTAACGGTTGAAGAATTTGAAAAGGCTGAACTTGAAATTATTAGGCAATTACAAATGAGTGTTTCTTCGAAGATATTGAGATACTCAATCATATGAAGAATCCTAGATAACAAAGTCGTCTTCGAAATTAAGCGGACGATTGGATGAAGCACAACACCTAGATATCAATATGAGACGGCCAATTGTTCTGGATTCAAGAAACTGGATGACCATGTTATTGATAAGACATTATCATAAACTGAATCATCATCAGGGAAGAGAACAAATCATAAACCATTTAAGGGAAATATTTTGGATAATCAACGTTAGATCAGCATTATATGTAAGAAGAAAAACGCCAGGGTTGAAACTCAGTAGACTAATTCCAGATTTTAGGACAGTACAACAATGCAGACCATTCTTGATTACAGGCATGGATTATTTTGGCCCAATGACAGTAACAATTAGTAGAAGAAAGGAAAAGAGATACGGGATTATCTTCACATGTATGTCAATGAGGGCAATTCATCTAGAGCTGGCTTCTTCCCTAACTACAGATTCTGCCATCAGAAATATACTCTGATAATGGATGAAACCTCTGCGGAGCTGAAAAAGGAATGAAACAACCCATCAAAGAACTAGATTCAAACCGAATTCAACAGTTTTGCTGTATTCGTTATATAAAATGGTTCAAGAATCCTTCAGCAGCAAGTCATATGGGAGGAATATGGGAAAGAATGATTAAATCTGTTAAAAGTGCCTTGAAAGTGATTCTTACCCAACAGAGCCCAAAAGAAGAGATTTTGCATACTCTTATAGTTGAAATTGAGTATACAGTGAACAGCCATCCCTTAATGTATGTGTCTTCTGATCATCAAGATGCGGAAGCTTTGACACCCAATCACTTCCATATTGGAAAGTACAATGAAGCGAATCCACTAGGTATTTCAGTTGATACAAATTCACATCTTAGAAAACAATGGCGAGTGGCATAAAGATATGTGGACCTTTTCTGGAAACAGTGGATACGAGAATATGTACCCTCGCTGATAAAGAGAAGCAAGTGGCAGTTCAATAGCAGCGATGTTGCAGAAGGGGACATCGTCATTATTGCGGATGATAGTTTTTCCAGAAACTCATGGCCAAGAGGAAAAGTTACGCGAATTTCCCCCATCAATGCAATATCTGTATCAATTCCCAAAACTTCTAAAATTGTCGAATTTATGTTGGGTTTAATATTGTAATTGAGACCTTTTTCCAATAGACGAGTTTCATGTTCTGTGAAACTAGTGCTCGTAAGATTGAGAAATTTGTCAAAAAACTTATGTTACGAAAATAGTTCACTGTTTTTGGTCTTTTCCTTTTTCTTCGGAGGTCTGATCATAATTAAAACATCTAATTTCTTTATTTATGTATAATACCAATAACTTTATCACGAATATCCGAGTCCGGGATTTCACCAAATGAACTGTATTGATGACCTTTAATATGGATTTTCATTAAGTGTCGGCCAGTTTCTATTGTTGGAAAACAACCACGACTAAGACGTACTACATACAGAAAAAAAGGCAAAAATTGGACCTGCTGGAATCCCTGGAAATTAATAAACGTAAATAATTTAATTTTCTATTGAAAAAGACCCCTCTTGAATTTTTTTCATGAAAAATTTACTAGAAAAAGCCAAATTTCAAATGAAAAAAAAAAAACAACGACATTTGTAGTGGTTGAATTGGCTGAGAGATACAGCCAATTCAATACTCTCCGTATTTATATAACAGTTGTTTTCAGTATATCCCGACACATACTGCACCATAAATTGTTAGCAAGAGTTATTTATCTATATTGGTAAATATCACGACCAGAATATCATATGAATTCTATAATGTAATGAATTGATGGGTTTGATTCAATTTGAATAATGTTTTCTGCTTTCTTCAGTTTTGGCTGGACATATTCCTTAGCGGGTTCATTATATTTAATGCGTCATTATTGTATGGTCGGTCCCTACATTTGTTCAAACACCACCAAACCATTCCTAATCTTGGCCGAGTTATAGCTCTTTAAATTTTCATGACGGCCATCTTGTTTTCTGCCGTGACTGGCGCCAATTTATTTTTCGTATTCTTTTCAGCAAACCCATTTGATATCCACATCATGAGAATGGATAAAAAGTAGTAGATTCGATGTAGATGTTAGATTTGACACGAGCAAACTTCAGATTTATAAGCTTAAGTGTCCGAAGTGTAATAGTGTTGATGTGGGATAATGTGGTCGAAATTTCTTAAAACGGTTTGCTGAACATGGAAGGTCCTTCAGACTAGGTGAAAATGATTAGACGTTTTCAAACCATTCCTTGGAATGCAACCAAAATTTTCCAAATCCAAACGATACAGAAATTTTGCATAATGCAAGCAAAAGTTGGAAACTCAATTATTTAGAATCCATGAAAATTCATATGAATAAGCATTGCTAAATGATCAAATCGATCAAGTTTACTCACCAGTTTTCAAATTAGCGTATCCACATTGCCACAGGTGAACAAATTTCAGGTACTCAAATAAGTTAAGGAGCTCTAGTTAGACCAACAGTAGATATATAGGGGCTAACATTATCAATTATTTTCAGTTTATTGTAATTGTTTGAAAATGTCCTTATAGGACGAAACTGCAGTAACATTAGTTATCGATAAAAGTGGTAAACACACAGAAAGTTTTATTTCTCATTTTTCATGATGATCTCACTACTATATAGTAACGGCTACATTCATCAATGTATTTTTTTTTGTTGAAATTGTTGGAAGTGGTCTCAAAGAAGTAATGCGTTGAATTAGACAGGACAGCATTTCTTCGTAATTCATCACGTGATCTGTTTCTACCAGAACATATTCTGCAAATGAGGATTTTTTCGAATGTTTGAGGCTGCAGCTAACCCTGTGGTCTTGTATACTGGTATTGATGCTGTGTTTGGTAATTCCGATGTAAACCGATCCACAAGAACAAGGAATGAATAAACACTGGCGGATGTCAGAGGCACTCCCTTATTTTTGGCCGATCTGAGTGTTGGATAGGTAGTTGACTAGTTGGCTTGTAAATGATTTTAATGTTGTGACGTTTGAACAGTTTTTCGTATTCTAGTCTCTAGAGCACGTTTGATTTCTTGTGCTGTAAAATAATTGGCATGAAAAACCTAGGTCTAGATGATGGAAGTTCTCTTTCGAAAAAATCAGTAAAATATCAGTAAAATAATTGGCATGAAAAACCTAGGTCTAGATGACGGAAGTTCTCTTTCGAAAAAATCAGTAGGTTTGCGATAAATTGTGTGACATAGTTTTCCATCAGTATTTCTGTTGACCTGTACATTCTAAAAATAGTATCTTTCATTCTTTTTCCATTTCCATGGTGAACTGGATGCGCTGATGAATGGAGTTGATGTAGCGTAAGAACTGTTCCAATATTTGTTCCCCGTAGCTCCAAGCGAAGTGTTATCAAAATAGCGGAACAAACGGGTTGATTTTGATAAAGCGGTGCTGAGAGCTCTCTTCTCGAAAATTTACAACCACAGGGCTGAGAGGACTTCCCATAGCGACCCCATCCATTTGTTCAGAGAAACAGTTATTCCATTGGAAATATGTAGAGGTGAGAACATGGTCAAAAAGAGCTGTGATATTCCCTGAGAAAGTTAGTTTGATATTCTTCTTGTCTGGTACCACGTTGAAGAGAAAAACGACATCGAAAATAGCCAGAATATCATTCAGCTGCAGGACCAAAGTACTTGTTGGCGCTTATCTCAAGTTGGAATTGGAAAATATTCGTTAGGCTGGTTGGTTTCCTAATTATCTTGGATGGAGGTTCACGCTTGTACATCTTCTAGGTTGCAGGGTGGCTTGGCGTACTGAAGGATGTGCACAGATTCCCAGCAAAGCTAGTTCAGTGCGTTCAGAGTCTCGGCAACGAAGTATAAATATAGTGAACATAGCAAATTAGCTTTCTTAATTCGACTGAATTCCAGTATACTGTTGAGGCGTTGAACGGCGGTATACGGTCGTTTGTCCCGTGAGCGTTGTTAAAAATGTAGGGGTCGGTAAATTTGGTGTTTACGAACAAACATATGTACAGAGAGGTTACATGAATTTCAAAACAATTAGTCTCATTGTCTTATATTATAAAAAAAATACACTAGTGCTGAGTCCTTTCGCAATTCTTGTTCTACATTCAGCTACCATCTTTCTTGACATATTGAAAAACAGATATCCGTCATCCTCGTATAAGTGAAAAAATAATATTTTGCAGCGACGTTTATACTTTGAATTTGATGTTCAAACATTTACTCTCCCCCTCCTCATCGAACTGCTCTATATCGTCATTTTTCAGTTTCAACACGTATTATTTGTATATATTCCACACAAATATAAACAGTATGATTTTTTCATTTAAATGCCAATACAAAAAAAAATCTTGTCTATGTAAGTCAGTAAGTCATTGATTTCATTGATAATATTTATCTTCAAAATATTCTTAATGAGTAGGTGGCATATTCATCTCTCGTTTTATTTCTTCAACTGATGTTGAAACTATAAAATCAACAATAACCCTCACCGGTACATTATATTTCTAATCTCGGTTATAGTTTAACGTCAAAATAATTTACAGATTTATTTTTAAATGAATTATTGTTTATGTGATGTAATTATTAATTGCTACAAATTTGTTTCCAAATCATTCTTATGAAAGAAATTGGCATTATCGAGTTTAAAGTATAGTAACTCACATGAACATTAGAAAATAATAATGATAATAATAAAACGTCTTTATTCACCTGAAGTAAGAACATAACAGAATATACAAAAAATATTGAGGTGAATGGGCGGAGTGTCAGCAAAGCTGTTTTTAAACTCAACCTTCGAGAAAAAAAAAAAGAAGTTTGAAAAGAATGAAAGAAAATTACAGTACATACATAAATGATTATTATTCAGTCACCAAATCTTTTGTGTAAACGCATGAGCCACGGTTAGCATGAGTAAAGTGAACTACTCAAATAAATGCTCTTTGAGTTTTTTTTTTCAAGTTTTTCAACGTGTAGGATCTGAATTCACTGTGCAGGAAATTGTAGAGTTTAGCTGCGTTTTATGAGAAACTGCGAGTAAAAACAGAAGACCTGTGTTCAGGAATGACCAGCATCGACCTGTTTCTAGGGGAGAAGCTGTTGATATTTGAGAAATAATTCAATTTTTTCATTAAATAATGTGGCATTCCAGTCTTCAAGACTTTGTGGGTGTTTGTGAGGAGGTGCAGTGTCCTGAGTTGCAGCCAACCTGATTCCTTTATGACCGGTGATATGTGGTCGTATTTTCGAATGCCAAAAGGAAAACGAAGGCAACTGTTTTGGATTCGTTGAAAACGGAGGGAATCAGATAATTTTAGTTCAAGTTGTTTGGTGAGTAAGTCCCGATTTGGAAATACGTTTGAATCAAATGGCTAACGTGTTTTGTAAAGCGCAGTTCAGAATCAAACTACAGGCGTAAGTTCTTTGCTTCAGTTACAAAAGACAGAACGTCACCATTTATATGAATATCAAGATTATTGTTAGCAATATCTCGCAATCTTTTCGGTCCAAAGATCATTACTGCCGACTTTTTGGAGTTTAACTTCAATTTATGAGCTGATGAAATATCAAGGATGGCCTGTAGATCACGATTAATGAAGTTTTGAACGGATTCAATGTCAGGGAACTGAAAAGAGAAGTATTGTTGTGATCATCTGCGTAATAATGAATGTTGCATTTTTCTCCCGACTGATGGAAGTCACAAATATATAAGATGAACCAAGGACCAAAGATGGATCCTTGAGGAACTTTATTTCCAGATAGGCAAGCCTAATATAAACATAATTAATGTACTTTGTCTAAACATGATACATAATACTTTAATGTGACAATCAAATAATAAACTGTATTATTATTTTTTTAAGTATTTATTTTTCGAACTTCTTAACAGACAGTTTCTGATGAGCGATGAGATGAGCGATGATACCACGTGTTTATTAAGAGATTTGTACAACTTGTCAAATCTAGGAAGATACTTGAGAAATCTTTCTCTCTCTCTCTTTTCTCTCACTCACCCTCACTGTCTTCTATCGAACGCAGATCTAGTGGGCGGGGCCATAACGGAATTCTTAAAACTCTTCCCTAAATTTGACAAGCTGTATGTATAAAATTTATTATGTAAGTTAGTTACATCGTACGCAAAAAACCTTCTGAACTAATTTTCGAAAAAAAAAATGTCTCACGAGACATTTCAAGAACTTTTCTAAATTGATATATACTCAATAAATAAACTAAGTCGAAATAATCCAAAATAACCACTATTTTGACAGACAAAAAGTAAAGTGCTCTCAGAGAACCTGAACGGCAATCTCAAAATGGCAGCTGTAATAAATTTACATTTTTAGCACTTTTTGATGCAATATTTATTATATAAGGATTTTAATGAAAACATATAATGATAATCATAATACAAATGTCCTCTTAATTAATCAAACTCATCAATTACTTCACGAAAAACTTGAAAGGACGATCTCATCTTCAATAAATTCATCGCATTATTTATTCAAATGTAGCAGAATATTAATGTGCGATCTATATTGGTAAGTTCTATAACGAGTTGAAATTGTCCTTCGTTCAATAAAAGATATAAAAGTCCAGATTCTCAGGACTGAGCATCACTTCTTACAAGTGCTTCACTAGAAGAACACATACACATGATGAAGACATATTTGGTAAGTGACAATCAATGAATCCAATCAATTAATGCTTTTGAAATTCAGTATCATATGAAATAATACTATAAAATGCATAAATTGAGATCTGTGGGAAATATTAAAAAAATATCTATTATGAAACTGAAGTACTAATTAGGTATTCTTGTCTATTATAAAAAATACAAAATGGTCACACTCAATATCTTAGATCTTAAGTCAGACCACTTTGCACATATTTTAATGGGAAGGATATATTTTTGACAGAACATAGTTGAAAATAGGAAGTCGAAAAAAAAATAAATGAATATCAATCAAATTGGTGAAAATTCATTCGTTTTGTACTTGTAACAAAAAATGAGCAATACCCCATATTTTCAGAGAGTACTCTTGAACAGATATTCACGTGTGTACGAAAATGTAGGACGTTCTATTTGAAAAAATCCAGAAAATGATGTTCTCAAGTTTTGATTCAGCCAATATAAGGTTTCGAAAAAATCATTTTGAGTTAAGCTTTCACTCGGTACCTTATGAATTGAAGAATAGTTCAATGAACCCTTTTATATTGATATTAAAATATACGAAACATTTTTTGATTACTACACGTAACACTTCTATTATAATCCTGATGTGTCCTAAACAGTATCTACTGTATAGTTCGAAACAAAACAACCACAGCAAAAAAAACACATTAACACACCAATTTGACCACTTGTTTGAAAACTCATCCACAGAATGAAATTTCTTACCCATCAGATACTCACGTAATGATTCCTTCAATTTTTCTCTATTCGTATATAATAAAAACAGGTTGATGAATTTGTTATGAAACTTGTGTGTATAACATGTTCATTTGAAAGTCTGAAGTGAAACTATTGAAGTTTTCGGGTACATTACGTCTTTACTCTTCATATTATTTATAATATCGAATATTGAATGGACAATAGAGTTGAGATTCACATTTTTTAGAAAAGTTGTGAAAATCGATTTACTTTCATTTATATTCAGACCTTTATACAATATTGATGAAACTTGGCCAAATTCTCGCCCAGGTGGGTACAATCTTGAGATTCGAGGGCCTTCTAGATGTTAGACCAACGAAGAATATATAGATAGAATTAGGACTATATCATTACGAGATTAAAAAAAAATTTTTTTTATGGGTCTCAGAGTATATACAATCTTTTTCAATCAACATAAAACTTGTAGAGAAGGAACCTATTGGAAAATGAATTGAATTAAATGGAAATATTTAAAATGGAAACGATTTCTACAAAAATTAAATATTTTTTATAGTTATTATAATACTTCGACTAAATGAATCATTTTTATATTATTTCTCGAATTAAAACTATCAAACATTGTTGAAAACAAACATTATCGAGTTCGAGGAATGTTTGAAAAAGGAGATTTTAATGAATGGTTCTCAGAAGAATATATCAAGAACTTCATATGTTTAATAATCTACGAAATGAGGATAAAAAAGTTGAAAACCTATTTTTAATTCCAAATCCAAATAAATCATTATCCTTAACCTAATTTTATTTCTATATCTTAATATCATTACCCTAATATTACATAGTTATATGTAACAATTATGCTGATTTAAGGAAAATTGGGTAAACAATGTATTATCTTCAAAAGTTCCTTTAAACGAAAAGTTGAATAGTAAAAACTGGTTTATTTTGTAGATAGGTTCACTTTCTCCAATCAACGTTTTTATAATAGCATAAGTATTACATAGAACTGTATAATAGTAGATAACTATATTGCATTTGTCTAAGAATATCCGCTTCAGATAGTTAATTAGTAATTATTTAAATAGTGGAGATGCACATTTCAATATCTCAATATCATCTTATTTCTTTTAAAACTTTCTTTTTCGTTACTGATAATTTCCGTTTATCGGAAAATGTTGAAATTCGTTATTAACTACACCTATATAATAGAATATCATTGTTTCAGTGTATTACTCTTCTGGTTATTGGCGTAGCTGCGTCTTCTTCCAATAAAAAAGAAGAAAAAACCAAGAGGAGTTTACTTTCAGGAATAACTTCGTATCCCTCTCTGAACGTTTATAACTCTTTGGGATCTGCTAGTTTCTCATCCGATGCTGGATTAGACTCTATCGCACATGGAAGCGGATTGGGTCTCTCATCCGGTAGTGGTTTGGGTTACACCACTTACGGAAGTGGACTAGGATACGGCAGTTACGGAAGCGGACTAAGATACGGCAGTTACGGAAGCGGATTAGGATATAGTTCTTATGCAGGTGGATTAGGTTATTCTTCTGGAAATAGCTTAGCACTCAGTGCTTTAGGAAACGGATTGGGATATTCTTCAGGAAGTGGATTAGGTTACAGCACTTATGGAAGTGGATTAGGATACGCATCTGGAAGCGGACTAGGATATGGTTATGGTCAAGCGGGCATCCCAATTGTTGGAGCTGCTGTTAGCCAAGAAGTTGCCAAGCACACGGTGCACAATGTTGTCAACAGAATCCCAGTAGCATATCCACAGCCATACCCAGTTCCAGTCACTAAGACAGTACCGGTACCTCAACCTTATCCCGTAAGAGTTGACAGGCCAGTACCAGTCCAGGTGCGTGTAAATGTTCCAGTTCCAGTTGAAAAACCTTATCCAGTGGCAGTTCCACATGCAGTCCCATATCAAGTGAAAGTTAGTGTACCATATCCAGTCGAAAAACCTTATCCAGTTACCGTCACCAGAACGGTTCCAGTTCGTGTAGAAAAACCAGTATACGTGAAAGTACCTGAACCTGTTCAAGTTCCAGTTGCCAAACCCTACCCCGTTCCTGTACAGAAACCTGTTCCTGTGAGCGTTCCCGAACCAGTTGTTGTTAAAGTACCAGAAGTCATCAATATCCAACATGCTGTCCATACAGCCAAAGTTGTTACTCCAGTTGTGAGTCATCGAGTACATCATGTCAGTACCCCAATTGTATCCGGAATCGGAAGTGCTAGTTTAAGCTCAGGTGTTTTGGCCACAAGCGGTTTGAGTTCCGGTGTTTTGGCTTCCAGTGGTGGCTCAGCAGTACTGGATGCCAGCAGTCTGACTTCTGGTGACTACTCAGGGTTCAGCTCAGGAGTTTTAGGCTCAAGCAGATTCAGTTCAGATATTGTCAATGCTGATTTGAACAGCGCCAGCGGTTTGGTAGTTTCCGATGCAGGTTCTTGGAGTTCAGGTGGATTAGGCTCAGGTTCTTGGAGTTCTGGTGGATTAGGTTCAGGTTCTTGGAGTTCAGGTGGATTAGGCTCAGGTTCCTGGAGTTCAAGCGGATTGGAAAGTCATAATATCATTGCCAGAGGTACCTCTAAGAAAGCAGCAAATAAACAGTAACTGTGACTAACGCGTTACGTGCTCGCAATGTCATTTTCACAGACATGTATATTTTCTTTTTCTTGTAATATAGTTTTACCATATGGACTTAATTTTATTTTTGCAAAGAAATAACAAATAATGAACATCGACAAAACTGAAATGCAAAAATGTGCAGCAAACATACTATGAAGTAATTTGGGGGGTCCAAATTCCGAAATAGAACTCATTTTCATGTTATAATTTATTGAACAATATTTATTGACAAAATTCCGTTAATAGAAATAGAAAAATAAAAAAAATCACCTTCAGAAGTGCTGCTTTGTTCCCTCCTGTTCACAAAAGAGGACATATGCCTCCTCACTCACAAGCGATTTTGGTGAAATTGGGGACACGTGTGAATCGTTGTATTCATGCCATGTGCCACTATGAGGATGTCTGCAATATACTGTGTAATGCCCGTTGTAAGTAGTCCCAATATGATTCGAAAGTGCATACAGATTATAACGACACGGAGCCACATGGTCTGCTGCATAATCGCTAATATCTAATCCTTCTAAAGGAAAGTCAATGCCAATAATCAATTTGCATCTGAATCTTTACGTTGGAGAGAATATTTTTAAATTAGTTTCTAAAATACGGGGAAACTAATGGATTGATAGGGACTTTGTGCATTTTCTTCTTGCACCTCGAACACGTTGGACTTTCATCTCCATCCAGAGTTTTATCTCTTGTGAAGGAATCCAAGCATTGTGATAAACTCAATTGGCCAGTTCATTGTGATATGGATAGAGATACAAATCCCAAATAGGATCGATGGTTACTGATGAGTGTCCACAGTGTGTGCACTTCACAGTGCATTTTAAATTGATCAACGAAATTCTCTAAAATCTTAGAGTTGTTCATGTCAAATATCTCAGCCAGGACTCTTGCGCTTTTCCGCTGTCGCTCAATTTTTCGTCAATCTCCGTTAAGATCGGTTTAGGTTTCTCCGTAATTCACTCAAGGTCCTCTTGAAAACCTTTTAAAAGATATCGAAGGAATTCCTGGACGTCTTGATGGGCAGATCCCATGAATCGAGGGGCAAATTTTTGAAACTGACTTTCAAAGTAGGCAATGTTTATTACGCTATCAAACGAATCTTCTGACCGCAATTCCTTGGTAACTTCTGCGATCGCTTTGATTAAAGCATCTTTCATACTAGAAATACTAGTATTGATATCTTAAAAGTATGTATCATTTTTTAAATATTCCAACAACCATCTCGTGTTTGATAAACATTGTTCATGGAAACACCTGTTCGTGAAACAGGTGTTTCCAATATTTTTTCAACCCATTAAACCCAAGAGTTCTGACTGAAGAATGTATCACTGAATGTATCTGATGATGTAACTGTTGATACCACGTTCGCCACTACTGTCTTCTTCTGATTAATCAAGGATTCAATGATTCACCCCTTCACTTCTTTTATATATCTTTGAATATCGCGAAAAATAGACAAAAGTATGTTTTTTTAGTGTATCCTCAGATTCACCCCTTCATTGGATCGGTGGGATACGGAATTTGAAGCTAAACTGCTTAAAACTGAATTGGATATGGCAGACGTTTTGAATATGGTAGAAGAAGATAATTCTAGAACTTGTTCATATTTCTCTGTATGATGGGAACTTATGGGGAGTATCACAAGAAATATGAAAGGTTTTATGAGAAATCAATCTCGATACACCGTAAAGTATTGGACAAATTTCTGGATTAACCCCCCTCCCCCCCCCCCAGATAATAATAAGAGGTTATAAAGATTTGTCACAGAAATAAGCAGTTTATTTCTAGAATACCAGCACTATAACTAAGAAGGTCTTGTATGTGATTTGGGCGAAAGCCATCTAGTCTTCCAGCTGATTCAGTGCAGAACGTTTTCAATGTTGCAAGTATAAGTTGTTCAGGAACTTCAAACGTTAAATTGCTTGTTTGATCAAGTGAATTGAGATGAATTTGATATCGAGTCGGCTTGAGGATGTTTAAGAATGAGCTTCGATAAAATATCATTGTTATAATCAGCGAGAGTATCATTAGAACTAAGAATCCTAATAGCAGATGAAATATCGACCACTTCAACCTTATTCAAAATGATTTCTGAGATATTTCCTTTGGATCGCTGACAGAATAACAGATGATTCGTTATTTCTCGTTTTGATGTTCTTCTTTATCAATATCGTTGGAAATATTTTTTTTCTTCTCTTTCGAATACTGTATATGGAGAATCCGGAATGTGAAAGTAAGTAGATTTTCCCAACTGGGAAAGGAGTTCTGCATTACATATTCATCGACGACTTCAGATAAGACGGATGCTTTGCAAATTCTAGCTGATTTGGGGATACTTCTCACAATATTAGTGGAATTCTTCAAAGCAGTTAATATTTTGAACAATGATAATGTACCTTGTCCTGTTTTATTCGGGTCATTGCTGGAATTTTCAATTAACGAATTCTTCGACATCAAAATGCTATGATCTGAATTTGTCATTGACGTTTTGTGAATTTTTCCATTATGAATTTTGAGGCCGTTTTTGGATCTGAATGATTCATGGCAAGTTGTACAAACATTGTCCATGTCGTAAAATTGTTTCAGTTTATCATCACAAGCGGAATCCATTCAAACTAGTGAAAACAGGTCTATTTAGAATTGAAAACTTGGACTGGGGACATAGGAAATTATTTCACGTCGAGTAATTCTATTTATGTTTACTTCTGTACGGTGGTTCGAGTTAGTCATACCATAACATGAAAACACAAAACATGTATTTCTCCATTAGAAACGAAAAGAAAAATTTCAAACATGATCGAAACAGTTAAAATTACATTCTACTGTTATGAAATTATATCAAGCCGATAACATATTAATTAAACTTAACCACACAGCAGTTTTCTCGGTAGCACATTTAGGTGACTATATGGATGAAGCAAAGCCAGGTCTATCTATTATTTGGATAGGTAACTCATCAAATCACTACATCATTTCTTTCATCTACACAGAAAAAGCATTATGAAATTGTATAACCTGCATAAGTGGCTGATTTCAGTTTTTCTAATCACAATTGTTTGCTTTGCCTAGTTGAATGGTTGTGTAATTGACTATAATGATATATTGGAAAGATGCGTGACCAGATGAACAAAGATAGTATACAGATATGTTCTTTTACAGGCAGGAGGTTAGGGTAATTATAGCAAAATAACATTCATAATTAACTAATTAATAAAGATTTAATAACGCTAAGAATGGATTCACGCACCAGTCTGAAGTCGTATGTCACAAGTTTTGAATCTAAAGAATGTATTTGCGAAGAATAAAAACTCTAAGTCGTCTCCACAATTTATTATCTCTCTCAGATGTTAGAACGGCAAAACTACCAATCAGTACATGTTTCGAAACTATATAGGTTCATCATCAGCTAATTATTTAAAATTCTTCAATAAAAGAAGAACAACATAACAATAGTTAATACAATCAAGTATGAAATACTTACACGGAGAAAAAAATATTTCATTTTATAATGGAGAAAAGAAAATTGTCACATGTTATCAATGAACAAATGATCACAATGACATGTTAATAAAACTGAAAAAAAAATTTTTTCAAAGGTAGAAAAACGACTGGATTGGAGCCTTTATACCCACTCATTAACATCAAAATCATCAAAAGGTACATGAAAACTACTTATAATAAAAGATATCTGAACTGAATTGAATGAGAAGAATCAACTGTCGTCAAAAGTATATAAAGAGATAAAAATCGAGATGACATGGAACACCGACAAGAGATTTTCAAACACAGAACACAACAGGAGAAGGACCACCGCATACATTTCGGCTCGTGTTCTGCATGAACGGATCCCATACCATCTGTTCATGCCATCTTGTTACTAAAATAAGGGTTTATGGAAGATCCAGGGAGGAAAAATTCAGTTAAAATCAAGAGAATTGAAAAACTTTTGGAAAAACTAAGAATTTATATTGTTCATTACAACTTGTGCACACAGATATCATAATATTATATATACAGGTTGGGCCAGTGAAAACGAAACAAGCAAAATTCATCGTAAAATTCAAAAAAATTCGCTCTGACCCGTCTATTTTTATGTCGAAAGAAAAATTCATTGCGACTATTGACAATAAGTGTGAAAAACTAACCTTCAAATGGGATTAGGGATCAAGCGATATATCATTTGAAAGGTCATCGATTTCTCTTTTCAATGCTTGCCACTTATTTAAATTTGATGAAGTGGTTTTCGAGATGAAAGCGTTATTGAAAAATCTGACAATAAACGAATGTAAAGCGCCGCTTAACTTCGAATACTAATTTTCCAGTATGCTAGCCCGATTTCAATTCGAGAATTACCTTACTGGCCTATTTAATATTTAATATTTTCTACTCTGATATTCGACACTGGAAAATTAACACGTAGAATTTCATTTACATCCATTTAGTTTGATTTGAAAGGGTTATATTTTTAGGAGTGATTAATTTTTGGGAAAGAAAGTTTTTGGCTTTCTACTACTCCATCTGATACAAAAAAATGGATGAGAGAATCTTCCAAAGAAAGGAAGAAAGTAATCAATTTGAAAATAAGTAACTCTATACATGGATGTGTAGATCATGCAAAGAAGTAACTTTCAGACACAAACTGAAAGAAAGTCCTCCTGAAACAGCTACTTTCATATAAACATTGAATTACACGAAAGAAAAAAAATTCTTTCGAAACAAATACTTCTATATGAACACTGAATTATACAGAAGATACACTTTTCTCTATTCGGTTTGTATATCGAACATTTGTTGAGGAATAAGAATCAGATATCATTCACATGAGTTCTACTTTAAATGAATGGTAATAAATTGTACTCACATGGAACACTGTCACCCTAACTGGTATACACCATGTTTTGCCTTAAGACACTTGCCCTAAGGCTCTTCAGTACCAAATTGGATAACATTATAGAAAATACACACATTTCATTCATGAATTACGATTTTGAATGTCACGGAATAAGCTTGATCTGCTTATGCCATCGATGACATCGTAATGTCATTCATTCACCTATTTGATTTAATCCCAGCCATGAGGAATCTTATTTGATTTGAAAGGATTACTTCCTTCCTTTCTTTGGAAGATTCTCTCATCCATTTTTTTGTATCAGATGGAGTAGTAGAAAGCCAAAAACTTTCTTTCCCAAATACATTTAGTATCTCACACATTTTTACTGTAACTATTTCGGTCTATTAATTTGCACAAAATTATTTATTGCACTGCAGAAGTATTTTCGATAATTGAACTTTCAACCATTAAAAAAATGGTAGTTGCGTTAATACAACAGCATAGTTTTTCAATTACCAAAATCCGGATGGGTATCTTAAGCGAAAATACGTGATTGAACTCGTAACCAAATTAACAGAGATAAAATCTGTGGCTAGTCGAAGAAGGAACCCTCCAAATGAAATAATGAAACAGAAAGCTATGTAACTTGTGTTACACAGCACATTCTAACCAAACAACGGTTTGAAATTTGGCTTCCCGCCTTCCGAGAAAGTTCTTGAGGATATCGTTGCTAGTGTTGAAAGTTCGATTCAATATATGCCCGATTTCTCGAAGGGACTAGTTCGAGAAAAGGCCGTGAATCAAATCTCCAAGAACAAGATGACAGATAAACGGAAGAATTCAATAAACAACGATTAAAACCATAATAAACTTATCAAACGATTGAAAGACAAGGACGTTTTTTATTTGAAAGCCGACAAAGGTAACAAAGTAGTAATTTTGGATAAATCGGACTACTACGAAAGGGTCAATACTCTCATTACTAACGTACCGTATGCGAAATTGTCCAGGAACCCGTTACCACAGATGATTTCCGAAGTGAAAGACGTCCTCAAGAAATACGACAACATCCTTACCCCACAACTGAAACGGAAGTTACAAGTTTCCAACCCAACGGTGTCGAAACTATATTGCCTCCCAAAAATCCACAAACCGGGAAAAATCAATGCGCCCCATCGTGTCAGCTATTGGAGCTCCTACCTACCAAATAGCAAAGTGGTTCACTAAGGAATTTGAAACCTTGTCTATTGCGGAACCAAGTTTTAGTATGAAAAATTCTTTAGAGTTCATACAACATACAAAAAACATGGTTCTGCAAGAAGGTGAGATTTTGGTTTCTTTTGATGTTAGTTCCTTATTTCCTAGCGCCCCAATTCCACAGACCTTACAATACCTCAGGGAATTACTAGAGAAAAATAATTTCAATAATAACGAAATCGATGAATTCGTTTCTCTTACTAATTT
This sequence comes from Leptinotarsa decemlineata, assembly GCF_025532065.1. Taxonomy (NCBI): domain Eukaryota; kingdom Metazoa; phylum Arthropoda; class Insecta; order Coleoptera; family Chrysomelidae; genus Leptinotarsa; species Leptinotarsa decemlineata. Next base: position 2,131,141 of record NW_027412574.1, read on the forward strand.
GTGTATGAAACAAAATCGGTTCCAGGTAGAAGATGTAATTTACGTCTCCAAGGATAATAAAAAATTCTCTGTTAGATCAACTAAAGATTTAACTAAGTTATGATCGAGTTTGTACCACTTTTTTCACTTTCATTACCTTTTTTTTTCAAATAAACCAGGCTCAACAAGTTCACTATAATTTACCACCTAGGCGACATATATTTCCATTTGTATCTATTTTTTTTTCTTTTTCATCTTTACTGAATTTTGTGAATGTATTGATAAGTTATAGCTAAATATTAAATCACTTTATTGACTGCTAACAGTTTCTTGACTTGATAAAAACAGGTATAAATCACCGTAACTTTACTTTACTTTACTTTTTCACGTTCGCCCAATGAACGGAATGAAAATAGCTCATCTGAATATCCGATCTATATTTACAGGATTTCAGGAATTCAGGGAGATTGTTATTGATAACGATATCGATGTCATGTTATTGTCTGAGACATGGTTGGGCTCAGATCATGAATCTGATAAGTTAAAAATTCCTGGATATACTTTTTTTCGTAAGGATAGAGCCGGCAGGGGTGGAGGAGTTGGAGCATATGTCAAAGGGTCGGTGAGTTGTGAAATTCTGAGAATTGATATGATTATGAAGAGTTCTGTTGAATTTTTCTTATTGAAAACCAAAATGAAGGGTAAACAGTGTATTATTGGCGTTTTTTATAGGCCGCCTAATGCTATGATAGGTGATGTAATAGATGTCATGGACAATATATTGTCTATGACGGTGCACACTATGGACTGGATGGCTTGTTTAGGAGATTTCAATGTAAATTGCTTCAATTTAGATAATAACTTAATACATTGCTTCGAATCATTTGGTTTCTCACAAATAATGAATGTTGCAACTAGATCCACAAATACATCAAGTACATTACTAGATTTTATATTCGTATCAGAAACTGACATGTAAATACATTCGGGACCTTACATGTACATGGGATCTCGGATCATGAAATGACGTGAATATTTCAATTAATCATAGAGAACAACAGTTCATCACTTATAGATGTTTTTGTGATTTCAGTATTTCTAATCTCCTTGATGAACTTTATGAACTTCCTTGGCACAATATCATAAACATGACAGATCTTGATAAAAAAATCGAACTTTTCAATGACTTCATTCTCTCCGCTTTCAATAAAAATGCTCCTGTTGTTTCAAGAAGAGTTACCAAAAAATCAGCACCCTGGCTCACTGAAAACCTTAGAATGTTAAAAAAAGAAAGAGATAGGGCACTGCATAAGTTCAAAAGAACTAATAGTGAAATAGATTTCGAAAGGTACAAGGAGCTAAGAAACTATACTCTTTCTGTAACTAGATGTGAGAAAAAAACTTACCTGAATCAAGTGTTCCAAATGAAAGATTCTAAAACCTCTTGGAAAACTCTGAAAAACCTAAGTGTATGCTCAGGCCGTAAAAACTCTTCCTGAATATTTAGCTAACCCTAATGATTTGAACAATTATTTTTCTACCTTTCTGCAGAACGTACCCAATATATGTGATAATACAATTGATTTTTATAACAACTCAGTTCATGATCCCTCAATCAAATTTTCATTTAAACTGATAACCGTCGAAGAAGTTAACACATTTTTACATAGTATCCGTACTAATGCTTTTGGAGTTGATAATATAAATGCAAAAGTGTTGAAGTATTGTAGCCCTTTTATCGATCGATACATTGCCCACATAATTAATTGCTGCATTGAAAAATGTTACTTTTCAGTGCTATGGAAAACCTCTGTTGGTATACCGATCCCAAAAACCGGGTAGAAATAGTGAAATATCTCTAGCAACCGTAACTACTGATATATTAACTGCATGTGATCAAGGCTTATCTAGCACTTTGATACTGCTTGATTTTTCCAAAGCATTTGATACTATTAATCACGAGCTGTTTTGTGCTAAATTAAGATTTTATGGCTTTGATGAATCTTCAGTATTTCTTATATGGAATTACTTTTTAAGGCGTTCTCAAAAAATATCGAATAATGGATCATATTCATCTACGCTTGACATACTTTCGGGAGTCCCCCAAGGGTCTATATTGGGACCTCTTCTTTTCATTATATACACAGTTGATATTCTAAAGAATATTCATAATTGTAAAGTGCAGGCTTTTGCTGATGATACACAGGTATATATCAGTTTTCTTACCGAAAATCTAGATATCACTGAAGATATTATAAACAATGAATTGAATAAAATAAAAGAAATATCCAATGAGCACAACTTAAAGATCAATCCTGACAAATCTAAAGTACTATATTTTGGAAACAGATATAATAAAATTCTTTTAAAAAATAATATGACACTGAAAATTGATAATAATATACTCAAAGCTAGTGATTCCGCTAGGAATCTTTGTTTAGTTATGGATACAGACTTACATTTCTCTCAACATATAAGTAATCTCGTCAGTAAAGCGTTTTTATCCCTCAAACTGATCTATAGTAATCGACACGTTTTAAGTATTAAAATGAAAAGAACCTTGTGTGAGTGTCTAGTTTTGAGTCATTTCAACTATTGCGATTTCATTTATGGTCCCTGTTTAACTAAAGATGATAGTAATCGGATACAAAAAGTGCAGAATAGTTGTTGCAGACTAATTTATGGAGTTGCACTCAAAGAGTGCAACTGGCTGAACATGGAGAATAGACTGCAACTCCACTTGGGTTTATTCACACATGGACTCCTAAACAAGTCCAACCCACCAGCTCTATTGCATACATTCATTCCACGTTCTAGAATACATTCAAAAAATGTCAGAAACAGATCTGCCCTGACCATGCCCCAGCACAAAACTGCGATATTTCAACGATCTTTTATTTTTAACTCCATTCGAATGTACAATCTTCTTCCTAACCAATTGAAGTTATATAACATAAATAAATTCAAATATAAATTGAAGAAATATTTATTACTCACACAATGATGTAATATAGCAAATTCTGATAATTTACATTTTACCTTTTAATTGACTGCAATTATTCAGGCTAGTAAGTTTTCAATAATGTATATGTGATGGTGATTAACCTGTATAACTTATTTATGTTTACTGCGCCACTCAATTATTTTTGTAATCCACTAAGTACAGCCTTTACTAAAATGATCGTTTACCTAACTTGTGAACTTTCTTTTTCAAATCGGGGTTCAAACCCCTGTTGGTTGAGTAGAATAGCTCTGAGCTAGACTTCGCCAACACTTTCATTTCATTTGTATATCATATGTCACTTAATACAATAAAGACGTTTATTATTATTATTATGAACAACAGGAAGGAACGGCCATGGGAAACCCCTTGTCCCCCTACCTGACAGACCTGTTCATGAGCAGATTCGAAATGGAAACCAAAAAAAAGTCGAAGTATTTTCCTAGGATTTGGCTAAGGTATGTGGATATTTTCGCGATATTCGATACTAAAAAATCGAATTATGAGGACTTTGTTTTCATTTTAAATAATAGATGCCCATCAATAAAATTCATGTATGAGTTAGAAAATAAGGGACAACTACCTTTTCTTGACGTTTTGGTAATGAGGAGCCAATATGGAGAGTTAAAATACGATATATTTAGAAATGAAACAAGCACGTACAGGTATATTCCTGACAGTTCGCAACACTGTGGTTCACAAAAGAAAGACGTACAATACAGAAAATATCAGCCACTAACGGTTTCTCGAGGGGTATTGTAGATGATATAATAAGAAAGAAGAAGTTTAGGTAAAGAATAAACGAAATCTCGACTTTCAGAAAGGACAAAAACCAAGATGAATACATCTCAGTTCCATACCACCAATATAAGAAGAACTTTGGAAAGATTTTCAAGGAACTAGGTATGATGGTGGTTTTTAAAACAAGTCATACTGTCAGAAGCCAAATTGTCAAACATATTAGTTTCCACTGTATGGGTCGATATAGTAAAAGTTCATTTACCTAAATAAAGTTATGATATTCGGCAATTAGCGATAATGCAATAATGCTGATTGGCAATATTAGAAAACGACCTAAAATCGGGAACAAGAATGTGTGGGCATTGATCATTGGTTTGCCACCTTCTGAAGATAACACATCCATCACCCCTGAAAATGTACCTTCGGTAAGTGTATTATTTTTTTATTTGTATTAGTGGCTGTTGAACCATATTTTTTATAAAGCGTAACATTGTTGAGGGTTATGTTGTAACTTTACTTTAATAAACCTCAACATTTTTCATCTATGATTATTATTTTTATATAAATCCTACCATCTGAGTTAATCCCCTACTCGCGAGCCATTTGGGCCGCGACAATACACTACAGAGCCTTTTGGGAAGTACAAAAGACAAAGTCGAGAATACGGAAACGTCTGGAATTTACGAAATTGAATGTAAGGACTGCGATGCAAAATAGTATGGACAGACAAAAAGATCTATTAAAGTAAGATATAAGGAACACATAGCACACTTAAAATATGGAAGAGCATACTACATAGCTTGTTAAAAATAATATTGATGAGTTTACTGATTACTACATAAGGACACATTGCAAAAATGAATTTAGATAGGCAATATTGTGAAATTAATTTTTATATATCTAAAAATTGTTTTATATACAGCTATAACAGTTAACATTTTTTGGGAAAGAAAGTTTTTGGCTTTCTACTACTCCATCTGATACAAAAAAAGGGATGAGAGATTACTTCCTTCCTTGCTTTGGAAGATTCTCTCATCCCTTTTTTGTATCAGATGGAGTAGTAGAAAGCCAAAACTTTCTTTCCCAAAAATTAATCACTCCTAAAAATATAACCCCTTCAATTCAAGTTAAACATATGTTGTAAAATAATAGATAAGGCAAAATTGTAAAATAATTTATGTTGGTATACCTGTATGGGTGGTACACCAGGATGGTTTACCTGTATGGGATACCAATATAGCATAAATAGCGTTAGCTTCGCGTTAGTTACTAGTTTAATCTTCCTCTTTGAAGATGATCACTTGGTGATCGAAACACGTGTCGAGGTGTTAAAAATAACGATTTGGTATTGGGAAAAAACTCGAGTAATATTCATCCACTTCATGAAACTGAAATAGTGGAAAACGTTGAGGTACCGCTTAATTCCTGATCCCATTTAAGATTCAAGGGTTGGATTTCACCCCACCGAGGAAGATTGATAATGGGCGCAAAACGTTTCCACAAGGAAATAAAAATCGACGGGTCCAAGAGAACTTTTTCCCAATTATCATTGATGAGAAATGGACATGAATGTTGCTCCTGGAAATTAATGATTGAACTGTTTCAGATTTCTCACGACTTAGGCCTGGATGCATGGATCCACTTTTGATGTTTTGGGAGATATATATGATGAACCGGATTTATTGAGTAATGTAAACACCTAGTGCAGAGCGAGAGATATATCTAGTATAAGCGTTTATTACGATTTCGTGTCATAAAAATTCCCTGGTGTCAGAAAGTTAATTGTGTTTAAAATAGCTAATTCAACAAAAAAACCGAAATGTCAGGGATTGAGACGAGACACGGTTCTTGCTTGAGTCGATAAGGAAAAGGCAAGTGATGACTCAATTAAACGAAAAATATTCAGGTTGAGAAAACACTTTTCCATTTATTGAAGCATATGCACGCAAATGGGCACTTGAAACTTACAAAATACATGTCATAGAAAATATTAAGGTGTGATTTCATAATGGTGGTGAGAGTAGAAGATTTCCTCTGAAATCAATTCTGGCCAACTGAATTTATGGCATAAATAAAATTATAGTAGACCATACTACTAATAAAGAGGTTCTAATATGTTCAATGCAAGATTCTTGCTAAATTGTTAGAATTAGACGAGCACTGTGTCATGATTTTTTAAATAAAAATTCAGTGAGTTGGAGTTAACAATTAATTAAGTTATATTTTTATCTGTGTGTGTTGATTTCACCAAGTATAAATATCATTTGATTTGAGAAAAAAAAATATTCTTTTTGTTGCTTGTAGGCTACAGTAATACGGTCAAAAGTTTGCTTAGTTATCATTTCCTTTAAAAAAAAGAGGAAAAATTAATTTAACAATTTTGCTATGAACCCATATGGTCAATTCACGAGCTTCATAGTTTTTTCCATTCCTCGGATTTATTTTATATTTTCAGTTGGTGAATCAAAAAAATATGAAGATTGGGTATGGATCTGAATACTCATTCAAATCATCATGATCTATTCCAACTCAAATCATAAATATTTATGCAAATTCTAATAGTCTTTTTGAGTTTCGATATATGCAGATAATCTGAATTATTTTAATAAGGTAATCATTAATCGGAAGCGATCGTCCTTCAAAATCTCTCCAACTAATCAAGTTGGACAATATAAAAGAACACTTTTCATTTGAAACTTCAGTAGTTGGTTCAACTCTGTGGAAATGAGAGTGTTTTTGGTAAGTAGCAATACAATTATTTTAAAAATGAATATTAGTACCAAAGCAATTCGAAAGAGTCCTATTTACTGACTTAATCTATAAAGTTTCATTGATATCATCATTCAAAATTGACTATATGTCCTCTCTGAAAGAGAATATTTGAAAAAGAATATTTAAAAAGTATCTTAGACACAAAAGATGTCATTTTCGAACAGTACGGCCGTTCAAAAAAGGTATCTTTCGGTCTCCAGCTCCATGTAAGATCTTGAAAATGAAACTCATTCAAGTGAGGCGAAAATTTACGAATTATATCCGAAAAGTTTCCCCATTAACACAAACACCAACTGATCCAAACAATTGTTGGTACGAAAAGATAACCATTTCTAAGTTTTCCTTTAATTTTGATTCATTAGCAGTCCAATTTTATCGGCCTTTAATTATTTTTTGAATACTGAAAACCAAGTTCATTCACTGAGGGTTGAAAATATATACAAATAAAACACATCATAATGATTTTGGTAGTTTTTGGCTCTTCTTGCTGTGTCAGCAGTAAATGCTGCTGAAAAAACAAAAACTGGACTGGATAAGTCACCGGAAAAACCGAAACGCAGTATTGGCCTCCTCGAGGATGGAATAGGAGGGATCAGCGCATATGGCGGCATTGGAGGCATCAGCGGAATTAGTGAACTAAGCGGGCTGAGATGTAAGTATCATATCATATATTAATCATTTGAAAGATATATATATATATATATATATATATATATACAATTCGCCCCATGAATTTCATGAAATAATTCATCGATTTTTCAATTTATAGCATCTTATGGACTCGGAGGTGCTTCCAGCTACGGATTTGGTAGCGCTTCCGCCTACGGACTTGGTGGCGCTTCCGCCTACGGACTTGGTGGCGCTTCCGCCTACGGACTTGGTGGTGCTTCCGGCTACGGATTAGGTGGTGCTGCCGGTTATGGATTAGGTGGCGTATCCGGCTACGGACTTGGTGCAGTTCTTGCATCAAGCTATGGATTGGGAGCCGCTTCTTACCAACAACATCCAATCTCTCATTCGCATGAATACCGCCAAGTATCTCAACACGTACCAATAAGAGTACCCCAACCATACCCTGTAACAGTTACCAAATCTGTACCTGTGCCACATCCTGTACCCGTAGAAGTACCAAGGCCTTATTCAGTGCCTGTTCAAGTGAGAATTCCAGTAGAAGTACCCAGACCATACGAGGTTAAAGTACCAAGACCTGTAGCAGTTCCAGTCCAAGTTAGGGTTCCCGTAGAAGTTCCTAGGCCATATCCAGTTGAGGTTTCCAAACCAGTACCAGTTGAAGTAGAAAGACGAGTAGTTGTTAAAGTGAGTTGCATTATCATTTTTATATGTATATGAAACATCAGTCTGTAACTTCGTGCTTTTTTTTCAGGTTCCAGTTTCTGTACCCGTCTCAGTGCCACAACCCTACACAGTCCAAGTACCAACACCCGTACAAGTGAGAGTACCCACACCAGTATACGTCAAAGAACGCAAATATGTTCACACTTACAAGAATATTGACCACGGCGTCGTAAAGAACGGTGCAGTCAGTGGTGGATTAGTTAGTGGTGGATTCCTTAGTGGTGGATTAGTCGGCAGTGGACTGGGAAGCAGTGGATTAATCAGTAGTGGATTATCTAGCAGCAGATTGGTGAGCGGCGGAGTAGTCAGTGATGGATTGGTCAGTGGTGGATTATCCAGCGGTGGCATATCAGCCTACAGCGAAGGGATTAGTGGTGGATGGCATTCGGGTTCTCTGAATGCATTCAGTCATAAATGATTTACGACAAAAGTACTCTCAGGCTGTATATATCTAGAATATACGTTAAGAAATCAACTTGAAGTTAAAAGTGATAATTAAAGATTAATCCGATACATTCCTCCATGGATTATTAATTATTTCACATCGAACAAATGACTCTTTTCGCATTCAATAAAGGGTATTTATTTTTATATTGTGATTTAAAATTACCCGACAGAAACGAGATAAATGTTGAATTTTTGAATTCAATCATATTCATTTGAATTTATATGAATTATGATGAATGTAATAGCATTCACAAAATAGGTGGTTGAAAACATATTGTAGCTGATGAATTTGAAACAAACACAACGATATGTAGATATTTAAGCAAGACGAACGTCCTACCTTCAACATGCATTACAAGCATCATACTAAATGATGATTTCCAGGGTTGTTCATCAGAATTCAAATTTCCAGATATATAGAATGTTTGCAAAGAAAAGCTCTTTAGAACAAAGTTTAAAGCTTCTCGGTTTAGGAAGTTAGGTGTTGAAAGACTGGAATGCAATTTTTGTAGATATCTTGAAAATTACAGAAAAGTTTTGATGAAAAATACCCCCATTTTACTTAATTATTGCGTGTGCAAAATATTTTCGAAATGAAACTTCAGAAAGAAACAAAAACGATAGAAATTCAAATAGTTAACTCCACATGCAAAAACACGTGTAACATCAAAAGAGCGTATGGCGGTATGGGCGTATTGCCAAGGGTGAGTTGGCAACACTATATCAAATTTTAAATACACTGACCTGTTACTTGGCGAAAATAAATAACACTTTTCATGATAATGCCTACAAACTTTTACAATTTAGAATTCATTTCCAATACGCGTTTCACTACAACAGTAGCTTCCTCAATTGGACTGGTACTCTACAGTACTTACAATTCATTACATACAAATTATCCACCTTAATTAATAGATATTACCAATTGGTAAACAGGTATTCAACAGGTACAAAGCACGTAAAAACTATTCCACTAATTCTAGTGAATTTTTCATGAAAATAAATTTAAGAGTGAAAGATTAACTTGTCGGTCGTTCAATAGGAAATTTGATTGTTTACGTTTATTAATTTTGAATTTTTTGTATTGGTTTTCTTCAATTCATTTTTTTTTTGAGTTCGGAGATTCTGGTTTCGAATTTTCTATTTATTCTTCCAATGTAAACTTTTGGATGCGAGCCATATTTTAGCTTGTAGGCACCCAATTCATTGTTCTAGTCGATGTTTACTTATCTTTTCTGATGCATTGCCTGTATATGTCCGTGTTTTGAGAGTGTTTGTATTATCTTGGATCTGAGAGTATACTTTTTCATAACGACTTGTTCGAATAGTTTTTTGTCGAGGTTTTGATGATTCATGTCCGGATTGAAGTTGCTATTTACTGTCATCTGTTTTAATAAATTCAGTCCTTTATTAAAATTATCTGCTGACATAGGGTTACTAATGGGTCTGTGTTTCATGGTGTGGTACGCTGTTAGTTTATGTTGAAAAAGGTGATAAGAATGGTTGTTGATAGTTTTGCTGTATTGTATGGATTGGTTTGCGAATAATCTCCGAACCCACAAAAAAAAGTTTGAATTGAAGAAAACTAATTCAACCTATGTATTCCTTCTGTTGTAAAACAATCACGATTACGACGTACCACATACAGAAAATAAAGGACAAAAATTAAACCTGCTGGAATCCCTGGAAATGAATAAACGTAAACAATCACATTTTTTATTGAACGACGACCCTTACTTCTTTTCTTGAAAACTTTCCTAGAATTATCCAAATTTCTAATAAAGAAACGACATTAGTAGTGGTTTAATGACTGAGAAATACAGCCAAATCAATACTGCTCAATATTCTTCATATTTGTGAGGTACCTACTATTTGGAACCTTGGTGTAGTAATGAATATTACTGGTGATTTTTCCCCAACAACAAACCGTTATTTTAACACCTCAACACGTGTTTGGATCACCAAGTGATCATCTTCAAGAAAATTGCGACGACCGCCACTGGTAGCCATAAGCCAATTGTGACGTGGTCAAGACCGCGCGCAGCCTCGATTATTCTAGTCTTCGCACCAGCTTCGATGGAATCCCGGCGAATATTCCACCTGCTTCGATAGATTTTTAAGGAATTCTCCACCGGTTTCGGGAAAGTTCGTTTGCCGCATATAAACGCTTTCCACAAGCATGTCGAGATAGTCAAGTTTCACGGACAGTGCGGTGCAAAGCGATCTTATAAGACGATATACATTTGAATAATAGCTGAAGTTTTAGTTAAAGTATTTTGTTGTGAAATAAAGTAAAGTTTGATTGCTATACACTGTAGTCAATTATTGGTAAACCCACGGGGAAAAACGTAACATTTGTTTTCAGTAAATCCTACACATGCTCCACCTATTTCTTGAAAGACATATTTTTTCTTAGAATTACTTATGTCAAGATCAGGTTACATAATATGGTATTCTCGTTTGGTAAATATTGCGACGAGCTATTATATCACATGAATTGTATAAGTTGTTGTAAGTTGATGGGTTTGATTTGATTTGAAGTTAATTTTCTTCTTTTTTTTAGTTTTGGTTGAACATAGCGGGTTCATTTCATTAAATGGCGTCATTGTTGTATGGTCGATCCCTACAACATTTGTTGTATTCTTTTCCGCAAATCCTTTCATGTGATAGCCATATCATTGGAATGGATAAAAAGCAGTAGATTCGACGTAGATGTTACATTTGACACGAGCAAACATACATACATACTTATAAACATGGCGAGTTACATAAAAGCTTGCAAAAAAATAAAGAGTTTCGAACGTGCTCGTATAGTCAAGTCACACTTATCAGAAATAGTCTTTTTCGAGAAAAAAAAAAAAACGATTCAGGTTTTTCTTTTGATAATTTCCCTGAAGTCTCAACGCCAGCCGGATGTAATTTCTAACAATTCAACGTATTGGACGATACACTATCGTGATATTACAAAAAAAAAAATACAAAACTGGGAAACGTGTTTGATTGTACAAATTTTCAAATCAAATGACATATTTTTCTGTACAACGTTTGGTTAGGAAAGATCCCAGTCTCGTCTCTCAACCTACCTACATTGTAGTATCTAGCAAATATTTGCCAGAAGTTGTATTCTAGTCCATTTCTGACTTTCTTGTTGACCCGAATACCTTCTTCTTTTTTATTGAAATTGTTGAATTGCTTATAGATCTCAATGGCCTCTATGTAAAGTAATGCGTTTAATTAGACAGGACAGCAGTTTATTCGTAATTTATTACGTGGTTTGTTTTTACTAGGACAAATTCTGCAAAAACGGATTTCTTCGGTTCCATAAGGCGGCAGCTACTCTTGTGTTCTTGTATACTGGTTATGACGCTGCGTTTCGTAGTTCCGATGTAAACCGAGCCACAGAAATAAGGAATCCTATAAACACTGGCGGATGTCAGATGTACTTTTTTATCCTTTGCCGATCTGAGTGTTGGGTAGTTGATTAGTTGGCTTGTAAATGGTCCTAATGTTGTGACGTTCGAATATTTCTCCAATGCGGTCCACGACTCTGTTTATGTAAGTCAAATAGACTGTGCCTACCACTGGCTACTGTATCGTGGTTGAAGTTGAAGTATTTCGTCTTCTAGGATGTAGAACAGGTTTGAATTCTCACGCTGAAAAATAATTGGCATGTAAAGCTTGGTCTAGATGATGGAAGTTCTTTTCTAAAAAGATCACTATAGTAGGTTTGCGATAAATTGTGTGGCAGAGTTTTTCATCAGTTTTTCTGTTAACCAGTACATTCAAAAAATAGCATATTTTTTTCTTTTTCCGTTTCCATGGTGAACTGGATCCGAGGATGAATGGAGTTGATGTGGCGTAGGAACAGTTCCAATATTAATTTCCCGTAGCTTTAAATAACAAAAGTCATCAAAATAGGTTGATTTTGATGGAGCGGTGCTGAGAGCCCTCTTCTCGAAAATTTCAATGCAGAATTTTGCAACCACAGGGCTGAGAGGAGTTTCCATAGCGACTCCATATATTTGTTCAGTTATTCCATTGGAGATATGTAGAGGTGAGAGCATGGTCGAAAAGAGCTGTGATGTCAAGTTAGTTTGATATTCTCCAACGACATCATTGAGAAACGACATCGAAACTAGCCAGAATATCATTCAGCTGCAGGATTAAGTGAGATGAGTCCCTGGTGTAAGATTCTTCTTTTCATAAGTATGGCTGAAGTAGGTTCGTTAGTTATTTCGCAAGAGGATAAGTAGATGAAATAACGGCGTTGACAATTGGAAGAACTGGAAGGTATGGCTTGTGAATTTCAGAAATTTCAGACTTTCGAAGTTGGCGCCTACCTCAAGTTGAAATATTCGTTTAGCTGGTTGGTTTTCTTAAGTATCTTGGATATTAGTTCACGCTTGTGCATCTTGTAGGTTGCAGGTTCAAGAAGATCGAGTATTTTCTGTTGGTGATCCTTAGTAATCAGAACTGCAGTGGCGTTGCGTTTATTCCCCATCCGCACTCAGTTGTTTGAGAGCTGCACGTTCTTTGGCGCTGATATTCGATTTCGGCGGCTTGGCGTACTCTACTATTTCTTAATTCCTGTTTCTTCTTGTGGCAATATTCCAATGGAAGATTAGATATTGGCCACTATATATTCGACTAGAAGTTTGGAAGGAACCACACCTTCGACGAGTATGGAATATCCATCTTCAGTTAGAAGGGGATTGAAATTATGCAATTTCTATCCAAAGTTGGTGGTGAATCCGAAGAGGAGAGAAGATCAATTTTTTCTTCTGGCGTTTGGTGGTGGCAGACGCACGGGATAAGGCAGAATTGAAAGTGATCCGGTATATTTCGTCCCAATCATCGACGTTAAATCGGTTACTCAAATATAGGTGAAGAGCCAACAACTCTTGATCTATTAGAGAAAGCTCCTTACGAGTCTGATGAAACCGCACTCGCAGCAAAGCTAGTTTAGTGGGTTCAGACTCTCGGCAACGAAGTATAAATATCAATGAACATAGCAAATTAGCTTTCTTAATCCGACTGGAATTCCAGTATTCTGTTAATGCGTTGAACGGAGGTATACGGCGTTTGTCACGCAATCGTGTTTAAAACTGTAGGGGTCGTAAAGGAGAAAAGTTTGGTGTTTACAAACAAAAATATGTACGGAAAGGTTACATGCGATTGAAAACAATTTCGTCTCATTGTCTTATATTATAAAAAAATAAAAAATGAAATGCACTAGTGCATTTCGCAATTCTTGTTTGTGTCCTATGTCTAAATAAAAGAGATATTTGTAGAATTTGAATTGTTCAAAAATCATGTCTTAGGTATAGTCGAAGTAACTGATATAGTAATCTTAAAGGTGTCGGCAAAGTCAAAGGCCAAAAAAACCAATACAAAGGAATTATGCCGCAACGAATTAGTCCACGTGGACTGAAGAATTAGCGGTTTGTATTGGATAATTTTTACTAACCGAGTTTTATGATTGGCTGAAGAGTCATAAAATTAAATTTGAAGTCATGTTACGGTGACCAACATAATGTAGCGATGAGTACCGCCGTTGTGTGTGTTATTGAAGGGGAACTGCTGGAAGGTAGGGGGTACTATATCTTTTACTTGAACTATATATATACGGTATTCGCAAACATAACAGAATTTAACACAAACTGATAGAAAGTTATTAAATAACCATGAAAAATATTGGTGTTTTACATTCAGCTACCATTTGAGGTTCAAAAATTTACTCTCCCTTACTCTCACGACAAATAATACCTTGTCTACGTAAGACATTATTTATTTTATTGATTATATTAATCTCTGAAATATTTAAAATCAGTAGATAGCATATTCATCTCTCGTTAAATTTTCTTTACTGATGTTGAAACCAAAAAATCAACAATAACCCTCACCAGTGCATGTTGTTTCTAATCTTGGTTATAGTTTTACTTTATCAAAATTATTTACCGATTTACTTTCAAATGAATTATTATTGTAAATGTGATGTAATTATTAGTTGCTACAAATTTCTTTCCAAATCATTTTTATGAAAGAAATTGGCATATTCGAGTTTGAAGTGGTGCAACTCACATGAACATTAAAAAAGAATAACTAAGCATTTATTTTTCGAATTTCTTAACAGCCAATCTCTGGAAATTCTTTTATTCTCTAGACATACCAAAAAGTTATCCAGAAATGATGAGACCACTTGTTTATGAGATATTTGTATGGAACAGATTGAGAACCTACAACAATTATTATGAAAGGTAGTCACAGCGTAAGCAAGACATATAGATAGATAGATAGATAGATTTATTGATCCTTTTTGCTACATAATGTGTAGATGGGATAAGTCATATATTTCTACATGAAGTTCTAAAGTCTAAATTAAATATCAACCTCAGCAGTGCTTTTTGTTTAAAAAAAATCCTGTCTGATCATGTCTGATTGAAAACTTTTCTAAATTGAAATATATTTAACAGATAAACCAAGTCGAAATAATCCAAAATAACAACTATTCAAACAGACAAAAAGTAAAAGACAGTGCTCTCAGAGAACGTGAGCAGCAATCTCAAAATGGCAGCTGTAATTAATTTACATTTTTAGCACTTTTTGATGCAATATTTATTATATAAAGATTTCAATGAAAACATATAATGATAATCAAACTCACCAATTACTTCTTAAAAAACTGAAAGGACAAGCTTATCTTCAATCACGTAAAAAATATTTTGTAAATTCATCGCATTATGTATTCAAATGTAGCAGAATATTAATGTGCGATCTATATTGGTGAGTTCTAGAACGAGTTGGAATTGTCCTTCGTTCCATAAACGATATAAAAGTCCAGATTCTAAGAACTGAACATCACTTCTTGCCAGTGCTTCACTAGAAGAACACACAGACACATATATATGATGAAGACATATTTGGTAAGTGACAATTATTGAATCCAATCAATTAATGCTTTCTTCAATAATGGCGTGATTTACGTAATGATTATGGAATTCAATATAATATGATATCATACTATAAAAGGCATTTGGAGTGTTTGCACCATAAATTGAGATTTGTGGGAAATAATGAAAAAATATATATTATGAAACTGAAGTACTAATTGGGTATTCTAGTCTATTATAAAAAATAAATACACACTTTTTGGAATTCATCCATACCAAATTTCAAAATCTAAAATATGAAATTAAAAATAAAATTCAACAAACAACGTAGATTCGAACAAATATCTTAGATATTTCAAGTCAGACTACTTTGCACACATTTTGATTGGAGGGACATATTTTTGACAGGACATAAATGAAAACAGGAATTCGAAAAAAAACTAAATAAATATCAAACAAATCGATGAAAATTCATTCGTATTGTACATATAACAAAAAATGAACAATAGCTTTTCTTAAAATATACCCACAATATCCCATATTGAGAATACCCTTTCATTTCCATTTGAAAAAAATCAAGAAAATAATGTTGTCAAGTTTCGATTCAGCCAATATAAGATTTCGGAAAAATCATTTCAAGTGGGGCTTTCACTCGGCACCTTGTGAATTGGAGAATAATTCAAAGAAGTCCTATATATTGGTATCGAAATATATGAAACATTTTTTGATTAATTCACATAACACTTCTATTAAAAGTCTGATGTGATATAAACAGTATTTTAAAGTTCAAAGTAAAACAACCACATCGAAAAAAAAACACATCCACATACCAATTTGACCACTTGCATGAAAACTCATCTACAGAATAAAATTTCTCACCCAGTAGACCCTCACGTTTCTTCAGTTTTTCTCTATTCGTATATAATAAAACAAGTTGATGAATTTGTTATGAAACGTGTGCGTATAACATGTTCATTTGAAAGTCTGAAGTAAAACTATTGAAGTTTACGGGTACATTACGTATTTACTCTTCATATTAGTTACGATATCAAACATTAAATCAATAATTAAGTTATCTGTACGAAGAACAGAGTTGGAATTCCCATCATACCAAAATATACAATTCCAAAAAGATTATTCGAAATGACATTCTTCAGTTGTTTTGTTACAAAATAACATAATTGCTTCAACGCTATTTTCTCGTGATATTTTATTGTTGAAACTAATCAATTCCCAAGAATTTTAACAAGGTAACTATTGAATACATTGAACATTTTTTAGAAAAGTCGTGAACCGATTTACTTTCATTTATGGTAAGATCTTTATTCAATTTCTATGTTAGACCAATATTGTATTATCCTCTCGAAGAATATATAGATAGTATAACGATATATATTACGACATTCGAAAGTATAATTTATTTTATGGTTTTCGGTGTAGATACAAACTTTTTCATCAAGCCAACATGAAACTTGTAGAGAAAAAGGAACCTACTGAAATATCCGAAAAGGATTGGATTCTCTAAATCAAATGGAATTATCTAAAATAAAAACGATTTCTACAAAAAATTTAATATTTTTCATAGTTATCATGACACTTCAAAAAATAAAATATTTTTATAATACTGACTTCACTTCCAAATCGGTTATATTCATAGAAATTTTCTATTGACAAATTTTGTTCACCGTCACAAAAAAAAATTTTTAAAATACTTTTTTTTCTCAAATAAAACAGATCAAAATATATTATGATAAGAAGAAGCATGACATACAAATCAATTAACAGAGTTTAGCTTATTGAAATAGAAAAGAAAAAAATACCTCAAAAGTGTTGCTTTGTTCTCTCCTCTTCATGAAAGAGGACATATGCCTCCTCACTCACAAGCGATTTTGGTGAAATTGGGGACACGTGTAAATCGTTGTATTCATTTCATGTGCCACTATAAGGGTGTCTGCAATATGCTGTGTAATGCCCTTTTAAGTAGACCCGCTGTGATTTGAAAATGCATATATATTGTAACGACAAGGAGCCACATTGCTGCATAATTGCTCATATCTAATACTTCTAAAGAAAACTGAATTGCAACATTCATTGCCTCTGGATCTTTCCGTTGGAGAGAATCTTTTTAAATTAATCACTAAAATACCGGGAAACTTATGGATTGATAGGGACTTCACCTCAAACAGATAGGTTTTTTATCTCCATCCAGGGTTTCCTCTTTTGTGAAGAAATCCAAGCATTGTGACAAACTCAATTGGCCAGTTCTTTGTGGTATAGCGAGAGACAAATCCCATACTTATAGTATGTTTTCGAAAAGTGCTATGAAAACTATATTACCCTAATATTACATAGTTGTAATAACAATTATGCTGATTTGAGGAAAATTGGATGAACAATGTATTATTTTCAGAAGTTTATTCAAACGAAAAGTCGAGTAGTAAAAACTGGTTTATTTCGTAGA
The DNA here is from genome assembly GCF_025532065.1 of Leptinotarsa decemlineata. Taxonomy (NCBI): domain Eukaryota; kingdom Metazoa; phylum Arthropoda; class Insecta; order Coleoptera; family Chrysomelidae; genus Leptinotarsa; species Leptinotarsa decemlineata. Next base: position 2,148,788 of record NW_027412574.1, read on the forward strand.
TAGGCTAACTTTCTCTAATAAACTTTTTTATAATAGCATATTTATTACATATAACTGTATAATATTAGATAACTATATTGCCTTTGTCTAAGAATATCGGCTTCAGATAGTACACTCCAATTGATAATTATACCATCTTATTTCTTCTAAAACTTTCTTTTTCTTTACTGATGCTTTCCGTTCATCCAAAAATAATGTTGAATTTTCTTGTCAAATGCACCTATATTTTAGAATATCTTTGTTTCAGTGTGTTACTCTTCTCGTCATTGGCGTAGCTGCGTCTTCGTCCAATAAAAAAGAAGAAAAAACCAAGAGGAGTTTACTTTCAGGAATAACTTCGTATCCCTCTCTAAACGGTTATAACTCTTTGGGATCCGCTAGTTTCTCATCCGATGCTGGATTACACTCTATCGCACATGGAAGTGGATTGGGTCTCTCATTCGGTAGTGGTTTGGGTTACAGCACTTATGGAAATGGACTAGGATACGGTAGTTACGGAAGTGGATTAGGATATAGTTCTTATGCAGGTGGATTAGGTTATTCTTCTGGAAATAGCTTAGCACTCAGTGCTTTAGGAAACGGATTGGGATATTCTTCTGGAAGTGGATTAGATTACAGTACTTATGGAAGTGGATTAGGATACGCATCTGGAAGCGGACTAGGATATGGTTATGGTCAAGCGGGCATCCCAATTGTTGGAGCTGCTGTTAGCCAAGAAGTTGCCAAGCACACGGTGCACAATGTTGTCAACAGAATCCCAGTAGCATATCCACAGCCATACCCAGTTCCAGTCACTAAGACAGTACCGGTACCTCAACCTTATCCCGTAAGAGTAGACAGGCCAGTACCAGTCCAGGTGCGTGTAAATGTTCCAGTTCCAGTTGAAAAACCTTATCCAGTGGCAGTTCCCCATGCAGTCCCATATCAAGTTAAAGTTAGCGTGCCATATCCAGTCGAAAAACCTTACCCAGTTACCGTCACCAGAACGGTTCCAGTTCGTGTAGAAAAACCAGTATACGTGAAAGTACCTGAACCCGTTCAAGTTCCAGTTGCCCAACCCTACCCCGTTCCAGTACACAAACCTGTTCCTGTGAGCGTTCCCGAACCAGTTGTTGTTAAAGTACCAGAAGTCATCAATATCCAACATGCTGTCCATACAGCCAAAGTTGTTACTCCAGTTGTGAGTCATCGAGTACATCATGTCAGTACCCCAATTGTATCCGGAATCGGAAGTGCTAGTTTAAGCTCAGGTGTTTTGGCCACAAGCGGTTTGAGTTCCGGTGTTTTGGCTTCCAGTGGTGGCTCAGCAGTACTGGATGCCAGCAGTCTGACTTCTGGTGACTACTCAGGATTCAGCTCAGGGGTTTTAGGCTCAAGCGGATTCAGTTCAGATATTGTTAATGCTGATTTGAACAGCGGTCTGGTAGTTTCTGATGCAGGTTCTTGGAGTTCAGGTGGATTAGGCTCAGGTTCCTGGAGTTCAGGCAGATTAAACCCAGGTTCCTGGAGTTCACGTGGATTAAACTCAGGTTCCTGGAGTTCAAGCGGATTGGGCAGCCATAATATCATTGCCAGAGGTACTTCTGAGAAAGCAGCAAATAAACAGTAACTGTGATTGACGCTTAACGTTTTCGCATTGTCATTTTAAACAGATATGCATGTTTTCTTTTAATATAGTTTTACCATATGAACTTTAATTTATTTTTGCAAATAACTCTTCGGAAGACGAAATAGTTTTTGACCGTATGAATAAAAGAAAACCAATATCATAGCACTTCAAAAATAATTGAAGTGATGAAAGTATTTTGCCTTAAGAACCACAATCATTCATAAAAAGATGAAACTGAAAAGCTGACATTATACGATAACAAAATGAATTATACATAACCTCATAATTTGCATTCGATAGTTTGATCGTCAAACACATCCCAAATGATTTTTTTTTAGTATAATAATGAGAATAGAGTAGCAGAGGCACAAATATTCATATAAAGTGGAATTGATTCAAAAACTACACTAAAAAATAACAAATAATGTACATGGACGAAACTGAACTGCAAAAATGTGCAGTAAACATACTAAGAAGTACTTTGGGGGGGTCCAAATTCCGAAATATATAAACTTCAATGCCGATAATATCGTCAAATTTGGTGAACTAGTTTGAATTCGTAATCGTATTCAATGACACTATTATGAGTTTGTTTACAGAATCGCAACACGTGTTTCACTATGCAATAGCTTCCTCAAGGGTGTATGTGTTCATACTATTCTATAGTGAAACACGGTTTGTAGTTTTGTGAACTGTTCAGTGAAAATCTCACATTGAAGTGTTATTTGAATACGATATGGATTTTCATCAAGTATTGACTAATTCCATTCAATGTTTATGGTTCAATAAAAAATATAACCTCAATTTGATAGATCGATACCCACTGCTTTTTTCAAATATATTTAGATAGGCAATATTGTGAAACTAATTTTATATAGCTGAAAATTGTTCTATATATAGCTGTAACATTTAAACATACAGAAGGACATATTGTAAATAATAGAAAGGCCAATTGTAAAATTAATTTAGGGTGGTACACTTGTATGGGTGGTCTTACTGATTACCTACCTATATGATGTACCTGATTAGTATAAGTAGCTTTAGTTTTGAGTAGTTATTAGTTTTATCTTCCTCTTGAAGATGATCACTTGGTGATCGAAACACGTGTCGAGGTGTAAAAATAACGATTTGGTGTTGGGAAAAAACTCCGGTAATATTCATTACTACACCAAAGGTTCCAAACAGTATATCACATGTACTTATCAGATTGGTAGTGTTACATTATGAAACGTAGCCTCGGTTTCAAGTGGTAAAATGCCACCTTTTTAAAACTTCTTCTACTCTATGCAAATTTGTTATCGAAAAATTTTGAATAATTTTTTCAGTTCCCTTTTCCCACAAGTCTGCTATCAGAGCATCTCCTTTTCATTTTCAACACAGCTTAAATTTTAAACAAAAATAAGTAGATCAAACCCGAGCCCATAAACAAACCATTTGTAAGAATATAGGCTTTCACAATTAAAGAGAACAAAATCCGTCGAATGGAACCTGAAGTGCCAAACGTTTCGTCTGCGATTGCAGCAGACATCATCAGTGGTATGCACGCTACCAAGTCGTTGCTGAAACTAGTGAAAAAATCCAAATATAAAAGTTTGTATTCCACCTTCAGCCACCATTGATATAAATACGCAAAACATATACCAGTAGACCACATATTTTTGCTGACTCGCTGTGTAGAACTGTGTCAAATCGCCTATTACGCTGAATTTTGTTCATCAGTTATGTATCTAAAACCAAGCATTATTCAGTTCAGCGTCTGAGTGAAGAAATGCGGTGAGAAAGGGGGCATAGGAAATTATTTAACGACGAGTGATTCTATTTATGTTTACTTCTGTACGGTGGTTTGAGTTAGTCATACAATACCATGAAAACACGAAACACATTTCGATTAATTTTTTTGGCAAAGTTATTATTCTAGAAAAAAAATATTACTATGTTTTACTAGTTTGTTTTGATGTTTTTCTAGTGTTGAAAATAACTTGATTGACATATATTGTGGTATTCAATGTTGATATTTTTTTCTCATTATTTTTTAAAGGTATCGTTCCTTTATAGAATCCAATTTGGAAACCTGGGCAGGAGATGTTTGGATACTATCGATCTCAAATAAACCTAGTTGACAATCAATGTGAATTCTTTTATAAAGTATTTTCCCATGAGGATTTTCAATAATTTTTATTTATAATTTCTGGTGTCCAATAACAGTCTTCACGTTATCAAGAACGAGTCTCCGGAACAAACTATTGATCAAAAATAAAGGAATCACAAAGATATTTTATTTTCATATTCCAAAATGGGTTGATCACCTATGATTCTGTCTCTGATTTAACTGACCAACTGTATATTGGCAAATATAACTTCACCCCATCTCAAATTTCTAATGGAAGCTCGATGTGACACATACTGTATACAGTTCACTTTACTCGTTTTCAATTCCTTAAAAAAATGTACCTACTCTTCGAATATTTTTGGGGATAGAGTCATCATTTTAACTTCTTTGATATGTGAATTCAATCAAACTACGTAGGTATAGGTAATAGGCACTAGACTTGAGTAATGAAGATATTAAAAAAATGTAGGTATAGGAAATGGAATGAACCAAGTTTATACACAGGATGGTTTTGAGTACCATCCAAAAGCTCTATTGAACAACAGGGTGTCTTAAACCTAGATGATTGAAACATAACTTTGTTTGTATGATGTGTATAAATCGGACCTAATTAAATTAGAAAATTTGTATATTGTGGGTTATTCGAATTTTAGACATCTTCTGATGATGTGTATCAATTCATCAGAAGATGACGAAAACTCGATATATTTCTATTGTGGTGTGGAAAAACTGTTTTGATATTAGTCAATATGGCGGATAGTGAAGTCGACCTAAATAAGCTCAAAAAGAATGATCTAATAGACATATTTATAAACTTTAAACTTCCTCCGGGTGTGAAAAGTTTAAGTGTAACTCTAGTTAATATTGAGAAAACAGAAGGAAAACCAGTTAATCCCAATAATGCTACATGTGCGCAGTGCGAGTACCTTACTAGAGACTTAAATGCAGTCAAAAGTGAACTTGCATCTGTGAGCAAACTTTCATATCATCTGGAAAAAAGAACCGAAGAACAGGAAAGTTCTAGTGGCAGGAATGAAAATCACTCAAATTCGAATTTTTACAAACACTCGGGACTACAAAAAACCAGTCTCAAACAATTTATCAGTTAACAACAATCACAATACAAAAACTAGTATTGATAAAAATAAATCGCCAGATATTCAAAGGCCACCTTACAAAAACCACATGTAAACAAAGACGCGACAACAACAGGGAATTCCTTTAGGAATCTCTCTAAAAAAAACGCCAGCATGAATAAATATAAACCAATTTTATCGGTATTAGCAATGATGTTTCTAATTTCAAAACCATTGCATGACAAGGACATGTACATGTCTCCCGAATAAGTGCTGACATGACTGCAAAAGATCTTTGAGATTGCCTTTTCCTGTGTTGAATGGAGTAAAAGTGATTATATGCCCACCTACAAAGTATCGTTTCAATTCGAGAATTTAAACCAAGTCTATAAGCCACAAATTTGGCCAAAAGATGCAGCTATAAGAAGATTTAACTTCAAGAGAAATTTTCAACAACACCAGACGACCGAAGATGAAAGCTAGATTCAAACGATTTAAATATTTTTCATAAAAACAATATTCTTAGTTCTCATTTAAAAAAATGTCACCAGTGGAATGCGGTGAGTATGCTTCATGTTAATGTGCAATGTATCTCTAATAAAGTGGATACAATAAACGATTTCCTTTTTTTTGATGTTATCTGCTTCTCAAAACATTGGCAGACTGAGGACTGTATAGCACATATCAATATATCAGGATATACTTTGACTAACTTCTTTTGCCGTAGTAATAAAATTCATGGAGGCGTAGCCATTTATGTAAAAAAATAAGAATAGTTTAAAACACATTCCAATTGATTTGGATATTTTTAATAGTCAACAAAACTCGGAATTTTCAGACATTTATTTGCCATCCATAAAAACTGCGGTTGTAGCAGTGTACAGATCTGGTAAAGGTAGCATCGATGTATTTCTTTTGAATTTTGAACATATATTAAACAATGTATTGGGGAATTGCGACAATCTGGTAATTTTAGACGACTCCAATTTGAATTTCAAAATAGAAACTGGCATTTTGAATAATTGAAAGTGTGTGTTGCAATCGTATGGCATGGTGGCAAAATCTTGGAGGATACGAGAATTACAGCAACTTCGTCCAACTGTATTGATAATATAATAACTAATGTAGCAGAACAACGATTTTTGGTAGGTGTTTTCGAGCCTTGTTTTTCAGACCACCGGGCACAATACATTGTCATAGGCAATAGTATGAATCCAACTAATATACCCCAACCGGTTAAGAAACGATTTATATCGATGAAAGGAATAGATGAGTTTAAATGTCATGTAACCAGTGTGGATTGGAGTCCATTTTGCTTGGGTTTGTCAGATGTAGATTTTTTGGCAAACATTTTTGTCAATACATTTCATAAGTTAAGTTTAAAATGTTTTCCCCTAAAAAATAATGATCAAAATAATAAGCATTCTCCAGTGTCTTGGTTTACAGACGAATTGAAATACTTGAGAAATCAACTTTCTGCTTTGAAGTTGGTAAATGATGTGACAAAACATCCAGTTTACTCGGAAAATTATAGAGTACTTAGGGAAGTTTATAATAACATGTTGAAAAATGCAAAAAAAATTGCATATGACAATTTCATCATGTCATCTGAAAACAGAGCAAAGGCTTGTTGGAAAGTCATTAACTATGAAAGGAACGAATCAAAACAATCCGTAGTAACTCCTGATTTTTCACCACATGAGATAAATTACTTTTTTGTGAAATAGCTGTTAATATTATAAAATATCTTCCGAACATATCCAATGATGAGCTCCTTGGTTTCAAGAACTTTTCTGCACCCTGCAGTTCTTTCTATTTGTACCCTGTTACTCATTTTGATGTTTCTTCAACCATAAAGTCTTTAAAAAATTCTAATTGTCTTGATATTCATGAACTAAATAGTCGAATCTTGAAGGAAACCAATTTAATTGCTATAAAACCTTTCACTGAGCTCATAAATATTATGTTCAATACTGGTATGCAATCTAACATTTTTAAATTATCCAAAGTATTACCTCTTCATTTATATTAATGACCTCAGCTGCTTTATGTCACCTTATAGATCAGTTCTCTTTGCAGACGACTCAACGTTTATTATTTCTGAGAAAGACAACGTGAACTTGGATGCTTCACTGGATTGCGCTACTAACAAGGCAAATGAATGGTTTGCAGCAAACAAATTAAAATTAAATAGTAATAAAACACAAATAATGCAAATATCAGCAAATAACCAATCAACTGTTAATCAAAAAATAAAAAGCTTAAAACTGCTTGGATTAGTGCTGGACCACAGACTAAACTGGCAGACACATATTGATCAATCTAGTTCCTTATTTATTTTACGACAATTGAAAACAATAACTAATTTTACAACTCTTAAAATCACTTATATTTCACTGTTTCACTCTCACATTTTCTATGGCATTACTCTCTGGGGTAATTCCTCCCATGTGATAACAATTTTTAAAATGTAGAAGAAGGCAATAAGAGTACTTGCCGAAGTAGGTTTTAGAGATCACTGTCAAGAGTTTTTTGACGTGCTACAAGCAAACGTATTGTAAAGTAGTTTAATAAAATATATCTATCTATCTAATATCTAAGTTATTGAACAAAGTAAATACGTTTTTCTCAGAGTTCTTTGCAGAAGCTATCGAATGATTTCGTTTTTTTCCGAAATTGACTGGAAAACCGACACCACAATGAATAACCTGCGTTGTTCGTCACGAAATTATTTTTTGTGCCAACTTGTACCCGCACGGGAACACCTCATGCATCATAATGTACAAGATAAAAATCGTAATACACAGAAATTTACTCCATCATAACATCAAACGATAGAAATCGCAATTGATCATACAGTACAAGATAGAAACGTAAAGCGGCATAATGTACAGTTTCATAACGTAATCCATCATAATATACTTCATCATAACGTATTTTTTCAAAACGAACTCCGTCATAACCCTTACGTATATTAATATCATACAATCATAAACACAATGCACCATAAAATCATTCTATCATGGGGACACCTAATGCATCATAATGTACAAAATAGAAATCGTGATACACAGAAATTTACTCTATCATAACGTCAAACGATAGAAATCACAATTGATCATATAGTACAGGATAGAAATGTATAGCGGCATAATGTACACTTTCATAACGTAATCCATCATAATATACTTCATCATAACGTACATTTTCATAACGTACTCCGTCATAACGCTAACGCATCATATTATCATTCTATCATAAATACAATGCATCATAAAATCATTCCATCATGACAACAACGCATCATAACATCATACGATCATATTCGTAATCGGTAGAAACCTTAATGCGTGATAACGTACTTCATCACAACGTAAAACATCATGACGTGAATAACGTATCATAACGTCCTTTGTCATAATCCTATAGTACATGCGCTTGCTCATACTATATGGGAATAATGGCCGAAGTTGAAGTTTTGAACTCATTGAAAATCTAAGAAGAACCCTATGATACTGAAGAAACTTAAATATGATGAAACACTTGAATTTATTAATTCATTATTCATAATTTTCCATAATTCTGCATTATAATGTTGAGTGAAATTTTGAGACAGTTGGCTGCCTTGAAGACCCATCTGCACCATAAAACTAATTGCGAACGAGTTGGCCATTCGTCATCGGCCATTGCTATTGGTTGATTCGACCTCTGTTTTCTTTAAAATTTGGAACTGTTTTAAGGATATCATGAATATGTTCCAGATCGATTTATTTGCATCTATTTTGTCGCTGCAGCTTTCTAATTGTTTATATGGCTATGCAGAATGACAAGAAAGTGGGTAATGGTAGTGCCAAATTATTTTGTGAAAACAAACTTATTAATTATTGAAATACCAAGTTATTGAGTTCATGTTTCTGTTCCACAATATATCTATCAGAATTTTAATTCATCTGTTTACAATACACATCTATTAAATAATATAATGCTCTATTTTTATTTAGATTCCATCTATTTATTGCTGAATGACACAGAAAAGTAAATGTCAATCATTTCTTCGGGCTCGGGATTTTTCCAGTGAGGGGTTATTCAGTACAATTTTGCTCCTATGTGATTTTTTCAATATTCATTATCTTTGTCAAAAGTTTATATCGTCATGGTCCTTTTATTTCATTTGAATAACCATGTGAAAACAATACCTGTTTGTAAACAAACCATAGCTACCACAGATATCTTAGTATCACTATAAATAGGCTGATGAGAAATGTTTGAACCAACGCTCGTGTTTGTAACTCTCACTTTTTTCACTATTATTCATCAAGGGCGTAACGTAAAAGTGTTTATGGCTTCGGATTGAATAGTGTAACGATGGCGATAAACTGTACTTACTAGTGCTAGTGCATAAATAGGTTGCTATTTTTTACAGTAAAAAAGTTTAAAAAATCTAGTTCAACACAACACAATAATGATTTGATAATGATACTTTTCTATCCCACGAATCATGAGACTTCTGAACAACAATAAATTTTGAAGAAGTTAAGTTTGCTGACTCCAGAATTAGAATACATTCCTATTTCAACTATGCAAAGTAATCTTATGAATGGTTTGTTGGATAATGAACAATATTTGTCTTTGTTTTTTAGTCCACATTCGATTTATTCCCTTCACTTCTATTTGAATTTTCCTACATGATTGCTCAGCAAATATTTTTCATATTCAAAATGCATTTCGAGACTATTCGCTATGTCTTTGAACTCAATTTGTTTTCTTTTTTAGTTCTTTCAGGGATTTCAAATCATTTTATATAATATCAGACAATGGAAATCCGAACTAATGAAATTCATCATGAAACATTGCCAATCACCTTCAAACAAAAGAACAGATATAATGTATCTGATCGGTCATTTTGAAATACCTGATATCTACTAGAATATGTCTTTATTGCATATGTTTAATGGGAATGAAAATGATATGAATTAATTATCATAATAATTATTATCAATCATCTCTCTGGTAATTATACTGAATCTTTCATTAACAGTCCCACTATCAATGAAAAATTAGACAACGTTTAAGATGAGTTCCAAATATCAATTAAATCGACATAATTTTGGTTATATTTGATGAAACTCAAAGTAGAATGCATTTGAAATAAATTCTACGCTACGTAGTATAGCAAATTTCCGCTAAGAATGATTATTCTGCTTAGAATATTTGTGGTCGGCCCATCGACTATGGCACCGGTAAGCTATTGTGAGACAGACTTGATGCGCTCGCAACCGAATTACGATGGATTACGTTATGATACTTTACGTATTCTATACATTACGGTTATGATAAAATACGGATTGTGTACAATACGGTTTCTATGCTTTAGCGATATGATACATTGAGTTTATATGATACAATGTGAATACGATGCATTACGATTATGATCGGTTAACGTTTCTATAAGTACGTTATGAATTTGTACATTATAACAAAGTACGTTCTGCTGATTAACGTTATGATGAATTGCGATTATGATGGCTACGTTTCTCTGCATTTTTCTATATATTACGATTATGATCTTGTAGCGTTATGATGCATTGCGATTTATCTCCTTTAATGTTATAATGGAATAAATTATGATGAATTACATGGACCCCAACGCACAACCCAAAATCAATTGATTATCTACTTGATCCGCCTTGAATTGCTGTCCGAAAGGATAAATTACAACGATTATTATCCAAAATTACAGTTTAATATTGAATTGGAAAATATAACAGTATTAAATTTCTGCAAATTCATAAAGATACATTACGTATTTCATAAAAAATCAATTAAAACCTGAGAAATGTTACAGTTTTCAGGGAAGCAATATTATTTACTTTCATGAAAAAATAATAATAAAAAATAATTTTATAGAAAGATCACTTAAGGAAAGTATTTTACCACGAAAATAAAAGAGAAAGTGTAAATAATCTAGTAGTTAGAAATATGAAAGTGTTAAATACTACTCACTTCCTTATAATGAAAAAGTATCTAACAAAATTGAAGTTTTACTGGTCATACTGAATGAGCCAATTAATATTGAATTATGATGAAAAATCTTCTCTCACACTCCATTACCAGAACACTTTCGAAGCACGTTTTCATAACCAAGTTAGGAGTAGAGTAAAGCCTTATTTTTCAATTTCCATTCATCTCCTGTTGTATGGATATATAAAATGTTTTTCTCAGTAAATCACACTTTCATCTCTACAGAAAAAGGATTGAAAAACCTGAATAAGTGATTGATTTCAGTTTTTCAAATCTTAATCTTTTGCTTTGTCTAATTGAATGGTTGTGAATGAAATTATTTTTGTTCCTATGAGTTATAAGAAAGAAGTTTATAAATAAAAATATAGGTGAATACATCTTTCCAATATATAATGACATATTGAATGAATGAATAAAGGTAGTATACAGATACTTTCACTGCCAGGCAGGACGTTAGCTTGATTATAGCAAAGTAAGGTTCATCATCAACTAATTAATAATTTAATAACGCTAAGAATGGATTTAAGCACCAGTCTGAAGTCGTATGTCGCAAGTTTTGAATCTTGAGAAGTAATATTTTTCATTAAAAGCTTACAAATTGTGCACACAGATATTATGATTGAGTTTATACAGGGTCTGCCAGTGAAATTGAAACAAGCCCAATTTATCGTAATATTCAAAAAAAATCGCCCTGACCCGTCTATTTTTATGTCAAAGGGAAAATGTATTGCTTCTATTGACAATAAGCCTGAAAATCTAACCGTCAAATGGTATTAGGGGTCAAGCGATATCTCAATTGAAAAGTCATCAATTTTTCTTTTCAATGCTTCCCACTTTTTTGAATTTGATGAAGTGGCTTTCAAGATGAAAGCGTTATTGAAAAATATGACAATGAACAAATGTAAAAGGTCTTTTAACTTCAAATACTAACTTCCCAGAATAATAGCCCGATTTCAATTCAAAAATTATCTCACTATGACTATTTCGATCTATTAATTTGCTCGAAATTATTTATTGCACTACAGAAATATTTTCGATAATTGAACTTTGAACCATTAAAAAAATGGTAGGTGCGTTAATATGAAAGCATAGTTTTTCAATGACCAAAATCCGAATAAGTATCCTAACCGAAAATACGTGATTAGACTCGTTCAACATTTGTTTCTCAGATGTGTCTTAGATTGTTGTTAATCTTCACAACTATCGGTATTGGTCTGATGAAAACTCACTTATCAAGCCAAGTTCATATTTGAAATACTGAGGAGCTGGAATTCAGGGCGAAGTTATTTGTCTTTTTTTTTACGACAATCTTACAGGAGAAATGTATTTGCAATTAATATAAGACAGTGTCAATTCTGCAATAACAGAGATAATTGAACATAATGACCGCTACAATGAAAATGAATTGAAACTTCAGTATACCCTTGCTGTTGGTGAGTATTTGAATGAAGCCTTTTCTGGTTAGTGGACCGGTAGAAGAGAATCAGTGGAGTGGCCCGCAAAGTCACCAGATTTGAATCCGTTATATTTTTTATGCGATCACTCAAAATCTACATCACTGTGTTGAGCAGGAGGCCATTATTTTGAACACATGTTGAAGTGAAAAATTATCAAGTGCACTAGTGGCAAATTTGTAAATTTGATTATATCTCCTTTGTGAAGACAAAAACCCAATAAAAGCTAATTCATTAATAATTTCAAAACGTCTGTTTGGACATCCGCCCCATAAAATGAAAATGGTGGAAAACGTTGAGGTACTGCTTGATTCCTGATCCCATTTAAGATTCGAAGGTTGAATTTCACCCCACCGAGGAAGATTGATAATGGACCCAAAAAGTTTCCTCAAGTAAATGAAAACCGATGGGCCCAAAAAAGTTTTTTCCCAATTACTGTTAATGAGAAATTGACCTTGTTAAACTGGCCCATCCTATACATGAAAATGTCTTGCTAATACATGAATGTTGCTCCTGAAAATTTATGATTAAACTGCTTCAAATTTCTTACGACTGAAGACTGGATGTATGAATCCATTTTTGATCTATTGTGAGATGATAAACCTGATTTGTTGAGTAATGTAAACACCTAGTGCAGAGCGAGAGACCATACTACTAATAATGAGGTTCTAATATGTTTAATGCAAGATTTTTGCTAAATTGTTAGACACTGACACTGTGTCAGGATTTTTCAAACAAAAATTCAGTGAGTTGGAGTCAAAAATTGATCAAGTTATGTCTGTATCTGTATGTGTAGATTTCACTGAGTATGAATACCATTTGTTTTCAGAAAAAAAAGTATTCCTTTTGTTGTTTATAAGTTATAGTAATACGGTACAAAAGTTTCCTCAGTTATCCGAAAACGTGAAAATAAAAATTATTTTCATAAAAAAAAGGAGGAGAAATGAATTTAATAATTTTCTTATCCTGAAATGATATGACTTATCCATATGGTTAATTCACGAGCTTCATGTTTTTTTCTATTCCTAGAATCAACTTTATATTTTTAGTTGGTAAATCAAATAAATAGATAATGGAAACATGACGATTAGATATAGGTCAGAAAACTAATTTAAACCATCATGATCTATTCCAACTCATATCATGAATAACCATGCAAATCCTAATAGTTTTTTTTTCGTTTTGGTATATGCAGATAATCTGAATTCTTTCAATAAGGTAATATTTAATTGGAAGCGATCGTCCTTCAAAATCTATCCAACTAATCAAGTTAGATAATATAAAAGAACAATTTTCATTTGAAACTTCAGTAGTTGGTTCAACTCTATAGAAATGAGAGTGTTTTTGGTAAGTAGCAAAACAATTATTTCAAGAATGAATATTAGTACCGCAATTCGAAAGAATTTTCAATCTATATAGTTTCATTATTATCATCAATAAAAATTGACTAACATCCTCTTTGAGAGAGAGAGAGAATATTTTAAACGTATTTCAGAAAAAAAATTGAGTTGCATACATTTTGTGACACAAAAAAGTGATTACCCAAACACCAACTGATCCTAACAATTTCTCGAACAAAAGATAATAATTTGTAAGTATTCCTTTAATTTTCATTCGTTAGTAGTCCAATTTCATAGGACTTTAATTATTTTTGGAATACTGAAAATCAAAGTTCACTCACTGAGGGTTGAAAATATATATAAATATACGTAATGATTTTTGTAGTGTTTGGCTCTCCTTACTGTGTCAGCAGTAAATGCTGCTGAAAAAACAAAAACTGGACTGGATAAGTCACAGGAGAAACCGAAACGCAGTATTGGCCTCCTTGATGATGGAATAGGAGGAATCAGCGCATATGCCGGTTTTGGGAGCATTAGCGGGCTGAGTTGTAAGTATCATATCATATATTACTCATTTGAAAGCGTTTTTGGTTCAATAAATTATGGTACAATTCTCACCATCAAGAAATTGTTTTTGTATATATACATATTTAATAAAGGAAGGTTAATGCAGTTAAGCTGCTGGAAAGTAATATGAACTTCAATAATTTAATGAATATGAATTTTGGGAAATATTTGGTGATGAGAACATACTCTTTCATCTTCATCAAACGCATTAAAAAATGAAGGGTATACCTAAAATTCTATTCATAAACTTGAAGTAAATGATATGTTGTTTTCAATTTACAGCATCTAGCTACGGATTAGGTGGTGTTTCGGGTTACGGATTAGGTGGCGTATCCGGCTACGGACTCGGTGGTGCTTCCGGCTACGGATTAGGTGGTGCTTCCGGTTATGGATTAGGTGGCGTATCCGGCTACGGACTTGGTGCAGCTCTTGCATCAAGCTATGGATTGGGAGCCGCTTCTTACCAACAACATCCAATCTCTCATTCGCATGAATACCGCCAAGTATCTCAACACGTACCAATAAGAGTACCCCAACCATACCCTGTAACAGTTACCAAATCTGTACCTGTGCCACATCCTGTACCCGTAGAAGTACCAAGGCCTTATTCGGTGCCTGTTCAAGTGAGAATTCCAGTAGAAGTACCCAGACCATACGAGGTTAAAGTACCAAGACCTGTAGCAGTTCCAGTCGAAGTTAGGGTTCCCGTAGAAGTTCCTAGGCCATATCCAGTTGAGGTTTCCAAAGCAGTACCAGTTGAAGTAGAAAGACGAGTAGTTGTTAAAGTGAGTTGCATTCTCATTTGTATATGTATATAGAACATCAGTTTGATCATTCGTGTCATTTTTTCAGGTTCCAGTTTCTGTACCCGTCTCAGTGCCACAACCCTATACAGTCCAAGTACCAACACCCGTACAAGTGAGGGTACCCACACCAGTATACGTCAAAGAACGCAAATATGTTCACACTTACAAGAATATTGACCACGGCGTGGTGAAGACCGGTGCAGCCAGTGCTGGATTAGTTAGTGGTGGATTCGTCAGTGGAGGATTAGTCGGCGGTGGACTGGGTAGCAGTGGATTAATCGGTGGTGGATTATCTAGCAGTGGATTGGTGAGCGACGGAGTAGTTAGTGGTGGATTGGTCAGTGGTGGATTATCCAGTGATGATTTGTCCGGTGGCATAACGGCCTACAGCGAACGAATTAGTGGTGGATGGCATTCCGATTCTCTGAATGCATACAACAATGGAAAATATCACAGCCAGTCTTGGAAATAGAGATGTTTTATAAATGATTTGGGACAAAAGTACTTTCCGGCTGTATATATAGAACATACGTTAAGAAATCAACTTAAAATTAGAAGTGATAAAGAATAATCAGATTCATTCCTCCTTGGATTATTAATTATTTTACATCGAACTAACTTTTTTGCATTCAATAAATGGTATTAAATTATATATTGCGTTTTGAAATAAATCCGCAGAAAAGAGAAAAAAGTTGAATTTCATTTTTGAATCAAAATGAGACACAATGATATATACATATTGAAGCAAGGCAAAGGTGTTGACAGACTAGTTGAAAATGCAATTTTTGCAATTTTCGGAAACTACAGAAAATTAAAACTTCATTTATTGATCGGAGGTAATGACACATAATATCATTATTTCACTAGAAATAGATATTGGCAATACGAAATCAGTGGTGTACAAATGGGGTTTTGCATTTGTTGGAAAGTGGCCGTGCAAGAAAACAATAGACTATAGTACAATTTCATGATAGTAGGCACTGAATCCTCAGAAATATTATTGCATCAAAACGAAAACATTGTTGTGATTCTATATATTTTTATAATTTTTCCTCACCTATTCAGTATAATTTCCGTACGCCACTGCAAGAAATAGATTAAGGCAGAAACGTCAGTGATTTCTGAGAAGTTAATGCCTACTATTTTCAATCAATATAATTCAATGTGCTACATTCTGAAATTTTTTATGGAAAAACCCCCATTTCACTTGATTATCGCGTCTACAAAATATTTTCGGCATTGTACTTCAGAAAAGGCATACGGCGGCATTGGCGTACTGCCAAAGGTGAATTGCAATATTATAATTTTGAATACACCGACCCATTACTTGTTGAAAATCAATAACACTTTTCATAATAATTATTATAAATTTTCACAATTGAGAATTAATTTCCAATACTCGTTTCACTACAACAGTAGCTTCCTCAATTGGACTGGTACTCTACACTACTTACAATTCATTTCATACAAATTATCGACCTTAAGAGATATCACCAATTGGTAAACATGTAGTTATTATAAGAACAGGTATTCAAAAGATACAAAGCACATGAAAATTATTTCTACTTAAGATAATTTTAAGAAATTATTCATAATAATAATATTAAGGGTAAGTGATCAATTTTTTGTTAGTCGTTCAATAAAAATTTTGATTGTGTACGTTTATTAATTTCCAAAGATTCCAGCATATTTAAATTTTGTTTATGCCGAAGACGTGTTTTTTCTAACAGATGTCTTGTATAATTTGAATTGGTTTTCATTGATTCGAAAATTATTTTGAGTTTGGAGAATGTGGTTTCGAAATGTCTACTTGTGCTTGTCGATGTTAAGTTTGTTGTTTTTTATGTCTACCTAACGTGTTATCAGTCTTGTATGCTATGTTGATCTTCCGTTTTTTGTCGAGGTTCTGATGATTCATGTCCGGATTGAAGTTGTTATTTTCTATCATCTGTTTCATTAAATTTAGTTCTTTATTAACAGAGGGATACTAATGAGTCTGTGGATCATGCTCTGGTGAATTGCTAGTTTATATTGAAAAAGGTGATTAGAATAATTGTTGATACAATTACCACGAACGGCGTTGGATTATATTCGTCATATTGCCAATTGCATATTCAGAAAATTTTCTGTGAAGATTCCTGCACTGACGCCTGTCGGATATAATCCAACGCCGTTCGTGGTATTAGCCAGGAGAGTAGTTGTTTTCTGATAGGCGTCAGTCCATTCAACCTACTGTGTATATTCGAGACTGGCTGGAACATTTAAAGTTCATTTCTTCAGATTTGTTTACTATCTGTCTTCAAGCATAGCCCACTGACTAATAACAAACTAACTTATGCATATCGTCTGTTAGAACACAACCACGACTACGACATATCTATCACACACAGAAAACAAAGGACACAAAATTGAACCTGGTGAAATCTCCTATTGAACGATCACTCTTAAATTTCTTTTCATGAAAAATTTACTAGAAAAAGCCAAATTTCAAATGAAGAAACAACGACATTTGTAGTGCTTAATTGGCTGAGAGATACAATCAATTCAATACTACTCAATACTCTCTATAGGTAACAGTTGTTTCACATGCTGCACCATAAATTAATAGGAAGAGTTAAGTATTTCCTTGAAAGACATAATTTTTCTCTTATGTCTTACTTATGTCAAAATAAGGTTACATATGGTATTCTCGTTTATCTACATTGGTAAATTACTCGACAAGCTTTCTATATCATATGAGTTGTATAATTCAATAAATTGATGAGTTTGATTAATTTTATTCCTTTTTCAGTTTTATCTGGACATATTACTTAACGAGTTCATTACATTTAATGCGCCATTGTTGTATGGTCGATCTCTACATTTGTTCGAGCACCACCAAACTATTTCTAATATTTGCCGAGTTATAGCTCTGAAATTTTCATGGCGGCCTTCTTGTTTTGCATAAAAACATAACTGACATCAATTTATTCTTTGTATTCTTTTCAGCAAAACCTTTCATTTGATATCCATATAATGGGAATGTATAAAAAGTACTAGATTTGACGAAGATGTTAGATTTCACACGAGTAAACATACATAACTTAGGGTGGGTAAAATAAATCGGCTATTTTTTTCACTACACTCTGAAAAATGGGTTGGAAGACACCTCAAAAACAAATTTCTCCAAGTACGAGATCCTAATTTAAATAGGAAAGTCCTACGCGTCAGTTTTTTATTTTTTCCTTATTATTAGAAAGAAAAATTCATATCGCGGTATTTACTATTAAAAAAAATATTTTGTCTCATATATTCATAGGAAATTGAATTATCCTTATTATTAGGAAGAAAAATTCATATCTAAGTATTTACTATTTCAAAAAATTGTCTCATGTATTCATAGAAAATTCAATTTTTTACCAGAAAGGTATTTACAATTTTATTGTGAACCTTATTGAAGGTTGAAGTTTGATTATTTTTAGGTAGACTTATGTTTTTAAATGAATTTTATAACTCGTTAACAAAAATTTATTATGATATGCGCATTCGATTGATAAAATTCAAACAAATTCAATTTAAATTATGAAAATCGTATAAACTTGAGTTTCTTTAAACAGAGTTTATAGAATAACAACGTTTTTCTGACGAATTCATTATGAAAATTATCGCTCTAGAAGACATTTAGAAACACTGATAATGCAGTATGAAATGGGTAGTTAGTTATATATTGTGAAAAAAAATTTCGAAAATTTGCTTTGAAAAAACGCTACAAAAATAATTAACAGCATGATCACGATTTCTGATTGATAAAGATGAAATTTATGAAAATAATATATGAGAAAAATACATTTCAAATAAATTTTTGAACAGAGACATTCTATAATAGTTACCTTCACTACAGAAAGTCATGTTTGTATGAATTTCTGCAAAACTCATAATTTAAATTGCAATTGTTTGAATTATTAATCAAAAACTGTTAAAATTAATGTGCATTGAAGTTTGACAGTAAATATCTTCCAAACGGTTAATTTAATCGACTAATCATAAGAGACAATTTTTGTTAACGAGTTATAAAATTCATGATAAAAAAGAAATCTGCTTGAAAATAATCAAACGTTAACCTCCAATAACTTTTGAACGCTAACGTTTACAAAAAAATTATAGGAGAATTTTTTTGTAGAGAATTCAATTTTCTATGAATATATGAGACGAAATATTTTTTCCAAATAGTAACTACCGAGATAAACCTTATTCTTTCTAATTATAAGGAAAAAATAAAAAGCTGACAGAAGAAGGACTTTCCTATTGAATTTAAGAGCTCATATACAGAGAGAGAGTTTATTTTTCAGAGTAGAAAGTGAAAAAAAGTCGATTTTCTTTGGATCATCCTAAGGTACATACAAATGGAATACAACACGTGTTTTTTTTCAAGAAATGTTGTAACAAAATATTCTTTACTTGCAAGCAGCATCAGGCTTTGACAAGTTCATTAACTTTTGTTCGAAATTGGCTTTATTCATCAACGTAATCTCCATCAAGAGCCACATAATCATTTCAGCGCTGCTCTAACATTTCAATAGCACTTTTGAAAAACGATTTATTTTTTGCCTGAAAATAGGCCTCAGTTTCAGCAATAACCACTTTATTCCAGCGAAATTTCTCACCGGTGAGAAATTTTTTGAGGTCTGCCAACAGCCAGTAGTCGCTGGAATCCAAATCTGGCGAATACGGCGGATGTGGCATCAATTCGAAGTTCTAATCATGTCTTGTGGTTTTGGCATTGTGTTGGTTGACTTGCGATACAGTGCGTAGTCTTGATGATTTTTTTCGTCATATACGGTCGTTTATTTGCAATTTCGGCTTTCAAAAGCTCTGACAACGCTATATAATATTTATATAATATTGATGATATTTTCCTTCTCAAGAGAGTCGATGAATAATACACCACCCACATCTCAAAATACCGGGCGCTTTGAACGAGGTTCACCAGTTGCTTTCCACTCAGTAACGATTGTTTTGATTCCGGAGTGAAGTGCGGCACTCACTTTGAACAGAGCTTTCTCAAAGTCCAATGCTCATGCAATATAAAGCCAACACGTTCTTTTGATATCTTTACAATGTCAGCTAATTCACGCAACATCACATTTCGAGCATCCAAAACGATTTTGTGATTTTTTATGTTTTCTGGAGTTACTTACTGCCTCATTTGGACGTCCACTGCTGCATTATCGGTGTCTCTACGACCACGTTTGAAGTCAGCAAACCAACGTTTAATTGTTGTTCTGACGCTGAGTATATAGAGGAGGTGAATGTCGAGCTTACGACTCCAACTGACCTCCCTGTAAATTCAATTCAGGAGCGAGTCTACAGAGGAGATGGATGTCGAGTTTACGACTCCAACTGACCTCCCTGTAAATTTAATTCAGGAGAGTTTCACAATACAGTGTGTTCAAACGGGATATCACACCTTGAGTGGAACTTGACTAATTCAGAACATCCACCTGACACATTTCTGCTTGAAGCATCCCCACAACCCTTATTTGAACATTATTAAATTGCATACGAATGAATTCTATTGAAAGTTTAAAAAAAACTAAACATTATTTTACGTGTTTGATACGCAGCATGATTATTAGTCTTCGTTTTTAAGTACTTATACAGACAAAAAATACCATATGGTGGCTCAACTGAAAACAAAAACTACCTTCAGAAGAGAATATAAATAAAAGTGAATATAAAATACTCAATAAATTTCATTAATCGATATATCCAACTATACAGAATCCATTTTTGCTGAGATCAGCAAATATACCTAGATTTTTTCCAGATGTTTACTTACTTCTTCATCATCGAACCGCTGTATATCGATATTACTCCACACATATAAGAACAAAATGATTTTTTTTCATTCGAATGCCAATAAAAAAATAATACCTTGTCATGTAAGTCAGCAAGTTGATTACATTGATCAAAATTTATCTTTAAGATATTCTAAATAAGTAATTGATGTAATTATTAATTGCTACAAATTTGATTTCAAAGCCTTCTTATGAAAGGAACTGGCATATTCAAGTTTGAAGTATTAAAATTACTGAAGATGTATTTTTCAAATTTCTTACCGGCCAGTCTCTGAAAATTCTTTCATTTTCCATACGTACAAAACAGTTGCCCAAAAACGATAAAATCATTTATTTAAAATAGATTTGTATGCACCAGATTAAGAACTCAGAACAATTATTGTGGAAGTTACTTACGCAAGAAATCATTTGAATTAATTCTCGGAAAAGAGAACTATCTTATAAAAAAATTTCAAAAACTTTTCTAAATTAAAACATACCTAACAAGTAAACCAAGTCGACATAATCCAAAATAATAACTATTCAAACAAACAAAAAATAAAGGACAGTGCTCACAGCGAAACCGAGTGGCAATCTCAAAATGGCAGATGAAATCAATTCACATTTTTAGCACTTTTTGATGTAAAATTTTTATATATTGATTTAAATAATAATCATGAAGATAAATACCAAATTAATTAACTCACCAATTCCTTAACGATAAACATCTGAAAGGACGATCTCATCTCCAATCACATAAAAAATGTTTTGTGAATTTCTTGCATTATTTATTCAAATGTAGCAGAATATTAATGTACGATCTATATTGGTGAGTTCTAGAACGAGTGGAAATCGTCCTTCGTTACATAAATTATAATTATATAAAAGTCCAAAATCTCAGGACTGATCATCACTTCTGACAAGTGCTTCACTAGAAGAACACACATACACATATACATGATGAAGACATATCTGGTAAGTGACAATCAATGAATCCAATCAATTAGTGTTTTCTTCAATATTGGTACTTGTGATATACTGTTTGGAACCTTTGGTGTAGTAATGAATATTACTGGAGTTTTATCTTCCTCTTGAAGATGATCACTTGGTGATCGAAACACGTGTCGAGGTGTAAAAATAACGATTTGGTGTTGGGAAAAAACTCCAGTAATATTCTTCAATATTAGTGTTGTGATTCACGTTATATTTACTATATACTTAAGTTAAACTGGAACAGGCATCGAACAAATTTGCCGCGCACCACGACAACAGCCCGGCTCGGCAGTTATATATTCTGTTATTTAGTTAGCTCGTACGGTTTCTATTAAAACAATGTCTAAACTATGTGATCTGTATAAAACACCTATTTGCAGAGTATCACAAAGAGAAAATTTCAAGATTATTTGTAGGTACCAAAAAATACTCGTGACTTAGGGTGTGGAAGGAGGAAGGGTTAGTCTTAAACCTCACCACGTAATCACCAAGGGAGTAAGGTTAGGTTAGATCCAATGAGAGTGGGTCTATTCGACACTCCACTGAAACCCTCAAGGGTTCATTGTGGTTCACACCTACTCACACTAGACCAAATAAACCCAGATTCTTAACGAAGCCGATTAGTTTGTATGGTACGGCTCTGCCGAACTCTAGGCATAGTAGTTTATCCCTGCCGTATATCAAGCTTCGAAGGGTGAATAAACGCCTTGGAGTGAGCCAATCCTGGAAGATTCTGCCAGAAGTCCATAAATCTTCTTGCCATCCTGGTGTTCAATCTTTGTTTGGCAAAGCCTAAGGCGATGCCAATGACAAGTTATGGTCCGATGAAGCTGCTTGCAGCACCCTCCTTTGCAAGAGAGTCAGCAGCCTCATTGCTTTCCGTGCCAGTATGGCTATGAATCCAGACTAGAGACAATCAAGTCTTCCTATTGAGGGGGAGAGGACGTTAATTAATGCTAAATAACATCACGTGATTAATGGACGGGCCCAAAGATTCATTGAAAAGACAATCTTCAGTTGTTTTGGTACAAAATAACATAACCTATTGAAATATAGGAAAATGGATTGGATTTTCGGAGTGAAGTGGAAACGAATAGAAACTAATTTTACAGAATTTTAAATATTTTTCATAGTTATTTTAATACTTCCAATACTGAAATATTTTATATATTACTTCTCGAACTAAAACTATCAAACACTGTTGAAAACAAAAATTATAATAATTATAATCTTCTCGGAGACTTCTACGAAAAACTATCGAGTTCGAGGAATGTTTGAAAAAAAGGGACATTTATGAATGGTTCTCAGAAGAATATACCAAGAATTTCATATGTTCAATAGTTCACGAAATAAATATGAAAGAAGTTGAAAATCTGATTTTACTTCCAAATCGGTTATATTTATAGAAATTTCCTATTGACAAATTTTGTTCACCTTCATTTAAAAAAATACTTATAGTATATTTTCGAGTTCTATAAAAATATATTTTCATATCATTAAACTAATACTATAATTATGCTGATTTGAAAAAAATTTATTTGAAAAACGACCTTACCTATGGGGTAAACAATGTAGTCTTTTCAGAAGTTCATTTGAACGAAAAATTTATTAGTATGAAATGATTTATTTTATTATAGATAGGCTCACTTGTTCTAACCACCTATTTTAATAGCATAATTATTACATATAACTATATATTAGAGCAACTGATGATTTCCGTTCATCCTAAAATGTAGTTGAATTTCCATATGACAGAAGATCTTTGTTTCAGTGTGTTACTCTTCTGGTCATTGGCGTAGCTGCGTCTTCGTCCAATAAAAAAGAAGAAAAAACCAAGAGGAGTTTACTTTCAGGAATAACTTCGTATCCCTCTCTAAACGGTTATAACTCTTTGGGATCCGATAGTTTCTCATCCGATGCTGGATTACACTCTATCGCACATGGAAGCGGATTGGGTCTCTCAATCGGTAGTAGTCTGGGTTACAGCACTTACGGAAGTGGACTACGATACGGCAGTTACGGAAGTGGACTAGGATACGGTAGTTACGGAAGCGGATTAGGTTATAGTCCTTATGCAGGTGTATTAGGTTATTCTTCTGGAAATAGCCTAGGACTCAGTGCTCTAGGAAACGGATTGGGATATTCTTCTGGAAGTGGATTAGATTACAGTACTTATGGAAGTGGATTAGGATACGCATCTGGAAGCGGACTAGGATATGGTTATGGTCAAGCGGGCATCCCAATTGTTGGAGCTGCTGTTAGCCAAGAAGTTGCCAAGCACACGGTGCACAATGTTGTCAACAGAATCCCAGTAGCATATCCACAGCCATACCCAGTTCCAGTCACTAAGACAGTACCGGTACCTCAACCTTATCCCGTAAGAGTTGACAGGCCAGTACCAGTCCAGGTGCGTGTAAATGTTCCAGTTCCAGTTGAAAAACCTTATCCAGTGGCAGTTCCACATGCAGTCCCATATCAAGTGAAAGTTAGTGTACCATATCCAGTCGAAAAACCTTATCCAGTTACCGTCACCAGAACCGTTCCAGTTCGTGTAGAAAAACCAGTATACGTGAAAGTACCTGAACCTGTTCAAGTTCCAGTTGCCAAACCCTACCCCGTTCCTGTACACAAACCTGTTCCTGTGAGCGTTCCCGAACCAGTTGTTGTTAAAGTACCAGAAGTCATCAATATCCAACATGCTGTCCATACAGCCAAAGTTGTTACTCCAGTTGTGAGTCATCGAGTACATCATGTCAGTACCCCAATTGTATCCGGAATCGGAAGTGCTAGTTTAAGCTCAGGTGTTTTGGCCACAAGCGGTTTGAGTTCCGGTGTTTTGGCTTCCAGTGGTGGCTCAGCAGTACTGGATGCCAGCAGTCTGACTTCTGGTGACTACTCAGGGTTCAGCTCAGGGGTTTTAGGCTCAAGCGGATTCAGTTCAGATATTGGTAATGCTGATTTGAACAGCGGTTTGGTAGTTTCCGATGCAGGTTCTTGGAGTTCAGGTGGATTAGGCTCAGGTTCTTGGAGTTCAGGTGGATTAGGTTCAGGTTCTTGGAGTTCAGGTGGATTAGGCTCAGGTTCCTGGAGTTCAGGTAGATTAAACCCAGGTTCCTGGAGTTCAGGTGGATTGAACTCAGGATCCTGGAGTTCAAGCGGATTGGGAAGTCATAATATTGTTGCCAGAGGTACCTCTGACAAAGCAGCAAACAAACAGTAACTGTGACTAACGCTTTACGTGTTCGAATTGCAATTTTCACAGATATGTATATTTTCTTTTTTTTGTAATATAGTTTTACTATAATATGGACCTAATTTCATTTTTGCAAAGAACTCTTCAGAAGACGAAATAGTTTTTGACCGTATGAATAAGAGAAAAAACAATATCATCATACCACTTCAAAAATAAGTGCTATGATGATAGCTGAGTGATACCTTACCTATGGTGGATATAAATTATGAAATGAAAACTAGATGAAATCATTCATAAAAAGTCGAAAAAGAAAAGCTGAAATTTCACGATAAAAAAATGAATTATACATACTTAACCTCATACTTTGCATTTGATAGTTCGATTGTCAAATACATCCCAAATGAAATTTTTTTTTGAGTAAAATAATGAAAATAGACAGTAGCAGAGCCACACATATTGATATAAACTGGAACCGATTCAAAAAACTACACTAGAAGATAACAAATAATGTACATGGACGAAACTGAAATGCAAAACTGTGCAGCAAATATACCATGAAATACCTTGGGGGTCTAAATTTATAAATATTTAAACTTCAATGAAAATAATACGAGTATTGTCAAATTTGCTGAATTTCTTCGAATTTGTAATCGTATTCAATGACACTTTATTTGTAAGACTTTTTTTTATCAAACCGTGTTCACTATACAATAGGTAACTCAGGCATGCTCACACTATGTGTCTTCATAGTACTCCATAGTGAAACACATGTTTTGTGAAGTGTTCAGTGAAAATCTCACATTAAAGTGTTATTTGAATACGTTATGGATTTTCATCAAGTATCGACTAATTCCATCACATGACTGGTTTAATAAAAAAATTTATAACCGATAGATCGAGAATCACTGCTTCATTCAAAAGTGTACTTTCATCATATTGGCAGTGTTATATTATGAAACGTAGCCTTGATTTCAAATAGTAAAATGCCATCTTATATAAACTTTTTCTACTTTGTGCCACATCTCTCCTATCAGGACATATCCTTTTCATTTCAACACAGGATACATTTTTTTAATATATAGATGGAACCCAAGCCCATTAACAAATCATTGGTGAGAACATAGGCTTTCACAGTCAGACTCACAAATGAAGTGAACAAAATTAGGATTGGTAGGCAATGGTAGAATGGAACCTGAAGTACAAAACGTTTCGTCTGCGATTGCGGCAGACATTATCAGTGGTATCCGCGCGATCAAGTCATTGCTGAAACTTGAGGGAAAAGTTCAAAAATAAAAATCTGTATGGCACCTTCAACCTCGATTGAATGAAAAAAAAAACTTGTGAAAATATAATTTTTGTACAACTGTCATTCGGAGTGACATTTTTAATGGTTGTCAAGAGTATTAAAAGATGCTGTTTACAAAGTAGCTATACTAGTGTTAAAAGTATTTTTAACATGATTTTTTTCGACCAAATAGCAATAAACAAAACATAATTATTCAGTTTTTAAGAAAGTTTTAGTATGAAATATATATATATATATATATATATATATATATATATATATATATATATATATATATATAACAATTAAATTCTGTTACAAATGTATTATATATATATTAATTACATTATTATTATTTATGAACATTAATAAAAAAGTACAATTAGAACAACTGTTGATATTAATACCTTCCTTGCGATGTTGAAGAGCCTTGTAATATATTTCAACTATTTGAGTTGACAATTTCATGGGCATTAACATTTAATTCTTGAAGTGATGAGGACGATGCTGTAATGCTGGAGCTAGCTGTTGGTATTATTCTTTCAGCAATAGCCTTTTTATAAGAAATAGTTTGCTCAGCTACTGTTGTAGACTTTCATCCTCCGTACTTCTTAATATCCGTTATATTTGCTCCTGATTCTGCTAGCAAAGAAGCAGACAACTTTCTGAAACAGTGACCTGTATATTCCTTTGGTACCGGGAGGTTCAAAAACTCAGCAATGGGAGAGGGAATTTTTCCAAACGTGTTTATACCAAATGTCTTGGCACTGCATTTATAATTTGAATATTTCAACAAAAAAATTGATGATTGATAACAGAAGGGCGTAATGCAACGTATTTATTAAAATAGTCAATGTTTTTTCAACAAGCAGAAAGAACGACCTATTTTCGTTTATGTATTTGGAATGTGAACAATCAATGATTTATCCATTTATTTAATGTCTTCTTTTAATAAATGGCACAGCTCTTCACGCCGACAGACTCCATATATTCCGAAAATAGTAGCAACTTTTATCATATAATATTTTTCATCTGGCGCCTTATTTATAAACCTCTGGACTTGTTCAAACGTGAAAGTTTTTAATTCTTTGGGCCTATAACTTGTATTTGCTTGTATTAACACCATTTTTAACGAGCGCATTCGACTTTATCATTGAAAACTTGCTTCAAAAAGTTGACTAGTTCAATATTTTTGATTTCTCATCTAGATAGGCTATGACGACTGTTTCGCTGAAATTTCCTTCGACGTGTTTAGGTCTGCACCAGCTAATAAAATTCCACACTATTGTTCTTCATTATGCAAGACATTAAACACCAACAAGAACTTTAAATGTGACTTTAAATAAAACGCAGGAGCTGTAAACAATACTGTTCATTGGTAAACAGGTGATTCGGCGTCACCTGACAAGGCCACTTCACAGCAAATACGATAACATGAAAATAGTTAACTAACAAGAAATGTCAAAATGTGTTTCTATAGAAATATTGAATGTATCTATTTTATTATGAAAACAGGACAGTTGTACAAGAAACTTTGTATGATATTTGTGTTAAAAGTAAGTTTCATTTTGTTCGTGAAATTGCTCAACTCGCTACGCTCGTTTCGTTTTCACTCACAAAATGAAACCCTACTTTCAACACTCATATCATAAATAGGTATTCTTCCTATATTGGCAACTCTTTAGCGTTGAAAAAATCACGAAGCATACCCCAGTAGACAATGTATTGTCCATATACGGTTTTGCCGACCCAATGAGTAGAACCATGCCAGATGGCTTATCACGCTCAATAATTTTGCCCATTTATAATCTGAAACCAATCCTTATTTAGTTGGGCATATGAGTAAAGAAGGGCAGTTAGAGGGGAGGCATAGGCTTCGACTGATTCTACTTTTGTTTACTTCTGTGCCGTGGTTCAAGCTATCAAGCTACATTATAAAAACACGTTAAATAAATTTCAAATTTTTTTTGGCAAAGTTACTATTCTTAAAAAAATATTGTTTTTCTATTGTTGAAAATAACTTGATTGAAATAGTGCGGGATTCAATGTTAGAAAACATGTTTTTTCTCATTTTTGAAAAGATAACGTTATTAATTAACACGCTTTTATTAGCTTCACCTGTATGCATGTATTTTTGTAACTCTCCTTTTCATTTCATATTTACTAGTATTATTGTGAAAAAAGCATGGGCGCTTTGTGCCATATTTATTGTATATCAAGCGCCCGTCGCTCTTTAAAAGCGTGTTTTTAAGTTTTTTAAAATTATATTTATTTCATAGATTTCAATTTGTGAACTTGGGCAGGAAATGTTTCGGTACTATCGATCCCAAATAAATCTAGTTGACAACGTAAACTCTTTTGTCGATTATTTTCCCATGAGGAATTCAATAATTTTTATTTATTATTTCTGATGTCCATTAACGGCCTTCACGTTATCAAGAATGAGTCTCCGGAACAAACTATCATCACAAAAATCATTCATTTTCATATTCCCAAATGGGATGATCATTTGAAAATCTATGATTTTGCTTGTGATTCAATTGACCATGAAATTTCGTTTTCTGAATTTTTTCTATATACTGGAGAATATTTAAAATAAAAGAATGTATTGTTATCTGAAACTGTTGTATCATTTTTTTTATAACTTCAGTCCATCTCAATTTTTCATTGAAAGATTGATGTGACTGACACACACTGTAAACATTTCATCTTACTCCTTTGCAAATTCCTCAAAAATTGTACCTACTCTTCGAATATTTTCGGGGATATAGTCATAATTTTTACTTCCTTGATATTTATATTTAGATATAACATGATCCATGTGAATTCAAGTTAACTACGTAAGCAAACACGTATGCTTCTTTTTACCTTCTATGACTCTGCACTAGACTAAGTAATGGTTCATCTTGGTTCAATCCAACATTTCCATTGTAGGTAACAGCACTTCGAACGAAATGAAAAATGTCAAACAGGATAGAAACAGTTAAAATAACATTCGACTGTTAGACAATTATATCAAGTCGACAACATTTTAATTAAGCCTAATCACACAGCAATTTTCTCGATAGCACACTTAAGTGATTAGCTGATTTGATCACATCGTAGTAAAGATAAAGTTGAACATCAAAAATGATATTATATTCAACTAATCAAATTGAACATTCATCAAGATGATACAGCCAAAAAACAATGCCGAATCAACATCCCGCATATACGCAGTTCTCTGACGATGCCAGAAACTGGCCTTCTTCAATAAGGTATCACTAATTTTTATATGAATAGCTCTACGTGGCAACAATTTGAACAAATATATTTTGAATTCACCAGTAACTAGGTAGAATTTCATCCTCTGACGTAAAATAGATCTGACAAAAACATTTGCTAACCAAGTTAGCAAATGTTTTTGTCAGTTAGTTCGAGTCAGGGAGAACTGTTTGCATTGGAATAATATATTTTGGATTTTAATAGAAGTATCAATTTGTAGATCTGAATAACATAATATTATTTCTCTTTCATACAAACAATAATAATAATAATAATAAAACGTATGTTTTCGCCTGATATAACAACATAAACAATATACAAATAAATATTGAGGTAACTGGGCGGAGTGTCAGCAAAACTATTTTTAAACTCGACCCTCGAAATAAAAAAATTATTTAAAAAAATACAATACAAACATACACTTTCAAAAAATAATTATCGGTCATGAGAGAAGAAAGCTACTCAAATAAATGCAATTTGAGTCAAATGAATATATAATTTTAAAAACCGATATCTCGAATATGAGATATATTAAATGGCACTGTCGGTAGGCTCCTTCAACACCAGCGAAACAATGATCAGCCTGACATTTATCTATATGTAACCCGAGTTTCTCAGCGATAACACGCGTATACTCTACCTCCACACTCAAAGGCTGATGAAGATCCTTGCGTGTGGATGCTATTTATCAATTTCTTGGGGTGCCGCAGCTCTATCTACCCTGAGTAATAGATAACCATAATAGTGCGATGCAGAAAAGAAGAGGGCTCAGCTAATCACTCTAAAACACCGTCCTCTAGCTTGACCAGATGTCAAGTCACAAGAGTTTTTCAAGGCTGTCGGATATCGTAAGACACCTGAGCAAATGTTTGATGAACTTAAGCGATGTCGGAAGAAATTTTTGCGGGGATCGAACCAGGTCCCAGAAAGGTTACGCTCTTACGCCCATTTAATTCCACAGCCTTCACGTGCACCTTATAAATCTAACAGATGCCGGGCATTTTATTCTTAATGAAAGAAAAACTGATTCTTCATTTGAGAAATATTTTTGAAAAATCTCTTTTCCGTCACTTTTACAGAAGGAAGTATTATGTTTTCAATAATCAAACGGTGTACTTATAGCATTAATGGTCTACAGTATTTTTAGGTAGAGTACGTAAATTCATAATATACCTGGGTTTCGATTCTGAGGGATCAAAATTCTCTGACATTTATCTTTATTACAACGGTATAGATATTCTTGCATGTTCCATACATTTCGCTATAGATTGAGTGTTATAACAGTAAAAGCACGTATAAATTGTAATGGTAAATTAGCATTTAAAACGTTTGCGGTATCAAGAATGTTTGGTTTGGTTATTTCTCTTCACATACCTACTATAAATGACAACGGGAAATGATTTCAAGTCGTTACCGTTCACTTTAATCGCCATTCACCACATTGTGTTTTAACCCATTATTACAGAGTTCCGGATGTCAAGTGGATATAACCTGAATCAAATTTGATGATACATTTCAATAACAGGGGAAACTTGGTATTGTAACTGTACTCAAAAAATCTAACAATCAAATAGGATGTGATATGCTTCAGATAACTATCTGCTGTTACTTGGGTCATTTATTTCTAAATGCCTGCCTTTCAGTTCTGTATCTAACATATAACCAGTCAAAACGTGTGTTTAGAATTTAATCCAAAGAAAACTATATTAATAAATGCTCAAACTGTTATCCATAAGAAGACATTTATTTTTGAATTGAGCCCCAACACCGTTAAAAGAATGTGTAATATCTACCAGAGAGGGGGTATACATTTCAAAGTCCCCGAATTTGATGCCACTTCACGTTTTTGAGTCGGAGATCAAGATTTTATCAGATACAAAACGTGGGAATTGATTGGTTGCAAACAATTTTTTTGAAAAGCTGGTAATTTTTTCATTTTAACTTCCACTTATCACTAATATAGGATAAATCTGGTCATTCCAATCTAATCTACGGAAAAAAGTTTTTTAATGAACATGATGCGCGTATACGTACTGCAATATTCTTTCCGTGAGCGTTTGAAGTTAACGCTTACTAAGTATATTGCTGACTTTTTTTATCTCTATTGAAAAACAATATACCTAACATAAATACGAAGCATGTTCGAATGAGTTCTGACAAACTTTTTCCCGAAAAATTTATCCCCCCTAAAAATATACCCTTTCAATTTGAAATTAAAAATCTGGGAATCTTTTATAATTGAGGGTGAATATAGTTTCTTTTATATTTACAAATCAATCAACAGAATTTAAGAGAAAAGAGAAAAAAACACCTCAAAAGTGCTGCTTCGTTCTCTCCTGTTCATAAAAGAGGACATATGCCTCCTCACTCACAAGCGAATTAGGTGAAATTGGGCACACATTTGAATCGTTGTATTCATGCCACGTGCTACTATAAGGGTGTCTGCAATATGATATGTAATAGCCGTTGTAAGTAGCCCCACTGTGATTCGACAGTGCATATAGATTATAACGACAAGGGGCCACATTGTCTGCTGCATAATTGCTCATATCAAATCCTTCTAAAGAAAAGTCGATGACGTCTCTGAATCTTTCCGTTGGAGAGAATCTTTTTTAATGAATTACTAAAATACTGGGAAATTTATGGATTGATAGGGAAACAAAAAACTGAAACTACAAAGAAATAACATACAACAACAACCAAACAAATAATAATTGAAATAATAATAAAAGCTGAAAAAATTGAAAAAATAAAAAATATTATTAACAAAAAATGTCACAACGTTTCGATTGTTAGTATCCACAATCGTCTTTGGGTGATAACTGGACTTATTCCTCCGAGATCTGACTATTTATAGGTCATTCGAAGAGGGGATAGATGAAAGCACTCTAATTGTTTATCAAATACGAAATGTTTAAAAAAGGATGAATTCATGAAAGATATCAATACTAGTATTTCTAGTATGGAGGGTACTTTAATCAAAGCGTTTGCAGTCATCAAGGAGTTGTGGTCAGAAGATTCAGTTGATAGAGTAGTAAATACAGCCTCCTTGAAAAATCAGATTCAAAGTTTTGCTCCTCGATTAGTGGGTAATTCCCATCAAGACGCCCAGGAGTTTCTTCGATATCTTTTAGAAGGTTTACATGAAGACGTTAACCTAAATCTAGACCAATTTTAACGAAAAATTGAGCGACAGCGGAAATGCACAAGTCATGGCTCACATATTTGAGGATGCATAACTCTAAGATTGTAGATGATTTCGTTGGTCAATTGAAATCTACAATGAAATGCACAAACTGTGGACAGTCATTAGTAACCTTTGATCCTTTCTGGGATTTTTCTGTCTCCATACCACAAAGAACCGACCGATTGGGTTTGTGGCAATGCTTGGATTGGTTTACAAGAGAAGAAACGTTGGACGGAAATGAAAAACCGACGTGTTCGAAATGCAAGGAAAGGAGAAAATGCACAAAGTCCCTATCAATCGACAAGTTTCCCCATATTTTAGTAATACATTTGAAAAGATTCTCTCCAACGGAAAGATTTAGAGGCAAATTGAACGATGTCATCGAATTTCCTCTAGAAGGATTGGATATGGACAACTCTGCAGCAGAAAATGTGGCTACTTGTTGTTATAATCTATATGCACTTTTAAATCACAGTGGGACTACTAACAGATTGCATTATACAGCATACTGGCGCGTGGCACATGTACAACGATTCACACGTGTCACCAATATCACCAAAAACTGCAGGGAAGTTTCTTTGTGCAATTATTATGTATTTTTTGTTAAGATCTTACATGTACCTATTTCACTGTAAATAAAAGTCTCGAAAAAAAAGTTAGAAGCTAAATTGAATTATCAGTAAAACGGAATAAAAATTCTCAAATTTGGATAAATTGCTATTTAGAAGGCGTTACTTGAAAAGTATTTGAAGAATTTTATTTTAACTTTGATTTTTCTAATGACCTACATGGTTGAATTTTTTTTCATTTTTTTAAATGCATTCAAAATAATGTCATCAATTAGTCCAATCAATTTCAGGGAAACTTGATAAATTAACAGCTTTTACTTCGAATATTTTGAAAGGAATGTTCACTATGAGGGGTAATATTGATGAACGTTTTCAAGATACGGCATTAGAAAATTTCTAATTTTGAATGAACATATTGAAGCATCTTTTTCTCGAGAACTAATTGATCAAAATTTTAGAAATGTTGAAAAGCTATTAACATGTAGAAATGGAATATTACGAAACATTCTTTATTGGTAGTGGAACATTGTCATAATTTTGTAAATGATTTGGTTTACTGTGAAAATGTAGATATCTAATTCAAAAATACAATTGGCCTCATTCAGAATGTTTTCAAAGTGTGTATTTTTTCAGCAGATATGAGAGTTATTTAAAATGTTCGATTTCTGAATTTCATACCAAACAGTAGTATGAGTATGATCTCAATTTATGAATGCGGGCGAACCGAAGTCCCTTTATTGATTGAAAATAGTTCTCATCGTTTTCTAGTGGAAATAATTGCAAATAAAAACAATTTTCTTTCAAATTTTTCAATTGCGAAATAATATGGAAATAAGTTGTATAAAAATTTTACGAATTTGAAGTTTGTCAAAACTGACAAAATTTTATTAAAAACTGATAAAGAAACGCATCCCGCAACGAAAATACCATAGTTTCAGATTAAATATGTTCTAAAGATCAGATATTTTTATTTCTTCTTAACAATATTTCGTACCGAATCTCAGATGTTTGGATTTTTATTGTTTAATTAATATTCGGTATAAATTATCCGTTGAATGTAAAGGCGGATTGAAA
Organism: Leptinotarsa decemlineata; assembly: GCF_025532065.1. Lineage (NCBI taxonomy): Eukaryota > Metazoa > Arthropoda > Insecta > Coleoptera > Chrysomelidae > Leptinotarsa > Leptinotarsa decemlineata. The sequence goes on from NW_027412574.1 coordinate 2,183,152, forward strand.
TGCACAGAACCACAGATGAGCACCTTAAATAGCAGTCTACGGCAAACCCCAAAAACCTGAAGTACAATCAAGATATCTCGTAATCAAAACAATTGAAAACTGCCCTACCTCAAGAAGCTTTGGATGATACCCCAGACAAGTGTCGCTATTCGCTTAGTTTCTCTTACGACAGACAGGGTTCATTATGATTTCCTTCACCATGAATGATAAATTTGCGCAGTGGGCAGATGCAATATCACATTCACACTTATCACTTTCATCATATGCTGGTACCTTTACGATGAAAATATATTAAAAAACTGATGATTGTATATATTCGATCAAACTAATTTCACTAAACAATTTACAATACCGCAACACTACACAATAGTTTTTTGAGGCGTGTTTAATATAATAGTTCATTTCGAAAGGCGGATCATCTTTTTTTAATGAAGCTCATTAAGTATGCATGCATGCTAATAGGATGCCTCACATGCTTTTATGGGGATGTCTATTGTTACCGACGAGTAAATAGCCGCAAATTTTCTGTTACAAGTGCGCGTTTGGGAAATGGTAAAAATATTCAACATGTTTGTGTCAAACTATGTTTTTCAATACACATCGACTAACTCCATCACAAATAATACACATTAATGAAAAAGCAGCATATTTTAAAATATAAAACTTTTTCGGAAAACTTGTATTACCAGCGTCATACTTGGGGAAATTTAAACAATTTAAACAAACACGTTTCAATTTATTGCTGTCCAAATGTTGGCAGGAAATTGGAATTATTAATTTCGAGTGATTAATTACTGCACGCCTTTTGCAAATATACTGGGTATAAGAGAATTAAATAAGCCTGAAGAAGCTATTGTGAAGAAAGACTTGTTGCCGTTTCGTAAAATGTGTCTGTACGTAAAGTGTAAATGGAACATCACATTGTTAACTAATAAAAATACAAAATATAAACCTTTTCGTTTTTGGATAAAAGCCACTGACGAGTGCAATAGTACGTTGTCACGATATGCCTGGGTTGCAGCGGGTTGACATTTAAACTTAAGTGATACTGACTTTCACTTTCCAACAAAAGCCTATTTATAGCATCATTCTCAACATTTAAAAACAACAAATAAAATTTGTGAAATATTTATATAACCAATAACTTTATTTGAAGGAATTATCTGCATGACAGACATAAATCATAATCAGGAAATGGCACTGAACTGAACGGAAATGAAATCAGTATATTATCCAGGAGAAATTATAACTCTGCTTGTAAAAAACAAACATATCACTTCGAGGGATTTTGGATGAGTACCAATCCAATTCAAAATTAGTATTTTTTTTTCATTATATACTTGTGATGCACCGTTTGGAACCTTTGGTGTAGTAATGAATATGACTGGAGTTTTTTCCCAACACCAAACCGTTATTTCAACACCTCGACACGTGTTTCGATCACCAAGTGATCATCTTCAAGAGGAAGATCAACCTCTTGGAAATTATCACTTGGTGATCGAAACACGTGTCGAGGTGTTAAACTAACGGTTTGGTGTTGGGAAAAACCTCCAGTAATGTTCATTATATGTTTGATTTGTTTTGTTGATAATTTTTTTTTGATGGGTACCCGAGCACCTATTACTTGGCAGTGTTTCTTATCATATTATCATATTCAACTCTACCGGTCAGAATAGGTTCACGAAAACAACCATACAACCCAAAATCAATTTTTTGAACACTATTCATGATAAAAATTACAAACTACAGAATCCAATATCGTATGTTTTTTCATGTGATCATTCATTCACAATCAATTTAATTGTTTAAGTGCTTCGCGACTAGAATCAAGCTAAATATCCTATGATGGAGCAAAAAAACAGCAAATCAAGTTTCTTCCATCTTCAGTACCCACGCTCGATAGGATCTAGAATTTCAACCTCGCATTTTTCAACCTGCATTAATCCATTTTAGAATGTTTACCTCAACAGAATCTCGATTACATTCACGACGTTCACATACTCTTTTTTATATGCTAAGTAAATGCAAAGAAGATTACGTACAGTTAACTTGATAATCAGGAGAAGTTTTAGACAAAGGATGAATAGCGGCCACTCTCTTGTAAATTTAATGATGGGTAAAAAGATAATCATCAATTAAAATAATAGTAAAAGAATAATGAGCTACCTATAGCTATTTGAATAAATGTTACGGGAGCATTTACTGATCAATCTCTAGACACAATGTGTTCACATACAAACTATCCAGTCCTAATATTTCACAGGAAGATATATTAAGCCTAGGATTTGATAGAGCTAATGTAGGTTGTGGTAAATATTTAAAATTCCAGTTTGATCATGGTGTGTAGGCTTTCACGGCCGGTGTCTTAATAAATTGTCCGATATTTCCGAATTTCAACGCTTTTTTTCATGGTTCCTATGTAGCAAGAATTTTTTTAAAGAACAAAAAACACAAGCATTACGGAAAAATCCTCGTTCTCAGAGCGGTGCCTGTGCAAGTTTTTCCGTATCAGAAAGATTCTTCCAATAATTGCTTTTGCATCATCTTTAATAATGTCTGCTGCAATAGCAGAAGAAAAATCAGACATAAAAACCTGTAGATCACGGTTCCAGTTTCATTTCATTCATGAATCAGAAAATAATTCACGGGATTGATTCGTTCAAAAAGAAAAGAAATTATACATAGCAAAGTTTCATTCTCTCTTAAAGTTTATGCAATATTCATTACAAAATTTTCAAAAACATAGTACGAATTGAATTTATTCAGTAGTATCTTTATTTGAAGAAAAACTGCGTTAATTTGAGGAATAAAAATAAAAAATCGTTTTCTCATGACATTTCCTGAAGAATTTATTCACATTTTCCAATACTCTTTGTTGGAACTGGCTGTGCGGAGTTGATCTAGGGCAGAAAGTACTTTAAGTTGTGAAATGAAACTATTTTTGATATTTTCTCTGCGTTGAAGTAATTCATTTATTCTTGAACTTTCATCAACCTATATTCACTCACCTTTGATACAGTTGTTAGGTGTTTTATTTCGTCGCCGACGTACATTTCTTCACATCGTCGTGGACGACGTTGACGACGAAATAAAATACCTGATAACTAAAATGTGTTACAAGCGAACGGCTACGGTAGGTAGGTAGGTCTAAAGTGAGTGGGTCTATTCGACCCTCCACCCCCAAAGGGTTTATTGTGGCTCACACCTATTCACACTCGACCAAATAAACCCAGCTTCTTAACGATTAGTTTGTATGGTGAGTGGTCTTTCAGGTCAGATGGTGAGAGTACGGATCTGCCGAACTCAAAGAACCTGATTCGGTCCCCAGCGGGACAGGCACAAAGTATATGCTCTGCTGTTTCATCATTTTCCAGACAGAGGCGACACACACTGTCTTCTGACAGTCCAAGTATCTGCATGTGATGATTCAAATGAAAGTGACCTGTAAGAAGGCCTGTTAGACATCGTAGTTCATCCCTACTGTAGTCCAACAACTGTTTGAAATCAAGCTTCGAGGGGTGAGTAAACGCCTTGGAGTGAGCCAATCCTGGAAGATTCTGCCAGAGCCAAAACGAAGCCAAGTCACCCAAATCGCGCGGGAAGTATGTGCGAACCCGCCATCAGTGAAACTGCGCGAAAAATCAGCACTATAAATGACACGGCAGAAATGAGAGCTTCAGTTTCAGTTGGCACGTCAAGAAGAGTGCTTCGACCACGCCACTGAAGATGACTGCCGCAGTTGCAGTTGAAACGTTTGGAGATTGTAACCAAAGAAGGCCACGGCAAAAACCGGAAATCAACAAAAACATTGACGCCAGCCATGAAAGCCTACATTCCTATATTTCAAGTACTGATTGGAAATTTAGAGCTTACAAAAAAATGAAACTAAAAAATATCAACAAACATTTCAGATATACTCTTTCTTTCAGACACGAACTAAATATTTGGTAAAAAGTGGTTGACAATGTTTCAAGGTGCATTTCATTAGTTCGGACTTCCATTGTCGAATGCGATATACATTGATTTGATATACGTGAAATAATCTGTAAAAAATTGAAAAAGGTTAGCTGAAAACTAACAATTATATTATTAAGCAAAAAAACTGAAATTACAATGAAATAAAATACAACAACCAAAAAATCAAAATAATTAAACAATGAATACGAAATAAAAAAATTATTAACAAGAAATGAAAATTAAAAATTAAAATATTCCAAGCCAAGTTACTTCACAAGGTTTTCATTGTTAGTATCCACAATTGTGGAGTTATCACCCAAAAACGATTGTCGTCATCTCGTGTTAATAGTTAAATTTTTTGATTTTTTGGTTGTTGCTTTTATTTTATTTCATTGTAATTTCAGTTTTTTTTTTCCTTAATATAATTGTTTTTTTCAGCTAATCTTTATAAATTTTTTTAAAGATTCTTTCAGCGATTTCAAATCAATTTATATCATATTAGACAATGGAAGTCTGAACTAATGAAATGCACGAACTAAATATTATCTATTGATGATCTATTCATTTCCTTCATTGATATTTTTTTATTTTTATTTTTGTTCATCTTGTTTCCTTTTCGAATATCAAAGAAATAAACAGGCAAAAAATATTTTACCAATAGACAATTTTCACTCCACAAATGATTTTTTTTAAAAATCCAGTTCCTATGGCTTGGATCAAGGCAACTGAATTTGGCTTCAAAGTGTCTAGTTTGTTTTTTATAATCATATGTTTCAAATGATCATAAAAGATTTTCTTATTCGAAGTTCATTGTAGAAAACGCTCAGAGCAATGGAAAAATATGAATAGGTACCTAAAAATGAAAAAAAGCTCCCGAAAAACTCTACGATACATAGGGAGACGTGAAAGTTGCTATTATGTTTTTATTCAACTCAGTCAACCAATTTCCAAGGCCGTGATTTAAAAGGGAATAATTCACACAATTATAATCGAATATTACCGAAAAATCCCGAAATATAAAATTGAATTTAGTTTTTCGGTATGAAGTGAACGTCTACGATCCAAAAACTACAACAAAAAATCCAGGTCCGTATTTAAAAATTCAAAGATGGGGGTGGCCCAAGTCAGATGACGCCCTGTATAAAAGATTCATGGATATATTCTGAGAGCCTACATGAAGTGCCAATAGCTAAATGTGGACAGATTTTTTAATATGTCTGCGAATAAAGAAGATATAGGCATAAAAATAATTTGTGATTTTTTGGTTTTTCCAGAGCTATATTCGATTTCTTTACATCATTGAATACGTCTCTAAAATAGACAACTTTTCCACAATTTAACCGACACTCTATATCTTATCGTTTACGAGATCCCCATGTATCGAAACGAATTTGAATAGCCCTGTATAAGGTTGATCTACACATTCTCTTGCAATTTTTTTATTCATATTCATTTTTACTCCTTCCTTTCGAACAATTTTTCAATTTTGTAATTACTACTGAAAAAGATAATAAATGAATGTATTTTCATCAATTATTTACACACAAAAATGTTTTCCAATAATGAGGTATATACTGGGCAACTCTAGTTGGTTTATAGTTCATTATCATCAAGTTCATTTCCTAAGGTATTTGAACCCACCGTCACTTTTTCAGGGTTGTGCACAAATTATTAACGATCCGAATAACAGTAACATCATTCGAGATAAACCGAACAAGCAGATACGCTCCAATGCCCCTTATCAAAGAGCATGAGTAGTGATACCTTCAAAGGTACTCATCATAATGATCTCAATTTGATAAGAAAACTGTGTTATTTATCTTTTTTGTGTTCATGCCAGCGAAATATTTTTTATAATACTATGCGGGACAATTTGCTTATTATTTATTACAGTTTGACTTATTATATCCATCGGGTCAATAAAAAATAAGTCTAAATATTCAACAGGTAAAGCAAATCTGTTGAAAGTTGCATTTCGATGTTTTCAAGACTGATTTGATGTGTATCCAGTGACTAGCTATTTCCATTCTTTAGGCTTCGAGTAGGTTTTTTGCCTGAACTTTATTATTTTTGAACACATCCACGAAACGTTCGAGGAATGCAGCAGAACAGCATTGGTATTTTTTGAATTCAAATACCAGTCGGAAAGCAAGTCTATCATCGCTATCTCATTACCATTACTAATAATAGTACAGGATCCCGCCGTAAAATCACTACGTTCATAGCGTAGTAAATGAAACTCAAATTTTTACAAACATTTATGAATAGGGAAATACATTTATGATAGGTTGCCTGTCAAAAAGTGGCCGCCAATATTTTTATTTGAAAAAATCAACCTACTAACATACTTCATAGAATAAAAGAACCGGGTCAATCCCTCTACGAAACCCTTCATCACTTGGAAGATTCGATTGCAGCTTGAGCAATGGTTCTGAAGCAGATTATGTGAAACTCAGATTTATCCAATCTGAGATGTTATTAATATCCTCTTGCTGGTATGTGCAGTCTCGGACTGCATATTTCAGAACTGACAGTAAATCATTGTTGATGAAAATTATGAACAATAGTGGACCTAGATTCAATCCTTGTGATACACCTGACCTAGCTGGAAATTTATCTGAATTTTTCAGTTATGTTTGACAATGAAAAACCACCCAGCATAAAAACAAATGGTGAATCCATCAACCGAAAATAGTAAAACAATATTTTTGAAATATATTCATACAAAAACGTACTGAGTTTTCATCGACAATAGTTGTGGTTGAATAAATCCTATTTTTGGCATAATTTTAAATCGCTCTGCATAAACCCTTACAACATTATATTTTTTGAAAGTATCTTCTTGACAGAATCCATATATTAAAAGCATTATTGTGGCATTTCATTTTTAAAAAAATCAACTTTGATACGCCACAATTCTTTGCGTCAAATTATTTCAAAATACCCAATGCGTTGAAATCTAAAATATTTATACAAAACTTGGCAAGCTTCATGTGACGCATAGCTTGTAAAAAGGACATAAAGTTATCTTCAGGAATATTAGGCACTAGCGACCTGCCCCAGCTCCGCACGGGTGCATTGTTGATACTAAATATACATATAAACGCGTGTGATTGCTGCCAATCATAAATTATTATAGGGTGAAGCGCCGTCGACTCCCCGGCCGGTACCGCAGCAACCGCTATAATATCTTCGAAAATATTCATTTGAATTACATTGTGTAAAGGGTTATATTGATCTACATTGAAGGCACAATGCATTTAATGTACTTACTTGATTGGATAAAGATCAATGTTGTTTAAATAGAAAGGGTTATATTTTTATTAATGACTAATTTTTGAGAAAGAAAGTTTTTTGCTTTCTACCACTCCATCTTGATACAAAAAAATTTAGGAATCTTCCAAAGAAAGGAAGGAAGTAATCAATTTTAAAATGAGTAACTCTGAACATAGATCTGTAGATCACGCAAAGAAGTAACTTTCAGAAATGAACTGGAAGAAAAAGCTCTCATGAAACAGCTACTTTTATATAAACATTGAATTACACGAAAGAAAAGTTCTTTCGAAACAAATACTTTTATATGAACACTGAATTATACAGAAAATACACTATTCTCTACTCAGTTTGTATTCCAAACAAGCGTTATGGAATAAAATCAGGTATTATTCACAGGAGTTCTTCACTAAATGGAACACTGTCATCCTCACTGGTAGACATCGATGTTTCGCCGTAAGATACTTGCCTTAGGGCTCTTCAGTACCAATCTGGATAACATTAAATGAAAACACACACAATTCATTCATGAATTACGTTTTCTAAGTCACGGAATAAGTTTGATCTACTTATGTCATTCATTCCACTATTTGAATAAATCCCAGCCAAGAGGAATCTTGTTCAAATAGAAAGGGTTATATTTTTAGGAGTGACTAAAAAATGTGGGAATCTTCCAAAGATGGAGTAGTCCAAAAACTTTCTTTCCCAAAAATTGGTCACTCCTAAAAATATAACCCTATCTATTTAAATAAGATTCCTCTTGGCTGGGATTCAATCAAATAGGTGAATGAGTGTCATTACATTATTGTAATTCATGAATGAATTGTGTGTGTGTTTTCGTATGTTATCCAGATTGGTACTGAAGAGCCCTAAAGCAAGTGTCTTACGGCGAAACATCGATGTCTACCAGTGAGCATGACAGTGTTCCATGTAAGTTCAATTTTTTACCATTTATTCAGTGCAGAACTCTTGTGAATGATACCTGATTTTATTCCATAACAAATGTTTGGAATACAAACTGAGTAGAGAATAGTGTCTTCTGTATAATTCAGTGTTCATATATAAGTATTTGAATTTTTATTTCGTGTAGTTGAATGTTTATATGAAAGTAGCTGTTTCAGGAGGGCTTTTTCTTCCAGTTTGTGGCTGAAAGTTACTTCTTTGCATGATCTACACATCCATCTATAGAGTTACTTATTTCAAAATTGATTATTTCCTTCCTTTCTTTGGAAGATTCCCACATTTTTATGTATCAAGATGGAGTAGTAGAAAGCCAAAAACGTTCTTTCCCTTCAATGTTATATTGCTCAAAATCGCTCCGTAAGAGATACGATATATACCATCGCGGACTTTGATCTATGTCTTAGGGTTCCGACAGCGTTTGCAATGTAAGCGCAAATAAATGTGTTCATTTACATTACAATAGAAACCTCTGAAATTATCAGCGTTTCTATACTATACTTCCTCTTGAATCACGTTATCTATTAAATAAATCGTGTAAAAACCGGCATCAAAACCCGTTGCGTAATTTTAAAGATCTAACCATACATAGGGACAGATAGCGGGAAGCGATTTTGTTTCATATTATTAGTGATGTTATTAAGAAACACTCTGTATACAATAATGATCGAATCAATTCGATTTTTAAATACTTACCAGTATATCGGTTGGTGATATTCTTACATATGACACAAACTTCTCCAACAAAATATTCACAAATATGTACCTGATAATTTGCTGTAGGCACTCATTTAAACTAAGTAACTTATTCCCTTGTATTGGAAAAAACCAGTGAAGAGGTTCACTGGTCTCTGAAATACAGTTCTATTCATTTCGATTTCATTTTTGGGTAATTTTTTTTTATATGAAATAATTCGCAATTGACAGCCACAAAGCAGTTACGGGTCGGTGGCGCTCCTTATTATTTTGTTTTTTTTTCCTTGATGACGGTATGACAACGATATTATTTCAATAAATTGTTAGTATAAATTAAAGAAAATAGTCCAACACAACATGCAAGATCGCAATCCAAACAACGCCTCACCTGATGTCCGTTCCAACATTTAACTACTACAAGATGTATATACCACCACAAAAATCATGCAACAGAGACAGGCATAGGTTCCTAAATAAGTTTAGGAGATACATAATATATACAATAGATTTCCAGTTGGACTCGGTCTGGCAACCCAACTTCTGAAAATGAACAAGCAGTTCATCTTAAAGTGGAAGATAACGTAATTAGTGTTGAAAATAGTAAACTTCAACACAGTTCTAATTAATCTTTATTATTTTTAATTGAGGTATTACTTTTTATGTAGGCACGGTGTAGAGTTTTGAAAATTTCAAGTTCGGTCATGTTGACAAAAATCTATCAGCTTTAATTGCAATTGGTGTTACATTTGTTTCAGAAAATTTTGAACATTTTACCTTTCTCAAGTTTGAAATTATACCTAAGACATAATAAGCAGTAGTATATTGTTCGATATGAAATTCATCACTTATTTTTTTGTTTCATTTTAGTTCAGTTTCGAATGTTCAGAATTGTAATTATAATTCTTATATATATTGAAAGTTTTACCAGTTTAATTTTTTATAGTGAGCTTCCGTTGTGTTGCTTGAATATTATTCTGTAAATATACACAGGAGAACTAACTGTGGGCTGTTTCCAAAAACTAAAGGCAGAATGTGTCTGCGAATTTGGGTTATTACAAAATTAAGCATTCTTGAAGATAAGTTAAAGGGGCGATATTAACTTCTATATTTCAACTTACATATTAATTTTAATATAATTTATTTCATATCTCTTCGAAACTTCGAGGTAATTTCATGTATAATATTTTACACCTAAAGCAAACATTTTTCCAAGAAAAACTTGTTTTTAATTTTTTTATTTTAGCCACTCAATTTTGTTCAAACGATGACTTTCTCAATACAAATCAGCTATTGCAGCTAATGCCATTTTTCAAATGGAATGAGCAATTTTTCTTGATCACGTCGGGAAAAAGTGGTCATTATATATTTGCAAGCAAAAAAAGATATTTTATTTTCAAAATAATATAGTTTTTGAGCTCAAGAGACGTTATATTATATTTTTAGGGAATTATCATTCACTCAAAACATTAATGATTTCATTCAATGACTCAAAAATGCAACCTAAAATTATTTATTTTTCAATATCACTTTAAATTACTTTACTTGATAACTTACATAACCAATGCGAAAATTCTGGAGCATTTCCTACCTTTTTCCTTTGTTGACTTTCACTTCTTACTCGATGTTTCGTAACAATCTTTCAGAAAAATTTATAGAAATTTCAAATAATTTGTAAATAGTATAAGTTGTTTGGCATAAAAAAGTTGATATCATCTTTCGTTATAACCGAAAAGTGTCAATATTTAGTTCTTCCCGAAAGTTTAGTGTAACCTTCATTAGAAATCACCTTGTATATATATATATATATATATATATATATATATATTTAACTTTGATCGATAAACTTTGAATTTAAAACTGGGATGAAATTCCAGTTTGATTCAGCAGTTAGGTTGCCAGACACATAAGCGATGCTTGAGTAAAAAGAAAGAGACCTGTGCAATAATCGACGCCATCTTGTCTTTGTCGATGGCCCCGGCTAAGATTCGTTTATTCTTGAGATGGTGAGGAGTGTCACGCCTGTGCAATCGGTTCGACTTTGATAACTCCGAAGCTGCCGAGACACCGCTCCTGAATTCCACACGCCTCGTAACTTGTTCCTGAAGCATACCCTCGGAAATACTCACCAAGTCGACATGCATTTTTTTTAAATATATAAAATAAATGAAACTCAATAAACGAGAATTTCTAGACTGGTATGCCACTAACAAATCGTCCTGAAAGCGACAACACAATTTTAAATTTCAAGAGTTACGGTTGTTTTTTGGACACTTTGGAAAGAATCTGGACTTGGCTTTTTTTTTTAAATGAATATGATTTCCTTTGTCGAACGATTTCAATTTGTAAAAAACAATCATAATGGCAAATATTTCAACAATGCGTGTTTAATGAGGTATGTTCAAAAATAACGGGAACTTTCAAATGTAACGGGTTGGGAGAACCTGATTTTTTACTATGGTGGTGAACATGCCACTAAAGTATGACAACATTTCAATACCACTTTTGTAGAACAATTCATCTTTTGCCACAAATAGGCCTCAGTTTTAGCAGTAACCTCTTCATTCGAGCGGTATTTCTTACCGATGAGCATTTTTTTGAGGTCTGCGAATAGCCAGTAGTCGATGTGAGCCAAATCTGGCGAATACGGCGGATGTGGCAGCAATTCGAAGTTCAATTCATGTCTTTAAGTTTTGCCATTGTTTTGATTGACTTGTGACATGGTGCGTTGTCTTGATGAAACAATTTTTTCCGTGCTATATGCGGTCGTTTATTTGCAAGTTAGGCCTTCAAAGGCTCTAATAACGCTATATAATATTTACTGTTGATATTTTCCTTCTCAAGATAATCAATGAATATTACACCACGATCATCCCAAAATACCGAGGCCATAACCTTTCCAGCCGATTGTTATTCTTTCGGACGCTTTAGGCGAGGTTCACCAGTTGCTCTCCACTCAGATGACGATCATTTTGATTCCGGAGTGAAGTGATGTCCAACAATGAATAGAACCTTGAAAGGCCGTCGTTTCAAAAGCATATTAGATGATGTCAAAAGTACATCACTGAAAGACTTAAAGGTCTTTCAGTGATGGTCGAGTATGAGAAGTGTTTCGATGATTGGAAGAAGCGCTGGCAGAACTGCGTAATATTTACGAGTGATTACTACTATTTTGAAGGCGGCAACATTAAAGTGGACGGTTTTTTTTTTCAAATAACGAAAATTATCGTTATTTTCTGAACATACCTCGTATATTGCGATACACAGCAGCTGACTCTGTGGCCCACTCGGCACAAAGTGTCCCGTGTGACTTTAGTCTCAACAATCAATAAGAAAATATTTATTCATTATCTTTACCCCAGTTGTTAATAATAAAAAAATTTTGTTTAATCCCTGTATTGATTATATCTCAGTTGAAATTCGGAGATCAATGTGAGACTTGAAGTCGAAAATGATAAGTAAACCAGAAGAAAAAATCCCATTTGATTTTAACCGTTTTGAGTCAGTTCAACAGTATTGAAAATTGTTTTTTTTTAATTGCTAATACAGCGAAAATTGGAGCATTTTCACTCTCATAATCTCCTATCGGCCTTCCATTGACTCAAAAAATTGGAAATATCCACAATAGATTACTTTTCAATTTTTAAAATGAAATAATGTAAATTTGAAAAATTTGATTTTGTATGGCAATAACACTCAAAAATACAATTTTAAATGATCTGTTATTCGTTTCTTACACAAAAAAACAAAAACGGTTTCAAATCTTTTTGTAGTAAAACAATTTCGATAACATCAATTTACTTTACAAATCGAAAGGGCTTTTTCTTCCAGTTTTTGTCTGGATGTTACTTCTTTGCATGATATACACATCTTTGAATAGAGTTAATTTTTTTAAATGAAGGAAGTAATTCCTTTCCTTAGAAGATTCCCACATTTTTTTTATCAAGATGGAGATGTATAAGGCCAAAAACTTTCTTTAAGAATCCCGCCTCTAAGGAAACAAAGTAATGGGTGTTTTTTATAGAGGTATAGAACTTTAAGTTGGCATTACTTTTCAAGATGGCGACCGATTTAACAGCTGTCAAGTGATTTATTCTTAGTTTGGTTTGGCAATTCATCATGAATAGACTCACGCCTGAACAACGCTTGCAAATAGTGCAATTTTATTTCGAAAATAATGGTTCTGTGCGGAAAACGTATCGCGCACTACGTCCATTTTATCGTCGACAAAATCGTCCATCAGAGCAGTTAATTCGATTAACCATGGAACGTTTTCGCACCACGTTTACTCTTATTGATAACTCGTATCCCCAGAGACGGCGTACGGTGCGTACAGAAGAAGCTCTTGCTGCTGTACAGCGTAGCATTGAGGAAGACCCGGAGGAGTCCATCCGCCATCGAGCACAGGAATTGGATCTGTGTCCATCGACTTTATGGAAGATTTTGCGGAAGGATCTTGGTTTGCGTGCTTACAAAATCCAACTCGTGCAACAATTGAAGCCAAACGATCATCAAGTAAGGCGTAGATTCGTCGAATGGGCCCTAAACGAGATTACCGTTGTTCCCAATTTTCATAAGCAAATTTTGTTTAGTGATGAAGCGCACTTCTGGTTGGATGGCTACGTCAACAAACAAAACTGTCGCATTTGGAGTAAAGGTAATCCTCAAGTGTATGTCAAAACACCGTTACATCCACAAAAACTGACTGTTTGGTGCGCTTTATGGGCTGGTGGAATCATTGGTCCGTACTTTTTCAAAAACGATGGTGGCCAGAACGTTACAGTCAATGGTGATCGGTATAAAGCCATGATTACTAACTTTTTCATTCCTGAATTGAATAACCATGATGTCCAGGAGATGTGGTTTCAACAAGACGGTGCAACATGCCACACAGTTCGTGCCACAATAGATTTATTGAAAGACACGTTTGGTGACCGCCTAATTTCACGTTTTGGACCTGTGAATTGGCCTTCAAGATCTTGTGATTTAACACCGCTAGACTACTTTCTGTGGGGCTATGTAAAGACATTGGTCTATGCGGATAAGCCACAAACGCTTGACCATTTGGAAGACAACATTCGCCGTGTTATTGCCGATATACGGCCACAAATGTTGGAAAAAGTCATCGAAAATTGGACGTCCAGATTGGACTACATCCGCGCCAGCCGTGGCGGTCATATGCCAGAAATCATATTTAAAATGTAATGCCACAAGATTATCTTTCGGATAAATAAAATTCATGTCAATCGAATAATCCATCGTTGTTTTATTGCAACTTAAAGTTCTATACCTCTATAAAAAACACGCTTTACTTATCTGTTCGAGAAAATTGATGGGTATACGAGTACTCGGCGGCAGGCGTTCGAGCCAACATTATTTTTGTTATTTTGATTTGGTTTGGGAAATGCAAAACAATTATTGCGATTACCGGGTTAATTTAAATTTTGATATTTTTCAATTCTCCTACTTTAATCGATCATAGTTTATTTGCATACCAGTCTCAAGATTTGTTGTTATTCTCGTTTATAGAAATAGAGAATGTAAAATATTTGAGTAAATCAAAAGCAACCTCAGATGCAACCTAACCAGACAATGTTAAAATGAAGAAAATACGATATATGCCAGTGAATATAGTAAAAACTGAATTTATTGATGAGATCTTGTAGAAAAAAATTCACAAAATAAAAAATCAATATTATCCACATAGTGTATATTCTTGTCTTTGAGAAACTTCAGTCAGCAGGTATCTTTTTGTTGTTGAAAATGGAATTTTAACCAATTTTATTGACGTGGCGGACGAAATAAACACAGTAACTTCAATGCTGGCTGTACACACTCAAAGACATCCCGAGGCAGGACGAGAACGAGTTTGTGCATGGTGCTCTTGTCTCGTCTTGTCACGTCTTTCTGTCTCTCACTCTTGACTCGCACCGTTATCTCTCGATAACGTGTCGGTTTTTTGAGCGCGAGTTAAAGAGTCTCGTTAGTTATTGCGATGAGAGCGAGCATGTACTTGTTCATTTATTCATCGTTTTAGTGACGTGTTTCAAAAAGTGGTCTAAATGCTATCCATGAAGCTTGGATTTGAGAAGATGATCAAATGGATTTGGAAGTAGAACTGTTACATCGTGTGTGTATATAAAAGTATATTTTTTTCGAGACTTTCAGACCTGAGACTCTTGGCAAAAGGCTCTGATGAGTCAGTACAGTCGGAGTGAGAAAATAATAATACGTATGATTCAAAGTGATATGAGTATTAGGAACGATTTGAATTGAAATTATCATCTTATATTCGAAACTCTGCAATTCTAAAAACATATTTGTTCCACATATTTTGAAAATCCTGTACATTATTCGAGGGTGAGTTGAAAATACTGATTTCAACAATTCTCATAACTCGTAAACAAATATTTTTTTGAATGTCAATTGAAAAAAATAATGTACGTCTTTGCTAACGGTTCTCCGGGGTATTTCCCGCTTTTTCAGAGCAAAAAATGTAGGAGGGCACTTCCATTTGCAATTATTCAAATTCAATTCTGAAGATGATTTCCAAGTTAGTTTCTATCTAAAACTGAATGGAAGCTTTGAATGGTAATGCCCAAAATTTTTGACCAAACATAAATAAATCATAAGCTATTTGATAGGACTCATGTTTCTATGTTATAGTTTCAATTTTTCATTTTGGATTCACAAAGATAAGTCCTAAAAAACTAATTTGCAGAGTTATGTTGAATATTTATTGTGATATTTCCACGAACAGTTTACAAAACCGCAACACATGTTCATTATACAGAACTTTCAAATGTACTTCATGATAAAATTTTTCTTTTTTACGATAAAAGTAAAATTGTTAGGAACATGTAAACTTTATAAGTATAAATTGCTTAGCAGTATATAATTTCACTTGATATACTTGCATTATTTACAAAACTAGGTGATTTGACTTTACTTTCGTTCTACAAGTTACTAAAGTTCAAAGTTCCTCAAAAAAGAAATTTTTCAAATTTGACATATTTCGTATGCTCCCAAACGCCAACACAATGATTAAATGAATGTTAGTCATGTTCAAAGCGACTACGTCGGTAAAATATTTCGAAAACTTCCTTATTTGAATGTTAAATTGTATGCAAAAATAAGTAGGTGTGAAGGTAGAGATCTGGAAGATGGGTGTTTCAGAAATGTTAATAAAGCGAATGCTGTAGTGTCGAGACAGGTGGGACGGTTAAGAAGTGGTACCTTGCAATAGTAATTTATTCAGCACATTCTAAAAGAAAGTACAGTATTCGAATAATCAGTTCATTGGTTAGCAACAAACGATTGTGACTCGCCAAATGCGACTTTCTGTACAATTCTCGCATTTGATTCAATTCATTTTCTTAGTGTTGTAACAGTTGCCCGTTTATTTAAAAACGGAGTAAAATCGTCTTTTATTTCTCACAACAACTTTATTGAAAATATTTCCTCAGATGACGTCATAATGTCGTCATATTGAAATAAGGAAGGGTCAATATTGAGTTTAGAAAATGACTCATAGGGCGTCATTTTAAAAAGAAATGATCACTTGTATTATATTTTTGAAAAGAGAATTTTATATTTCATCAAATGGTCTGAAACACCATACAAGATTCTATTTGAAATTCTTGGCTTAGGTTCATTTACGGTTAAACCAAATTCGGTTCAATTGTTTTCCCATTAGAATGATCGGCTCCAATGAACTATACCAACACTCAGAATTTCGAAAGTTTTCTACAACAGAAACAACTGAATGGCGATGTGTAAAATGATTTCGTTAACACCCCATATAATGGTGTGCACATTATTCAAAAAGAAAATAAAACAAATTGTTCATGAATCGTGTCGTCCCCATACGGTCGAAGAGTTTATTCGTTTCTTGATATTGAACAAATTATATATTTACAATTTTTTATTTCTTGACAAACAACTCTTTTCATATATTTGAATCAAATTGTACTTTAATATGTGAGTTGTTAGTTAATAATAGGACTTCAAACTCTTTACTGTTCATGAACTGGCAGGTAAGAAACAAACGTACACAATACCTAGTGAGGTATGGCCAGAAAACCTGAATAGATATGTTGTGATCAATACAAAATATTCAGTTTTTTTATCTTTGTTGGCTGTGTTGCCTTGAGTTACGCGAGATAAAAATGTAAAAAATAAGATGATCCTGGTGCTTACTTTTGAACAAATTTTTTAAAAATATGAAGATGTCTTTGAGTTTGTCTTTTTTGTAATGATTTCAAAAATAAAAACTACTCGGGAACGCTAAAGATTACTTTATGATTTTTTTATTATAAATGACCTCTTCAATTTCAATATATAATATAGTGAAGTGGATAATCTTAGCGACTGGAGAAATGTACAGCAAAATAGAAAAAAAAAACACAAAATAATCTATACACGTTTAACCTTCTCCGTCAGTTTATATGTTCAATTTATTATTTTCAACTCATTTTTACTGCCGTGAAGAAGCTTTCCATTAGAAGCGAAAGCTTGGC
The DNA here is from genome assembly GCF_025532065.1 of Leptinotarsa decemlineata. Lineage (NCBI taxonomy): Eukaryota > Metazoa > Arthropoda > Insecta > Coleoptera > Chrysomelidae > Leptinotarsa > Leptinotarsa decemlineata. The sequence goes on from NW_027412574.1 coordinate 2,200,554, forward strand.
AAAGTAGAGCAGAGTTTTGATTTTTTGACTGAGAGACCCCGTTGCCAAATTTAAGACCAGTTTCATCAGTCAGATATGGCCGGTTAATTGTAAAAACTGATTCACAAAGTGAAGAAGAACTAAAAAATTCAAAGCTCCCCCAAAAAGAACTTTTGATTATCTGAAAATCTTGCTTTATACTGCTACCTAAAGAACAAGGTGAAAAAAAATCAAAAATATTCAAGGGATTCAGAAGCAATTCTTGCTTTTGAAAGTTTGCTACCGCTCAACTCACCAATGAAATCGATGTGAAAATTTTGGAAACAAAGTTATACCGATTGGTGATTGTTCATTTGTCACCCCTGTCACGGCAATTGATTACCTATCACGAATACCTTATACATTTTTTTTAATGTGTGATCTCAAAAATGTTTGATAACATCAAACCTTGGTTTTGCTGAGATACTATAATGAAACAAAATTAATTTGTAGAAATTAAAATAAAATTACTATTTTCAAAATACCATTTCCGGAGTCATACCTCGGTTAATTCAATAGATGTTGTATCCAAAGCTACAATCTTCATTAACTGGTTAATTAGAATTTCGTGAAATTATTCGCAAGCTGTGTTCAATACTTAGATAATTTTGGGCAGATAATACAATATTGAGAAATCAAACATTCAGCAGAGTTACTGAATTTTAATTAAGTCTAAGGCTATTTTTTGTGAATTTCAGCCGTGGTCTGCAGGTTTTTGTGTTTAACGTTTCGTTTATAACGAATACAGTGCTCTAGTTGTCCTCAAAGGCTTTTTTGTATTAGTTGAAACAATTGGCCGGATTCGTATATTGTTGAATGATGGCAGCCAGATTTTATTTATGTTGATATTCTTTCTCTCTTCGTTGCAATTGCGCTGATTTTTAAATTTCTCCATAACATCTCGAATAGTAGCTGTGATTTATGTCGAGCTCGGATACGATATGTGACTACAATCTCTGAGTGCTTAGTAGGTACTCCCGAAGAGACAATTTCTTTGTTCAGAGAGTCGGAATACTTTGGCTTTATCTTTTCGTATTTCCCGCTCCAAATCGGCTTCCCTCTACCATTCTATTTGAAGGCGGTTTTCAAATGTTCTCGGGGTGGTTTCCCAGCGACTCTGTGTTCTATCTTCAAGTTCGTTCGCTGGTACATCTAGAAAGGATACTGTTTCTATTGTGAATTGGATTTTTGGGATAAAGAGAAGTAAGTTGAGTAGTTCTTAACCATGCTTCCATGTCACGATCGTATCTTCAATGTAGCAGTTAGCAATATGGTTTCAAGGTCGCTCGCTCTGAGGCACTTTGTTCGAATTTTTTCATGAAATGGTTCCACGATGGGACTTAACGGGCTATCCATTCAACTGGAAATATATCGTTATCAAACAATTAGTGAGCAGGGCAGTAATACTTGCAGGAAATACTTCGCCCATCAGCTGATAGTGTTTCAACGCTGAACCATCGTACATAAAGAAACGACAATAAATGACTCCGTCTGGCCTATGATCGGCTGCCGAAAAGTGGTTGATTGTTTGGCCAGCTCATAAGTCGATAAATTTGTCGCATTCACGATAGATATTGATAGTACATTGTCATCTTGTATTATCGATGGACATTTAAAGGAGACGGAAGGACCACGAATTTTTGTAGCTTATAATTACTTTCTCTTTTTAATCGGGACAGGTTTATTCAGGAGGCCCCATGAATCCGTGAACCCAGGAGTCTTTCCGAATATCTTAATTTCAAAAACGTCTTTAAAAGGACTGGGTACAGCGAAGCTAATTTCGAACACACAAGATAATGTCGAAAACGAAAAATAGGCCCCTCGATGGAAAAGCTTTCCTGTTCTATTTTAGATAGAGAGAGAGAAAGAGAAATATACTTTATAATTTGAAGAACAAGGAATTCTTATCGGCAAATCTCATCCTATATTAACAAGCCTTGAGAGTAGACACAACAAAACATACATTAAGTCATAACAAATCATTTTGTGTTGAATTATTCAAAATTAGACATATACCACAAGACACATTAGTCAAAAAATAATTAATGAAATACGATGATACCAAATCAGACCAGGGTAATTACAATAACACAAAATGACTTCAGTATTAGAAATAAATCCGATTCAAAATATTTCATTGAAAAAGTCAGCAAGGCAATAGTAAGACCCCCCACTTAGTAAAGATTTTACTGCTATTTTAAAGATTATGCAGCTATTAATTATTCTGATATCCAGTGGTAGATAGTTATATATTTTACAACTATTGTTTATATAAAGGTTATCTAAAAATGAAAGAGATCGTATTTGAGAAATCCTGGAGAAACACTGCGTAAAATCCGGTCAATGAAAATCATTAAAAAGAGTCTAAGAAAGAACCCTAGTGAGTCTATATATATATATATATATATATATATATATATATATATATATATATATATATATATATATCGAATCCCTTGTAGCAGTGAATCGGTCTACATTAAAAAGATGGAAACTTTCAGAACCCAGCTTTCTGAACAAATCAATATCAAACAAACATGCACTAAGAAAATTCACTCACGTTATTGCATTCGACAAAACCCAAATGACGATGGATGGGGAGGCGATAAAGATTAAAAAACACAGGGATAATTGCAATCAAAAGAAAGGCGGAATTAACGTAAATAAAGTCTAGCAACCTGCACTAGACAATAAATAAATTATTCCAAATAATGCAATAAACCAATAGAAACCACCGTGGACTCCAACAACAAACGATGTATTATGTGCGGTGTGGACTAATAAAACACTTCGTCGTTGCCTGCTCGCCTACGATAATGTCTCCTGCAGTTGCAGATGAATTGTCAGACATAATAACCTGCAGACCACGGCCAACAAACCCGGAAAACAATTTTGATATTAGTAATTTCTTACCGTGAAATTTTATTCATTCTACAATATAGAACACAATTTGGCAAGAATCAAGCGAGTATACTCAAGCATTCCCGAAAATTATAGCTGAAATCACTCGGTTGATTTTCTTATTTACTGATTAATGTTCTTAAAACAACAATTTTCATACCAATAGAGAACATAGAGGTATCCTTTCAAGGTTTGACCGTCCACAATTTACAACTTTTTATATCAAAAACTATATTTCGCACATATGTAAAATATTTTGGACAATATAATTTTTGATTCAACTCGTACAAATATAGAAATTAAAATGATATATAATTGTTATGGAAACTACTTACAGCCTCGTCAGTGTCGTCGTCTTGACTAATATCGCTATTTTCAGCTACAAGACCATTGCTCGAAACTGCTTCAGATTCAAGTTCTGCTACCTGTGAATGAATTGAAATTCAATATAAAGTTCAAAATTTGTGACACCTTCATTTTGTACTTTTATGAGTCATCCTCATATATTAGAATAATTTTTTGAATATTTTGTATTTATTGAAAATCCATGATAAATGTAACAACGAAATGACTTAGTGAGCGATTTTTTCATATTTAGTTTACAAAAATGCAACTTATGTTTCCAAATAATTTGAAATTGAGTTTATGTCATTTAGGTTCTAATCCCAGAAGGCAAATACATCATCAGATTATTTACCTATTGATCTGCACACAATTACTTTTCAGATTGTGGAATGTTCAACCTAATATCAGAAAAGTTTTTAAGTTTTTTTGAACACTTCATTAAGTCTGTCTTAGGTAGAAGTGAACAATTTTTGGTCATTTCTTACACCACTTTTCGGATTCGAGTTTGGTTTTTGGTGTCGTTTATTCTCATTAAAAAGAATAATACGATATTTTTCTTCAAAATAGTATGCAATATTCAACAAATAAAATGTTTTCAAAGCGAAACTTCGCACTAGAAAATATATTGAGGTTAATATTTTCCGTATAACGGAAAATATCAAAGTGTAACCACTATAGATAGAAAATGTACAGGGTGTCCCAAATATGACGGTGGTCTTTGGGATCTTGAAAACCGTGAAAGATACAGAGTCAATTAAATTAAAGATATGTTGCGTTATCAGCTTTGTTTTTTATATTGCCCGATTCAGTGAAACACCCTGTATCGATAAACCTTTTCAAAACGAATTCAATGATATATTTTATTTTATTTTAAATAACTCCTACAAACACAATATTGAATTGTAATTAAAAGTAAGAGAGATAAAACTACAATAACAAAATAAGCTTAAGAACTATTAACTAAAATAAAACAAAACAGTAAATATAAAAGAAAACAAAAAAGAAATCAAATAAATTATCACAATTTTTAAAATTACAATCCATTATTTGGTTTTTGGTCAAAAATATCAATTTTAATTTTTCTGAAGAAAGAAACGTCTGATTCGAAATCTGAGCACTGCATGTTGCAGAACGAAAAAAGTTTATAAGAAAGTGTTTTTTTGGTTTTGAATAGAGCTTCGAAAGACGTCAGAAAAAAAAGAACGAAATCGCGCAGTTTCGTTTTTTTCTTCACGATATCTCCGGGAGTAATCGAAATTTTTCAGATTTTAAAACATAATTTTGAAGAGTACCAAATTACACAACTCTACCTTGATTCAACCGACCCTGTATCTCTTACGATTTCTGAGATCCCGAATTTGGGACACCCTGTACTTTAATCCATAACAGACAGAAATATTGATTGAAACATCAACATTGAAGATTGGCCACAATCTAATTTCAATCACAAAAACAGTAAACCTTGCCATATATTGAAATGTGTGCTAGTGAAATCGTCCAAATCGCAATCTGAATAATAATTTGAATGCAAATCGAATTGAGAAATGAAATATAGAAATTTCAACCTATTTCTCACCTGTGGAGTATCACTTGTTTGTCTGACATGTTGATTCACCGCTTCGACGATTGGGATGGAGGTGTCGTTTGAATGTTGTTCACTTTCTTCCAGTGAATTTTGCCCTCTTCCAAACAGTTTGTGGGCCTTCGCCTTTAGTTCTCTGGGATGAGGAGTATTTTGACGAACAAACGGAGTCTGAAAAAAAGAACAAAAAATGAAATCATCTCGCATTTAAGGGTATGTAACGAAAATGAATTCTTCTTTCAAAACTTTTGTAGATGATACTATCGGACTTGATTTATGAGCATACTCCTCTATCATTTTAGAATATCAGCATAGTTTTGTGAAGCATTGCTGCAAAACTGTGTCAGTCACTTTACTTTTAGGGTACTTCTAGTGTACAATGAAAATAAGATTGATGGAAGTTAAACAGACTACCTATGGCAAGGCTTTCCAATCATTCGATAAAAATGTTATCGAAGTGGATAATTCAATAATAACTGGACTCTTATCTGACGAATCAATATCTTTTCGTTGAATGTGAAGATATACCAGATCATACATATCTAAGTTGCTTCCGGTGTTTCGCAAGAAGCCAATGTGAACTGCTTTCTACTATTTATGAACGATGTTTGTGGGGTTGAAACTGAACATGATGTATTGACTACACTGAATGGTGGTTTAATCCATGAAAACAAATGCTTCTTTGAAACAAGCGACTCTTGTCAAGGAATTAGGCAGGGTACAAAGGCTTGTTGGTTTTGTAATAGCGAAGGCAATGAAAACCGCACAATAGCCTTGGAGACCTCTAAATCTAATATTGAGATTTTGGAGTATGTGGAGAAATAAATGTAAGATACCCAGTATCACAAAACACCCTGTGAACGTGGAAGCAACGGAGGATGACTAACTCTGACTGTTACGAAATGGGATTTGTCATCCCGGCGAGTCGAATCACGAATAACGGCAGTCTAGTGCTAGCTTTCATTGTGAGATTATATATTTGTTTATAACCGGTCGTTGTTAATATATTTTTGGGGTTTATTCGCTGTATTATTGTGAGATTGAGTCTAACATAAATTTCAAATATGTTATAGTACAACGAGAACAAACCTGGAACAAACACATGTATGTTATTTCTTTGTATTTTCAGTTTTTTGTTTAATAAAATTGTTATTTTTCGGTTAATCTTTTTAATTTTTTACAGATTCTTTCAGGGATTTCAAGTCAATTTATATTATATTAGACAATGGAAGTCCGAACTGATGAAATACACCACGAAACATTGTCAACCACCTTCACACAATTAGGAAAACCTGTATGGGGAGTGTTTATGGGAGTCAGGCTTTGAAAGAGCCGATGTGATTTTCTACCACTTTCCAAAATTATACCATAATTTAATTTTAATGTTTGTATGGCAATACTGAATAGCTCTCATCCACAAACACTTGACAGTTCTGCGAAAACGAATGGCGTCGGTAGACCACATCAAAGATTTTGGGACCAAAAAGTATGTTTGTTTGCGTTGACTTAATTTGTTTTACAAAGAAAAGTGCAGCATGAGTAGATAAAATTGATATGTTGTATTTTTACGCATATATTTAGCATTATCTTACGATAACATTGATATCATAATGTTTTCGCGAAATAGCTGTATTTTGAAGTCACAACATAAATGACAAAATGTTTTGAAAGAGCCACTTGTGGAGGCTTTGAAAGAGCCGGCTCTTTCATGGCACGAAAACTGGCTCTTTCAATACATTACAAACTACCAAGTTGCGCAGTTTGTTAGAGAGACCTATTTAGCAGGTTTTAGCTCACAAAATGTTACTCAAGGATTCATCAAAACTGGCATATATTCCTCAAATTCTAACATATTCTCTGACGATGCGTTCTTTGCATCATAGGTGACCGACAGACCTAATGCAGCTTCAGAAAAAAATAAAACAAGGAAAACGAGAAGAAAAATAAACTTAGAAAAGTTTGTGTAAAAAAATGTCAATAAAACAAATTATGCAAAAACTAAGCCAAGGCACATGATGAGTCCAGTGATTCCTGCGCCAACATATCTTTGCACGATGATTCCTCATTAACAAGCTCACATGATGAAATCAATCTATTGGAATTGAAAAACAAGATTACTTCACAGCAAGGTCTTGTGGCATTGAAGGTGTTACAAATTTCTTTTGCTAAAAATGTCTCTAGTTAATAATTTCATAAGGAGACTGATTTAAAAAAAAATTATAATTTTATTAAGATGCTCAAGAATATTGTAAGATTGTGATTTGAAACTGATAAATAACTGTGATTTTAATAGAAATGAGCCATGTTCAAGTTGAATTAGGTTTTTATAAGAAATAAATGATTTATTAAGATATTGTTATTACTGAAAGACTGTTTTTTGTGAAGAGAAGCCTTGTGGCATTACAAGGTTTCTAGTTAATTAATTATTTCATAATGGAGACTGATTATTAAAAGAAATATACATTAAATTGCTTAAGATTGTGATTTAAGGCTGATAAATAACTGATTTTCACAGAAATAAGTAATTTTACAGTTTAATAAGATTTATATAACAGATAAATAGTTTATTAGGTAATTTTTATTTGCTGAAAGACTGTTCTTTTTGTAAAGAGGAACCCGGCTCTTTCATAGCACGTGCCCAGCTCTTTCATACACATGTTGCTTTGAAAGAGCCGATTTCCCTTTCTTTTAAGTTGTCATATTATCAATTTCTCTCATTGTATCTCATTTTATTTTGATTGGATAACCATGACTATTAAACTAATTATTTACAAAAAACACTTTTATTCAATAACCATCACCTGACGTTAACTTTTTTTTGATGTTTTTCAAAACTGGCTTTTTCATACACACCCTCCCCTATATAAGAATCAAAGCTGCTTACTTAAAGTCGATTATTCACCTTTTTTCGAAAGGAAACTATATTTTGAGTATGAGTTCTCGAAAATAGTTTTCGTTTTCCACTTTTCTTTACATCTGAAATTGTTGAAAATGTATTTACTAAATAAAAAAACAAAAAATACGGAATTTTATTGAAAATTTATCAGATAACCGTTATCGTAATACAAAAAAAAAAGTCAATTGGCTGTTAGCTGCTGCCTGTTTTACGCGAAAGATGGATAGAAACCTTTGTATTTTCACCGATTCGCTTTTGTTTTGTCCAAATCTCTCGACGCGAAAAATGAGACTTTGTACACATGTTGACAGATGGAACAAGAATCGTTTTCAAATATGAATACTGGTGTAGGCTTAGCGCCTATGTGAATGGAATGCCGAAATACGTAGGATCTCTTCATTTTATGCAAAATCCAGAGCGCAGCAGATCGAGTGTTTTTCAAAAATATTTAACATGGGGACGGGTACAAGTATTTGCACCATGATATTTCTATGCATCATGGTTTACACGTCAGGTCGTACAAAAATGACGAAAAGTAAAACTATTTTCAGTGATTTGTTTCCAACTAGAATATTGTCAGATATAATATTTCGTATGAGTTAGTGGAAGATGTTGCCCTTTACATTCTTGGTGCCGCACCTGACTTCCACTAGGCTTCATAAGGCATCTACGAGGTTTCTTAAAAAAAAGATCAATGTTCAAATTTCGGGCTTCGTACATTCAATAAGAGATTTTTTTATGTTAGTACACACGTCTCAAACATATGTTCACAGTTCCAGTTGTTTAGCATGAAACACCTCATGTCGAGAAGCATACAGTAATTGCACTCTGTGTCAGAAAAATGTGGTGAAACAAGCTTTTTACATAAGGTTGAGAAGATGTGAATGACGACGCTAACCCTGGACGTCCCAGCACATCAAACAAGCGATGAAAATGTTGAGAAAGTGAAGAAAATTGTTATGGAGAATCGTCGACTCACTATCAGAGAAGTTCCTGAGGATGTCGGCATATCTATAGGCTCATGCCATGCAATTTTTCGGGAATTTGGGGCATGAAGCGCGTGGCAGCGAAGTTCGTTTCAAAATTAAATTCTGACAAAAAAAAGCCATCGCATGAGCATTGCTCAGGAATTGTTAAATGACGTCAATAGCGATCTAGAAGTACTTAAAGGGTTATAACTAGTGACGAATCATGGGTATATGGTAATGTAATCGAAACCAAAGTCTAATCGTCCCAATGGAAAAGCCCACGAGAGCCAAGACCAAAAAAGCATGTCAAGTTCGATCAAATGTCAAGGTTTTGCTAGCTGTTTTTTTCGATTACCGTGGCATAATGCATACGGAGTATTAGCTTGAAGTAATGCGCCGCTTACGAAAAGCAATATAAAGAAAACTTTCAGTATTGTGAAAAAACCATTCGTGGATTTTGCACTCGTCGTGGTTTTTAGTAATTTTTGGCGAATATCAACACCGTAATCGTGGCGCAGCCATCAGATTTGCTGAGAGAGCTTGAGGACATACCAAAATGTACATGTCAGAACTGCTTCGAAAGTTGGAAAAAACGCTGGCACAAGTGTATTATATCAGATGAGGACTACTTTAAAAGGAAACAAATATAAATTGTTGAACAAATAAATATTTCTTTTTGAGAAAAATGAAAATTTACCTTATTTTTTTTAGACAGGCTTCGTTCGAGTATATAAAGCATTCAGGAAATGATAATAATATTATTGTCTCATTTATTTCATCAACAATACATAACAACCAAAAACAACACTGATTCACTGCAATCGAAATGAAGATCTGGGTTGATCAAAGTTGTGAAATATGAAATATACAAAAATTAAATTAAAATAAATATAATTCATGTAGGATATAACAGGGGTTGGACATTAAAATTCAACAAACTACGTACATATTTTGGTATTTGAATGTCAAACTCTTCGACCATGTCAACTATTGCTCTTGCTAAAACGTTGGTTGTTTTTTTATTTTGAATCTATAAGTTCTTTACGTTGCATTGTAAAGGTACAAATATTTTTCCGCGTTGAATAAGTTCCACGCCAAAGTTATGTAAAAAAGACAAATATATGCCTGAAACGTTAGCAAAGATGTAGTTTTTTATATCCAATCCCTAGTATCCACATACAAAAATACAATTGCTGGACACAATCACGAGTAAAGCAAATATTCATGGGAAAAATGCTTTTTGGTTTTCACGTCTCTATCTTCATATGAAAAATTGTAGGATAACTTCCAAAGGAAGGAAGAAAACAATCAAAGTGCAAAATAAACTAATCTCTCCTAAAAATATGACCCTTTCAATTTGAACATATATTTATATAATTTTATCAATTATACAAAATCAAATGAAAAACTTCCTATGTTATTAGATTTTCACATTTTTTATATTATTAAATAAAAGTTCAAGTAACACTCAGTCATCAGTGTTATAATGATCTATGGCAATTTTAAATTACAAATGTTCAGAAGTACCCTTCTTGTAGTGATATAATTCAGATTTGAAATGTTCTGCAGGCGATTGATATTTTCTTAATAGATCTTCTTCGGTGTATAGTGGAGTTGCTTGAAAAATTTATTTTAGGTTATTCCAATAGGAAAAATTCAATTCGGATCTAGAGATCTAGTCTCCCTTGAATCAGTTTTAGGCTGCTGATTCCTCTTTGGGAATAATTTCGGTACTGATGATTTCTTATGAATTTTGTGAAAGGTGTCGGACAGTCAGTCATACCTTGTCTTATTTTCTAAAGCACTCTCTTATTCGTATTTAAATACGAATAAAAGGTTCCAATTTGAACACTTGTAGTTATTCAAAACTACCATAAACACTGATAACTGTAAAAATTTACCTAATAACACCAGAAATTGCTCATTTGGCGGTGTGGTAGGGAAATCAGATGTTGCTAGAAAAATCACAAAAATAATAAAAAATGTTTTGAAGGACGAAACACAAGCACTACATAAAAATCCTCGAAGCGCTCTAAGAGCGGTGCCTGTGCGAAAGTAGCGATTCACATTGGATTTGAATCGCTGGAGATTAAATTCATAACAAAATTTGTATTAAGCAAGTCTGGTTTCGATAGGAATGATATATGAACCTCCATATTTATTTTTCACATTTATGGAAGAAATTTAAGTTCAAAAATGTATTATTTAGTATAACTGATTTCATCCAAAAGTACAAAAAATAATATTTTCATTTGATGATTAAACTAATCAAAGGTAGAGATATTGATATTTTTTCAGAAGCTCATTTAAAAATCTATGAAATTTTTACTGATGCATTTCTTCATGGGTAAACTCAGTAGTAGTTACAGCGTTAACCATTAATTACCAGACATCCTGTGTAGCAAAATGTCACTTTTAATATGATCACTTTACTATCAAATTATTGCGCGAGTTATTGTTATTTGTCAACTTCGAATTTTTGTTTTGTTTTCTCCACAAGTTTTAGTTTGAGGATGTGGGGTCCCTAAAAAGACAAGTCTTATCTCAATTCGATGATAAAATGTGAAAAATAATAATTTCCCTAAAGTTTTCAAATTTAAAATTACAAAGTTCATTAACAGAAGCCTTTCCAGGATTCCAACGATCTACTCAAGAAATATCATTTGGGAAAAATGGCTTCAATTCTACGATTGTTGCTGAATGAGTTAAGAAATAAGCGCACCAACAAGATTTTAACAATGTCTATATTATATTTATAATAGTACTGATACCAATAAGAATCATTTTCCCCTCTACTTACCTACATAAGACTATGTTATTACTGAAATTGCTATTCAAATATTGACTTCTTTTTTCGTTAACATGCTCGTATTACAAACGTATGTAAACACTACATCATTACTTGTTAAATATTATCAACTTTTTTTCGATTTCATCACGTACGAGTACTTATAAACGGTACAGTGTGGTAATTGAACGTGTGAGAAACTATAAATTTATCGAAATGTATGTTAATTGGGTATGAATTCATACCTAACATCAAAAATCATTCGACACTGAATAATGGTATTCAATGCAAGTACGTTTATTTCTCATCTCCTTCACATTTTCACTTTCGTCACAGTCACCCTTGTACAGAGTGAGCCAAACTGGACACTTTCAAAGCGAAACTCCTGTTTTCAAACTACATAGATGATGATGAGGGTCAAATTTTATAACAAACTTAATGGTGAAAACCGCATTTCGATACCTGTCATTTTGTTTTTCGTTAATAATTCAAAAACTATCAACACTCAATTAAAATTACATATTGATACAACTAGCGAGCCGCCCCGGCTCTGCACAGGTGCAATGCTGATAGTAAATTGTAATATATAAAAATAAATTGCTGTTCGTGGGTCTCACTAAAACTCGAGAAAGGCTGGAATGATTTGGCTCATTTTAATTTTGAATTGTTTGTGGAAGTCCAGAGAAGGTTTAAAAGGTGAGTAAATGCGAAAAAAGAAAATAGTAATAATAATGATAAAAGAACTCAAGAACGAACCAATATTTATAATTTTTGTGATTTTGGATTTATCTTAATTTATCAATAAAAATAATATTAATAATAAAAGAACTCAAGAACCGTTGGACCAATTTTAATGATTTTTGTCTTTTTAGAATTGTTTTCGAGGGAATAGGATAATGAGTATTGAAATACGATATTTCATCAATAAAAATAATGATAATAATAACTTGAAAACTCAAGAACGGCTGGACCATGTTTAGTGATTTTTGTCTTTTTGAATTCGCCTTCATCGAGAATAGGATAATGAGTATCGAAATATGACATTCTATTAATAATAATAATAATAATAAAAGGACTGGAGAACGACAGAAATAATTTTTATGATTTTTGTGTTTTTGGATTTGTCTTTATCGGGAATAGGATAAATAAATATTGAAATATGATATTTCATCTATAAAAATTATAACAATAAAAGAGGCAAAACATCAGGAAAAATAGTGCCATGTTATTATGAAACGCAACTGACAGCTAACATGTATATCACAGGGTACTTCACTGAAGAGTGCACTACCAATTCCCATTCATTTTATTATATATCAAAACAATTTATTTTATTATACTTAATAATTTTGTATAAATTTCAAAATCCTAAATCTGCTCATTCATTGATTGTTAGGAGAAACGACGTTTGCCGTATACATATAACTGCTATTTAGAGGCACACGCCGCTGGCCCCCCGGTCGGTACCGCCGCAACCGCTATGTCCCTGCATTTTAAATCTGTGAAAATATTCATTTAAATTGCTTCATGTAGAGGGCCTTATTGATCTACCTATATTAAATGCAAAATGTATTTAAGGTACCTAATTGGATACGGATTAACGCTGTATTGAATAAAATTGCTTTGTAAAAAAGTAAAGGATAAAAAATTATTATTGTAGGTTATCCTTGAGAGATAGACATATACCATCTCGGACATTTCTGTAGGCTTTTTCGAGGTGTAAAACACTGTAGTTCATTATTTTGATCAGTCTCGTAGGGTTCAGCCAGCGTTTGCAGTATAAACGCAAAAAAATGTGTTTATTAACGACATTACATTAGAAACCTCTAAAATTATCAGTGTTTCTGTACCATATTATGCATGTTATATACATATAAACCTTCCTCTTGAATAACATTATCTATTAGAAAACCCCGCATCAAAATCCGTTGCGTAGTTTCAAAAATCTAAGCATACAGACAGCGAGAGGCGACATTGTTTTAAACTATGTAGTGATGAACTACAGTTCAGTGATTTTCATGTACCTACTCGTTTTGGTTTTTCACAGTTTGTATTTATTCGAAGACCGCCTGTCCGGTATTGATGATCCTAACAGGCTGAAACAGCTGTCTACCGGTGGCTCTTAAATTCAAATCAAATTTGTTAAACTGAATTTTTTTTTTCAGCTTAATTTGTTAAAATGATTTTTATTAAATCATATTTTTCCTCTCATCATTCTGAATTCAATGAACTTTCGCTTATATTTATAGGACTTTATGTCTATTTAACACGAATTTCAATGCACAAAAAAAGTTACAGATTTTAACGTACTGGTACCTAATACCAAAGAGCGTTCAACAATCGAAACTTTTTTCAATATGAAGCGTTTATCATCTCACTTTCCAGAATTTTGAAATAAAGGTATTTTCACTCTATACCTACAATTGAATTTTATTACTTTCATTTCAAAAAGGAGGAAGAAAAATGAATGCATTGGTGGTATTAATGAAACGCAAAAGGTGCAATACTGGAGCAGTCTATATTAATTTTAATGAAAATCATTAGTTTTGAAAACAAAGGTGACAACTATTTTAAATCTACCTATATGGACAATACTTCATTATCAACTGATTCATGGAATGAGAACTATGACTATTATTTTTCAGGTTGTCTGGAAAAACATTATGTGTAAAGCAATGGTTTGTCGAAATAACCAACGAGTCAAGTACTGTTGTTAATGTTTCTTTGATTATTTTGCTATCTACGCCGTCTGCATAATGATTCAGTTTTACAAAAATGATCTACTAAAATTCAACGGTATGCTTTATATTGAAAAAATATTTGTTACCTACTGCTATAAAAATTAGTGAGTGCAACTTTGCATAAATTGTATTACAGTCATCAAAGCCAAAACAAAAACAAATAAGTATATAGCAAAATCATGTTTTTTGGACAACACTGAATAGGAATATCAATCACTTTATAAGTAATTTTTTTATGGGAAAGAACCATTATGTCTACGTGAATTAGCATCACAATCATGGGAAAACTTAGGGTGTGACTTTTCTTGAACTAACGAAAAAAGTATTTGATTGTTATAGACAATTTTTCAAAATATGTAGAACGGATTTGCTTAAACACAAATTCAACTGCTGTAAATGTAATAATGTATGGTGGAAAAAGTAGAAATGATAAAAATTATATGTATTTGACACTGTTACAGTTCAAAATACAAAATATGTATTTTCTATAATGTTATCCAATTTGGTACTGAAGAGCCTTGTGGCAAGTATCTTAAGGCGAAACATCGGTGTATACCAGTGAGGGTGACAGTGTTCCATGTAAGTGCAATTTACTACCATTCATTTAAAGTAGAACTCATGTGAATGATATCTGATTTTTATTCCACAACAAATGTTTGAAATACAAACTGAGTAGAGAAAAGTATCTTCTGTATAATTCAGTGTTCATATAGAAGTATTTGTTTCGAAAGAATTTTTTCTTTTGTGTAATTCAATGTTTATATGAAAGTAGCTGTTTCAGGAGGACTTTCTTTCAGTTTGTGTCTGAAAGTTACGTCTTTGCATGATCTACACATCCATGTATAGAGTTACTTATTTTAAAATTGATTACTTCCTTCCTTTCCTTAGAAGACTCCCTCATCCTTGTTTTTTGTATCAAGATGGAGTAGTAGAAAGCCAAAAACTTTCTTTCCCAAAAATTAATCACTTCTAAAAATATAACCTCTTCAATTCAAATGACTTGTTAATTTTGTGGAAATTCATGATCACTTCAATGAAATGAATGAAAACACTGCCCAATTTCCACTAATTATTTCATTTTTACGATTGGTTTCGGGTTTTATCCCATTATCAATTATAGAAACTAATTAATACATCTGAAATCTTAAAACATGATTATATAGGCTATATGGCTGTGATGGTAATTCACGTACCTAGTAATTCTTTCATTTGAGATTTTCTGTATATTATACAAATCCACAAATTACTTCTAAGGTGATTGATATTCCTATTTAGCGTTGTCCAAAAACATGATTTGCTACATAATTTTTTTGTTTTCTTTTGGAGCCTTGATGACTATAATGCAATTTATGCAAAGTTGCATTCACTAACGTTTCTAGTAGAAACAATTATTTCAGTAAAAAGCATACTCTTAAATTTTACTGGATCTTTTTTGTAAAACGAATTGAATCATTGTGCAGTCTGAGAAAATAGTAAAATAATCAAAGAAACATCAACAACAGTACTTGAACCGTTGGTTATTTTCGACAAACCATTGCTTTACACAGGGTGTTCTTCCAGACAACCTAAAAGTAACAAAAGAAATTCCAATTTTGAGAAAGGTAATATATCATTGGAAATATCATTGAAGTAATTTTAAAACAAAGCCTTATTAATAAAAAAAATGAAATGTGCTTCATTCATATAGATCAATTTGGTTTCCAAGCTGACCATTATACAGTACAGGTAACCCGAAATATTGTTTGAGGGGGTTTGGAAAAGGACAACACACAAAAGCTTTAGATGTTGTGTCTGATGAAAAACAATTTGGTAACTTATACGTTTATGGCGTTCGGGAAATACCTTTAAAATTAATTCGATAATACTTACAAAACAGGCACTATAAATTATTCTATATCATGAAGTAGTTAAATAAAAATCTATCTATCTATTCAACCAACTTTAAATTTGTTGGGAAACGTGTTGTTCCCCAAGGATATATTATACAGGCCGTTTCTTTTATCATGTGGTAACATTGCTATATTCTGAACCGTAACAGATACGAAGACGATTAAATGAGGAAAAAGGTAAGTGATGGTGGTTATTTCAAACGAAACGCTATAAAAATATCAAATGTGATATGCCCCTGGAATGTGAATGTATCGCTTCATCAATATCTGTAATAAAAAAGACAGGTACGCATTCAAAAAAAAAAGTTGATGATGGCCATGTTGACACGAAACGTTTTATCGAATATTCATTCTTACATCGTCATAGTACACTTCGAATACAATAAAATTTTCATTTTCCATTTTTTAGTATTCTCCGAAATAACATTTCCATTCGAAAAAAACGAAAAAACAGCATTTTTGGTTTTCCTCGTATAACTTCGAGAAGGGCGAGAGTCCCCGTAAATTTTCTTCGACAATTGTATGGTTCCCGATGACACTTACACTTACCTTTTTTCCCATTTAATCATCTTCGTACCTGTTACGGTTTAGAATATAGCAATGTTAACACATGATAAAAGATATCTGCATAATGCTTCAAAGAAGTAGGTGGAAATACCATCATTGCCTAAGGTTGATTCAGCTATTTCATTTTGTATGATGTCATGGATGTTAAAATAGTCATAGTTCTTATTTCGTGAATCAGTTGATGGTAAAGAACTGTCCATATAGGTAGATTTAAAATATTTGTCACCTTCGTTTTCAAAACTAGTGATTTTCATAAAAGTATATATAGACTGCTCCAGTATTGTACCTTTTGTGTTTCATTAATATTATCAATGTCCTCATTTTTCTTCCTACTTTTTGAAATACAAGTGATAAAATTCAATTATATACAGTGATATTACCTTCATTTCAAAATTCTGGAAAATGAGATTACAAACGTTGAAAGTGACTTCATTAATCAGTCGAGTTTCATTTTCTTCGCAAGTAAAGCTTGAAAATTTACATACTGCTCGGAACAACCTAACCTTCTAATGAACAATTACTTTTATTTTTTAAATTCGCTAATAGTGAAATACTTAATTTTACGTTTGTATGTTAATTTCATACAAGAAGTGAAAAAGATTGTACACTAGTGATATTTTCAAAAGTTTATCACCTAATAACAAAATTAGAATAATTTTAAACCCAGATACTTTTATATCGCATTAATTTACATTAACGATTGTGACGTAGTTGATAGAACAGCTAGTAAACGTGAGTATCCGTGTTCAAATCTTACTGAGAGCATATTTTTAATATTTAAACCACACAATTTTCACAATTTCAAATTCAAAGAAATAACAAGAGTAAAAAGTACTTTCGAACGATTTTTTAGGTAACAGTTTTGCGAAATATAATGATATTACTTCTAGATATATCACTATCAAATGAATCTTTCAATTCAAGTATCTGGAAATTTGAGTTATTGACTATGACCATTTACAATTTGAGGTTAATATTTATTATTACGATATAAAATTTACTTACTGCGAGATATGAAGTGTTTCAATTCTTTTATATTGCATGAATGTGCAATATAAAATAATGTGTGCGGAGAGATAGGAAGAATCCAACCAAGTCAAAATATTCTCTGACAGTCAATCGGCGTTGGCAGTTTTTGACTCCTATCTAGCAACGTCTAAATTGGTAGCAAATTGCCAAAAACGACTCTCTTGGATAGAAAGACTCAACAGATTGTTGGATGTAGCCGTTACTACGTGGTACGGAATCATAATGAAGAAAAGATAACTTTTATTTGTAAGTAACGTTAGTTACAAATAAAAGTGGTGAAAAACATAGAAAGTATCAATTCTCTTTTCTTCATTATGATTTCCTACCACGTAGTAAGGACTACATCCATCAATTTATTGAAAGAAGCAAGTACAGCCAGACAAGCCACATACTACTTTAAACTAAAAATGAAGTACCATCAAGCATCGCAAAACAACTTATGGTTCAACCAAGAGTGCCTAAGAAGAAAAATCACCCCAAAATGCATTAACATCAGAACCAGGACAAAAACACCAGCAGCTGAAAAGGCGATAATGAAGGAACGAGGATAAAAGAAGAGTGCAAAGCACTGTTGTATCCGGCAACAAAACAAACAATCTGCTAGGGGTGAAAATGTCGGCTGAAATCTTGGAAATGTCATAAGAGTTGTAACGGTTTAAATTTCTGAATTCAGAAGAATCAGTAGAGCCGCCCTATAGGTTAGTTATTTTATCAGCATATTGCTGGGATGGTGGGTTGTCTAGTAAGCAGGAGTAAGCAGTAAACAGGAGATTTTCACAGTCAGGATTTAAAAACGATTCAGAGAGTATTTTTCGAAAAGACGACACGAAATCAAGGCTCTAGCTAGGGACCGTCCGAAACCTAAAAACATCTAAGGCTTTTTGGACAAGAATAATAAGATCACCTATGAAAGATTCACGTCGAGCACTGTCGAACCTATTCATTTTTTTTGTGGTAAAAAAAAGGTTTCAAGGCATATTTATCTGGTAATGGGAGAAATTCTTCGGAAAAGCTAAAGTTGCATCATACATATCATTCTTTGAGATATGAGGAGACACTCTAGAAAGTACCAACGGAGAGCCGTAGCAACTATATAAGAAAAAGTATCAAAAATGATGATAACCCGTGAGTAGAAGCCCTGATATTGTTGATATATTTTGGAGCGGTCTGAGTACTGAAATCTATAGTTCATTCCTAAAATTAGAGGATAGTTTTAAGCATTTTCCTTTTCTCTGTGCACCTAAGACAGCTGTTGACGTAATTATCGAGTTTGATTGAAATTAATCGAAAAGTAGATTCTGGATAAATTAAGATTCAGGCAGTTACTTTTAACTGCTCATTTGTTCCCTCATTTTCAATTTACGTAAAGGTATATCTCTGTCAGTTCAATACTCGAATCTTTTGATTCGATATTGTTCCGAAGTAAGAGTTCTCCAGTAGAAATATCGTGATCAAAACTAGCGGCGTTTTAATATCTTTACTGTGAACGTTTTTTTTTTGTATTAAGTATTGGTTCTTCAAACTTGATGTATATATATTTGCCTGTTTTTTTACATTAGTTCGTTGCAAATAACATATGAAAATCAATTTTTGAGTTATTACACAGTTGGTAGTGAAGTTTGTAAATATTTCTTTCTTTATATCAATTTAATATAAATTTCAAGCTTGGAGCTTCGTTGTTGACTTTTTTGCTATTTCTCCACCCCTTTCCTGTTGAATTCGTTCAACTGGCGTTCCAGGGCTTACTATTTCGACTGTGAAAAAAACATTTTCCTTACCCACGTCCAGCCCTGACAATAATTGACTAGCCTGGGCCGAACTACCTTTTGGTAATTACATAAATACCAAGGTAGGTTATAGAGTCATGTGCAAGTATACAAAGAATATTCGAATTATTCCTTTTCTGACACCTACATTCTCCTACTACTACATACCTCCTCCTACAAACTATATTCAAATAGGAGAGTGCTACAGAGACATTTGTTTTTTCAAACTAAAATAAAAATATCGGAAAAACAGCTTTCACATTTTCCGATTTCCCCAAAAACTAACTGAATGCAAGATATGAAACTTTATGAGTATATGATATTTCAAATCGATATAATCGATTGATAATCAAATTCTAAATACCGGTGGAAAGGTTTTTCGACCCTGATCATTTTCTCTAAAGCAAAGTGTTGATAGGAGGAGAGTTCTCGTAAGGAAGCGTTGGTACAACTGTGGAAAACTGGAGCGTTACAAATGATGTATTGTGTAAAAACGAAAGATATCGAGGTCTACAAAAAAGCTCATTGAGGAAAGAACAACAGAGTGCCGAGAAGGACCACTAGGTCTCCAGTATCAGAGAAATAACGCAAGTCACCGACATCCGAAAGATGGGGATCGTAAAATAAGATTCAGTAATACAAAGGACAGTTAATACTTCGTTGCATGTGTGGGTGGAATTTCGATGCTCAAAGGTTCCACAATTATATATCGATACTTAAGAATGCTGGCAAAAGATGTATGGGGAATCCCGCACGACGAAGCAGCGAAAATTTAAAGAATTTTTAGAAGATATTCATGTCAGAAATCACACAAGGTAAGATCTCGCTAGTCCGTAGCTCGCACTAGATTCGACTTTTGAGAGTTGTCGTTTGTAGGGGGGCGACAGCTGGTTAACGTAAAAAAAGATTTCAACAGAACAGAGAGATACATTTGTCTGCAAGGCTAGTAAATATAGTTAATTATCGAATAGACAAAACTTCCATGCGAGAATATCAGAAGCGAAAAAAGCGATATTACTGATATTCTAGAAGAAGTTGTCACTGCGGAGTCAGCAAGTCCATGGTCATGTGATGGAATTGGCCGATACTTGATGAAAATCCATAACTAACGTATTCAAAAAACACTTTATTGTGAGATTTTCCCTAAACAGTCATACAAAAACGCAACACGTCTTTGCCATACAGTGGCTTCTTCGGGCGTTTTTCGACAAAAAGTTATTCTTGATGAAAGTTTGTGCATCCCCTAAAACTAAACATGCACCAACAAAATACAGTAAAACAAAGGTAATATTCGAGAAGCCTTCAACTATTTGAAGTAAGTACTCTTATTATGAAAAATATAGGGTTATTCAGAAAAACTGTTCAGAATTGAAAAATACATCTAGATTTGAAGTCATGGCCATCTAAGTAAAGTTTTATTTTTTACGAATTTTTGTAAAATGGGGACCACGAAAAAAAATTTGATAAAACGATAAATAGACAGCATCCTGTACACGACGGTTTATTTTGAAAGCCTGTAATATTAAAAATTACATAACTATGGTGTTAACCACGGTCAATTTTTTTGAAGAGTAAAATAATTTTCAAAGTTTCAGGTGCAAAGTTATTTTTATTTTTTGTTAACACCGAAAATTACTCAAAATTATACTGTATTGTGACAAGAACCTTATATTCAATAATATCAAATCACAAAACATCAAAATAATATAGGTATTCCGGAACAAACTCATTGATTTTCTGGAGATTTTCTTGTCCAAAATAAGTGTTTTAAGTTGGCGTTATCATAGTCATCTTCATTTTCATCAGGTTGGAAATTTTTTCCCTTACCCTTTCGTCCTCCTGACGAATGGTTCATAACATAAGGTGTTTTGGTGGCGACATAAAGATCAGTGACCTCTATGCCGCTCTGGCCTTGTGTACCCCTTCCTGACTGGGGTATTTGATGAACAAACTGTTCATTTTAACAGACGTCGTGGGGCCTTCACTCAACCGAGCGACGGGGCCTTCTGAATCGAGCGGGGTCATCTATAGTGTAATCTACAGCTTCCCTAACTAATGGGTTATCATGAGTTTCCGCTGACTCGAAAACTCTCTGATTCCTCGACTGAATGGACTGCCGTATAGTTAACAGCTTCAAATCTCTGCGGATGGCTTCATTCCGCACGAACCATGGAGCATTCACCAGCATCCTGAGAAGTTTATTTTGCAACCTTTCCAAAATGGAGAGGTTTGACGGGGCTAAGTTGGCGTTGAAACCAAACGTATGTTTGACATTTAAGTACGTGACATATTTGCTAAATATTCATTGCGTAAGTTATTGTTAATGCTTATTTTGTTTACGTTTGATAATGAGTACTATTTGAATAATATCAAGATGCTTACAAAAGAAGAAAAAGTTGAAATTGTATTATTGTGTGGGGGAAAATACTCCAAGCAGATAAGTAAATCACGCTACAGTTACCCGTATTTTTAAGTGAATTTAAAGAACCAGGCAGTATTAATAACAATTTCAAAAAACCTCACCCAGCTGCAAAAGTATCTAGAGAAGTAGGAGAGGAAGTGTGTTTGTGTTATCGAAAATGGTAAGACATCAATTAAACAAATATCAAAATCTCTTGATGTACCTATTACTACCGTACAAAAAATTTCAAGAAGAAATAAATTCAAAGCTTTCAAACCAAAATTTATAAATACCCTAAAAGAAAGGGATTTTATCCAAGATTTGAGTTTTCCGCATGGTATCAAGGAGAATACGAAGAAAACGCACGGTTCCCGATAAATATTTTATGGACTGATGAAGCAACATTTACAACTAATGGAACAGTAAATTCACAGAACTGTAGATGGTGGGCTTTAGAAAACCCTCATTTCACTATAGAGTGCAAGGACCAATACTCATTCAAGTCTTATGTGGACTGTTAAACAATACTGTGATTGGTTCCTTCTTCATTGATGGAAACCTTAAAGCCAACCGATATTTGAAATTTTTACAAGATTTATTACCAATTTTAAATCAAATGCCGCGTAGACAAATAATTTGGCATCAGTTAGATGGAGATAGTGATAGAACGTTACTCATAGTATCCAATGCCAGCGCGCTCACCAGATTTAACCCCAATGGATTTCTTCTTATGGGGTTTATTGAAGAGCGAAGTTTACAAACATCGCCCTTTTAGGGATAGAGAATATTTTAAAGTGTGATTACTAATTGTGTCAGGGCCATTCAACTGGAGCACATTACGAATGCAGTCAAGGATTGTGTAAGAACCGAACTGTGCATGTTGCGGGATGAAGATGTAAAATACTTCTTTCGGAAACATGCTTTTGTTTTTAATCAGAAAATCAATGAGTTTGTTCCGAAATACCTATTTCATTTTGATGTTTTGTGATTTGATATTATTGAATATTAAGTTCTTGTAACAATACTGAGTAATTGAGTAATTTTCGTGTTAACAAAAAATAAAAATAACTTTGCACCAAAAACTATGAAAATGTTTTTACTCTTCAAAAAAATTTACCGTGGTAAACACCATAGTTGTGTAGTTGTGTGGTTTGTAATATTACACGCTTTTAAAATAAATCATCGTATACAGGATGCTGTCTATTTATCGTTTTAGCAAATTTTTTTCGTAGTCCCCATTTAAAAAAAAATTGGTAAAAAAACTTCACTTAGATGGCCATGACTTCAAATCCAGATGTATTTTTTACTGCTGAACAACTTTTCTGAATAACATTGTCCGATATTTTTTAAAATAAGAGTACTTTACTCCTGTCTCAAAATTAAATATTCGAAGGCTCCTCGTATACTACATGTGATTTACTGTATTTTGTTGGTGCATGTTTAGTTTTAGGAGATATACAAACTTTTATCAAGATTAACTTTTTTTTGTCGGCGGATTCCTTGTTCATCTTTCACTGCCTGAACAACTGTGCATACTGTTTTTGGCGAGTGCATTGGCTTGGGATGTGGGGGGGTTGAGAAAACAGGCCATCGGATGCCTGCTTCCCCGTTGCTCCACTGGGAATTGCAGAATCACTTCTGGTTCTGTTATTCTCTAACTGAATGGCATCCCAACGATGGCTTAATCCTAAGGTGTGTATGTCCGTGTCGAGAGCATGAATGACACTGAGCCTATCAGCTGTCTCTACGGAACCTTCGAGATACCTTCTTTCCTAGCTACTCGTGGCACTTTTATGGACAGAGTAAACTTAAAAATTCTTTCTGACGCCGAGTCTACAGATGAGATGGATGTCGAGCTTACGACTCCAACTGACCTCCCTGTAAATTTAGATCAGGAGCGAGAGCTTCTCAACTCTCCAACTCCTGATCCAATAACTGAACCTAAAAACAAAAGTTTGGTGGTGCAGCCAGGAAACGACTGAGTCGTCTCCTCAAGAGCGGGGTACCTTATGATACCGCCTTGCACCAAATTCTTGAACGGCGCACGCAGAATCTGTCTCAGGTGCAGGAAGAAACCCCCATGAGCAGGTTATCAAACGTTTGCGCTCAAGTGATGATTGACCAAAACCAGAGGCGAAAAAGCCCTGGACGGTTGAATCTAAGGCTTCGTCAGGTGTAGCTGACGTGCAAACACCCTCATATGGGAAGGTTGTCGCGGGTATCAAGGTGGGATTCTTGCACATTGACTATCTGACTACCTCATTAACGATGAAACAACAGAGCATATACTTTGTGCCTGCCCCGCTGGGGACCGAATCAGGTTTTTAGAGTTCGGCAGAGCCGTACTTTTACCATCTGACCTGAAAGACCACCATTCAAACTTATCGGCTTCGTTAAGAAGCTGGGTTTATTTGGTCGAGTGTGAATAGGTGTGAGCAACAGTAAACCCTTGCGGGTTGCGGTGGAGGGTCGAATACACCGACTCACTTTGGACCTAACCTAACCTAACTTTTTGTCGAAAAACCCTTATTAAATAAGTTCAATATGATGCATACTTTGGGGATGGCACTGTATATTCAATATGAATTTCTACATAATAAATAGGTCATCAATCGAACAAGTTGAATGTAATTATGATTTCCAAACGACCAAAAGTAATTTTCATATTCGAAAACTACAATATCTCATGTCATGAGACAATTGCAGGTCCGTCACTATGGAATGCTGATTATCTCTACAGTGTGCCGGCCTGTCGGATGAGTAATTAAATTTGTTTTTTGTCAGTGTCCCCCGAACATTCGTAGTTGCATTTTAATCGAATAAAACGCTGTTGATTATATTACCTTTGTTGTCTCTATGACACACACAATGGGTCGTC
Organism: Leptinotarsa decemlineata; assembly: GCF_025532065.1. Lineage (NCBI taxonomy): Eukaryota > Metazoa > Arthropoda > Insecta > Coleoptera > Chrysomelidae > Leptinotarsa > Leptinotarsa decemlineata. Next base: position 2,225,323 of record NW_027412574.1, read on the forward strand.
GGTCGACCTCCAAATTTATTTCTCAACTTCGTTAATTCACAAGTATAACTAATTGCCCGATTAGGCGACAGTGAAACTCAATTAAATACGAATACTGCGTTTCATGACCGCATATTTGCAACTATAATGAATGCATCCATCATACAAGGATTCAATTGATTTTCAAAATACAGTGCATATTTCTTCAATGTCCTCCTCCCTTTTATTTTTTGAACGGGTCAACTCGAAAAATTGAAATTTGGGATAATGAAATTAATGCATGAAAACTTTATTTTGAAGTGAAATTGACAGATGAAACTTTCAAGATGGCGACTGGGCGCCATATGGGAAAAAATTGAATGGAAAGGGGAGTCTTGTGACACATCATTTTTAAGCTCCTGACGAATACTTTACAACCCTAGAATATGAAGTCAATATGTTCACTTACTACAAAATGACGGAACATTTAATAATTTCCTGAAGACAAACATTAATATCGAATTTTCCAGAAATATTCCTTTTTATCTGCCATATGGCAATTTTAACAACCCGATAAGGTTTGTTAAGTTATTTTTTTGTTTATATAAACGACAAAAAATGTAAGTACGACAATGAACATCAATGTTCAGTTAGAATATTTTCATTTAGTTTTCACTTTTACTAGTAAAAAGATACCACGTCAACAATCTCTGAAATGGACGATTCTCGTCCATTGGAAGAAAAAAATTGAAGCGATTTTCATTTACGTTGCGAAGCGTAACTTTCACAAGACCAAAAGGATTTTCAATGAAACTTTTCCGAATCGTCCTATCTGTAGAAAATATTTGAGGGAACTTGTATCCAAATTCACAACGACCGGTAGTGTACATAACAGAAAACCCCCAAGTCATCCGTCCATTCCAGAAAAACAGCAAGTGCAAATAATTGGTGAGATGGTAATAAATCCTGAACAGTCTATTTATTCCGTGGCGAATGTTTGTGAGGTGTCTCCTTCTACTGTGTGGAGACTTTTGAAGAGGAATAGGTATCATCCATACAAAATTACCTGGAGATGACCCTGATCGAAAAACAGAATCCAGCAAAATCATGACGGAAACCATTGCAAGGCATCCTACCTATCCACCAACCCTCACGTTCCGGGAAACATATACCCAATATCAAAAAAAAATTAACGTTTGGACAGGAATATTGGGAAACCATATTGTAGGACCTCTATTTATTGATCAAAATTCAACAGGGGAACTGTATTTGAATATGCTGAAAACTACTGTTGACCCTCTTATCACTGAAATCGTCGAAGCGAATCCTAATTAATTCGATATTGATATTGTATTCCAACATGATACAGCACCACCACATTTATTACTCCAGACAAGTAAGAAACTATTTGGATACTACTTTTCCCGGTCGTTGGATTGGCGATCGAGGTCCTACAAAATGGCCAGTCCGCTAGCCAGATTTGGCACCTTTAAACTTTTCTTATGGGGCTATTTAAAGCAAAAGGTGTACGAAACTGAACCTGCTTCAATATTGGATATACGGCAGGAGCTTTAAAAAGATGCATCACAAGACACCCCTTTCCATTTAATTTTTTTCCCCAGATGCGTCCAGTCGCCATCTTGAAAGTTTCATCTGTCAATTTCACTTCAAAATAAAGTATTCATGCATTAATTTCATTATCCCAAATTTCAATTTTTTGAGTTGACCCGTTCAAAAAAATAAAGGGGGGAAAATTAAAGAAAAGCACTGTATAAATAATATCAATACAGAACATAGGCTTTCACGGCCGGAGTTACGATTGAAGAGAACAAAATCCGGTAGGCCGTTGTCGAATGAAACCTCAAGTACCAAACGTTTCGTCTACTACTGTAGTAGACATCATTGGTATGTGCGTTGACTGTGACGACGAAGGTTGTATATCGACGTCTAAGCAAAAACTGACGAAACTTTAGGTATTACAAGTTTCATTCGACTACGGCCTACCAGATCGGATTTTGTTTTTTCTAATGTTGATAAAGGTTCAGAGCACCAATATATTCAATATAATATTTAAACCATTACTAGTGTAATGTATCGAAATATCCTGTTTATGAACAATCGCTAGTAATCGATATGTCATAGCGTAACCCGATCTGCCAGATTCCTGGGCACCTGCGCGTAACGAAAGGGCTGGAGGTCTTTGTTGAGATATCACCATCGAACACCGACAGTTTTGTGATTACGATTGGATGATACGCGTTTAATTATTTTTCAACAAATATATCCTTTGCTAAATGATAAAGTTGTATCATTTGTTACATTACAACTAGAATATGCTACCGGTGTGTGTGTGTGTGTAGGTTCACTTAAACTAGGTCAGGGAATAGGCATATTCACAAAAGTATTTACGTTGTTCACGTTCCATTTTTTCAAACCAATAAAAAATTTAAGGTAAAATCTAAACATTGAAAACCTCGATGCACACAGAGATTACCGAAAATATAAGTCAAAGGTTCAGTAATTCTATATCAATAAAAGTAGTAAAACAAATTTCAGTAACGGAAAATGATGTATCTTTTTTCTCATCGTTTAGAATTTTGTACATAAAATTACTCACCTCTTTCACATCATGAGTTTTTTTTTGAGAACACCTCAAACCGTTCAACTGTCCGTTATCAAAAACTTTTTGTTGGATATGCAAAAAATCCACCACCACAAAATATCTACATTTGAATACAGGATGGAAAAAGGATATTGGATAAGATCATCCCAGAGCCAGTTCACACACTCTATTTATATTACTCTCATAATCTAATTCACTGTTATATATCTGTTAAGATATATACGTATGTAAAGAATTGACTTTCAAAAATTTGAATGTAGTTGATATCCAGATTCCAACCTTAAAAGCAATTTCTACCACGTTATTGTAAGTGTCAAGATGAATAAACGAATTATTGAAAATACTAGGACCGAAATATTTAGATGAGTTAGTTACAAATCCTGAAAACAATTACAAAAAAAATCAGAACCCGCCATCGTTGGTTCTCTCTGGTATACCTATTCCATCAAAATTAGTGTTACCAAGGGATCCAAGGAATTTGTTGACGATAGCATGATTGTCTCTTCTTGAGCGACAACAGGCAAATTTATATCTAAGTGAAGATCTGTTGGGGATCAAATTGGATACTTTTCAGAAACTTGCAATACTTGAACTACAGTGCTCGTGCATTTCTATAAAAATGATTCCAAATATGTTGATATTTTTTAACAGTGTAAGTCCGAACTTCGAATATGAAACACGTATCCGACTGTGCACCTCTGTATAATTTTATATACTAGTAATAAGAACCCAGCGTTCAAAAACCACTTTCTGTACCAAATAGAATAACCCAGAGTAAGAAGTGGTAATGACGATTTCCATTAGGAGACACCATCTAAGGTATTGACAAAAATCCCAAACCATGAACATCATAAAAAATGAGAGTCGCATAGCCAATGATTGTAACGCTTTTGGGCGTATCTCTATTATACTATGTATTAATTGAGCTCACATATTGGTTTGTACTTAACTATGTCTTGATTCGAGTTTGGACACTTGAATAAAAAATATGAATGAAATTCTTGGGGCAGTCTAATAATTCAGTAGCTTTTTTTTAACCTTTTGAAAAAAAGGACTCATATACTTCAAGGAAAAATTGAGAACTCGGTTCAATTGATTTTTTCCAACTCATACTGAAAAAACTGAGCACAAAACTATTGTCTTTTTTGAAAACTCGGAAAATTAATCTTCACCACAAAAAGTTACTGTGGTTCAATGGATAATTGTCCAATAGCAAATCTTTATGATTTTTTGGTCAACCAATAAATCCAATAAAGATATCGGAATGGTCATTTTCATTTAATCAATCCAGTGCAATCCTCTTTTATGTCATTTGCACCTCATTTACCACTTGAAATTATTTTTTTCTTCGAGAGAGTAGAGGAATTATAAATATTTAACAACAATTTGGATAGTGTAAACTGGCCTATGGAATTGAAAATGGAGCAGTTACCATTCCAAATTAAACATCCATGCATTTACAACAAAATTTATTACAAAAATACATACAAAAAAATTTTCATGGGAGTCATAAAAATTTTGAAAGTATTCTGGAAGGGAATTCTGCAGATTATGGTTTCTTCATTTTGGATTCGAATATGAAACATTCATAATATTCAAAGCTTTTTTGGAATATAATATAACAATTGTAATGATAAAGAAAGATTTTTTTAATGCGACTCCAACATAAATAAGCAATTTGTTGAAAATTGAGATGTATTTACATGACCAGCTTATGACAAATGATGCAAATATACAGATCCAATTAGAAAAGTTGTTAAATTTGAAAAGTATAGACTTCATTAAATAAATTTCGAAATTTCATTACAAAGTAACCATGGATCCGATTTTGGTAAACTCTTATCAAATAACTTTATTCCCAACAATTAGTCATTAATATTTATACTTCCGTTTATTACTATCATGAAATTAACCTTCAAATGTTGATTGACTATTTGCTGATGCACGATGTCACAAGTATTTCTTGATGAATATATGACATTATCTGCAATAATAATTCAGGTAAACGTGCGGTTTGCTTATTTATATCATTCTACATTTAGAATTGTAATAATCATATTGTGTGTTTTAGCATTTGTGTTCAAAATATAAAATTTATAATTAATTTTTGTAAAACCTAATCTTCAAGATGGTATAGTTTTTTTGATTTCAGGCTAAAAAGTGTAGAAATATTTTCAAAAACTATTCTGTTCTATTCAAGAGTTATCACAAACCTGCACAATTCCCATTCTCAATATCTGTCTAAAACGAACAGTCATATTTATTCATGCCAACATTTGATTTAAAAAATATTTATATATACATCAAATTTTCTAATTGTATAATAACAATATTAGAACAAAATGCACTACTGCCACAACCAAATAACACGTAATCACCAACATGCAAACAACAGATAAAGGAGGGAAAGAAATAAATGTTAGTAATATAGGGAGTTCTAAATATAATTACTATTCATTCAAAATATGCCGTCATATTGTAGATCATAAATATATGAAATCGAAGCAAATGAACCATATTTTATTTTATCGGAATTTGCAAAGGAAATCCACATTAAATCAATACAGACGGCACCATCACACCATGACAAAGAAGATAATAATTTACATTTCCAACAAAAAGCTACAGTCGATAAATATAATCTAAAAACTAAAAAGCTACACTGGTTTTGGCTTAAAATGTAAGACTAGCATATTCGAATTGAAGAATCAATCATAATACAATTAAAAAACTAAAGTTTTGTTTTTTGAAAAAAAAATCAACTGAGATCATTTCCGGAAAAAGCATAACAATCAAACTAAATGGTATAAACATTTATAAATTATGTACTTGGAATTGAGATGAATGAAATAACATTGGTCCATTCGATGGAACAGAAACTGAATATGGGATGAGTAAACATGCAAGAGTTGAAAATGCTTTTGAAATTATGAGAAAATTATCACATGATTCTGTGCTTTCAATACTAGTTTAAAATTGTTTGTTAACAACAGAACGACTTCTTGGTATTGTTGATGTGAATAACTTTTTTTCACTTTCGAAACCCAAAAAATACAGTAATTAGACCCGTTTTGGTTTATATTTAATCTATAATGGAATGAACCATAAGTGAAACTAATTTTGTATGTTGAACAATGAAAAATAAATAAATAATAACAAAACTAATTGTTATGAAACTTACATAACCACATTTTGTGAATGAGTTAACTATACAATGTTTCAGTGTGTACCCAAGTTATAAAGTAATTTGAAAATCATTTTCCATAGAAACGACTTGTTTCTAAATCAATTTTCAAACACAGGAATTTGCTGATAATTTCAGTTATAATCGTGTTTGCAAACGAAACCTTTGACATCTTCTATCCATAATAAATGGAAAAATCAAAATAATGAATTGCACATTCGTGTTATAAACTTTGACATCCTTACAAAAAATACTTTTCGAAAATTTAGAAATTTTGTTTCCTAGAAACCAATTGACTTCAAAGAGAATGCTTTCGTTACCTCTGCTTCAATTGTTATCATCTGAAATGATAAAACAAGTCCATAGAACGCTGAACATTTTTTGTAATTATTTAGCAATATGTATGGACTTTTATTACAAAAGAGGCAAATGTTGACTAAATACCAATTGTGGTCTCGTCTGAATGAAAAAAAGGCAAGTTACTTGCAATGCAATGTTCAAAAAAAAAATATTACAATATTCTGAATAATATCTCTCAAAATCCATTAGTCAGGAAATTTGTTTTCCAGACTTGAGACATGTATCTAAAAATATATGAACGTTTTATTTTGTTAATAATTATTAAGGAAACTTACATGTACTCATATTCATTTCAAACAATTTTTATAGCGTTTTCTAATCCAATGATATTTTGAATGTCGTAGGAATCATGGCAATATAGTATAGTAGTAGAAGTAGTATGTAACTGTGTGTCAAAAGAATTTGAAAAACTACTGGTCCATAATATTCATTATACCAATATCAATATATTGTGTTATCATATACCTAGCAAATTACATATGGGGATGTTCATTTTACTTTTTTTATACTTCTGATATTAAGCCACATCCCAAAATAAAATATACTAACTATCCTTGATTATGAACATATTGAATACCAAGTTTTTTTTTTTTGTTAAGATGTCACGATATATCACATGCACATGGACACTGTAGATGAAAACTAAGCTGGAAAGTGTCATGAAGTAGTCCTCTGGGATATTATGTATGATAAAGTAGATGTAAATGTCGCCCTACTCATCCTAATAAAAAAAGAAAACTGCCCTTTATTTCAAATGCCCAATTCACGAATTACATTCTCATCTTTTTTTAATTAAACAACTCTGTGAAGTTAAGTGAAAAAAATTATATCGAATTATCAATATTACACTAAAAATCGAAGGTTTCAAATAAATTTCATATGAATAGGAATTTAGGATTGTAGGTAATCGAATGACATTTCAGTGAACATACAAATTTTTGTACACTGAAAGTAACTCTTCTATCGCGAACAGAAGAAATATTTTACCTATTATAATTTTCTTTATATAGTTTAGGAGGTGATATGATTCATTACAGAAAATCCGCAAATATATTTTCATTCCAATACTCCGATTTCAACCTTATTGTCATTACACTAAAATTCCATATAATAACGAGTTATTGGCAGTGACCCTTGCTAGAATATTTTTTCTAGAGTTTCCTCCATCTAAAATTTTTGCTAAATAAAATACTCATAACAAATTAGGAATCTTTTCCAAACTCTATTTAGTACAATAATTGAGAACTTCTTCAAAACGTTTTTGGTTTCTCTTTAATTTAAATAACTGATTCGGTCCCCATTCCCCTCCCATATATATCGTCCAACTCTCTCAATGTATTTAAAACATAATAACTATTGCTCCTGTGCAAACCTCTAGTTCTAGCTGCCGCACAACACCATTTTTCCACACTATCCTTAAATCTAGTGAACAAACCTACCACAAACCATAAGGTAGAAGAAGAGCTGCTCACCTCTCTGTTGTCCTGTTCTTGGGGATCGGTGAACTTGACCGAATGCGTCCGGCTAGCTTCATGCTCCAGCCAATCTTCGTCATCATCGTCTTCGGTTGCTCCATCTGTTCGAGACAAGGTACTACCATTAGAAAGACCTGGCGTGACGTCACAGCGATACAAGCGGCCATCAGAAGCTAGCGGGTGCACATAAAGACAGTAAATAGGTGCGTTACACAGAAAAAAAACAAAAAAAACAAGAAGCCCAGAAGTGAAATGAGTGTGTGAAGAAAAAATGAGTGAGACAGATTACCCAAACAGTGCTATTTACAATGTCGCTAATTGTTTGTGATAGATGAAGAAAGGGAACAATGACTTACATTGGGACACATAAAAGAAATCTAAATACATTTTTCCAGAGTAAAATTTTTATACATCTTCATTGAAGATGGCAGCTTTTTTAATGGCCATGTGGCCATTTACAAAGTCATAGAAGACAATAAGTATTCGATTTCGTGAAAAAGTGATAAAAATCATCAAATCAAACTGCCATCAGTCAACGAGTAAAACATTCATTACTAACATAAGACACATCTTGGCAGATATTGCTTAATAACTGCCAAGGCATAAAAGGAGTATAGACAAAAGCTTATTTAATATTACATGAACTGTCTTCAATTTTTTCAAAGTACAATAAAAAATGTTCACCACATTGCTAAAATACTTTGGTCACCTGATATTCAATTTTCAAGAGAGGTGTAGAGGGGATAGGCAAGTATTTCTTTTTTGTAGTAAACCTCAATCCTTAAACAATATATTAATGATCAGATTCCAAATGTAAAATAGCATTTGTAAATAATGCTGAAATGAAAAAATTAAAATTTTCGTCAGATTTCTGTCAGATATTGCAAATAAATATTACCTGTGCCTTCAAAATTGAATCACTGCAATTTATTGTAGGTCTGTTCTGCTAATGAAGTTTTTTCGTTCAACAATAAAATGGTTGATAGTGTATCTGAGTACATCTAATGATAATTAGTTACTCAAGTACGGCGGATTCTCATGTGACTTCACGTTTAACAATTAAGATCTGCATTGTAAATGCAGATACTATTTGCAGATACTACGTGGTAGGAGATCATCATAAAAATGAGAATTAACTCTTTCTTTTTTTTTTTTACCACCTATTTTTGTAACTAAGGTTACTGCAGTTTCGTCCTACAAGGACATTTTCAACAGAAATACAATAAACTGAATTTTGTGTACCTGTGACAATGTGAATACGCTAATCTGAAAATACGGCGAGTAGACCAGATCAATTTGGTCATTTATACTAAAATTCCATAATACTAGGCACTAAATTATCAGAAATATTATTGCAATAAAACGAAAACATTGTTGTCAGGTTGTGATTATACATTTTATCATCTTCTATTTAAATCATACACACGCAGTTAATGGTCATAAAATAACGGACAACGTGTGTTATTCGTTAAAGAAACTGCTAATGAAACATATTCAACAGCATAATTGTTTATTAAATAGATATAAAGAATTTGAATTATATTCTGCGACTAAAATTTATAAATGGCAACGTTGCGTACACAGAGATGTTTGTAGGGCGGAAAAAAACAGCGGATTAAATTTACCGTAAGCCATCAGCATAGGTTAACATCCATGGGGGTAACATTCGTTGAATAACAAGTAGAGTAAATATTTTTCTATGATCTCTTATTATAATTTATTTATAAAGATTATTTATAATTCATTTATAAAAGATTTAGGTCTGTTTCAACACTGATAATAGTTTTGGAAGCTCTGTTATAAAAACTCTAAAATTCGAAATACTCTCTTTCAATAATAAAATAAATAATGATATTTTTGTATAATACCCACCCTAGATGAACATAAAAGAGGAATAAAACACTTGATGAGACTTGGTTGGAACAAAGCCATACTGTATCAAAGGTATGGCAAGGTTTAGAAATAAAAAGTTGTCGATAAGCTTTTATTGAAGGCCTCTTGACAGGATTAAAAGCGCCAGCTGACAAAGGACGGAGGCTCATAGTAACTCATTAAGGCAGTGATTTGGGTTTTTTTGGAAAACGGCTTGTTAATCTTCGAGTCCAAGAAAACTAGCCACTATCACGAGAAAATGGATGCCCAAAAGTTACAAGTTGGTTTTTAAAGATTTTACCAAACATCGAACCAAACTCTGTCGTCGTCATGGTCAATGTTCCTACCACAGCAGACAATCGGAGCAGTCACTAACAACTGCCTGGCGAAAAACTAATATCATCAACTGGCTGTCTCAAAAAAATTAACCATTCGACGACAAAGTCCAATTACTCAATATTGCAAGGAAACATACCTCAGTTGAAGAAATATGTTGTCGACGAATTGATTCATCAGTCATTTCGCCTCTCTGCTTAGCATTGTGAGCTAACCCCGATCGAACTAATATGGGCTCAAATAAAAAACCAAGTGGCGAGGAAAAATTCGACTTTTAAAATGGATGAGGTATAAGGCCTACTAGCTACTGCTATATAAAATGTCACACCCGAGTCATGGAAAAAATGCATTGGACATTTGATGAAAGAAGAAGACAAAAAGTGGGATCTCGACACTAGAATGATAATTGCAATTGAACAATTGATTATTACCTTGAATAATAGCGAACGCTATAGTTTCTCATCATCCGACGAGTTTTCTTCAGACGATATTAATAATACAGTACTGTAAGTAACTTCAAACTTTTTGCGGTGGCAGTGGTTTATGAGATTACTTCTTTTTGAGATTATTTGCAGAATTTTACAAAAATCAAGATAGACCACTTAAGGTCAATTTTACATAAATTAGATGGATTTTTTCTGAAATGCTGCAAATAATCGTAAAAACCATGTGATTATTCTAAAAGTAAAAATTGGAATTTGAGTCTGAAAATTTGAATTGATGCCTTATTTTAGATTATAACATTTTGTATAAAGTTATGAAAAACCGTCTGTTATTACCGACTGTGGTGGTGTACATTGTTAATAATTTCGGTTAATTGTATTCGTTTGAAAATGTCCTCATAGGACGAAACTGCAGTAACGTTAGTTACAAATACAAGTGATATAAAAACATTGGAAGTTTCAATTCTCATTTTATATTCGTTTGAAAATGTCCTCATAGGACGAAACTGCAGTAACGTTAGTTACAAATACAAGTGATATAAAAACATTGGAAGTTTCAATTCTCATTTTTTATTGGATACCCAAGAGAACCCATATTGCATTTCATCAGTTCGGACTTCCATTGTCTAATCCCTACTATCCCTACTTCCCTACTAATATTATAAATGCGAATGAAAGTTTGTTTGTTACGGTTTCACCCGAAAACTACTCAACCGATCATCATCAAATTTTGTAGACATGTTCTTGGAGGTATTACTCGTAGAAGTAACATAGGATACTTTTTATTAAAAAAAAGAATATTATGTAAGATAAAAAAATTGTTTGTCATTTATATTGTACTGACACTTATTTAATGGCATAAATGCGAGCGAAACCGCGGGTAAATGCTAGTATGATATAAATTGATTTGAAATCCCTGAAAAAATCTGCAAAAAATTTAAAATATTAGCTGAAAAAACAATTTCATTAGGCAAACAACTTTTTAATGTTTTACACATTTTTTCAGGGATTTTAAATCAATTTATATCATATTAGACAATGGAAGTCCGTGCTGAAAAAATGCACTACGATAATTGAATACATGAACACATAAAACACTGAATAATCAAACTTAACTTTATTTCACTTTAAATTCAACAAACACTTCAACCAAAAGTTTCAACTATTATTTAATTTCTATCGCCTTACTAGATCACTTCGCGTACCGCACTGTTACGTCCATTTCTCTGTGTACTTGACTGACTGAATACGCTTGCGGCCAGCGGTTAAATATCGCAATGGAACATCGTAGAATTTTTGTCGAAGTTCTTTGCTGCTTCTCGAGCGACAGGGAACATTGGGCATTCCCACGCTTGCAGCCAGCGGTTAAATATCGCAATGGAACATCGTAGAATTTTCGCCGAAGTTCTTTGCTGCTTCTCGAGCGACAGGGAACATTGGGCATTCCCACGCTCTCAGCTACTTCACGTCTGGTTTATGGTTACCAGTGGCGGCCGGCTTTATTTCCTTTCGGGTATGATTTACAACAATATGTATGAATGCAGAAAACTTCCCAGCACACAAAAATGAAAAATTCACCACCATTCCGTAGTAATTAGCATATCGGTTGGCTCATGCCATGCAATTTTTTCGGAATTGTTGAACTTACAGATTTACTTGAAAGAGCCATAAATGATGACGAATCAAGGGTATATCGATATGACACCGAAACAAAAGTCCAATCGTCCCAATGGAAGAGTCCACGAGAAGATGGAAGAGACCAAAAACAGTACGCAAAGTTCGATCGAATGTCAAGGTTTTGATCACTGTTTTCAGAAGTTCTTGCCAATGGTCGTACGGTCAATAAGGAGTATTATCTTGATGTTATGCGCCGCTTGCGAGAAGCAATATGAAGAAAATGTCCGGTATTGTGGAAAAACGATTCATGGCATTTGCCAAAAATTACATCTCAGAAGTGCTGTGAGAATTGGAAAAAACAGTGGCACAAATGTATTATATTTGAGGAAAACTACTTTGAAGGTGACAAAATAAACAGTGATAAATAAATAAATATTTTGAGAAAATTAAAATTCACCTTATCTTTTGAATAGCCAGCGTATGTGTCTTGTTTGTTTCAACTGTTGATTGCAAATAGAATTATTTTTACTTATTTGTGACAATACTAAAAATTTATTTATATTAGAATTATTCTACTTCCAAATGAAGCATTGAAAATGAGTGTATAGGTAGGTCCTGAGTCATTGGATCATTTCGACCTAACACTGCAACCCGCGACGGTTTATTGTGGATCACACCTATTGAAACTCGAACACATAAATCTAGCTACTTAACGAAGCCAATCAATTCATTTGGTGAGTGACCTTTCAGGTCAGTTGGCAAAAGTGGCGCTCGCTCAAGTATTGGTTTGATACCGTGGTACATTTTCCTCAATCTAGTCAGGATCTGACTGGCGATCAGTCTGCAATTACCTCTGTCAGGTAGGTAAGCATTTCAAGGAGACACCCTCCAATGGATGCAGGTCGCTAACCACACCCACCAGCCAGGAGTTGCTCTCCTGATCCTCTCAGATAACTTGTAGTCATCCAGGCCAGAATATGCAGCTCTGGAATCGTGCCAGTGAACTATTTTATAGAATATTGTCCAGGGCAGCCATTATGGCATACTGAAAAGAATTCAATTGATTGGCAAATATTGAGGTTTCCACAGTAACCTTGCCATATGAGGGTATCTGTAAGTCAGCTATACATGAAGATATATTAGATTAAGCCCAGAACTTTTTCGCCTCTGATTAGGCCGAATCATTTGAGCATAAGTATTTGCTGACCTACTCGAGGGGGAAATTCATTTCTCTCCTGTTGATAGGATCCTTGAGAACTGATAAGCTTTTTCTCTTGATCCAATATTACAGGGAGGACAGTTGACGTTGTTTAGTCGAAAGCAATCTTCTCTGTAGACTCAGGGTCGGATTCTTCAGTTACTTCATGGTCCATCAGATCCCACAAACAGCTGTGGAAAGAAGGTCCTTCACGTTAGAGTCCCGCATTTCCATGGTAAGGATTTCTGTTAATGACAATGAGTTGTCTCAGAATCATTTATCATTTCGGCACGGATAAACGCGTTAAGATGTGGCATCACTTAGGAGGACTCTTACCTCTTATGGGTAACACCTAATCAGGAAGGACAATTCATAGAGTAAAGTACTTTATTTGATGATTTTACACACTACAGTATATATGACAAGTACAGTACAAAAGAGAATATTATTATGTTAACATACGATTTAACCTGATATATCGATGCACTATGTTGATTTAGTTTAAAATTATTCAGGGAATTCGTTGAAGTTACACATTGGCCGTTCAAACAATTTTGAAAAGGCTGGTAACAAACTACCTGATTATTATATGGTAACATTTCTATATTATAAACCGTAACAGATATGAAGGTGATCAAAAGGGAAAAAAGTAACTATCGTGTAGAAGAGTACATTGGTCGAGTAGACAGAAGAAACTAAAAACGCTTGTTTTGTTTTTTTACGAATAGAATTGTTTTTTCATTAAATATAACTCGAAATGCACTATAACGATATAACAATGAATCTTTGATTGAACGTTTCATGTCGACACGGCCACCATCAACTTTTTTCAATCAAACCTGTCTCTTTTATTACAAATGTTGATGAAGCGATAAAATCACAATTCAGTGATATTGATATTTTCAAAGCGTTTCATTCGAAATAACTAGCATCATTACAACAATTCTTTATTAGGTTCCTGTCGTTAGTTCTTTTGTGAATTGTTTCGATGTCTTTAGAACATATTTAACTATTGGTATACCTCAGATATTACCAAATAATTTCGATAAGAAGATACCTCAACACAACAGACATTCGTATTTTTCATTTTTGGAAATTTGGTGAGCTATACCTGAATCGTCGTTTTCCGAAGATTTGAGAGACAGTGGTGCATTCGATAGAAATAAAACTAAAAAGTATGTTGTTACTGGAAGTGTGAGGAAGCAAAAAAATGTTTTGGGTAGGCAAATATTACCTCTTAAAGATCAACAAAATGATATTGCCCACCAGTTAGGGATTTCAATGTAATCTACGGGAAATATAAAAAAAACAAATACAAATGCTACAGGATGCGCACACCTTAATAAAAGGAATTACAGAAGGAGAGTACCAGTTGCGAAGTGGTTAAGACATGGAAATAGAGACGTTGGAAATATTTGTCAAAAAATAATATGGACGATATGGTTCAACAGAAACATTCATTATAGGTGGAATAATACGAATGAACGTTTACACAAAGAAACCAATTTCCTGGAAAGGTTCGGAATAAATGTTTGGTTGGGAATTTTGGGAACAAGCTTAGTAGGTTACTTCTTTCAGGATGATCATTTGAATAATCAAATGTAGCTACATTTTTATCCAATGAGTTTGATGGCTATTTAAATGAATTGTCACTGAACATCCGCCGTGGAATAAAATAGTTTCAACTAGACGGTGCCCCACCCCCTGATACAGCAAAAATAAGGGAATATTGAAATGCAATATTCAATGAAATAGATTGGAAACAATGAACCAGTTTCCTGGCCAGCTCAATCCCCCCGACCCGACCTCTTTTAGATTTTTTTGACACCTAGTACAGATATCAACCATCTCAAACACAAATAAAAGATGCATGTAATAACATTACACTCATCATGCTAGAAAATTGTCAAAGAAATTGCAGTAACAGACAACTTATGTGCACAAAGCTAATATGGCGGAAAGAACAGGTGTCCTGTCAAGTGCTCTCAGAGAAATTGAAAGTTACATATCTAAACATTGCTCTAAAAAAGTTGTTAATAAAATTAAGTGCAAAAAGTGTGATGAATATTTCCATCCAGCATGTTTCAAGCAGTCTGGGGAACAAAAAAAGGCTGACTGTAAACATGAAACTGACCAACCTAGTGAACAATTGGCTCATCTATCTGAAGAAGCTTGTCTAAAAGAAGAAAATAAATTACTAAGACAAATCATAATAGATAAAGACATAGTCATTACCGATAAAGAACAGGTGATAAGTCTGCTACAGGAGAAAATTGCCTTCATGGAAGAAAAACCTGCCATAAATCAAATAAAACATCAAACCCCAGGTTCCACAAAAAGCACTAGATATGCGGATAAAACAAAAACAAACAAATCACCCAAAAAAAGTGAGTATACAAAACAACACCTTGAAATTGATGATAAGTCTAAAATGGGGAAAACACCAACTTACAGGATGGCGCACCTAAAAACAAAACACCCAAAGATAAAATCCCAATATTGGAACTGGGAAAAGAAAAGGAAAATATAAATCCAACATTGGAACTGGAAAACAAACAAAAAAAGATAATGACTAAGATTATTAATTGAATAATGATGATGGGAACGCTAAGGAAGGCTTTGAAGAGGCTAAAACAAAAACAAAAAAAAAACATAAAAAAATAAATCAAATAAATGTTGGCTGTGGTAATGGAGACAGTAATTTTCACGGAAAACAGGATAAACCGAAAAAAATTTGGTTATTTGTGACAAGAGTTCCAGATGATATTGAGGAAGAAAACATTAAAAACTTCATTGAAACAAATTTAAAGCTAGAACAGGACTCGAGTCTACTAGAAGTCGAAGTTAAAAAGCTATCAACATTCAATACAAGACGCAACAATCAATCGTTCATGGTTGGTGCAGATCCTCTTTTGAAAGAAAAACTCTATGATCCGTGTTTCTGGCCGAGATATATAGGATTTGAACGTTTTGAAGGAGCAGACATTTCCTTAGCAATGAAGAAGTGGTGGTAGCAGAAAAAAGGCCATTGTCTTTTTTAGGTCGGAATACAAAATAGTGGACACAAAATACTATATCCTTCTCTCAAACATTAGTGGACTAACACAATATAAAATTGACAAACTAATATCGGACTATTGCAATATGGACCTGAAAATTATCTGCATAACTGAGGCCTGGTTGACAAACAGCGACATTTTGAGTTTTAACTTTCCTTATTATCAGCTGGTAAATGTATTTGGTAGATCTAGATACAATCGAGGTGGAGTTGCCATTTGGGCCAAAAATGATATTAATGTAGAGTCACTTTCTTTTCATGAGTATTGCATTGAAAAAGATATTGAAATTTGTGGTTTGAAATGGATCAGGAAAACACAAATATTCATAATTATTTCTTGTTATAGGTCACCTAAAGGCCACTTTGATACATTTTTTGAAAACCTCACAATGATTATGGAAACTATGTGAGAACAGGAGTTGCGTATTTTTGTGTGGTGACTTCAATATAAATTCTATGACGACACATCAGTCTCTAAAATTTACTCATATTTTAGAATCATATGGGTTACTCCCAACCAATCACACTCCCACACGTGTCACTTCCACCTGTGAAAGTATACTAGATCAAATATATACAAATGTTGAATACTGTGAGGGTAACGTTGATATCAATACTGAATCAGACCATGATAATTTTCTACTTGCAGTACCTTCAGATAATGAACCTTCTGTTAATACAATTTATGCTAGGGAAACGAGTGAGGTAAATATTAATAATTTTATAACCTTATTGAAGAAGGAAAACTGGAAAGAGGTTTACTTGGTAAACAATACTGATTCAAAATGTAACGCCTTTCTTGACACATTGATTTACAACTTTGAAGCCACGTGTCCCATTAAAAAAAAAAATTAAAAAACCATTGGGAATGAATGGGTAACAAATGAAATTAAAAAAATCATCAATCAAACAATTACATTACCTAAGAAAACAATTTCCAACACTTGATCTTGAGTATAAATTTGCCAAAAAACAACATAAAAACCTCTTGTTAAGTACGAAAAGTCAATTTTACATCAATAAAATTAAAAATTCATCTAACAAAAGTAAGTCTACTTGGCAGATTATAAATGAGCTCAATGGAAAAAAACCCCAAAAACACATCGCAATAAAATTACATAATGAAATTATTGAAGAACCATCAATTTTATCAAATATATTTAATGATTATTTTGTAAACATACCAAAGAAAACAATAGGAAATATACAACACCTAAATCATCGAATTAAATATCCACAAAATAATTTTCAAACAGACAGAATATATAGTTAAACCTCTAACTCACGTGATTAATAAGTCTCTTGAGGACGGGATATTCCCAACAAAATTGAAAACTTCATTAGTGTCTCCTATTTTAAAGAAAGGTAATCCATCTGACATATCTAATTATAGACCAATCACTATTCCATCAGTAATATCAAAGTAATTGAATATGTGGTTCTAAATCAACTGGTATCATTTTTAGAGAGAAACAAAGTTATTATAGATAATCATCATGGTTTTCGTAGCCAATACTCTACTACAACAGCAATTATTTCGTTCTATGAGAAAGTATTAATAGCTACTTAGAAGGGTGAAAATCCAACAGGAATATTTTGTGATTTAAGTCGAGCTTTTGATTGTGTTCAACACGAAAATCTGCTTGATAAGTTATATAAATTTGGTATAAGAGGTAAAATTCATGAGTGGTTTAGCTCGTATCTGAAAGGACGGAAACAAATTGTAAAAATCTCTCATTGTGGTAAAACATCTCGGTCATATCCTCAAAAAAATGACATTGGGGTATCTCAAGACTCCATTCTGGGGCCAATACTATTCGTCTTATATATTAATGAGCTACCTCTGATCTTAACTGATGCATTCACTACATTGTATGCAGATGACTCAACGCTACTTTTTACAGGAGAAAACTCTGAAATTCTGAAAACAAAAATTAACACCACAATGCACAACTTTTCAGACTGGTCTTCTGATATGTCTCTTCTTTTTAATACAAACAAAACAAATTGTGTAACTTTTCATACTCATCAAAACAAAAACGTACCGCCATTAAATATCAACATTAATAACACATGCATTTATAGTACTGAAAGTGTTAAATTACTTGAAATTTTTTGGACGAAGACTTATCATTTTGAACTCACTGCCTACAGCTTTCTAAGACACTGAATTCAAAATGTTACCAAATCAGAAATCTTAGATATACATTGAATTTGAATCATCTCCGTTTATTCTATTTTGCAGAAGTTCAATCAAGAATTAACTATGGTATTGCAGTCTGGGGTGGATCAGCATATGCACAAAATGTTTTTCTGGTTCAAAAGCGCATTATTAGATGTATTGCTAGAGTCACATTAAACCATAGTTGTCGTGACCTTTTCAAAAACATGAGGATTTTAACAGTTAGTGATATTTTCATTTTAGAACTTTTGAAGAATATACACAAAGCTCGTGACGACCATATGCGTGTAGATGAACTACACAATTGTGATACTAGTCTGAAAGGCAAATATTGCGTTCCCTTCAGACGCTTAAATATTAGCTTAAATTCTCCTACTGTACTTGGCTTAAGACTCTATAATCGACTTCCACAAAGATATAGATCCTTTTCAAACCGGAAATTTTCAGTTTTTCATGTAGAATTCATTTTACGTAATGGTTTCAATTTCTTCCAAAATTTCATTATAAAATAAATTGTTTTTCTGTTTGATTGTTGTCACTGATGATGCTACTTATTTATTTTAAAAGAAACGCTTCAAAAATATCAAAACCACTGAATCGTGATTTTATCGCTTCAACAATATTCGTAATCAGAGACAGTTCCCTATTGGAAAAAAAGGTGGTGGTAGCCGTGTTGACATGACATATTTAATCAGATTCGTTGTTACATAATTATAGAACATTTCGAATACAATAAAACTTTCCTATTTGTAAAAAACCAAAAACAGTATTTTTAGTTTTCCCTGTATAACTCCAAAATGGCGAAAGTCTCTGTAATTTTATTTGACTATGTACTATTCTCCACGATAGTTACTTTTTTCACATTCAATCAGCTTCATAATCTGTTACGTTTTAGAATATACAGACGCGCCAGTGTGTGTATATAATTAGACAAGAATACACACACGTGTTTTTTAATAATTCAAAATATGCAGAGAAGGTTAGAGATTTAAGCTCCAATTCAATATCATTTACTACCAGATTTTCATGAACAAAATAGTAGACAAATTTCTTGTTCATAAGAGCACATACACTTCAAGTTTTGCGAAAATTGATTGTCATCAGGTAATCATCTTTTTTTTGGGTTTAGTTGATTAAAAACGTTATATGGAACTAATGCATTTATGAACATTTGTTAGCAGTATAACTGTTGGTAAATTCAACTGTAATTAGCTGGATTATTTTTTCGTTCATGACTTGTATCATTCAAAAATTATGAAGGAGATACAATATACTAATAAATCCATTTGAGTGCAGCTCTAAATTGAAATGATCAAACAATTCAATTCATGCATCACGTAAATACAATAATAAAAATTATTCAATTCACTACTATCGAGAATACTTATTTCAATATCATTTGTAATTTTACCACAGCACTGCAGTAGAAAGGAATTTTAGTATTGTAGCAATTAGCAATCATTCCTAAATACGTCAAAAACAATTACAGAACTCACAATAATCAGGAATTTCAAGAATTCTTTAGTGATAAAGTAAACGACAATATCTGAAAATTTTCAATTATTTATTCTGTTGAGTAACAGGATCAATTTTTTCTTAAAAAAACAATTGTTTTCTTACCGACATTTCGAATTTAATTTAATTCTTCGTCAGGTCGAGAAAAGTACATTCTCGGAAATTTGGTTGTTACAATGTTTTTAATTTTTTTAAAGTATGTATCTAATATGTCTGATGGTTCATAAAATAGCAATAGTCAACGCAAAGAAACTACTTTTCGAGCCCTGAAGAAGAATTTATTAAATTCGAAACTTCAGCAAAAAAACAATTGTATATTTATTTTTTGAATTCAACATATATGTATAACACATATAAACACAAGCACAAATATCTATAATAATTTTATAAAATACACAAGTTTCTCAAGATTGAATAAGAGTGGAAGACTCTTAATTTTTCTTGTAATCTGTCTTCAACCCTTTACAGAATGGAGAAATTAGTTCCGGGTAGATGAAATTTCTGAAAGGCAGAGACTGCCTTTCTTGTTGGATAGTCATGTATCTGAGATGCATATGTACAAAACTGAAGTAGAAGCAAAGCAAATATTAACCCCTTCAATTCAAAGCAAAGCAAATTGTGCAATAATTTGAAGACAAATTGATTCATACAGTCTGCATTCATTCTCAGAAATATTTGTGTGCCCATTTACTAGTAGAATAATATATTTATTGGGAAAGAAAGGTTTTGGCTTTCTACTACTCCATCTTGATACAAAAAAATATGGGAATTTTCCAAAGAAAAAAGGAAGCAATCAATTTCAAAAGAAGTAACTATATACATAGATGTGTAGATCATGTAAAGAAGTAACTTTCAGACACAAACTAAAAAATAGCCCTCTTGGAATAGCTACTTTCATACAAACACTGAATTACACGAATCTGGTACTGAAGAGCCCTAAGGCAGCAAAACATCGATGCTACTAGTGAGGATGATTCACTTAGTATATTGTGTAGGAATCCTGTGATTGATATCTGATTCAATTTCATAATGAACTTTTGAAATACAAACTGAGTAGAGAATAGTGTTTTTTGTATAATTCACTGTTCATATAAAAGTATTTGTTTCGAAAGATTTTTTTTTCGTGTAATTCAATTTTTATATGAAAGTAGCTGTTTCAGAAGGGCTTTTTCTTCCGGTTTGTGTCTGAAAGTTATTTCTTTGTATGATCTACACATCTATGTATAGAGTTACTTCTTTTAAAATTGATTGCTTCCTTCCGTTCTTTGGAAGATTCCCAAATTTTTTGTATCAAGATGGAGTAGTAGAAGGCCCAAAACTTCCTTTCCCAAAAATTAATGACTCCTAAAAATATAACCCATTTAATTTGATATATTTATATGTTTAATATCGAAATTAGATAGTTTTATATTTTGGATATTTTCATGCTTACTCAAAATAGGGAATAATAAACCGAAGTCAAGTGATTTATGACATCACTTTTTATTTATGAAGTGTCTTGTTTTGTTTACAAATATAGATCATTCTTTGATTCCCATAGTTGATTATATATATGGACTCGAAAACATTCAACAAGTCTCTACGAGAAAGGTTTTAATTATAATGTATGTAGGTTTGTTATTAACTTACTCAGAACTATTGTGGAATGTTTAAATATAATCAAGATATAAAAAATCAAGGAATTCTCTTAATTAGAAAAAAAAATATGACGAATTTCTTTCAGACTTTCAATACCTAATTTTTAGATTAATCAATCGTTCAGGATATCAATAATTGTCTTTTAATCAACCCATTAATGTATATTGAATGCCAGTTTTCATTTACTTTTCTGTTGTGTTGACGAATTGGAAGTGATTTGATATGTGATTTAATTTCGTAAAATATTAAACCATTTTGTGAGAACTGTTTGGGTGCTTTTAGAGACGACACATCTTACCAAATTTTGCCAAAGTATTTCAGCTAGCTATAATTGATAACATTACCAGTTTCCTACATGAATGTAACATATTCAGTAATAACCTGGATAACCCACATAAATCCGAGAATGCTGTAGTGAAAGCAAGAATGGCACAAAGAAGTATTGCTATATCCATCAATTTATTTATTATTTACATAAACGATTGATATAATCTCATCCAAACACAGATTAATAGACACTAAATGTCTGGGACTTGAAATTGATGAATCCTTGAAATGGAACAAGCATCTTGATTACACATCTAACAAATTGAGCAAAAATTTCATATGGACTAAGAGTGATTCATAACCATCTCAACAAAAAATCAGCACAAATTCTATACCAATTTTGAGTAAGTAACTAGATATGGAAACATATTTTATGGAAGCAACAGTAAGACTGTAAAAATATTCGTTATTCGGAAAAGGGTATTAGAATGATGAATAATTTGAAATGTAATGAATCGTGTAGATTTGTTTTCAAGAATAATGGGATTATGGCAATATACGCCCTTTATATTTATAAATATTTTTATAGTGAAAGAGTTTTGTTCAACATCAATCTCAATTTGATAGATTGTAACTTTTGACTTAACAATACAAATGTGAATCAGATTCATAATAATATTGAAGAAAATTGTTGAAACATCTTAAATGAAATTGCACCTTTGCAAACAATTACTTTTTATGAAGATCTGCCTAAGTATGATGGTCAAATCAGAAGATTGAGTAATGAGAGAGATTTTGCTTACAAGTTATTTAAAAAAAATGTTAATGATGTTAATTGGCATAATTATAAAAATAAACGTAATGCTGTCATAAATATTATAAAGGTGAAGAAAAGTCAATTTTATGGTAATCAGATTGAGAGCAACAAACAACCCGCGATTAATGTGGAAAACTCTAAAAAAATTAACCCATCCGAAACAGTTCACTAATTATCTTGCTAATAGTATTCAACTTGACAAAAAATATCAAAAAGTAACATTATAGAAAAACAGGAATTGGCTAATTGTTTTTATTCATTTTTTTGTAAACAATTACAGACATTATTTCTGATATTGAAGATATTGGATTTACCTGTCACATCGAATACGTTGATGAAAAGGGTTTCACTAATTTTAAAATACTCACTCTCTAAGAATTGAAAGTAATTGTATCCAATTTAGCCGACAAAGGATCACAAGTAGATGTAGTATCGAGTAAAATTATAAAGAGTAGGTTTGAAGTAATTGGACATGTGTGGTGTCCTTTTGTGAACACCTCGTTACAAAATGGTAGTTTTCCAGATGATGTAAAAACCAGTATAGTTACGCCTTTTGAAAAAGTTCCAAATACAAAAAATCTGATGAATATCGGCCAATCAACACTTTACCTTGCGCTGAAAAACTGTTAAAATCGATAGTATATGAACAACTGTATATCAATAAAAAAACATACTATTCACAAAATAATCTGGTTTTAGATACAGATATTCATGCGAATCCGCACTTCAGCTTACAGTTACAGTAAGCAGCAGTATTTTTAGAGTTTGAAAATGGTGTAATAGCCGAAAATAGTTAACAATGAAAAAATATCGTGGAAAATAGACAAAAGTGTGTTTTTGTAGTGTATCCTCTGTCAACATGAATTTCCACAAAATAAACAAGTCGTCAATCAAAGAAGTATTTTTAGATCTTAAACGTGCGTTTGAAACAGTTAATCGTAAAATATTGATTAAAAAATTTAAAAAAATAAGGCATCAAAGGAAAAGTACTTGATTGGATCAGTAATTACCTTACAGAAATGAAGCAGGTAACCAAAAGTAACGAGTTTGTCTAAACAGCCAATAAGCGTAGACCACAGTGTTCCGCAGGGTCAATTTTAGGGCCATTGCTATTCTTAATTTACATTACTGCTATCAGCAAACGTAATGAATGTGATTAAAAAAATGAACGAATATTGAATAATATTGCTACATATTCGAAAACTAATAAATTGAAGCTAAATGTCAACAAAACAAAGACTATGGTATTTACTACATCGTTTAAGTACAGAGAATTAGATTTAAATCAAATTGAAATAAAAATATAAAATGACAAAATTGAGCTTATTACTGAATTCAAATATCTAGGATTGATGTTGGACAAGCATCAATTAATGAATAACTTACATACAGAAAAAAAATTTGAAGAAATTATATTTTTTTACAAGAGTGTCCCAACACTTAATTATGCAATCACGGATTACTGTATATAATTATACATCCACATTTCAAATATTGTCCCACTCTTCCATACACAAGTGATTTAAATAAAATGAGAACACTATAAAAACTATAGAATCGTGCAATGAGGATTATTTTGAGATGTGACAGGAGTACCCATATATCTTTAATGTTAAATACTCTAGAATCGTTATCTATAGAAAGTAGGCTTACTTATTTAACAATGATTTATATTTACAAAATGTTGCATAACCTTCTACCTTCATATTTTGACAAATTTCTAATTTTTGATAATCAAATCCATCAGTATAATACTAGAATAAAAAATAATTTGTATGTAAATAATCAAACAGAAACGTTCAACACTAAAACATTAATTTTTAAAGAATTTATTAAGTATGAGTCTATCTGAAAATGTAAAGTCTTCTAACAGTCTTATTATGTTCAAAATAAATCTATTAGACCATATAAGAGACCATTAAGGTTATACCAAATTATTATGTATATTTTTTTGTATTTTCAATTATCGTAGGTAAGACTACTTATTAACAAATATCAGTAGATCTTTTTTTCTATTATTGTGTTAATTATATTAATGTTAACATTATTATCATTGTTGTATATTAGGATGTATCCTATTTGAATAAAGCATTTCATTCATTTCAATGTTTATATTGAAACAGACCAGCTAGGAAACATCTTCTGTCCTTACTAGTTATTTTTAATTCATTAATGTAAACAATACGGTTACTAGTTGAAAAAAATATTGAAAACTAAGTGGTAAACACAAAAGAAAAAAATGAAGACAGTTCAGTCTTTCTCAATATAGTAAGATACCATTTACAATCTTATTAAAAATGAAATAAATGACAAATTACAAATACATAAAAGCAGCAGTGCTGTTCAAGCATGCCAGCTAAATATAGAACACCATCAGATATTTGACGACTTACCTATTGTAGGCTGGTATTCCTGTTGCGGCAAAAGGAAACAAGTGAGCACCGTCTTTCCTGAATCAGGATCCGTATCAGTTTGAAAGGTCAGTAGCGGCTGAGCTTGGTTATCGCTCAACCAAACAGCCTTTAGACTCAATTGCAATATAGTATATGGCAAATAAGGAAGCCTATTTCCTGAAACATCAAGAACGTGCAACCTCCTGCAATTTCCCAATGTATCTGGTAGCATTGTCAGTCTGTTGTCTCTCAAACTTAGTACTCCCAATTCGCACAAGTTCCCTAACTCCGACGGAATCGAACTTAGACTATTCCTATCTACATTTAAATTTGTAAGTTTTACTAATTTGCCAACTTCTACTGGTAGTTCGCTCAAAAAATTTTCTGTAAGTATCAGCTCTTGGAGGTTATGACAGTGTCCTATGTTGGCGTTCAAAGAAGTCAGTCTGTTTTGGTCCACTTTGAGGATAGTCAGCTTTTCTAGTTTACCGATACCGTCTGGGAGTATTTCCAGCACGTTTTGAGATAGATGAAGGTCTGTTAGGCTTTCTAAACCAGCAATGTCTTCTGGCAGATTTTCTAATCGGTTTTCAGACAGATCTAAACAGGTCAGATTACTAAGCTGCCCTATTTCCGGAGGCAGGCTTTGTAGTTGATTGTGGTCCAACCATAGCTCTTGTAAAGCGGAGAGTTTGCCAATGTGGGAGGGCTGAAAAAAAAAACAGGTATGAACTATCAATATCGATGTAAGAATAATCCAAGATAAGATGGTATTCGATTTGAAATAAAATAATTGGTAAAATGATTACAAATGAGAGAATTAAAATAAAATGAGAAATAGAAATAGAAGTTTTCTGTTATGTCAGAGAGGACTTAGAGAGCAGACTCCATCACGTTTCGATATTTAATACAATTACTTTCTATCAATTGTTTATGTTTTATTGCAGAACACTTGATACTCGAATATCTTCACGGTTTTACTTGTGGTATGTGGTATTTTCGAAAAGGTAGTTGAACAGCTTTTAAAATGAAGTATCACTCAACCGTCGTTTCTATTTAAGATTTTAGGAGTTGTATCTGCTCCTGCTGGAGGTTTGATGTAATTTAATTGAAAACTAGCCTAAAAATGTTCCTCTCGAAAATAAGTTTGACATGTTTTTCATATTTTTAAATTTTCTATAGAGACAAACATATAGAGGGTGGTAAGTTTTCAAATTATCATCCTGTATACAACCTCACATAAAACCATTTTAAAAAGTTTATTGAAGTCACAGTATTACAATTGATGTCATGTCACTAAGTGTTCTGGTGATGTATTGAATGAAGACATCCTACATTTTGTTTCATGAGAGAGAGGACATTGGCAGATCAAGATCTTCAGATGATGTGGTGCTGCAGGTTTTTCCGCGTTTTCCTGAGGCTGAAAAAGCAAATGCGCCACTGAAATCAATGCAGTCGCCCCGGAGCGGCAATTAATTTTTGTTGTTGTTTAATAATTTCATGATTTGTATTTTGGAAGTGTTATCAATATATTATAATAAAACAATGTCAAAAATTTTTAAAGATAGAACAAATTTTACAATATTTCCAGATATTGGGATAATTAAATTTTAAGAGGGCTAATCTGAAACTAATCCATAATGGTTTGGCAAAAATAATTGCCTAGTCCTTCATATGTAAGGATAATAATACATCTGATCTTGTCATTTCAGATTTGTCATAAAGCCTTCAAAACAATTCCGTCGAATATTTCAGGAGAAAAGATGACGAGAACTCAACTAATATTTCTTGAGGAGCTGATGAGCAATTACCTATAGATCATAAAGCTGAAGAGTTTCGAAAAATATTCAGATAAGCACGAAAATAAATTCCTTTTGTCATTGAGGGCACTATATACAAATACAAATCAATCATAGATGGCAGTATTGATGGGAATGTTATTGGGAGAGCCATTTAGATAGGAGCATAAAGCTCAAGTGGGTATCCTATACACGCGAATACATTCAACTCCTTTACAATAAAAATGGTTGATGTGAATGAATCATTTTGATAAACCACAAGGTGCTAAGAAATACGATCTGCAAAAGCTTTCAAAACTTTGTTTTGCCCACGACAGTTTTTGATATGATTTCTAAAACATTTTTGGTGTAATTGGAGTACATTCAAGTCATATCTACACCTGTGTCAGAGGATGTTTCAAAAAGACATATTAAAAGTTTACTTACGAGTTCAACAATCGAAAAATAATACTTCCTGAATAATAGGATTGGCAAAAAGATAACTATTTGAAATCAGAGGCAATTATTTTTCTAATTAATAGTCGACTGAAGTATAACTTATTTATCTATGATTTCTTTCTAATGCTGTAATTCCTTCATCCATCCATCAACTTTTAGGTACCGTAATTATTAAGTAAATATCTAATGTACTATTGCATTTGGTTATTGCATTTTTTTTAAATCACACAAAAATGAATAATTATGTCCCTGCTTCAAGGTTTCTGATTTCAAATAATATTGAAAGCAATCATTCAAAAAAACTTATTAAAATCGAATCTGCTTCTGAGCACTTCCCAAGATTGCCTATTTTACATATTCATTAATGCCATAATAAAGATTTGTTGAGAAGTTATGAATTCTTTCTATGCTACTGATTAAAATGGACATAAATCACTGCTCAACGTTCGGTGCTCATATACATAATTACAGAAATATGGACGTATTTAAATAACACTTTACTGCAAGATTTTCACTGATAAAACTGCGACACTGTTTTACTACTATAGGAGGTTAAAACACAATTCATTCATTCATCAACATCAATTTTGTCGCCTTCAAAATAGTCCCCAAATAGGGCCAGCGCTTCTTACAATACTCGAAGCAATTGTCAAACTCATTCTTTGGGATAGCCTTTTGCTGTTCAAGTGATGCGCTATTAATGGCATCTATCCTTGTAAAATTACGACCCTTCAAGGTTCATGTTTGGAAATAGGAAAACGTCACACAAAAGCCATATCTGGCGAATGTAGAGGCAGGGACATGGTTAATAGTATTGTTTTTGGCCAAAAATTCACAAACAAGTAATGAGGTGTGTTCAAGTGCAATCGTCGTGCAAAAGTCACGAGTTATTTTTTTACAAATCCGAGTGTTTTTCAGATTGCGTTGTACATAGAATTGCGTTGTACATAGAATTTTTTATTGAATGTTTACCATTATATTTGAAGAACATAGTGAGAATAACTTTCACTTTTGATCGCACTTGTCGAGCCTTTTTGGGTCACGACGAGTCAGAATGCCTCCACTGGGTCGATTGGGTCGTAGTTTCGAGACCATATCCGTAAATCTTTCTTCCGTAAATAATTGGGCACCGTCGTTTTTATTCAAAATTCAAATTTCGAAACGTTCAAAAAAATTGGCAAGGTCCAATCGATACGCTGGGTCGTTTTGTCATATTCATCGTCTACACGGCCATCTTGGAAACGATTATACCAGTCGTGAATTCTTGTTTTACTCATAGCAGACTCACCCTAGTAATTTGTTAACATTTCACACATCCAATTACAGTACATATTGCAAATGGTCAAACTTCAAGTGCAAATAAAATAGTAATTTCGAAGGTCAACTGTTAAGGACATTTGTTATCAATTGGAAGCATTAATAGTGCCTCAGATGAAACATAATTTGATATATGCAAAGATACCGTCAAAAGATCACAAAATTGTTGTTGAGAAATATTTAAATGTAATCAGTGGTAATAATTTAAATTTCATTTGAGAAAGACAAAGTGGCCTTTATATACTAGAAACTGACAATATTATTGAACGTCAAGAGTGTAATCTCTGGACTGAAAAAGAAACATGTCGTAGAAGATTTGATCATTCTGGGAGAGAAGCGTTACTTCAACTAGAACTGAATCTTTTAGAAAAACAGTATGAAACTTGTATTGCAGGAAAATTTTCAGGAGTTCCATTCAATAAAAATGAAAGACGTACCAATGCAATCGATGAATTAGTACATAGTGATATTTGTGGACCTATAACACCATCTACATTTGATGGTGGGAAGTACTTTCAAATAATATTGACAATTTTTCCCATTTTGTGATAGTAAAAATACTTAGAACAAAAATGAAGCAGAAAATAATTCAATAGAATAAGTGCAGAAACTTCAAACACAACATAATATTAAAGAGAAATGATTTCGTGTAGACAATGGTGGTGAATTTAGTTCGAATTTTTTCAAAGACTATGCAAAGAAACGAGGAATCATTTTGGAGTACACTATGAGCTATAGTGTACTCCATTCCATTCCATTAAGAATGGAAAGTCAGAACGAATGGGCTGTACCCTACTGAATATGATTGTTACATGATATGATATGATGATGGGATCGTTTTTGGGGATAGAGATGAAACAAAATGAAGAAGGTCTTGAAATCATCCAGTCAAAAATGATCGGAAACTTAAAAAAGTCATCATGGAGGACTGCCGCGGAGTTGCCACACCTATATAAATGAATTTCCAGTTCGTTGAAGATACTAACATTATTGAAGATGGTCATTACAGGAGATTGATGTGCATTATGATGTATCTTTTGCTTGTCACAAGACCGGATCTTGCATACAAGTTTCATATCTGTCAATATTTGAACAAGCCAGTCAAACGTGGTAAGCTGGCAAACGTATATTGGAATATCTTAAACATAAAAAATATTTTGGCTTGAGTTATCCAAAAGGAAAGACTGGTTCGGAATGATTTTGCGACACAGACTGGGGAGGTGATTGTCACACCCGAAAGAGTTTCAGTGGATTTGTGGATTTCCATGCAGGGAATTGCATTTCTTGGCATCCACGGAAACAAAGATGTGTAGCTTTGTCTTCAATGGAGTCAGAAAACACCTCAGCAGGAGCAACAGCTCAAGAATTTGTAAAACTGGAAGTTATTGTGTCTCATTTTGACAAAGTATAAACCGATCCTTTGATAACTGACAATATGAGTGCAATATCAATGATGAAAAGTTTTGAAAATTCAAAACGAGATGAACATATTGAAATGAAAAATCACTTTATTAAAGATCTGTATCAGAAAAAACAAAGATCCTTTGAATATGTAAATTGAATTTCAAAATTTTTGAATTTTTTTCTGAGATGAATGAATATTATTTCAATCACCGTATTTTATGTTTTTTGTCAATTCAATATAATATCCTCATAAATACATTTAATTGAAGAGGAATGTTGGAGAAAATGGAAATGAACCTTAAGCAAAGTGCCAAAACAGTACGTCAGGTAAATTTTATCTTTGACGCTTGTGTAGGTTTGATCAAGATGGCCAAAATCTTTGAATTAATGTTTGTTGTTATTATTGACATGTTAGTCTGAATAAAGTTTTTCAAAATTGACACGTGTTCGACATATTTATTATATTTTTTATCAATAAATGTGACAAAAATTGGATAAACTAAGAACCCAACTGGTATGAGACAAGAAAAGAGTTAGAAAACAAAGCCTAGAGTATAAAGTGTTTAGACGAAGAGCATTCATAAGGTGGATCATTGATTCAATGAAAAATAACAGAAGCCACCTACATTTATTGATTTTTTACAAAGTTTTAGAATGTTCTCACCTTCAACAACTATGAAAATTTATAAATATCTATATCCGATTAAGAATAAAACCCTTATTCAGTTTTATCCAATTATTCGAAAATGTTTTTGCGAATATTTGACACTAATGGAAGCAGTTTCTGCAGTAGGTTTTCTTTCCTTAGCGGTAGCTTAGGAATTGTAAAACGGATGATAATATTGTTTTATAAACAAGTATGTTCTATGGGAATACTTTGATATGAAATTAGTAACATGAACAAGAAGTGGGCATCACGGCTAACCTCATTAAGTGAAATCGACAGAAAACTCAGAACCCGCATGTCAGGAGTAAACTTTTGCGATTTTAACTAAATACCATTCTAAAATAAATATTCAGGAATTCCTATACATTTGTTAATCGTTTTTGTTCAGTCTCAAAAACTTGCTATTGAAATTATTATGTTTTTCAAGTGAATCTTAATTTTTTAGTATTTAGCCTAGAGTTACCAGCTCTAGAATGTGTACAACAAAACAGATTGTTTTATGGAATTATTTTTATTTTATGTATTGTTAACTAATCTTGTTAAAGTTATTCAATTTTTCATTATTCCCAATTGGGGTTTTTCAGTTGGTCTTCTAATGTACGGGTCTTTTCTAATCCACTTATCCTTATAAAATTCAATATTCTTGAATATCTTTTCTTAAGCAACCCCTACATTCAAGTCTATTTCAGTAAATATTGTAAGCTATAAATAGCTAGATTTTTAATTTCTTAATTGTTCCTTGTATCCCTTATCTTGGGAATTACCGCTATTATGACCTCTCCTACCTATGTTAATCCAAACCTCTGTCTATCCCTACAACGACGAATCTGAAACCCCTTCTCTAACTACCGATGTGAAACAGTGCATTTTGTAAAATCATTCATTATGTTTCAAACCTTGTAAAGGTACAATAAGAATAAATCTTATCGTGTCTACAGTACATCTAGCCAGTTATTTTTTTTATCCTATTTTTTCACAAAAGTTTTTGTGTGCATCAAGCACTCACGATAAAATAATCGTGGGTCAAAACAGTTTTCGTACCATAGAAATGTGACACAGAAAAAACCCAGTTGGCACTGCGTAAGAAGGGGAATAGAGAAACCTGGAGTGATTCCACCGCGTTCATTCATTAGGTGGAACATTTACTGTTTTTTTTATTCACATCCATCTCAAGTGATCTAAATGAAAATTTATAAAATATTTAAAATCGATAAAAAATGACATCAATTCTGTTTAATCGATTATCTTACCAATTCATCGATGTCGTTATCTCCCAAATCTAGTCGTTCCAGGTTAGAAAGCTTTGACACCGACGAAGGCAGCTCCTTCAGTAGATTTTCCCTAAGTTCGAGCGATGTAAGCGAAGTAAGCTGCCCAAAATCGTGTGGTAGTGTTGTAAGTGACATATCGTTAAGCCCCAGAACCGTGAGGGACTTGAGTTGACTGAATGCAGGCGGAAGACGAGGGATAGGGTTAGAACTAAAGTCAGCGACGCGCAACGCACGTAGATGGCCAATGCTCTCAGGAATGTCTGGTATATCTGAAACAAAAAAATAAATAAATCAGAAATACTGCTTTAACGTTATAAACGGATTTCCAAGCATACATTTTCAGACATATAAAGCGCATGCGCTATACTAACTGATGTAGTTCGTATTTGATACCCTTTACTTGTTTATTAATATTTTATAATATATTTTTTATTCCATACAACAAATTTATCAAAATGTCTGAACTGATTGTAACGGTGAGTTAACAATCAATAAATACCAACTCTGAGAGTAAAATGTACCTACGCTTTATCTAAAAATAATGGTTTTCCAAAATCTACCTCAAAACAACTAACTATATCTTGCGACTTAATATACTTTAAAATAATATTCCCACCTGATTAAATGTACTATTTATTTGGGAAAACAAACAAAACAAACTTTTTAAGAAAAACAAAATTTAAAAAGGAAAATTCCCTCGTAATTTCAAGAAAAAGAACTATATGGCAGTCTATTCGATTTATTCTTCTGATACTCTTCTAAAACTTTCACTTTATTTCCTTTTCCGGAAAACATTTTTCTTAAATAGAATAAAATCAAATCAGTTTATTCATTCAAAGGGCACATTAGGGTATAAAACATGTCAGGATATGTCTGAGTACATGTATATATAATGATAATAAAGACTACGTACATAACTACAAAGCAACAAAAAAGAACAGCAATATAAGTTTTTATCAAAAAGTTGCATTAAAAATTCATTAATGTTATAAAATAAATTTTCTTGCAGAAAGCGTTTTATGGAGTTTTGAAATTTGAAGTGTGTAGGCTGAATGTTATGATTTGCATAGATTAGCTGATTGTTTCTGGTTTGGTAGATATGCCGAATGCCTGAGAAGAGTGTTTTTTTATTTTATGAATGTAGCAGGCAACTTCCTTTATATAAAGTCAGGCCAGAAGCATATTCAATTCCTAGGTGATACATTTTTTATAGTTCTTACAACTTTTTTCTAAATAAGGAAGTTTCCCCATAGTAAAATGTCATAAGGTAGAGTATACTGGATTTCAGCAAAGTAGAAATTTCACAAATGGCCGATATCAACCACATTCCGCATACATCGAATTTGATATATTTTTGTATTTAATTTTTTATAGTTGCTATAAAATGCTCATTCCAGCTGAGATCGTCCTCCAGAGTTATTCCCGAGAACTTTGTTGTTAATTTTCTGATAATTAATATTTAAATCATCCAGTTCAATTGAGAGTGGATTGTTTATTATTCTTTGTGAACCCCAATACACGAGAGGGCTTCAACAGATATTCGATAAAGTAAATATGAAAGTTTCATATGAAACTTCTTATAAATTGCAACAGCTTCTTGGACTAGAAAAGATGGACTAGAAAACACAGAAAGGTCGGGGATTTACGAAATCAGTTGTCAAGATTGCAACAGCAAATACATCGGCCAGAGCCGACGAGCGATCAAAACCCGCTTCAAGGAGCATTGTGCACACATGAAATACGGAAAAATAGAAAAATCCAGTGTCACCCAACATGCTCTAGACAAGGACCACAGAATTGGTGAAAACAATCTGAAACGATTAAGCATGTGCATCACACCAGGCTACTCGATCCATGTGAGAGTCTAGAAATAGCAAAATGTAAGAACAGCATGAACGGCGATAAGGGACCCATCCCGTTTAGCCCGCTTTCTAATCTTCTGTTAGGAAGAGAATAATTACTAAGAACTTGCAGGTAGTTAATTACCGAAAAATTTCAGATTGGACTTCAGGTATACAACCTCAGGTAACAAATTTTAGTATATAAGGATTAACCAGACTAGACTAGGTATCAATTTTTTTCTCCTGAGGATGCTAACTTTGTTGGAACCAAAGGTTCCAATCTCATCGTTATGAAATATTAGATACTCAGTTTTTTCTATATTGAAATGCAGTTGATTAGCTGAAAACCGTACTCCTAGTTTACCAAGAAGATGGTTACAAGCTTGTTCATTCATTTCAGTGCATTTCTGAGAGACAAGAAGCATACTATGTCAGCAATTAATAAAGAAAATAGTATTGGGACCAAAACACTACCCTGTGGCACTCCCAGCTCCTGTGCAGTGCTTACTAATAGATCCGTCAACTTCTTTGTAACAAATTTGGACAAACTGACTTCTATCAGAAAAATAGGATTCGAACCATTTGGCTGCAATTTCTCGTATGCCACAACACAAACCCAAAGTTTTTGCAGCAGTGCCTTATGAGGAATACAGTCAAAAACCCTACTTAAGTCGCAAAAAATTCAAACAGGGGAGATTCTTTTGTCGATCTCGGACATTACATCATTATAAAAATCAACTGTTGCAGTTGTTGTGGATTTTCCCTTCCGAAAACCATGCTGCTGGTCTGGTATGAATCTGTATTTATTGATGAAGGGAGTTAGTCTGTCTAGCATACAATATTTGTTCACCTTTGCAACCTTTGCCTGATACTGGTCTGTAATTATTAATGTTGTTTTTTTCCTTTTTTTTGTGCACTGGATTTAACTTTGCCGATTTAAGACAGTTTGGAAATATGCCCGATGGAAATGAATGGTTTACTAAATGGGATAGAATACCGACTATATCTTTACCAAATTCCTTTATTGAGGCAAAGGGAATTTCATCTGGACCTGTAGTCATTTTTTTGCAGTTTTGATACAATATGTTACATGTCATCTTCAGTAAATGACATCGAAACAATAGAGTTTATGTTGCTTTTTCCCGAAAAATCTAATTTACCTAGAATTTTTTTTTGCAGTTTCGACGAGATACATGTGTTCTTTTTTCGCAGATTTGTAGTAATTTTGAATTTCAGCATGCTACTTTTCTGGCGCCTCTTCATTACAAATAGAATAATTTTTTTTGTCGATCCTCTTTCCCTTCTTGCCGAAACTGGAGAATTTTTCACTGGGTTTTTTTTCATTATTAGTTGATTCTAGTTTCCCAGGGTACTTTTCGAAATCATATGTCTACCTCTGCTCAAGTTGGCGGTGAACCAACTGAAAAATTCATGGTTTTCAAACTACATCCAGAAGGTTAGTTACTTACTAATATTTGTCAGATGACTGATTTCCTGCAGTCATCTGACAAATAATTATCCTTGCATGTATTAGCAATAATTTTACGAATTGTTTGATACCTTGAGAGTGCTCGTTCATATTCTTCGTTACCGACAAAATGTATTACATTTTTTCGTTTGGCGGCGTCAATTAAGACGCCACAATGTTTTCACACGACTTCTAACTTAAACATGAACCATAAAATAACCAAAAGGGGAACAAAATTGTTGATACCTGTTCGAAAAATAAATAAAATATACGAGTATGAAGGCAGCCACGGATTTCTAGCCAAGAGTTTGTAGCGTGAGCCTTACTGCACACGGCGTCAGCGGCATCCAAAATGTGTTGTAAATTGGAGAACAGCTACGACTATTTCTAATAATTAATGAAAATTCACTGCAGAATGTTCTTCGAGAAATGAATATTGATTCATTATATTGATGAGAGGATTTAACCTGTATCTCATAATATTTTCCCAGGCAGAAAACCTATCTTCACACAACCGTACATGCTTTGAAAATAAACTTCAATAAATCCATTAAAATATT
The DNA here is from genome assembly GCF_025532065.1 of Leptinotarsa decemlineata. Taxonomy (NCBI): domain Eukaryota; kingdom Metazoa; phylum Arthropoda; class Insecta; order Coleoptera; family Chrysomelidae; genus Leptinotarsa; species Leptinotarsa decemlineata. The sequence goes on from NW_027412574.1 coordinate 2,261,024, forward strand.
CGTGGATGGGGATTTTTTTGCATTATTACATACTATGAGAGGTACTGAATGAGACTTATATCTCAAAATATTTTGCCGGGCAGAAAAACTACCCCCACAAACCCTTATATGATTTCTATATTGAATTCAATAACTCCATAAAAATATTCGTGGATGGGGATTTTTTTCCATAATTACATACTATGAGAGGTGCTGAATGAAACCTATATCTCAGAATATTTTGCCGGACAGAAAAACTACCTCCACACACCCTTTTATGTTTTCTAAATTAAATTCAATAACTCCATTGAAATATTCGTGGATGAAGATTTTTTTCCATAATTACATACTATGAGAGGTGCTGAATGAGACCTATATCTCAGAATATTTTACCAGGCAGAAAAACTACCCCTACACACCCTTTAATGTTTTCAAAATTAAATTCAATAACTCCATCAAAATATTCGTCGATGGGGATTTTTTTGCATGAAAACATTACTATGAAAGGTGCTGAATGAGACCTATATCTCAAAATATTTTGCCGGGCAAAAAAACCACCCCCACACACCCTTTTATGTTTTCAAAATTAAATTCAATAACTCCATTGAAATATTCGTGGATGGGGAATTTTTGCATGATCACATACTATGAGAGGTGCTGAATGAGACCTATATCTCAAAATATTTTGCCGGGCAGAAAAACTACCCCCACACACCCTTTTATGTTTTCTAAATTGAATTCAATAACTCCATCAAAATATTCGTGGATGGGGATTTTTTTGCATAATTACATACTATGAGAGGTACTGAATGAGACCTATGTCTCAAAATATTTTCGGGCAGAAAAACTACCCCCACACACCCTTATATGTTTTCTACAGGCTGATTCACGGTGGATGGCACATTAAACGTTTCTGGTGAACCAGACAACGGATCACTTTGAAAATTCAATGGAGGGCATATTCGGACATTCTCTAGCCAACTAAAATATTTTCGACAATGCGGTGTTGCCGCTTCTATTAGAAAGCAGTAGCAACTTTGATTTTTCAAATGGAACACTGTATATAATATTATTTTTGGAATCTCCAACAATTGCCCGACAACTTTTCTTGATATTTCCCTATACCTATCTGTTACCGTTTTCGAAATAAAAATTAATTTCAACTTTTTTCTTCGAAAATCATGACTTCTAAAAATGTCGATATCTTTTAGTTAAGAAGTACTATGATATCGAAATTTGGTTTGGAGTTAGGTGATACTTGGACACTTCCCACACGTCAGCCTAATCTCCGTTACTTCAATACAGAGTGGTAAAAAATACAGTTTTTTCGTTTGCTTGAAAAAGTTGCTGAAATTTGATTATTTTAAATGGAATACCCTGTATATTATTGAAAATTCGGAAAGCTGCTGAAATTTGCTTTCTTTCTATGTATATCATACCTATACCTAACTAGTCAAGTTTCGGACTTATGAACATTTATTTGTGAAAATGTCCCTTCAGAATGGTATTTCCATTCGGTATTTGGTAAGCAGGCCATGATTACTATTTGACAGTAACGTTGTGACATTCTCCTAATAATATCGACATTTTCGTCACTTCAGAAGTTGCAAATACCTTCAAAACGATGGAACAAAACTATTCAAACGAAGTTTGAATAGTTCATAAGTCCGAAACTTGACTAGTTAGGTATAGGTATGATATACATAGAAAGAAAGAAAATTTCAGCAGCTTTCCGAATTTTCAATAATATACAGGGTATTCCATTTAAAATAATCAAATTTCAGCAACTTTTTCAAGCAAATGAAAAAACTGTATTTTTTTACCACCCTGTATTGAAGTAACGGAGACTAGGCTGACGTGTGGGAAGTGTCCAAGTATCACCTAACTCCAAACCAAATTTCGATATCATAGTACTTCTTAACTAAAAGATATCGACATTTTTAGAAGTCATGATTTTCGAAGAAAAAAGTTGAAATTAATTTTTATTTCGAAAACGGTAACAGATAGGTATAGGGAAATATCAAGAAAAGTTGTCGGGCAATTGTTGGAGATTCCAAAAATAATATTATATACAGTGTTCCATTTGAAAAATCAAAGTTGCTACTGCTTTCTAATAGAAGCGGCAACACCGCATTGTCGAAAATATTTTAGTTGGCTAGAGAATGTCCGAATATGCCCTCCATTAAATTTTCAAAGTGATCCGTTGTCTGGTTCACCAGAAACGTTTAATGTGCCATCCACCGTGAATCAGCCTGTAGAAAACATATAAGGGTTTGTGGGGGTAGTTTTTCTGCCCGGCAAAATATTTTGAGATATAGGTCTCATTCAGCACCTCTCATAGTATGTAATTATGCAAAAAAATCCCCATCCACGAATATTTCAATGGAGTTATTGAATTTAATTTAGAAAACATAAAAGGGTGTGTGGGGGTAGTTTTTCTGCCCGACAAAATATTTTGAGACATAGGTCTCATTCAGTACCTCTCATAGTATGTAATTATGCAAAAAAAATCTTCATTCACGAATATTTTCATGGAGTTATTGAATTTAAGGTTGAAAAAATTAAAGTGTGTGTGGGGGTTGCGTTTCTGCACGACAAAATATTTCAACATACGGGACTCATTTTGTATGCCAAATTAAATACATTTCAAGAAAAGAATCCTCATCTATAAAATATTTGAGGAAATTATGGATTTTTCTTTAAAAATTATTTTATATATTATATTTCAACATAGGGGTTTTGTTCTGTATGCTTCAATGAATATTTTCGAAGAAAAAAATCCCCACTCACGTATGATGTGAAGGAATTATGGATTTTTCTTTGCGATCATTGAGTAAAGTCATTGCTGGCCACGAAATGGATACCCATTTTGGGAGCCGCTGATTATGGGGTCCCGCGCGACGCTTCGACAAATCCATGGCTAGAACTCGTGGCTGCTTTCACACTGATATAAAATATCTATTGCTTTGTTAATGTCAGTTATGTTACCTAGATGATAGTTCCAATCAATACCAAATAATGACTTACTTATATAATTGGCTTTCATGGAGACAAATGAAAAATATTTGTAGTCTAACTCACTGTAATCATTCAGATTTGATATCGTGAAAATTAATGACATATAGTGGGCATCGCAAGGCAACAGTCACTACATACATCGACAAAGCAATTATTCTGTTCATTTGCAAATAGATATTAGATCAACATAACACCGTATCAATTATAGACATTATTTAATTGAAAAATATAATAGAAGCCAAATCTGTGCTGATACATCTAATTAATTGTTAAACTAATCAAGTCTATGTTCAATAAGTCATAATTACCAAAAAAAATTAGTCTGAGGTAATTGATCATGAAAAATGAGAATTAAAACTTTCTATGTTTTTTACCACTTTTATTTGTAACTAACGTTACTGCAGTTTCGTCCTATAAAGGCATTTTCAAACTTATACATTAAACTAAAAATTGATTGCATTAGCCCTTATATAACACCACTGTAGGTAATAATAGAAGTACTTAGCTTAATTGAGTACCTGAATTTTGTGACAATGTGTGACATTGCACCCGCAATGCTATCAAATTAACGTACCAACGTCACAAGCAAACACAATTCAGGTACTCAATTAAGGTAAGTACCTCGATTATTACCTACAGTGGTGTTATATAAGTGCTGTGTAATCAATCATTATTAATTTAATGTATAAGTTTGAAAATGTCCTTATAGGACGAAACTGCAGTAACGTTAGTTACATAGAAAGTTTCAATTCTCAATTTTCATGGTGATTCCCTACCACATAGTAACGGCTACATCCATCAATTTATGTGGGGTGATCCTCCATAAAGTTCTATATTTGATGCTGGAGATAAGCATACCAGGGAATGCAATCTCTATCTCGCTGGATCTCGTTTTCGCGAGATCTCGCCTTTTTTAGCGAGATTTATTTCGGCCGAAAATGGCCGAGATCTTGCCAGTTTGACAAGATTACATTTAAAAATAAACTGATGTTGAGGAACCTGTGATAGAATCTGGAAATGAGGTAAACGACGACAAAATTTCTTTTGGAATGGACAAAATATAAATAGATATCTCTATCCCCAGAATAGAAGTAGACCTAGATGCAGAATATGCGGGTATTATTAAGAAAGTTAGAAAATTGGTGGAACGTTTTCTAAGATCACCTACTGAAACTGATACTCTGCAAATATACGTAAAGCATAAATTTGGAAAAGATATAAAATTACAACTTAATTGTAAAACTCGATGGTCGTGCCTACCAGACATGATTTCTACTTTTGATATAATGAAGCTGTGTGTTAGCAATGCTTTGATCGACCTGGGCCGAACTACTCTTTGAGTGCGGAAGAACATTCGGTTTTAGTGAATTTAGACAAGGCATTTCAACCTGTAAAACTTGCTATGGAGGTGTTATGTCGTTAAGATACTGACAATCGCAGAAACAACACTTAGGCTTATGATTCGTAAACTGGAAGAGCTAAAAACTTCATTTGCAGAAAAATTAGCTGGCTCCTTGAGAAAGCGCATTGTTGAGCGTCGAACGAATTTGACATGCTTGTTATTATTAGAGATCCAGCTGAATACCAAAGAGATAAAGAAGAGTTTGCGAAATACGAAACCTTTGAATTGCCTTCGAGAATGTGATTCGAACTGAAATTAAATCACTTATAGAGCGCTTGCATTCGAAACACAGTCTGGCTAATTCATAGACAAACGCAGATCCATTTTGGTCGATCGCATCAACATCAACTGCCACCGCTAATGATATTGCTGAATCTGACGATGATTGTAACGATAATGAACCTTTCTTTATATCTTACTGAGAAACGCAAGAGTTTTTAATTGCAAGAAGAACTTCAAAAAACATTGACTGTTGCGTTCAAAGAAACTAAGAGACAGAAAACTAACTACGAATTGGCTGGATTCATTAATAAACATTTTTTTCAAATAAGCTTAAAACAATAACGAACGAAAAATACTAGTATTATTGTGAAAAAAGCGACGGGCGCTTGATATACAAAAAATCTGGCACAAAGCGCCCACGCTTTTTTCACAATAACTCATCACAATAAAAACAAGCATCCTCATTGAGCTTATTTAAAAAAAGTAACTTTTTAGTTCGATGTTCTTTAAAAGTGTGTTTTTTAGTTTTTTAAATTATATTTTTTTTTCATTTTTTAGTTTCGTATGCTATAAAAGCGTGTTTTTTAGTCGTTTTAAACTATATTTATTTTATCTAATCTTTGGGATCAATCAGCCGTATATTATTTAGAAAAATGACCATTGATATTTTCCGGTTCTGGAGAGGGAGCCTGAAAATCAGCTACCAAGCCCAAGGCAACAGACGCGCAAAGGAGGATTACAAATAAGGCAGCAGGCGCACTTGTTAATAAAAAAATACTTTTTTTCCAATGAAGAAATACATGTAAGGTGAGTTCGAATTATATTAAAAAGGTTACGTACAGCGCCCTCTACCCGCGAATAGATCAAGCAATTATGTCGATATATCAAGGCGATTACGTACAGCGCCATCTGCCCGCGAATAGATCAAGCAATAATGTCGATAATTATGTCAAATACAGATCCCGAGCTTGAGAGTTACAAGCAACAAACAAACGTACATACATACATACATACATACAGGTAAAGCTAATAAAAGCGTGTTAATTAAAAACGGATCCCGGGTCAAAAGGCGAACTTTTACAGATCGCGGATGACTGTGGTAGATCTGTGGTTCCAACTAGAGTTGAATCCGAAAGGGCCTTCTCAGCGACTGGTTATCTGGCCAGCAAAATAAGCCATTTAGCATACAATTCTTTGGACATTTTGTGCTTCTTAAGAAACTACTTTCAAAATAATTCGTAATAATGACGTGTGATGTGAACTGAGCAAGCCTTTTATTTTGTATATTTTGTTTCTAGTAGATCTCTGAGTAGGTATAGTTTTCTTTAATTGATAGTACCTCAGTTTATAGTCAACTCAACTTAGTTAACGAGTTTTATTTCAGTTTTTGACTTCATGTTGTTTTATTATAAATGAACTGTTTCATTATTGAAAGACTTTTGTTTGATATTAGAAGAGAAGACTAGTTGTTTATTTCATTTCTTGTTTGATTAGATAGGTCAAAGTTTGCTACTTAAAAGTTTATTGAAAAAATGATAGATACATCAAACGATATTCAATACGTAGAAAGTTTACTGAAAAAATTCGTAAAAATAAATGTTTATTTCGTAATATACCTTCAAGTCTTTCCTAATTTATTGAAATAATGTGATTATTTGCAAGAATAAACACACAAAACTGCCAATCTGGCGAGATCTCGCGGTATTGTTATTCATAAACTTGCAAGATCTCACCTGATCCCCAATCTCGCGAGAATACAGTTTTCATTGCTACAGTACACCACCGCCTTTACATTTTGAGCTTGTTGAGGATGATCAATCTGAAAACAGCTTATTCTAAGATTTCTTTGCATTCAAAACCGGTGTGTAACCAAGTTTCTGTGGGAACTATTATGTCCTAGTCATTATCTATTGAGCTCATTTCGAGATCATTTAGTTTATTTCTAATGCCACGGATATTCTGATAATAAATTTATAAATCTCTTGTTTCTTAACTGTAGGGATTTCTTCCATAAATTTTTTGCTTCCAGTCCCGTATTTACAGAAAACGGGGTTGCGGCGGCAGAAGTTCACCGCATAAAAGCAGATTAACTATTTCCGGTTAGCTGGAAATCGTATCGGGGGAAGAGGTAATTCACCGCTTTTCTCGAACAAAAATAGAGTGTTTCCGCTTTGAGGTTAGCAACATATGATATGAAAAACGTATCAAAGTCCCGATTTCAATGTAATGTAACTGATAATTGATTGGAAAAAAAACATTTGAATTTAATTTATTGAATTAAGGTAGTGTGGACATCCTTTTTGGTTGTTGTGGATATTCCAATGGACTTGTTGTGTAAAAGATACACTTATTTGGAGTACTGCTACTGAGCATCATCTTTATTTAAATACATTCTTCTGAAACTATTCAGAGGAACTTTGAATCCATTTCAACATTTCTGGGAATACAACTTCATCATTTGCACTGATGAAACAGTAATTTTATAATTAGAGAAAACAAAATCCGAGCTGCTGACTCCCTCCTGATTGCGGACCAATCTAGCGTGTACCATCAATATTACCCCCAACACCCTCTAAAATTATAAATACGAGTGAACACAAAGACTGTTTTCTGTAATCCGGCTGTGATACTAATGTTATATCCTATTTAAAAGAACAGATCCATAAAGTGATATGGTTGTTCCATATATCTAGGTACTTTGTATTCCTGTGAATAACTACATCCTGTGATAAGACATGCACCCGTTACTGAAACTAGTAGCCTCTTTCCATATGCGTTTTGAAAAAGACGCGTTGCTAATACAATACAAGTGCTAAGACAAATATGTTGTATATGTTACGTATGTTTTTTTTGCCAAGTTCCTGAAAAACACTTCAACTTATTGTTTCTCCTTTCATCTTCTTCCATCCATCCATTTCAACAACTCTGTTTTCTGTAATATTTTGTACGTCCCTCCAGGCCCCGGCTACGACTTTATCTCAGGCTTCTGAAGGGCCACCCAAACCCTTCCGGCCCAGTCAGACCCAGCCATAAACTGCTTGCTTCTGTGATCCAGATCACACATTCACATAACTAGAAGCTTCTTTTGTAGCATTGCCTGCTATCATTATCAAACCTCTACTGAATAGTGGCTGGATAATGATTGCACGAACAGCTGACGAAAGCGCTCGCAAATAATAAATAGGAGTTATAAAGCTTCAAATCCTTGGTAAATATTCGTTTTGAGGACACCCGGCGATTTTGAAAAAATATTTGAGTGTACTTACGTATTTTGATGCGTATATGGGGAAAAAAACGACGCTCTTTCGTATTTACAAAGTTACGGACCTTCAAAGTTCAGAAAAGAGCAACGTTTCAGCCTACTTTTTCACAAGATAAACTATTCACTAGGTCATCTTTACACCTTATTCCTCCTTCATTGACACTTGACACTTTTCACTTCAACAATCAACATTTTTCCAATAAAAATGTTAAAAAATGTACGGAGCTGCCTTTTGGTTATATATCTCTGTATTTTACGTTTTTAAGGTTAATGGCATAGCTGGTGCGACTGATGCTGTCAATATTCCTAAAGTAATTCAAATGTTTTTTGCCTTCATTCTTTGTGTTTTTCTTATCACACACGTCAAACTAAAAATCCAAATCTACGAAATTGAAATAGTAGGCGGCGACAAATACCAACCGCTTTTTTCTGAAATGTCACTAGTAACTAACATAGAAATAGAAGAATGTCACCAGAAAAAGCATTCGTTTTTAAATTGAGTTTTTTATAAGAAAAATGTTGATTGTTGAATTTAAAAGTGTCAATTAAGGAGGAATAAGGTGTAAAGGTGACCTAGTGAATGAATGCTTGTGTTTTTAAATAGTTTATCTTGTGAGAAAGAAGGCTGAAAAGTTGCTCTTTTCTGAACTTTGAAGGGCCGTAACTTTGTAAATAAGGAAGAGCGCCGCTTTTTTCTTTCGGATTCATAATCTACGCATCAAAATACGTAAGTACACTCAAAATTTTTTTCAAAATCGCCGGGTGCCCTCAAAACGAATATTTGCCAAGGATTTGAAGCTTTATAACTCGTATTTATTATATGCGAGCGCTTTCGTCAGCTGGTCGTGCAATCATTATCAAGCCGCTACTCAGTAGAGGTTACTCTGCGATCTAATATAACTCCTAGATATTTAACTTTTCTCGACAATTGTATATCTTTAAGAAGGAGTTGTAGAGAGAGGTCCTATTATGATGGATGTATGTTGAGCAGTTCTTCATCGCTCCGTCTTCTTATAATATTCATATGCTGCATGAATGGCTTCAATATTTTGTTTTTGTCTGCCTATCTTTTAGTTATGATCAGAGTTTTTATTGCTGTATATTACTGCTGTATACAGGGTATTGCATATTAGATGATCTATTAGACGTATCTAGAGAACAAAAAAAAATGAGAGTTTCAAATTTTGGTTACCGATGTAGGTGGCTGTGATCTATATTTTGAAAATATTTTCATCACCGCAATGTTGCCACATCTACATGTAACAGACATCAACTTGAAAATTTCAAATGGAACACCCTATCTATTATATAATTTTTGAATTCTGCATCAAAATCCAAATTACTTTTGTTGAACATGTTCTATATATATCTCTCATAGTTTTTAAAATATTAATTATATTGTATTTTTTTGGCGAAAACATGGTATTTTTAATATTTAATATCGCATGAATATACTCGATACATCGAACTCAAATCCTGGCAAAATTGAGATAAGGTATGCTAGTTGCTATTTCAGATTGGAACTCAAATCTTATTTCATACAGAGTGTCAGGAAAGTACGTCTCAATTTGTATTTTCGATGAACGACCATAACTATTTTTTTTTCAAATGGAACACTGTATATATTATTCAATTTTCGAATTCAGCCAACCAATGTGAACAACTTTAATCAACTATGTCCTATACCTATCTCTGACCGTTTATGAGACATGAATTCTTCTATAATTTTTTGCTTCTATACAAATAAAACATTTCAAATACAAAATTCGGTGAAAAATGTATTATTGAACACATCGAATAATGAATAATAACTTTACATTAGTTCAGAAAGGTTTAATGAAATGCATGAATGAAATTTCATCATGGGTGTATGACAAACATTACTATTTTAACACATAAAAGTACACTTCAAAATTAAATTGATAACAAAAATAATTATACACTAGAAAACAAGAGATAATATTGTGAAACCAGCTTCGCAATTATTTGACATTTGATACTGATATGACAAAAATTCGGTAGCTCAGGGGCTTAAAATGCTGACCATTCACTTGTAAACATTGATGGATTGATGTTATTACGTGATCAGTCGTGGCTCTGCGGATTTCCGACGGCTTGATTTCCTCGAAGACACATCTAACCCGATCTTTCAGTTCCTGTTTCGTATTGATAGGTGTTCTATATACCTTTTCTGGGGAAAATCTAGGGGAGTCAGATCCGGTGATTGAAGCGGTCAAATACAAGGACCCAAACGACGTATCCATTACGAACATATCAGTTAGTTCCCTACTCACTGCAATGTCCAGGAGCTCCATTCAACTGATACCAACAATTCCGAGACAAGATCTGAGGCAAATTGTCCAGAAAATCACTCACAGTCGATCTCAGAATATCTAAATATTTTTCAACCGCAGCACTAGATACTGATGCATAAGAATAAGCATAAAAATATCCTAAAATGTTGTATTTCATTTTCCAAATCACCAGTCACCGGACTCACTCGATTTTTTGAGGCACGAACTTTTCCACAGTTGAGGTAATTTCGTTCAAGTTTTCTGAATTGTCTTTTATTCTTTGCCGGTAAATTAGGATATAACTCATTAAATTTTCTACAGAAACTTGATATTTCCTGAATTTCAGAGTTCGAATAATTATTATTATCCTTCTTCACTACTTTCAATATGACAGTCGGACAGTTTACGCTTGAAAAGCTATTGTATAGCGAAACGCCTGTCGCGGTTTTTGTAAAACCCTGTATAGTGAAAATCATACAATAAACTGTATTAATTAGTTTTAAACAAGTTATTTTCAAATCCATTCTTTTGTTTTTAAATCAGACTTAGATCATGACACACCAGTATCCTTCAAAATTCAGTTGAGAAATTCAAAATTAATTTATTGTTTGAAGGTGATTGACAATGTTTCATGATGAATTTCACTAGTTCGGACTTCCATTGTCTAATATACAAAATGATTTGAAATCCCTGAAACAACTAAAAAAGCAGAATTCAAAATGAATAGCTGAAAATAACAATTATATGAAGCAAAAATCACCTGAAATGAAAGAATATTGAAATAAAATACAAGTAACAATAGAATGATTGAACAAAATATGAAAATTATAAAGAAATAAAATGAAAATACAAATAAAAAATTTAAGAGATTCCAAGCCACGTTAGTTCACGACGTTTCGATTGTTAGTATCTACAATCTAGCGGGTTGGCTGTCCTTGTTCATCATTCACTGCCTGAACCACTGTGCATGCTGTTTTCGGCAAGTGCTTTGGCTTGGGATGTGGAGGTTGAGCTAACCGGCCATCGGATGCCTGCTTCCACGTAGCCCCGCTGGATACGGGAATGACGGAATCACATGTGGCTCTGTTATTCCCTAACTGAATGGCATCCCAACGATGGCTTAATCCTAAGGCGTGTGTATCCGTGCCAAGAGGATGAATGACACTGAGCCTATCAGCTGTCTCTAACGGAACCCTCGAGATATCGGGCGCCCTCTCGTCGTAGCATCGCCTTGTCACGGTAATGCGGGGCACTACCGTTATTGATCTTCTTTCCCTAGCTATTCGTGGGACTTTTATCGACAGAGTAAATTTGAATTTTCTTTCTGACGCTGAGTCTACAGAGAAGATGGATGTCGAGCTTGCGACTCCAGCTGACCTCCCTGTAAGTTTAGATCAGGAGCGAGAGCTTCTCAACTCTCCAAACCCTGATTCAAAAACTGAACCTGGGAAAAGGTTTAGTGGTGCAGCCAGGAAACGACTAAGTCGTCTCCTCAAGTGCGGAGTCGGAGTACCTTATGAAACCGCCTTACACCAAATTCTTGAGCGGCTTACGCAGAATCTGTCTCAGATGGGGGAACAAACCCCCATTGAGCAGGTTAACAAACGTTTGCGCTCAAATTATGATTCACCGAAACCAGAGGCGAAAAAGCCCTGCACGGTTGAATCTAAGGCTTCGTCAGGTGTACCTGATGTGCAAAAACCCTCATATGGGAAGGTTGTCGCGGGCATCAAGGTGGGAATCTTGCACCTTGATTATCCGACTACCTCATTAACGGCCAACCAGCTGGAATCTTTTCAGGAAGCTATTTTATCGGCTGTGGAGGTTATTCCAGACGATGGGCCGCAGGTACAATTCCAGAGCTGCGTCTTTCGGCCTGGATGGTTACAGGTCACCCTGCAACCGTGCACACCAAAGCCACACATCTGTGTTGCTTACCTACCTGACGGAGGCAGTCATAGAATGACCTCCTAACAGGTCCTCACTAGATTGAGGAAAATGAACCATGGTCTGTCAACCTTGGAGTGGACGATCCTCCACAAGGAAAAGTGTGGCCCTGGTCAAACATGGACCTTCGCTGTAGACGATGGATCCATGGCCGTGCTGGCGAGGACGGGTTTCAGACCACATTTTGGCTTTGGGCAGGTCTTATTCTGCCCTAAAACCCGGGCACCACCCCAGCAGGAAACTACTCAAACGAGTCACTCCCGTGTACCCGTTAGAGTAAATAAAGCGGGGTCGGGTGGAAATCCACCTGTGGGGAGGAGTTCAACCAAACATCCACCCAAACATAGGGGTAAACCACCGGCTCACACCCAACCCAAGGCCGGGAAAACAGGTGTTTCTCAGGAGACGAAGACGGCCAACGTCTCGTCGAGTAAACTGGGAAAAAAGGCTGGACGTGGCTCTCTGAAAGCGAAGACGAAAATCGTCTCGTCAAAGAGATCCAAAAAATCAGCAGGCAATTCAGAGACAGCAGGTGTCCTCACCTCATCATCTGAGCCTACACATCCCTCGATCCCGGGAGAGGAGGGTGGAGGTGTCCTTAAGCACCCCCTTCCCCCTTCTAGGGTCGAGGAGTTTTAAGTTTGCGCAACACTTGTTAACTTCAAGTGTTTGCAGGCAAACTTACAACATGCCAAGGCCGCTTCATATGTCCTTGGAAAAAACTTCAAGGATGATTTAATCGACCTTGCCTTCCTGCAGAAACCATAGACAGGAAATACAGGCCGAATAACCGGACTGAGCAATATTCCTGGTGAGGTAATAGCGTGCCCTGGGGTGAAACCCAGAGCATGTCTGGTCATCGGTATTAACCATTTTTTGCTTACAGGCTTCTGCACCCAAGACGTGGTAGCCAGTCATCCAAATTTCCCTATCGGGCAAGAAGGGTAAGACGAATTTTATCGCCTGCTCCGCCTACTTTCCGGGAGATTCGGATACCGTACCTCCTCTTGCTGTTAGACGACTTATCGACTATAGCAAAAGGAACAAACTACAAATAAATAGTAATGGGATGTGACGCCAATTCACACCATACAGCGTGGGGCAGCACGAATATAAACCATAGGGGTGAGTTACTTTTTGATTATATACTAGGGGAAGGGCTGTCTGTAATTAATGAGGGGTCGGATCCAACTTTTGTCACTAGTAATAAGCAAGAGGTATTAGATTTAACCATCAGCTCACATTCTCTGAGCAACAAGATATACCATTGGTCTGTATCTACTGAACCTTCTTGTTCAGACCATAGATATATTCTTTTCAATATTGAAACAGGTCTAAGACCAGTAGTGGAATATCGTGACTCAAAATCTACTGATTGGAGGGGGTATAAAAACTCCCTCCAATCGTACTTTGAGGACGGATTCAGTACTATTCACAGTTGTAATGATATGGATACAGTAGCGACGCAATTTCGCGAAGCAGTGATCTCATCCTATCATGAGAACTGTCCACTGAGGGTCAAAAGAGATAACCGCAACTCTTCTTGGTGGAACAAAAGCCTTGAAAGTAAAAGAAAAGAAGTTCGACCACTATTCAATCGAGCTAAAGGGTCAGGTATCTGGGAGCTTTATAAAACCACTCTAACGACATACAAGGAAATAAGAAAGTCAAAACGGAAATCTTGAAGGAAGTTCTGTGAGAGTATCTCTGATTTACCTCGCTGCCCTCAAGCTGGGATACTATCTCCCCTTCTGTGGTCGCTCCTGGCAAGGTCCACGTAGGAAAGGGTAGCTTGTAATATCCTCCAACGCGCGTTGGATGTTGTTCACAGTTGGTGCCTGAGGGAGCAGATGTCTGTCAACCCCAGCAAAACTGTGTTAATCCCCTTCACCAAGAGAATGAAATTGGACGATTTAATGCCACTTTCCCTCAATGGTGAGGTCATTCCATTTGGAACGGAGGTGGAATATCTTGGCGTTATCCTTGATAACGCCAAGATATTCCACAAAGCCAGACTGTCTCTATGGATATGTCTAAGGATTTGTGGTAAAACTTGGGGTTTACGTCCCAATCAAATCCATTGGATGTATGTGATGAGTGTCAGACCAATGATCACTTATGATGCAATTGCTTGGTGGCCGAAGCGAAGCTCTCTGGCTTACAGAGACAGGCTTGTCTGGCCATCAATGGTGCCATCAGTAACACACCGTCAGCGGCCATGGAGATCCTTCTAGATCTACCTCCTCTCCACATTTTTCTGGAAAGAGAGGCTAGATGGACTGCATACAGACTTGTGCACATTGCCAATTGCACAAATCAATTCACAAATTGCACAAAATTGTTGTTTGACATTGGAAGTCACAGCATTCTGGAAATGACCTCTGACTTTATGCCTCCAACTGTCAACTACGAACTGTCTTATAAAGTACTATTCCCGAGTAGAGAGGACTGGATCCTGTGAAAAAGGAAATATTAAGAGCAGATAGTTGTTGGTTCACAGATGGATCAAAAACACCTTCCGATTCTGGTGCAGGTGTTTTCAGTTGCAGACCCAGGATAGAGTTATCTACCTGCCTAGGAACGTATGCGACTGTATTTCAAGCGGAAATTTACGCTATTGAATTGTGTGCGGAGAAATTGGATAAATCCAACCTCACTTACAAGTCAACAAGAATATTCTCGGACAGTCAAGCGGCGTTGGAAGCTCTTGGCTCCTACCGAGCAACGTCTAAATTGGTAGCAAACTGCCAAGGACCGTTATATAACATAGGATAGCTGGATGACTACAGATTTTCGCCAGTCGAGTAGCGCTCGGTGACGTCACCGCGGACCGATCTCAAAGCGTTCTCCATTACACATACGGAGCGAATATTACATTTTATATTTTTTGTTTTACTTTTGGGACATTTTTCGTTCATTTAATCAATACAAATTGAGAAATTGATGTAGTAAAGTTTTTAAAAGAAAGTACAAACTTTATTCACGAAAATAGAACAAAAACTACATTAGGAAAGAACAATTAAATGAAATTCTTAATGGGTGCTTACTTTAACATACGTTCTTTGTTATTGAAAAATAAATTGTAATAAAAAAGTTAACTACATTTACATTCCTATTACTATGTAATGATTATTTTGAAACATTAAAAATATAAATAATAATTTTAAGAATTATTACATAATAGTTTTTTCATTTTTTTAGCTAATTTCCGTTTCACGTCAGAATTTGGGGTACTGCAAATCTTGCGTTTACCTGCCCTTTTTAACTGACTGTCTAAAAACTGTTTTGTGTTTAAATAATTTATACGAATAACAGTCCTCAGTTTACAGAAGAGTTTGATTATATCAAAAGGTAAACTTTCTCTTTTTTTAATTTTTAAAGATAATTTTTTGACAACCATTGGCTCTCTCCTTAGTTTGTTGTCGCCATGGTAAATTTCAAAGTGCTTGTTCCACTGTTTAATTTTATTTAAAAGCTGCTGTACCCATGATGGTATATTGGAAGAAAAATCAGATTTAATCTTATAAGTAAAATCACCTAGTTGTGGATGAGTCGTTTTAAATTTCTTTGCTATAAAACCAGCAATATACTCAAAAGCATCATCTGTAGTTTCTGGTGATTTTGTATCGGAAGTTCCTGAAATGTCAGATGTTGAAAACGAACTTCCACTGCTACTACTTTGAGTTACTGTGCCATTAGAGGTGTTATTACATGCGTCTTCTTGAGGTGACTCGACAAAAACCTTAGCTTGTTCCAAAACTCTAGCGACCATATACTCCTCAGGAACCGTTTCTTGTGTGTTTACCTTGAAAACAAAAGTTAACATGCACATTGAAGCAATAAATAATAAAATGTTTTTTATTACCCAAGCCTCTAAAATACCAGGATTTTTTCCTAAGATAATCATCCTTATTCTTTTCATGGCTTCTAATGGTGACGGGTGTTCATTTGGGCCTCGGCACCGTAGTTGGGAAAAAAAAATTTCAAGGCAATCCTGATTGAGTTTGTGAGTACAGATGTAATGTACATCTTTACATTCGGCTGTGATATCCCGGTACAGTAACTTTAAAGATTCAATGGACATTATCATCCCTTTCTGAAATGTTTGTAAACATTGTTTTCCTTCGGCTCTCATGTCAAGTAGCATAATTTTAACTTTATCTAAATGGTGTTCTTGTTCATTTAAATAAATTCCATAAGGGGCTTTCAAACGATTGGGATCAGGTGGTGTTTTTACATGACTGTTGAAAATATCAAACCAAGAATTAACATTGTTTATAAACATGCCAAGGTCTTCAGCAAGTTTTTTGTCGTAACAGAGCCTGTGCTGTATTGCGGGACAATAATTCGGCTGCTAGTCTTACGTTTTGTCGTTTACTTTTTTCAACAGTAATATGTTTTTGCGAAATTTTGTAACAGGAATTTACCTCTGTATCAGTTAACTCTATTAAATTTTCCAACGGTTGTTTACATATTTTAATATTTCCGTCACTGTCTAGAACAAATCCTCTGTCCAAAAGCCAATTACGGATGAGTTTAAGCAAATGTGGAGCATCCGCAAAAACATATATATTTTTTTCCGTCTGTGGATGGTTGAAATAGGTCTTATTTATATCAACAGATAAATCTTTCCACAAGCCAACATTACTGCTTCCATAGTCGCTGACAATTGCCACACACTGGTATGATATTTTATGCAATTGTGTAATAATGTTCATTAATATATCCTTCGTCATTTTTTGGTCGAAGCCTATATAAATAGGCTGCTTCCAAGTGGAAAAAAGGCTCCGAACCATACACACTTGCATTAAATTGTAGTTGCCTAGAACTTGATCTTCGCCAACATCATATTCTAAAGTAGATTTAACCTTTACTTCGTCGAAGGAAATTACTACATATTGTTCCATGATCGACATATTTTCTCCAGCTACTTTCAAAAAAGTTAGCACATCTTTCAATAAGCCTGGCTTTATAGTAATTTTTGATGCTCAACTCTTTAAAGTGGAAATGCTGGTAAAGGAAAATTTAGTTTAGTTCGCAAAAATACATAACATTTTCTGCTAAGATAACGAAGAGTAAAAGCAACAGCAATCTCTTCTGTAGTCCAATTCACGCGTTTCTTTTTGTTTAGAAGAATGACAATTTGATTATCTGTCAAAAGTTTTTTCAATGCATTTAGGGCCTCTTCTTTCTGGGGAGATTTTTTTTCTTACTTTTCATTTTATAATAAACAAGGTGTTTTCTTTGTAAATTCAATCTTCGCTTCATACTTTCCATTTTTTTGCATAATTTCCGCGATATTCCAACGGCTACGGGTCCGCGGTGATGTCATAAAGTAGTGGGGACTCGGTTCACGCACGACAACGTTGCTGGTATAGGGATCTGGCTATCCTATGTTATATAACGGTCCTTGGCAAACTGCCATAACAGACTCTCCTCGATAGGAAGACTAAACAGATTGTCTCTGGTATGGATCCCCGGCCATACTGGCCTGGAAGGCAATGAAGCTGCTGACTCTCTTGCAAAGGAGGGTGCTGCAAGCAGCTTCATCGGACCAGAACCTGTCATTGGCATCGCTTTGGGCTTTGCCAAACAAACACTGAACACCTGGATGGCAAGAAGAGTTATGGACTCCTGTCAGAATCTTCCAGGATTGGCTCACTCCAAGGCGTTTATTCATCATTCGAAGCTTGATTCCAAACAGTTGTTGGACTACAGTAGGGATGAACTACGATGTCTAACAGGCCTTCTTACAGGTCACTGTCATTTGAATCATCACATGCAGAGACTTGGGACTGTCGGAAGACAGTGTGTGTCGCCTCTGTCTGGAAAATGATGAAACTGCAGAGCATATACTTTGTGCCTGCCCCGCTGGGGACCGAATCAGGTACTTTGAGCTCGACAGATCCGTACTCTCACCATCTGACCTGAAAGACCACTCACCATACAAACTAATCGGCTTCGTTAAGAAGCTGGGTTTATTTCGCCGAGTGTGAATAGGTGTGAGCGACAATAAACCCTTATGGGTTGCGGTGGAGGGTCGAATAGACCCACTCACTTTAGACCTACGTACCTACCTAGTACCTACAATCGTCATCACCCGAAGACGATTGTAAATACTAACAATCGAAACGTCGTGAACTAACGTGGCTTGAAATCTCTTTAATTTTTCATTTGTATTTTCATTTTATTTTTTTATAATTTTTGTACTTAATTTTTATTTTTTGTTCAATCGTTCTATTGTTACTTATATCTTATTTCACTATTCTTTCATTTCAGGTGATTTTTGCTTCATATAATTGTTATTTTCAGCTATTCATTTTTAATTCTCCTTTTTTAGTTGTTTCAGGGATTTCAAATCATTTTATATAGTAGACAATGGAAGTCCGAACTAGTGAAATTATAAATTAATGTTTAAAACTCTTTTGATATTCAAGTAGATGATTGGAAATCGAAAAAGATTCACCATATGTATTGAATTTCTCAGAATGATTTGATAATATCCAAAAGTATCTCTTGAAAAAACAATCTCAGTTTGTCACAATAATTTTCAATCTGGAGGAGTGAATATTCGAAGGCCCGAGACCTACCTTTTTTTTGTAAAGCTGAAATTTTAAGAATGTGTGTACTAAGCACTTGATTTTTGATTTTATTGGAAATGTTATGCTTGCATAGGAGGAATTTTTTCAAAAATAGTTCATAGGTATCTCATAAACGGTCAGAGATATGTGTAGGACATAGTTGATCAAAGTTGATCACATTCAAAAATGTAATATACAGGGTGTTCTATTTGAAAAAAAATAGTTATGGTCATTTATCAAAGATACAAATTGAGACGTATTTTTCAGACACTCTGTATAAAATAAGATTTGGATTCCGGTCTAAAATAACAACCACCATACATCATCTCAAAGTTGCCAGAATTTGAGTTCGATGTATCAGTTAATTCATGTGATATTAGATATTAAAAATACTGTTTTTGCCAAAAAAATTACAGAATAATTAATATTTTGAAAACGGTGAGAGATAAGTATAGAACATGTTCAACAAAAGTCATTTGGATTTTGTTGCAGAATTCAAAAATGATATAATATATAGGGTGTTCCATTTGAAATTTCCAAGTTGATATCTGTTACATGTAGTTATGGCAACAATGCGGTGATGAAAATATTTTCAAACGATAGATCACAGCCACCTATGTCGGTAACCAAAATTTGAAAATCCCATTTTATTTTGTTCTCTAGATACGTCTAATAGACCATCGAATATGGAATACCCTGTAGACTGTATATTGCATATTACTAATTTCGAAATGCCTTCAATTTTTAATAAAAAAACTGAAAAATCAAAATTTTATTATTTTTCCAAAGTCTTAAAATAATAGCTCCAAGGAATGAAAAACTTGGTTTATGAATTTAATGGAGATATTTTCAGAAGAAAGTTTTTTTGTTACTTTTGATTTTCTACTTCCTCATCATTAAACAAAAAATATGAGAAACTTGAGCATGAAGTGAAAAGAGCATTTTTGTAATTTTGCTAAATTATTTTTTCTTGGAAATGAGTCAAAAAATATTCATTGGAGCATTGATAAATACAAATTATAAATATATTTTTACTTATCATTTTGTCGAAGTTTTTTTAGCCGTTTCCCACATTTTTTGTTCAATGATGGAGGGGCAGAAAGCCACATGTTTTTTCGCTTTTTTCCAAGTTTTTGATTTGAAAATTACCTGGGTTATTATGTTAACTAGCAACTAGCACAATTAACTACATAAATAATAAAAGCAGAGTTGAATGAAAAATGGCGTAAAAAAGTTATTTTCGTGGATTACCGTTTATGCATGTGTTTAGAGTTTAGATTATAACCATTTTTCACTAAATATTCATATTTAATCGGTTTGAATGATTTTTTTGTTCCGATTTGGTGAATATGCACGAAAAAGCTACTGCCCGTTTCAGGCCAAACTTTCACCTCGAAATTAAAAGTATTAATTGATATTGTCGTTGTAGTTCCGCGAAGGACGGGTGTTATCAACATCCACAGACTACACTGAGAAAAAATACTGAACTATTAATTTTTCATTTATTTAACGACTTTGTACATCTAATATTTTTCAATATGATACGATTGTGAACTGACTTAGTGGAAAAAAAGAACCGTCCTACCTTTTAGGCAGTTTGAATGGGTGGGAATGGGATGAAAATAAATATAAAATTTGTAACATGAAAAATCGACTTTGTACATCTATCAAACTGAGATATGTTATTTCTGATGAACAAATCGACGAGAAAAACATCACGTCATAGTTTTACAGGCCATCTGAGGGGGTGGAAATGGGGGGAAACTTCAAAAAATCGTATCATCAAAAATTGAATTTGTACACCTACAAGAGTGAGATATGTCGACGAGAAAAATGTCATAGTTTTACAGGCCGTCTGAGAGGTGGAAACTTTTTTTATTTTGTCAACCGTTTGGTTGACATTTTATGTTTTTATGTGGTCTGAAGCATTTGTTTCTTTATTTCATTTTCGTCAATAGTTATTCCCAAATAGTTCCTTTATTAGAAAGTTATATGTGTTAAGTTAACATGCCCAAGTTGTTGAACAACAAAGGTGTAAATATTGCTTTTGAAATCAACAACTCAGGCATGCACATTAGGAATATCAAAGATAAAAGTTGAGTTTCGGAAAAATCGGGAGTGAACAATTATCATGTGGGTCATGTCCGATGTTTCATATAGATCAAACTGGAAGAACGTTCAAAGCTCGCATAAAGGAACACCGAAATAGTTTCCAGAATGAAAAAATAAATTCCAGATATGCCACTCATTGATTCACAGAGGGACGTGAGTTCAACCATGAATTTAAGTCCCTCCATTTCCAGAAGGAAGATTTAATACTTTACCTGTTGGAGAGTATGGAAATGAACAAATTTAAAATCTCTCAATATCTTATGAACGATCAAACTAAACTGAATAATTCACCATTACTGAATCTGTTTATTTCCAGGTAAGAAAAGTTAAGGACAATTACGGTACTTAGGGAAATTCATTTTATTCATATAGTTAATGAATGTATACCTGACCTTCTCAGGTAGATTCATTCATTAGAAAGTAGACATACGAATAGAAAATATGTTAGAGCATGAAATAGTTGTAATTTAGAAGAAACTTATTATTTTACGCTTGAGAAAGCTATTGTATAACGAAACACGTGTGGCGGTTTTTGTAAAACCCTTTATAGTGAAAATACAATAGACTGTATTAATGACATTTTATTTCTGTTGAATTTTTAATTTTTTTAGGTTCTCACTTTACTATAACTACAATGTAGAAGTTGGACATGTTCTTAACACGTTTGTTCGTATTACTGCAATCTATTGAACGGATCAGTAACTTCTTCAATTGAACCATAAGAATAGATACTACTGGACTAAATGCATCCTCATACACCATTCAATGATTACACACACATAAAATTGAATTCCGATCACGCATTGCTAGGAAGCCAATAAATATAAAGAACCCACAAAAACTAAATAGAAATTATTAGGAATTTTAATACATAAAAACTGTCGATTTCGGCCACTGGTCAATGAAATGAAAGCAGTAGACTTTTACTCAAATTGCTATTGATGGCAATGAATGATGTGAAATGAAGTGTCAACACGAATGCAATAGACCAAGCATTCGCGGTTCAGTTATTTCGGATGAAAACTCGACCGAATGTCGCGACTCAATGAACAACGCGAATGCTTCGGACTATACACTGTGAGTAGGTAGAATGAAAACAAATGCATACAGTTTATTTCCGAAGTTATTGATCACTATTATCAGTCCAAAACATTCGTTTGTTATAAAGTGACCTCAACAAAATCAAGTCGTTTGAAGATGTAGCTAGGTATTCATGACCCAAGCACATTCTCCATAAAAATCATTCAAATGATTTAGTTGGACCTTGAGGTAACGAACGATTTGATTACATTCGATTGGTAGAAAATCAGTTTCAAGATAAATATAAACATTTTTTCAAAACCTATTTATATTCCTATAGAATACCACGTTTCTTTGGTTTTCTTTTAACGTTTTGTTGTTGATAATATTAAAAAAATCCGTTCTGAGTTTCAATTATTGAAAGATTTCATTCGAATTGACAAAGGTATGGAATATTTTCCAAGTCATTTTTCCTCATCTGTTCCTTTTAATTTCCGTACGCCACTGCAAGAAATAGATTGAGGCAAAAATGCCAGTAATTTCTGAGAATTTAGTGCTATTTTAGAATCATAGTATAGTTTTCGTGAAAATTTCAGCCCTAAATATTCAAAATAGGTCTCGACTGTTAATTGAGCTACGAAATTCTTATTTTTTAATATTTCTTTTTTGCTAGCAAAATATATAGATGGGGCAAATCGATAACTTCAAGATTCGCAAAGTTAGTGCGAAAACACACTCCGAAAACACTATACTTTTTGGGCATCAATTTGGAGGCGAAAAAATTAAAAAACGGTGTTGAAGGTCTTAAGATTCAGGTTTTGACGAAGAAAATTCATTTTATTGATAAATATTTCTCGATATTTGCGAACATTCGCAGTAGCTCGCAAAAAACAGCATTTCTTGCACAAATATTTTTTTGAGAACGAAGGGCACTAAGACACTTATTGTAAATTTAAATTTTGAATAGCTTATATCAGGCTAAGTTTTGATGGAATGGGAAATAAAACACTTTGAACAGTTCTAAAAAACCCTGAAATTTTGGTAAGGCCGAAATAGCATTAAGAAACATTTTTTCCGTTATATCCGTCATGTTTTCCATGTTTCAAAAATGCCCCCTTTGTTCAAAATAGAAATTATTTTAATACATTATTTGTGATGATTTCATCCACCAAACCTCATAGGTTAAATCCCGCTACTAATTAAGGTGAAACTCAGGCCCTTTTGGAGAAGTCTCCAGAGTTAAATCTTTTCATCTAAAAAATGGTCGAGACCCATTTTCTTATGTAATTTACATACTTATCTGAAAGAAGTTTGTTACAATCGCATACTTATTCCCAAGTGAATTCATCTATACAATTTTACAACTTTACTTCTCATCAAAACTGCCATGTATGATGGCTAGCGTGCTTTACCACATATACCTCATAGATATTGTACCTTAACGAGAACAGTACATTATCGACATTTCATTATCGATTGAACAGTGATCCTATTTTCATTCGGGTTTGAAGGCCGTGGTAGTTTGGAACTGCATCCTAACGTTTCGATAGCACAAGTGTCTGGCTTCTTCAGAGGTTCATTCATCTTGATGATTCACCGATGACTGGTGATTTCTAGCCCATAGTTTGTATTTATGTTGCCTCAGGTAGTCAGCCTCTCTTGTTGATGTGACTGCCTGAGTCAACATAAATACAACCTACGGATTAGAAATTACCAATCATCGGCGAATCGTCAAGATGAATAAGCCTCTGAAGAACCCAGCCACTCGCGCTGGTGAACGTTAGGATGCAGTTCCAAACTACGAAGGCCTTCAAACCCGTAAAGCTTGTCGCTCACTTTCCGGCACAGCACAGCACGGCGCTGTCCGTCGCCTGATGGCGACGGGTAGTAGTATCGCCTACTTTTCCATGCAACCAGCATACTGAAGGTGGTGTTTATTCGATTTCAAGGAAATTGCAGTTGACATCGAGCGGTGACAGAAACATGTGTATCACTAGCAGTTCTGACGAAGAAATCGTCATTATAGTGGCCGCATTATTGAATGTAGAAGAAAATATTCACAAAAAAATGTCGTTGGTCCATCCCATTAATCAAAAGATGGCAAATCTAGGAGAGTTTCATCATATTTCCAAAGATCTGAGAAAAGACGAGGAGAAATTTTTCCAGTATTTCCTAATTAATCAAGGCTAATTTTCAGAACTTCTGGATATTCTAGAGCCTGCCTTAACAAGCAACTCCGTTTTTCCTCGTCCATTTTCATAGGTACCGTCTTACAGTATGCTGTCAACTAATGGAATAGCAAAACAGAGAGACAGAAACTTCCCAGGCATGTTTGGACAGGTTAATGCTGGCAAGCGCTAGCCGGCAACGCGCTCACGTGGCCAGTCCGTCACAGCACGTACCGTTATTTGCCAGACAGGATCGGAGAGCTGGAATTCTTTCCGACGGCGGACGCTTTTGGCTGTGCCGTACCGGCCTAGTGGGCGGTTGTCCGTTCATTTTCATTGTTTTAATCCTATCCGTATTTTGACAGGACGGGCCGTGCTGTGCTGTGCCGGACAAGTGGGCGACAAGCTAAACACTGAAAATCTCGGCCGCGAAAGCCTTAACCAATTTATTGGTGTATGTCATGTTGATGCCGCTTGCCGGCATCAACTTGTCCAAATGTGCCTGGGAAGTTTCAGTCTTTCTGTTTTGCTATTCCATCAGTTGACAGCACAGTGTCAGACGGTACCTATGAAAATGGGCGAGGAAAAACTGAGTTGTTTGTTAAGGCAGGCTCTAGAATATCCAGAAGTTCTGAAAATTTGCCTGGGGTCATTCGGAAATACTGGTAAAATTTCTCCTCGTCTTCTTTCAGATCGTTGAAAAGATGATGAAACTCTCCCTAAATTTGTCCTCTTTTGATTAATGGGATGGACCCACAATATTCTTTTTTGTGACTATTTTCTTCTACATTCAATAATGCGGCCACAGTTCTTCGTCAGAACTGCTAGTGATAGACATGTTTCTGTCACCGCTCGATTTCAAGTGAAATTCCCTTGAAATCGAACAAACAGCACCTTCAGTATGCTGGTTGTAACTGGACAAGTGGGCGATGCTACTACTCGTTGCCATCAGGCGATGGACAGCGCAGCGGCGTGCTGTGCTGTGCCGGACAAGTTAGCGACAAGCTTAAAGGTTTCTGCCCACTATACCGTACCAAACCATGACCGTGCTAGGACCGTATCAGACACGGAAAACAACACGACGCCCACAGTGGGCTACCTTGCCCACTGTAATGTATCATACGGGTTTGATGACCGTTAGATATCCGTTTGACAACTGTAGGTAATGTGAAGTATTGCATGTTTTTCCAGCTTACTCATCAGTGTAGTGTAAACGTGTAGAAGAGTCTACCACGAAGAGAGAATATGGCTATGAGATTATCCATGTATTGCTGAATAAAATTGAAAATGATGTACAACCCGTTTATACACCGTTTCGCTGCCGGAGATCTACGGTTTAGCAACGTCACGTACCACGTGCGTGCATGGTACGTGACGACCGGTAACGGAACGGTCTAGTGGGGGGCGTTGTTTCATATAAATCGTATGAAAGAATATTTTTTTAGCATGTGCCGGTACGTTTACGGTCATGGTTTGGTACGGTATAGTGGGCAGAAACCTTTATGGTTCCTTTCATCTGCATAAAATCACTGCCAAACAACAATGCAAACACAAACCGAAGTTCACAAATAGTGAACAATTCCATAAGTTTACAAGCCTGAAAAATAAAGTTGGCGAAATATAACCATGCAACCATGAAGTACATTGAAATTCATCCCAACACAGTTATGCGGCACATCGAAAAACAAAAGATGAAAAAACGTTCATTTTTCAAGCAATCCCTGTCAACATTAATAACGAATTCAAATGAGATGATGAAAGATCAACTACCTCTCATAACGTCAAACAATAATAAATCTCGGCTCGAAATAAAAATTACTCCAAACCGGAATTCAATGGTTACCTTTCTAGTGACAGGGAAACGTGGGCGAGTCGTTAGATTTGATGACTACGGATTTTGTTGTGCTGGTAATGATATCATTACGGGGCATTGTGCCCATTACAGGTTATTACAGAGGAAGTTAGAACATTCACAAGGTCAGTGAATGCTTTTCTTCTGCGTTAGATTTTTGTAAAGGTGATACTGCTTCAATCTGGTATTACAGCCAGGTAATTTTTTCCATTCGTTAGTATTTCTGCATTACGGAAAATTGAAAAATATATTCTTGAGTCTGGTGAGCAAATTTCATGCAGTAGTTAGTACAGTGTTTTCAGAAATAAACCAATTTGACAGTTTAAACCTAAATGAACCTAAATTCTGTTAGGCCATTTGCAAATAAAGGTACAGGTATGAATTCGGTACATATTGTTGCAATTTCTACATGTTGGAAATATTTAAAATCAATATTTTTCAGGATCGGCTCATAGGAAAAAGAAAATGCTATTGTATTCGAAGTGTACTATGACAGTGTAATAATAAATATTCGATAAAAAGTTTCGTGTCAACATAACCACAGATATTGATAGAGCGATACATTCACAATCCTAGGGCATATCACATTTGATATTTTTATAGCGTTTCATTTGAAATAACTACCATCATTAGTGATAACAATTTTAAATTACGGTCCTGTCGTTACTTCTTTTGTAAATTGTTTGGATTTCTCAAAATATAATTCAGGCAACCCAATAAATTCGACAGGTAGGTACCCTAACACAATGAAAATTCGTAGGTACGTTTTCGTTTTGTAAATTTTTATATTGCCGTAATCCTTCTTTCAAGGCTTATTTCCCCGTAATCAATTATACTTTGTAATATTTTAATAATTCTCAATCCTGGAAGTAACGAAAATATCAGTTTTTGGTCAAAATTCGATTGATGTATAATTTGGTATGATCAAATATAAAATATATAGAATCTCTATTCATTTACCATCTTAAACGCGTAGGCTTTGCTTGGTTTCTATGGTTTCCAAGAAAGGTTCGGAATAAATGTTTGGTTTGGAATTATAGGAACAAAAATCGTTGGCCCTTTCTTTTACGATGATCATTTGAATAGTCAAATGTATCTTCATTTTCTATTCAATGAATTCGATGGTTACTTAGATGAATTGCCACTGAATATCCACCATGAAATGCATGAAAACATTTAGATGCAATATTTCCAAGAAAATGGATTGTACACAATGGACCAATTAACTGGCCAGCTCGATCCCCAGATCTTACTTCTTTAAAATGTTTTGTCTGGGGATATATAAAGGATAAAGTTTTTTCAACACCAAGAACCTACAGATATCGACCATCCCAAAAAAAAGAGATCACGTATTGTATTACACTTATTATGCTAGAAAATTGCCACAGAAATTGTCTGGACCGACAACTTATACGAATTCCACAAAGAGGTCGTCAATTCGAGCATTTAATGTAGATTGCCATGTAGCTTTCATTTTCCGTATTGGTTTCATTTTTTCCCAAAAGTGCATGATGAAATGAATTGTTTTCTGTTTGATTGTTGTCACTGATGTTGGTGGTTATTTCAAATGAAATGCTGTAAAAATATCGAATTGTGATATACCCTTGGATTGTGAATGTATCGCTTCTTCAATATATGTAATAAAAAAGACAGGTACGTATTTTGAAAAAAAAGTTTATGGTGGCCATGTTAACACGAAACGTTTTATCGATTATTATTATTACATCTTCATAGTACACTTCGAATACAATAACATTTTCCTTTTTAATTTTTTGATAATCTCCGAAAAAGGGTCGATCGGGGCTAATATGATACAAAAATATACACTTTTCACTATGATACCTAACTTTTTCGGTTTCTTCATAGAAAATAAAATAAACTTTATGTATATCTGCACTTCGAAAATATTGACGGTTTTCGAGATATCTAGCATGACAGGTTTTTTTTCCAATATTCGTCACTCAGAATATTTGAAATTATAAAGTGGTGCCAAGTCCAGTTGAAATTTTTTTTGGTCGAATATTCTACATTGGTAACTCTCTCAAACGATATATCTGAAATCGACCTGTGATATACAGGGTATGAAAAACCGCTTGCCAAATATTGTAAATGAAAATTTGCAAAATCTTCCTTATATTAAATGGAACACCCTGTATATTATTGATCCATAAGAAGCGCCAACGAAACCTCTACAAATTTCATTAAGTATTCCCTATGGCTAAGTTCAATAGTTTTTCTTAAATGAGCATTTCTTTCAAAAAATGGTCATTTTTTCAAAGCGAAATCCATTTGACGACTGATAAGAATATACAAAAAATACCCTTTCCTTAAAATATCGCCCATTCCTAAAATTACCTGTTGCTAGATAAACAAGTTGCGAATTACACCACAAAATGGACATTCTTGAATAGTTACAATAATTTCAAAAATCTCGGAATTTGTGCCATATTCTTTCGGTCTAAAACAACCTTTCAGCGAATGAAATATTTATTGGAAATCAAGTAGTCTGGCAAATGACAGAACAAAATATTTGGCTGCAAATGAATATTGAAATTTTTAGTCAATCGTGAAGTTGAACTGTCGGTATAATTTCATCAGAATGTTGTTATCAAAAAGTGATTTGATTGATATGATTTTCATATTAGGTGAATCAGACAGGAATTGTTTATTGGCAAGTAGAATTTATTCTCAACGGTATCCAGATAGAAGGCATCCAGATGAAAGATCTTTCCGAAAGGTCTTGGGACGATTCGTTGAAACTGGATCTATTAATTATTCCAAACATGAGCGCATCAAGCCAGCTACTAATGAAGATAATGAATTGCAAGTTCTTCTTGCTGTTGAAGAAGATTCTAGTAGGAGTCAACGACAAATTGGGGAAATAGTGGATATAAGTGAGAGATCAGTGCAACGAGTATTGAAGAAACATCGCTTTCATCCATACCACGTTCAGTTACATCAAGAACTACTGGAGCTGATTTCGAGAAAAGAGTGAGATTTTGCAATTGGGCCATGAACAAAATTCGTCGAAACGAATATTTTTTCAATAATATTTTATGGTCGGATGAATCGACATTCCATAAAAATGGATTTGTAAATCGACATAATTACCATTATTATGCGGCAGAAAATCCTCACTTATTGAGACAGGTGGATTATCAACATAGGTGGTCGATAAATGTCTGGGGAGGCATCATTGGAGAATATGTAATTGGTCCATACTTTTTTGAGGGACATATGAATGGTGCAATGTATCTCAATTTCTTACGAAATGATTTACCAGGTTTGTTAGATGATATTCCTCTTGACCTCCGCAATAGAATGTGGTTACAACATGATGGTGCACCTGCTCACTATTCGGCAGAAGTGAGAGATCATCTAAATGAAGTATTTCCCAATAAATGGATAGGACGGAATGGGCCTGTACGGTGGCCCGCTAGATCACCAGATTTGACGAAACTAGATTTTTTCTTATGGGGATACATGAAAAATATGGTTTACGTTGAGCCACCAACTTCTCCCGAAAATATGCGACTTAGAATAACGAATGCTTTTCGCAGCATTACACCAGCTGTCTTGCGCAGGGTAGAACAGTCTTTCAAACATAGACTTCAGCTCTGCATTCAAGAAAATGGAAGACATGTTGAACATATTTTATAAAAGTTTCATTATCAACCTTAATTAAACTCTCCCTTTTGTAGTTTTGTAATTTGCCAGTTGACAAATTTGAATATCTAGAACTCAAGCTCTGAATGAATATAATAACATGAAAAAAATAGTTATTTATAATGTTTCTTTCTTTTAACTTGTTTGGTTTGATATTGCACGATTTATGAGTGAAATTCTGCATCCAATGAAAAAATAATTTTCCATTTAGCAAAAACTGATAGGTACATACATTTATTTCGTTAAAAAATATTTGTTTGGACACCTTCTAATGTACAAAATTGAAACAAGATATCTTTCGTATATTTTTATCAGTCGTCAAATGGATTTCGCTTTGAAAAAATGACCATTTTTCGAAAGAAATGCTCATTTAAGAAAAACTATTGAACTTAGTCATAGGGAATACTTAATGAAATTTGTAGAGGTTTCGTTGGCGCTTCTTATGGATCAATAATATACAGGGTGTTCCATTTAATATAAGGAAGATTTTGCAAATTTTCATTTACAATATTTGGCAAGCGGTTTTTCATACCCTGTATATCACAGGTCGATTTCAGATATATCGTTTGAGAGAGTTACCAATGTAGAATATTTGACCAAAAAAAAAATTCAACTGGACTTGGCACCACTTTATAATTTCAAATATTCTGAGTGACGAATATTGGAAAAAAAAACCTGTCATGCTAGATATCTCGAAAACCGTCAATATTTTCGAAGTGCAGATATACATAAAGTTTATTTTATTTTCTATGAAGAAACCGAAAAAGCGATAAAAAATATAGGTTGCCATTTAAAAAGACACAGTTGGGATCCGCCCAGAAAAAATCGAACACTCTGTGTGACCGCCAATATTTTTATTTTGTCGAGCTCGAGCAATAAGGTAATATTATAGAAAATTAGATTCCTATCTGCTTCCTATATAGAGATATGGAACACCGCGCCACTGTTGCAGGACCCTGTATATTATAATATAATAATATTCAAAAGTCGAGTTGAAAATCAGTTCTCCTCTCCTTCCCCAAAGCAGGTTCAGCAAGTTTTTCTACCACATCTTCATTTTCAATGAATGACACATGACACATCTTCCGGCTCTTTCCAACAAAAAACTGTGGTATCTTCATGTGTCTCTTTTATTCGTGTGAATTTTACTCTTGATACACCAGCTTCAATATCCATAACTTGACCTACGTAATGCAACACTTTCTTCTTGGTTGCAAATTTAACTACAACCCAGTCATTGATTCTAGGTGTATATAGTATGTTGGTCATGCATGTCACTACCATTGCAGTTTCCTAAAGTCTTCTCAAATTCCAATTCTGACTCTTCTTCGCTCTTCATGGCTTGTATAATGTCGGAATCACTGCTATCCTCATCTGCAAAATCAATTTCACTCGGGATATCTGATTCGCTGTCTGACGAACCCGTTATTTTCTTACGCTTCTTTTGTTTTCTTTAATTTTCCTGAATTATCTGACTCTCTTCATTTCTTGTTATTTCGTCTTGGTAGCATTTTCCGCTGGTTGGGTTGGGTTCGGTAGCAATCCACTCTTCACTAGTAACGATTGCTACCGTTGAAGCTAGTTTTTTTCTGTTTTTTTTTTTTTGGAGCAACGGTTTTGTTGAGTCTTTGTAGAAGCAAAGTCTCAAACGGACGAGAGGTACTTGGAGTGCTGATTATTGGAGTAGAGGAACCAGAGTTCTTGTCTGTATTTGGGCTGGCTGTGAAGCAAGTCATAAAAATGGTACATGATGAACGCGTCACTGGTATTTAGACGCCGAGTTTTTTCTAAAGGCTCCATTTTTTTTAGACTCAATTTATGTCTTTTACAAAAACCCTTAGACCAATCATGCCTCCGTCTATTATTTCGAAATGGAACCGTCATTGCATTTTGCTCCACGTATTCTTTCACCACATCTACGCCTTCCTGGCCTTATGTGGTGATCTATCATTTTTTTAGCACGATCAAGAAGTGTCTGTGGATAAACTGTCCTTGTCCCTTTACGAATGTACTTACGCACCATTTTAACACGTCTTTTTTTATGTGTCGAATACGTTTTTTCAAAAATACAGTCACACACTAAAACCGTTGGCACTATCCAAACAGAGTATAAAGCTTGTATTTGTGATCTACAGGTGGTCCTGCAACAAAACAAGTTGAAATCCAAGAAAGTTACAAAAACTAATAAAATGCAAAATTTTTAAGATTTTGCAATATCAAGAAAGCCCCTTCAGCTGTATCACAATAGCCCCAATGTTTGTATCAAATTAACCCCCTTGTTTGTATAAAATTAGCCCCCTATATGTGATGTCATATATCTCGTGATAAGATTACCTATTTTGAATTTTTTCAAATGTAGAAACATAAAGCTAAGTTCCCCCAATACGGGTGGCGCATAAAACATTTTTACCTCAATAGATAACAGAGTTCGAATAAAAGTTTACAGGCAGTCACTGAAATTTTGTTTGCTTAAAAAAATCACTGCTGATTATTCATTTTTTTATTGTCCACTTACCATGCAATAATGGGAAATTCCGTTAAGCCCAACAATAATAGAATGTATTACTTAGTCAGTGTTTTTTTTAACTATTTTTGGCACAAAGCACGTAAATAATCTCCTGGTGTATCATATTAGCCCCATTTTCCATGGTGTATCACATAAGCCCCGATTGACCCTAACAATTCCATTCTAAGAAAAGGAAAAACAGCATTTTTTGTTTTCCCCTTAAAACTCGAGAAAGACGAGAGTTATACGGGGTCTTTGACCATTGTATTGTTCCCGATGACAGTTACCTTTTTTTCCCATTTAATCATCTTCGTATCTTTTACGTATATATATATATATATATATATATATATATATATATATATATATATATATATATATATATATATATATATATATATATAAATATATGTGTGTGTGCCGCATGACAGTCGGTCAGTCAAATTTTGGGAAATAATAATATCAATATTCTGAAAACTAAAAGAGTAGGTGTTTCGGTAAACTCTATCGAATAAAAGTAATGGCATTTCCGCATAGTTTCCGGTTACACCGAAAGTCTGTACAAATTTTCTTATTTCGAATAGAATATCCTGTATATTTTCACACTTTTTTATATTGGGCCTAATTCTGGTATGAATTCATGCAATACAGGGTGTAACTGAATAAGTGTAAAACATTTAAGGAGGTGATTCCTCATCGAAAAAAGATAGGATCTTTCATATAAAGAAACTTCATTGGAGCATCCCTTATTAAGATACAGCCCCTTAAAGGGGGTACATAAAATTTGTATAACAATTTTTCTCACAAGCACTAAAAAAGTTACAATATTGAAATTACCCTGACGTTTTGTACTACCAAAAAGACACGCAGCCAGAAATTTATTTGGTTTACCCCATGGTTGTAAGGGGTGGAAAACTCAACCCCTAAAATTTATTTCCAATGTAACTTTTTGTCTTATTATTTGTTTACCATTTAAAAATGTATTTTCGATAGCCTGTTTCATTCTAAACAAAAAATGTCTCTTGGGTTTTTTGCCCAAAATAAACCAGTTCGCAGCAAAAAATTATTTTACAAGCAACTACAGAGATACATCGTCAAAAATGCGAACTGGATTTATTGTTATTTTGTAGTTAGTAGTACTTGCATTAAAGGATTAAAGGGTAATAAACAAAACTAATTTATTAATAACAAAACACACAACATGTAGAAATCATAGTAAACGTTCAATATGTCTACCTTCAGACATTACGCATGCGTCTAGACGTTGGCGCATTGAGCCACGTATTCGCTCAAATATTCCAGGAGTCTCTCTGATTACCCTGCACGCATCAATGATGCGGTTTCTCAAGTCCTCTACATTGCGAACAGGAGTACGATAAACCAAATGCTGTTAATGGCCCCCAAATAAAGAAATCGAGAGTATTGACATCTGGGGATCGAGCGGGCCAGTTCTGTGGTCTTCCTCGACCTATCCACTGATTTGCATATGTTTCAGTTAAATGCTGACGTGGTACTTGACTAAAATGGGCGGGAGTCCCATCATGCATAAAAAACATATCCCTTCTGACGCCCAAAGGAACTTCCTTCAGCAGTACTGGCGGCACTTCTCTTAAAAATTGAACGTATGCCTCACCATTTGATTGAGGAGGTAGAAAATGAGGCCCAATTAAATCATCCCCAATAACTCCGAGCCACACGTTAAGAGAAAACTGTTCTTGATGGTTAGTTTCGACAATAGCGTGAGGGTTTTCATCAGCCCATATGTGGTAATTATGAAAATTAATAATCTTGTCCCGAGAAAAACTACATTCGTCTGTGAATTCTATCGTCTTCAGAAAGTCACAATTTCTTCTAATCATTTCCAGCATCCAATTGCAAAATTCAAGACGGTTCGGAAAGTCTCGTGCTTGTACTCGTTGCAGATGGTAAGGGTATAAGAGTTGTTCCTTTAAAATTCGAAATACCGTCATTTGATCAACATTTAGCTGGAAAGCAATCTTTCTAGTACTGGTAGTAGATTGTTCTTCAATCAAATTAAGTACTGCTTCCTCAAGCTGTGGTGTTCGTACTCCTCGATCGCGACCACAATCCTGCGTTCTTTTGTCGAATGAACCATTCTCGTAATCGTTGATGAAGTCGAGCAAATATTCTATGAGAATGATGCTGCCGTTGAGGATACATTTCAGCATATCTTCTAGAAGCTTCTAACCCATTCCCCTGCGACAGACCGTAAACGTAATGCATATCAGCCATTTCCTCATTTGTGTATGCCATTTTAAAAACAAGTGAATTATTAAAGTAACAAATTAAGAACAGAACAACGACACACAGTTATTATTAATTCAATTTCCAGAATTCACAAACTGACAGCGTCATACCAATTCAATTGTCACTATCACTAATAACGACCTACTAGATAGATTAGTTTCGTATTTTCGCATTTATGACGATGTATCTCTGTAGTTGCTCGTAAAATAATTTTTTGCTGCGAACTGGTTTATTTTGGGCAAAAAACCCAAGATACATTTTTTGTTTAGAATGAAACAGGCTATCGAAAATACATTTTTAAATGGTAAACAAATAATAAGACAAAAAGTCACATTGGAAATAAATTTTAGGGGTTGAGTTTTCCACCCCTTACAACCATGGGGTAAACCAAATAAATTTCTGGCTGCGTGTCTTTTTGGTAGTACAAAACGTCAGGGTAATTTCAATATTGTAACTTTCTTAGTGCTTGTGAGAAAAATTGTTATACAAAGTGTATGTACCCCCTTTAAGAGGCTGTATCTTAACAAAGGATGCTTCAATGAAATTTCTTTATATGAAAGATCCTATCTTTTTTTCGATGAGGAATCACCTTAAATGTTTTACACTTATTTAGTTACACCCTGTATACTCTATTCTGAAAATGTAACGTTCTTGATATATTCATTTGTTCATTAAAAAAAAAACATAGGAAATCAACTACCGAGTAATTCCCCCATGAAAAAAAAGAGCTGAGTTATTAATACTTCACAATAGTCTTACTTTCGACTTCCTTCAGATCAGTAACCACCTTCAATTCAGTGACATTTATAGGTTTCGATGAACTACTTTCATTTATGCGACAATCCCTGTCGATGTGTTTTTGCTGCACTACATTTTGATTTTTGGTATCACGTTTTCTACCTCTGCTCCAAGCATTCATTATGCAATTGAAACAGATATCATCCATAGGAATGTTACACAAAGTAATTCAATGTACATATGAAAGTATTTCGAAAGGACTTTTTCTTTCATGTAATTCAGTATTATTGTGAAAGTAGTTGTTTCGTAAGTAAGAGTTTATTTTGAACTGATCGCTTTTTTCCTTTCTTCGAAAGTTTCTCATATTTTTGTAAAAAAATGGAGAAGTAGAAGATCAAAAAGTTTTTTCACAAAACAATATTTTCCTTGAAATTTAGCTAGTCTGATTTTGAAACTCCTCAAGTACGTTAGACACGTCTTGTAGCAGCTTTGCCAGTCCTTATGATAATTACTGCAACATACGGTAATTTGGATTGCGTACGGTATACCGAAATTAGTATGTAAATGTACGGTAATGTGGTTCTCCTGACAAAGTGAATTATGAATGAAGTGCTCCAGTGGGTTTTGTAACAATCGTCTATAATCCGTTCCACTTGTCTCTGCTAGTGCTAAAGTTCTCACGGGGTCACTTTGAGAACACAGTACAAGGTGGAAAAATTCCTTACAGGCTTTCTACTCCACCAATATTTAATAATAAATCAAATTAAATACACAGTGCATTTCTTTAATGTTCCTCCCTTTCATTTTTTGAACGGGAAAATGATAACCCTTTTAACTATTATATGATGAAGCAAAAGTGTTCAGTATAATTCAGTTATTTTGCCTTAATATTCTTTCACATCAAAATAACATTAAAAAAATCTCAACAAGATATCTCATGAATAGAGTACGAGAAATAAAATTGAGAAATTTCATATAAAAAAAAATAAAAAAAAACGCTGCATCAACTTGGGAAAAATAAATTAAATGATCATAAAAAACCTGAAGGAAAGTTATTAAATATACCTGTATCAGTTCATAGAAAATACCTATCTAATATATAAAATGCTCGTGTCACAGTGTTAGTTGCCATACTCCTCAGAAACGGCTTGCCCGATTTTTATGAAAGTTTATATGTACATTCGGTAGGTCTGAGAATAGATTTCAATCAATTTTTCCTAGCCCTAAATGATAAGGGTTCTCCGTCCAAACATTTTTGAAAAATATTTCGGACAAAATTTTTTGTTATAATTTTTTTCATGATGTGACATTAAAAATACATAATACACACCCTCAATTTTTACCCTTTAATCACCAACCCCTATTTTTTAGTAGCCATTTTAGTAATTTAATCATTTTTAACCCTGATCACATATCAGTTGTTCCCGCCAGGCGTCTATCGGTGTCACTTCTCACTCAGTAAACAGCAGAGTAGGAATGAGAACAAAGCCGGTCTCCTGTCTGTCTCACACAATGAGCCTTATCTCACTCCCTACGCAGTTTTCGGTCACTATTATTGTTTATCCATCGAGCGTAGTTAATGTTTGCGATGCAACCGAAGCTGTGAATTATCCAACTCATTGAATTTGCCAGGCATGCCACCACATAATTTACAACTGAAGATTGGATCGCTCCGTAATTTGAATCCACCACGGCTGTGCAACGGCACGCGATTAGTCATTAAATGTTAATGAAAACGTTGTCGAAGCCAACATTCTGAATGGCAAGTTCCGAGGTGAAAATATATTAAAACCACTAATCCCTATTATACCTACGGATGTGCCAATTCATTTTAAACGTGTGCAATTTCCAATTACATCGGCATTTGCAATGACTATTAATCCCAACATCCGTTTGGATTTGAACACGGACAATTATACGTGGCATGTTCTCGAGTGGGCAAACCATCCAGTTTGTTTGTAATAGCTAAACATGGACTAACGGGATAACGGATAAATATTATTTGTAAGTGTTATTATTCTGACACACACTTACAATGAGATAGTTATAACTTTCTACCCTAGAAATTCAGGTTCAGCTAGTTTTATAATAAAATTGTAATAAGATGTAAATATTTTGTATATTGTGCTGCTATCGATCCAGAGTAAAAACTGAAAATAAAAAAAAGTAAAAAGCAACTATCTTTGAATTTTGAATATTTCAATCACATGGTGTTAACCCATGGTTTTGCAATTACTGATCTTTAAAAAAATAATGAAAAAACATAATTTATATTGAGATTTTTTTCAACTTTCACTTCTTACATATGTTCTGAGTTCAATTTCGTTGAACATTTCATTAAAGAATATTATCTATCTGCTTTGAAAGTATTATAATTTTTAAAAACATGATTATTAATAAAAAAAGTCTCTTACATTCCAAATTGTACCTTCTTATAGCACCGATTATTCATTATCCATCTTTACCATAAGGCTGTACTGTTTTCAAAACATACCAGAGGTACGGTAGTTTTTGTAGATGTACGACTATTTGACGTGCGACGTACAAGTTTCGCTCCCTATCAGGTTGGAAACATTGTCGTGTGGTTTCCTGAATATTGAATAACATTTCAGCTGAAACACTATGAACACCTGCACGCTATCAACTCCTGTACGTTCCCTATACAGCCAGGGACAAAAATGTATTCAAATAATTGACGGCGAACAAAACGTTCAGCGATTATTAATTGTTAACCACGTGAACTTGGACCAAAGCCTGGTTTGAAACTTTTAATAAATAACAAAATGTACCAGTCGTCAAATATTATATTCTGATATCAACGATAAGATTACCTTATATTTATTTGGAAACGAACTTTTAAAATTCCATGTTGTTATAAAATAAAACTACTATTTTAGTTCGTTGTTCTTTCATGAGATCCTAATATGAGAGATGAATGAACATATTGCAGATTTATCTTAATGTGGAATTTAGGTTTTGGGGTTGTTACCCATTTTTTTAAGGGTTCTATTTAGCTTGGCCAGTTTGATTGGGTCAAATTTAATAATGGATGTTTGACCCCCTTCCTGTTGACAGATTGATCTGAAATTTGGTACACTTATTTAGTTTTGAAGACAATACAATTTAATAAATCCTGTATCATTGTAAATCAAAGATGGCCGCAACTACAAAATGGCGGATATATATTTTTCACAACTACTTTAATATGGGCATCAAATGACAGGACTTGACTAATGCAATAGTAGTGCACTTTGAAAAAGATGCATATTCAAGATGACCGCAGCTACAAAATGGCGAATTGCATATTACCTTGTAATACTGAGGCACTAAATGAACTAAACAGAATGAGAAGAATTGAGTAATAAAATCAGAAACTAAAAACTTGAAAACAAAATAAATAAAGAAAATGTTTTATGTTGAATGATTTATTGAGGGAAAAAAAAGATAATAATGATGTAGATAATGTGCTGAACACTAAAAATAATTCGAAAGGTCCTAGGTAGCAGTCATCATACCACTCTCCTCAGCAATCTACGTTATTGATCAGATAAAAAATAATTAAATCGTTTGGCGTAGTATTTACATATTTACTGAGGTTACATTACGCCCAACGATTTTATTATTTTTTTATCTCATCAATACCGTTGATTGCTGAAGAGAATGATGTGATGACTGCTACCTAGGACCTTCCGAATTATTTTTTTAGTATATTATATACATCATTATTACCTTTTTTTCCAATAAAACCGTTTAACATAAAAACATTTTTTACTTATTTCTTCACCAGTGCAGGGACACGATTGTCGGCAACAGATATAGTTTTTGATTTTATACTTATTTTAGGCTTCAAATTTTCCCTTCAATTTGCTACTTTGTTTTTCATCCTTGGGTTCTGTTAGGTTTACCGTGAAGCTGGCAGAATCACTTTGGATTCCTTCATTAGCCTATTGAACATTTGTTTACCTGTCGTTCGATAGGTAGAATAGAATCTATGCAGGGCCGTAGCGAAAAGAAAAACCGGGGGGGGGGAAGGAAATCCAAATTTTCCCAACTCCACCAGCAAAATTTCCCAACTCTCGAAGAAATGAAAGCCAATCCAAAGATTGGCTGAATGCTTATGTCCGTTAGGGTATGCACAAACAAAAATAAATTTTGGTAATTATAAAATAATAATGGGAATCATTCTACTTTGGACCAAGGTCCTTGGTTTCCACCATATCCACCATGTATAGGAATATTCAATACAAATGAAAGGAAACAACACTCAAATAATATTGTGCTTATTGTTTTTCTATCGGTCGGAAAAACAGCGAAAAGTTGAGAATATTGTAAAATTGTCACTTCAAAATTTGTGGACTGTTCTCTTACTTGGAAGAAATTGAACTTTTTTGAAGATTTCAAACAACTCAGAATTCTCTCCAAGTTATGCATGTTGGGAAATCCCAACTGTCTCATGGTTCTTTCCCTTTTCTTATAACCTCTCCTTTTCTTTTCTCTCATTTTTATTTTTTTTTTTAATTTTTATTCATTTTTTACTATTATTTCTTTTATCTTCATGGTCCAAAATTTCCCAACTTTTTCCCAAGTCGAAAAAGCAGGGGGGGAGGCTCTCCCCGCCCATGGCGACGGCCCTGAACCTATGGCTTGTATAAATCGAATATTTGAGTGATTACCTAGACTCTTAGACAACACACTTTAAAAGCAACATTTGTTTCAAATATTATGTGAAAAAGGTAAAAATACATTAGGAAGTTTGTGATTTGTTAGGCTCCTGTTCCACCCAGCGATTTTTCACATGTTGAAAATAAAAGTTCTAGGTTTATCGTTAAGCTGACAGATTTTTACTTTTTAGGCTCCTTCATTATAGCGCTGAACATTTTTCTGTTCCAATTTCAAATTTTATAATGCAAAAAATATTTCACAAATTCGCTCCTCATAAACATCGACCGGTTCAAATAATGGTACTTAGGAGATCCAGGAGTATAGGATTTGTTTTTGGTCATTGGTATATCAAATACTGACGATATCAAATACTGAATAATTTCCGTAATGTTTCGATACAAAAAATCCATCTTTTCTAATTTTGTGATATAAAAAATAGAAAAAACAATATTCGAGAGAAAATCTTCAAATTTTTAGTATTAATGGAATATTTGAATTAAGAATGACTGATGCGTTTTCTATTATGGCTACTTGAATAACTAACTAAATTGTTGATTACTTTTAAAGTATTTGCGCAACTTGGCGCAATTAGGTGAAATTACGATGATACCTCAATTACAATTTTCTATGAAGACAAACTTAAATTTTTTCGAAATGGCAATTTTAAACTAGATTACTTTGTCGTGTTAATCCTTGGGACTAAACATGTAACGTGTTGAACGCTCTTTTTAATCCTTGTCTTTGCAACACATCAATTTTCCACACCTCAGTTCGACCTTTCATGAATGTGCATGGTGCCGTAACATAAAATATGTTACCACTAGTTTAAAAAGGAGAAAGTGTTATGTGGGTGAGGTGAGGTACGAAACTATTTCAACCTTGAAGAAAACAATATAATGTCAATATATTCTTATTTTGTGGGGGCACCAAAAATTGGTAAACGAAAAATTGTTCAAGACAAAAACGTTGGAAATGATGAATTAAATCACAGCTTTGACAGAAACTATTTACAGTACCGAAGTAACTACTATTCGTTGAACAAGAGTGAGTGACTTGATGAAAAGTTACCGATGCGTGGAACAAAAGATGATCCGACAAAAATTATTCAGATGTCAGACAACTATCATTTTTAGTTCTTGCTTAGTTAGGAAGAAACTTGTTACGGTATTCAGTTGACCACAACAACCAGAAAGATGGTTGTCCTCTCACAATAGTAATAATCCTGACAAGAATTTTCGACAGAGTGGAAAGACAAACTATTCAAGGCAGGATAACTTGAGGAAGAGCAATGTTACGAAAAATACCAGTAAGATCTTGTACTACATAGTCCTTATGCCAGCAGTGATTGAGTATACATTTCTAGGTCCCCTCAGAAACTTGGTGTTATTGCACTTCGCTTTTTTTGTTTCCAGACCTTAACCTGTGAGTTATTAACACTTTTGTTGCAAAAATGGTATTTTTTTAACTCTTTCTCCCACTTGCCATCACTACAGGATAAATCTGATCATAATGATCAATTCCATCGGAATAATTGCATAAAAATCATTCTTCCTATTTTCATTAAAGTTAATATTACTAAGTACTGGTGCTCGAATTGTGGTATACACGTTTCATATTGAATGGGCTCATTCAGGCTAATTTAGATTTTTATTGAAAATTATATATTGTAAAAGTAAATCATCTCCCAAGTATACCACAACATTTTCCGGTTTTTATGTCAATTAACAACTGAGCAAGAGCAATTGAAAATGTGAGATCGCCCGCGATACATTTTGACGTCTCACTAGGCAACTAGCTTCTAGCAGTGGCTTCCGGGCCTGTAGTAGGAGATTATGAATCGCTGCCATCGCCGCCAGCACTCCATTGTCGCCAAGTCGACTGATGTGACGTCAGGCTTGACCACATTCAACTATTAATTTGAGGGGGAAGATAAAGAGTGAAATTTCTGATTTTTTGCAGATGTACCTACCATTTGAAACATAAACTTTCAAATGAAATAAAAATTTTTTTTAAAAGAGCCCATTGAAGGTAATGCATACCAAGCATATTGGTATTTTTATTATTTTCATTTTGTTATACAGGGTGTCCCAGAATTTTATTAACAAGCGATATCTCCGTAAAGCTAGAAAAATGAAACAAAGGCCGCATCGAAAGACGTCAAAGAGATTATAATTGAAATCGTTGTAACTATTGTAAATTATAGAAAACCACACTCAACTGGAGACGTTGAAATGCCCTTGAAATGTTCTTCTGAGAACATCGTCCACATCGTCCAACTATCTTTCAAAAAATAATCCTTTAGTTTTTGAAGTGGCACCCCCAAAAAATGTAACTGTTGATATTTTATTTGAAGGTGGTTGACAGTGTTTCATAATGAATTTTATTAGTTCGGACTTCCATTGTTTAATATGATATAAAATGGTTTGAAATCCCTGAAAGAATCGATGAAATTGAAATGAATAGCTGAAAATAACAATTATGTTAAGCAAAAAAAGCTCTGAAATGAAATTACAATAAAATAAAATACAAGCAATAATTGAAAATTGAACAATTGCTTAATATACTTTTATTTTATTGTAATTTCATTTCAGAGTTTTTTTTGCTTAACATAATTGTTATTTCCAGCTATTCATTTTGATTTTATTGATTACTTCAGGGATTTCAAACCATTTTATATCATATTAGACAATGGAAGTCCGAACTAATGAAATTCATTGTTGAAATTGTTATCAACCATTTTCGAAATTTCCACTCAAATAAATAAAAACCTTATCAATAAAAAAATATTTGGATGTACAAAAAGTCGGTTTTCCATAATGAATCGAATGTCATCTTGTGTCAGTACAATGACACATATTGAAATAGAGTTTATGGTGTATATATAGCAATGTCTTTTTTATTGACTCCTAACGAATATGTTGGTTTGTTGGTTATATTTGGAGAATC
Source organism: Leptinotarsa decemlineata (assembly GCF_025532065.1). Lineage (NCBI taxonomy): Eukaryota > Metazoa > Arthropoda > Insecta > Coleoptera > Chrysomelidae > Leptinotarsa > Leptinotarsa decemlineata. Next base: position 2,303,667 of record NW_027412574.1, read on the forward strand.
TCGAAGGAATTCACGCATAACAACTCGATAATATCATGAACATTTTCCTCATCATGTGACGATGCGGAAAACTTTTTGTAAAGTGGATCAGCACCAGCTTGAAATAAAGCCACGTATTTCAGTTCCGAGTGTCAGCAGAAGAAATTGGGGTGAGTAAGAGGTGCCACACTTGCAGAATTCATTTGGTGCCTGGTTTGCGGTTTAGTATTCATCGCGTGCCTCCAAGTTATGATACATAATAATCTAGATACCCTAATGATGCTGGAATAATAAAAGCAGGTTTCATAATAATGATGTAGTCAACACACACAACGCACATTACTGGTCCAATCACATTGTATAGCAGAATCTCCAAACAAAATGAAGTGTGGACTTTACAATGAATATCTCAGGTGAACATAAATTTATTTTAATATCCATAAAAAATTTCGTGCCGTACTGTTTTAGAAAGCTAATTATTTTATGCATGAAAATATAATTAATTAATTATAATACAGAAATAAACTCCTCTCGGAAAATATTTGGGCTGGTCTTACAGAAAATTCTCATAAAACCATTGAAAAATTCATAATTCGAAAACTGCAATAAACTGCATAACACAAATGAGGGTGATTCTAATAGGTCATGTGGTATAATATTCAAAAAATTTGGATGTCAACATTTGAGCCACCCTGTATATTCTAATGAGTTGAAAAAAAAAACCGAATAATTATCGCCATGAATTTATAAGTTGAACCTGGTTGGATGCAGGCGAAAATAGTTTTTCTAAGTTTTGATGAATTTTCAATATTTTTCTTCAAGAAATGAGGTTCATGTTTCCAGCCATGGAGTAACATAATTCACTGTAATAACTGAAGTGTATAAAATGTAATGGCGGTCTTTGTATGACATATAATTTGTATATTATGTTTCTCAAAGTATACAACTCGTAAAATATCATATTGCAAAATGTCATTAAAATTTTTTACTTCTACTTTTGTCTAAAGCAATTATGAAAAGATTACTATTTGTATTCTAATGTGCCTCTCTTCAAGATTCGACTCTCAACTTGAATGAAAAGCTTCGTGGATATTTAAGCATTGAAATGTGAGATTTAACACCAGCTACTTGATTATTCTGGTTTCCGTGCGTCATGTGTCCGCCACCGACGGTGATAGAAAACAGATGGCAACTACTATTTAGGTACCTATACATAAATATATTTACGGTAATGCTATAAACTTGAAAGCGAGGCCATTTATGAGGGATACCTATCAAGTTTAGTTCAAGACATGCAAGATAAAATAGTTTATGAAATAGAGACTCATATAAGAAAAAGCGAAAAGTTAAATAGGTGGGTCCTTCGGGTATTATCAAGATTTTTAAAGCTTATTCAAGAGTGATATCACAGTACCTTAAGTTCAATTCATTAAAATGTGTGGAAAGTCATAATTTTCGAAATTTTGCTAAGCAAACGATTTGAGGGTATAATAAGATAAAATCCGGATACCAAAAAATTTAGTTCCAATATCCAAGTTTTAGGATTTACATGAAGTAAATCAAATCAAATCACCCGAAGACGATTGTGGATACTAACAATCGAAACGTCGTGACATAACTTTATTTATATTATATTATAGACAATGGAAGTCCGAACTGATGAAATACACCACGAAACATTGTCAACCACCTTCAAACAAACGTAAAATATACTTTATTGTCCGAAGATTTGCATCTTATTGACCAAAAAATATAATTTGTTTGAAGGTGATTGACAATGTTTCGTGATGAATTTCACTAGTTCGGACTTCCATTGTCTACTATATAAAATGATTTGAAATCCCTGAAACAAGTAAAAAAGAATAATTAAAAAAGAATAGTTGAAAATAACAATTATATTAAGCAACAATAAACCTGAAATGAAATGATAGTGAAGTAACCTACAAGTAAAAATATAATAATTGAATAAATAAAAATTAAAGGAATGCAAAAAGAAAATAATAAAAATAAAAATAAAAAAGTGTAGAGATTCCAAGTCACGTTAGTTCACGACGTTTCGATTGTTGGTATCTACAATCGTCTTCGGGTGATGACTGGACTGATTCCTCCGAGAGATGACTATTTTATAGGTCGTTGAAATACTTTCACTTTCTCTACTTTCTATTTTCCGCTTCACTGATTCCGTGAGAGATGACCGATTTGGCGGGAGTTGGTCATTTTCCGTTTGATGATGGGTTTCCATATGTTTCGTATATCTACGCTGGCCTGGCTGAATACGTTGTTGGACAACATGTATGCGGCTTCCTTAAATTTTCTCCTGAACCAATGTTCCTCTCTGTGCAAGATCTCAGCTTGGGACCACTCGATGTTGTGTTGATGGGTCCAAACATGGTCTGCTATTCCTGATTTGCTGGTTTCTCCTCGCTGTGTGTGCTTCTTGTGCTCGGCAATGCGAACATTCAATGGCCTCTTAGTTTCACCAATATAGGATTTTCCGCACTCACAGGGTATCCGGTAAATGCAATTCTTGGAATCGCAGTCCGCGTTTGGGGGCCTGGTTTTCGTGAGGCTGCTACGGATAGTGTTACCGGATCTGAAACAGGTTCTAATGTTGTACTTGGAACCAATTCTTCTTATCCTCTCCGATAATCCTCTGATGTAGGGAAGTGCAAGCACTGGTTGTGACGGCTTCTCTTCCTTGCGAGGCTCCTGCTGTCTTTTAGCCAAAGTCTTTTCTACCATCGCTTTGGAGTATCCATTCCGCTGAAGATCGTTTTTGATGATGTCTAGTTCCTTCTCGAGACCTTCCTTTGTATTACAGAGCCCAAAAGCACGGTCTAATAGAGTCTTGATGATTCCTCTTTTTGTCGCATTGCCGAGCACAAGAAGCACACACAGCGAGGAGAAACCAGCAAATCAGGAATAGCAGACCATGTTTGGACCCATCAACACAACATCGAGTGGTCCCAAGCTGAGATCTTGCACAGAGAGGAACATTGGTTCAGGAGAAAATTTAAGGAAGCCGCATACATGTTGTCCAACAACGTATTCAGCCAGGCCAGCGTAGATATACGAAACATATGAAAACCCATCATCAAACGGAAAATGACCAACTCCCGCCAAATCGGTCATCTCTCACGGAATCAGTGAAGCGGAAAATAGAAAGTAGAGAAAGTGAAAGTATTTCAACGACCTATAAAATAGTCATCTCTCGGCGGAATCAGTCCAGTCATCACCCGAAGACGATTGTAGATACCAACAATCGAAACGTCGTGAACTAACGTGACTTGGAATCTCTACACTTTTTATTTTTATTTTATTATTTTCTTTTTGCATTCCTTTAATTTTTATTTATTCAATTATTATATTTTTACTTGTAGGTTACTTCACTATCATTTCATTTCAGGTTTATTGTTGCTTAATATAATTGTTATTTTCAACTATTCTTTTTTAATTATTCTTTTTTATTTGTTTCAGGGATTTCAAATCATTTTATATAGTAGACAATGGAAGTCCGAACTAGTGAAATTCAAAAAATATAATGTTAATATAGAAAAAGTACTTAAAAAGTATAAATGTAGATATAAAAAAGTTCCAAAAATGTATAAATGTAGATAAATATAAAAAAGTTCTAAAAATGTATAGATAAAATACCACCATATAAATAGTGATAGTACCAATAATAAATTACTAATATATTGTTAAAAAGATTCGCTAAAATACTCTTCCAAACTATAATAGGGTCTATCAACAAGTAGGTTCTTCACCGCCTTTTTGAAATGAATGCTGCTTAAACTTGCAAATGTCATTTCTAGTGGCAAATGATTGAACAACTTACCGCCATTATAGTATATGGAATCCTTTATTAAATTCGAAGTTGGGCTGGGAAGTCTAAAGATACAATTGCTATTACGAGTAGCATAAGGAGTAGAAGCAAAGTTGAACTTTGATTTATGTTTATAAATAAGGCAAACCATCTCTAAGATAAAAAGTGCGATGACTGTTAAAATTGTATTTGCAGTGAACAAGTTCCTGCACGATTCTCTGGGTTTGACTTTACAGAGACATCTTAGTGCCCTCTTTTGTAATATCAATACAGAAGAGAGAAGGGATGAGTTGCATGCTCCCCAAAAAGGTATTCCAAAACGTAGTCCAGATTCAATAAGTGCATGGTAAACGGTCTTTGCGATATGGAAACCCAACTCATTTGAAACCATTCTAACTGCATATCATCCGGAGGAGATCTTACTCTTGAGTTGCTTAAGGTGTTCATCAAATTTCAGCCTATTATCAATGGATACACCGAGAAATTTTGTGTTTAATTTATTTTGTAACATGCAGCGCCTACTGAAATTTCATCAAGTACACATTTGAAAGATATTCTAATCGTTTTGGATGCATTGAGAGACATTAAATTTGTATCGCACCAGTTCTTCACCTTCTTCAAGTCGGATGATATTATTTTATTTTGCTCCACTGAGTTTCTTTCTTTCCACAATATTGTAGTATCAGAGTCAAACTACCAGATATGTTAATATGTAGGGATGCCGATTCATATTCATTTTAATCGGATGAACAGATTGAGTGCATTAAATTGCAATAAAACTCTGTCAATTTTGCCTAGTTAGCTTTCAACTGTTTCATCGTTTTCATGCATTCAAGAAGATAATCATTGCAAATAGTAGATAAATGAACAAAACATACAGAACATATATTCCGGATAAGCACGTTAAAACACATCAAATATAAAATAAAGGAAACTGGAAAATGTGGATGAAAATTTCACTATTCAATTCGCACAAGGGAACATATCCTACCTTAATAGGGAATTAATATCGGGAATACTTAATATAATATCCTATTTTTGGAGATCTGTTGATGTATTTTCTTATTAATGGAATATTTTATAAGATAGGAAATTAAAACCAACGCGGAACTACCATTCTTAGATGCCTTGGCTACTAAAAATGTCCAGAATTTGGGATTTGCTGTCTATAAGGATAACAGTACTTTCAGATACATTTCTGATAGCTCCCACCACTGTCCACAATAAAAATAGGCCTAGGTTGGTTAAGTTCTTCTTGAGTGAATATTAATAAGATTGAAAAAAATGTTATCAGAGAAAAATGTTGTTCGATATGATCCATGGATTGGATCAAACTTTTCAAAAAAAATATCCTACTTCAACAAGTAATCTTTTGAGGAGGGTTGAAAAAAAGTCACGATTTTCTGATGAAAATTACAAACTTTTTGAATCTAATGAAATGAGAAATTTCAAATATGTATTTGGAAAAATCAGACGAATAATACATTAGGATTCTCAAGCTTACCTCTATCGCAGTAGATAAGACTACAAAAAACTAAAGCGTTTTTCTCATAATGAACAATTAAAAATTCTAAAAGCCCATTTTCATGAAACTAGCATCAACTCAAATCGATTGCAAAAATTAACAAACCGATATAAACACTGCATAACAGTCTACCATTTCTTCTTTGCCCAACAAAAACAGCAAATATTAACGGAGAGTAAAAAATCTTACTTCAGAAGCTATCTATAAATTTTTTACATATCAAATGTTTAGTTATATCAGGCGTTTTCACTGATGGTATGTTTCATGGTATTTAAAAAAATGTGAAAAATGGAAATCTCAACGGAATATTTCCAGGACTGAAGAAAAAGTGTTTCCATATTTTCATTTATTCACTATTGCTGCTTCTTTCTCATTCATTGAAAGAATATTTTCCACATTTGGCTTAGTTCATTCTAAATGAAAAGAATAGGAATCTTGAAAGCTGCAAAAATTTGATTTTTTTTACAGACATTACAATAATACTTGACATGTTTTTCATTTTAAATATATTGTTGTTTTGCATAAATTAATTTTTTTTCTAAAACATTTTGTATATAGATTACTAGAGCATAGAACAGAGTTTGTAATATCTTGCATTATGGACCGTATCTCTCCAACATTTTGGCAGTAAATAGTTATTATATGTTAATCAATGTTATGGTTGGTTTCCGGGTTTTGCCTTGGTCTTCTTTGGTTATAATCTCCAAACGTTTCAACTGCAAATGCGGCAGACATCTTCTGAGTTTCAGTTGTCACATCAAGAAGAGTACTTCGACCACGCCACTGAAGATGAATGCCGCAGTTGCAGTTGAAACATTAGGAGATTGTAACCAAAGAAGACCATGGCAAAACCCAGAAACCATCCAAAACGAATATTTATTAATCATTCAGTTTTTTCAGCTAATGGTTTATTTTGTTTTTGACAATACGGGGGATTCCAAACTGATAACGTATTGATATGTTTTGTTCACCATTATTTTTCCTTTATTCGATTTTTTCAAACAGGTTTCTTTCTTTTATCATACCAACTATGGCCAGAATGAGCCTATAGAAAAAATTTTGAGACTTGCAAACACTTACAATGTGGATTTACAACTTTTTGATTCTTGTTTGGATTCATTTAAAAAAACTGTGAAAAGATTTAAATTGATTGGCTCATTTTTGCCTTTCCTTTTTTTTATGTATTTTTTCCTTACATCTAGCCAATAGTTAAGTACATATGTGTGAATTTGTTAATTATTTTGTAAAAATTCACGTTGGGATGGAATCAGATCTGCACTTGAGTGAATGGGAGATTGTTGATCCAAATATTTCCTTTTATTCTTCAGACAATTCAAAGCAGTTTTTTCATATGGAAAATATATTTTCATATAATCATATTTTTAGATATGTTTGCCGTATCTTGTAATTCCATGTGTAGTACTTCGTCGTCTATACTCTGCCCATCTAAGCAACAGAGTGCTCCAAAACATTATCATGCATAGTGCACGTGATCTCCCAGACAAGGCTGCTTGTACAAAGTCACACTAAGGAATGACCGATTTTTTTTTAATAATATGCGGCTGGGTATAGAAAAAATGTATGCGGAGTGTAGGGACACAAATTAGCAGTTTCTTCAGCTGCATGAGTACTTGACACTTTAAAAGTTTTAAACTTTAAAATTCCGTATATGTACACAACACAGGATTCAAAACATAACTGACCACTCCAATACTGTAACATGAATTCTGCCAGTCGATTACAGTTGAATCTGATTGGCAAGCGTAAGAAACCAGTGTTGAATCAAGTTCTCCAGGATGGTAGAGAAGTGGAAATAAGATAGAAAAAGTAAAAATTAATAACTAATATCGATTTTGAACACCTACCAGGTACAGTATGTATACATCATTATGTGCTATGCTAATCCTACATTTACCTCCTCTTCACATATATCTAAGGGACTAGATGGACAAAATACAGAATTGTGCATAATGCCAATTGCACAAAACAGGCTTATGTGGATTATAGCAAACTACAGATCGACACTAAAAGTCACATATTGTGGGAATGCCCTTCAACATGATAATCAACTATGACCTATCCATATCTGACCTGAATGTCAGAAGTTGGACTTGTTTGGTCAAGTTTGAATAAGTCTGAGATACAATAAACCCTAGCGAGATGCAGTGGAGTGTTGAATATTTTGGACATACCTACCTGATAGAGATAATTTTTTTTAAGGTCAATTCCACAAAATGAACAGACCACTAAGTTTTCCAGGCTGTTTGAGGAGACCAGACATGGATTGGAGAAATAAAAAACTCCCAGCTTTTACTTTTAATTTTCAGTTGTACTGGTTCTTTCAGGGATTTCAAATCATTTTATATAATATTAGACAATGGAAGTCCGAACTAATGAAATTTGATTAGGAATTCTCTAACGCACTTCAGAAATATGCGTGTCACTTCATTGTTTCTCATATCTTACAGAAGCCTATTATAAAATTTCATTGATCTGTAGATGTTGCTCCGTTAGTACAGAGCTTCTATGTGGTTAGGGTACGCAAAATCATCTTCATGCCTTGTTCCATAATTATGCTTTTTACTATGTTTTTCAAAATAATCTTTATTTTTTATGAGAATTAAATAGATTCAAAAAAATAAACAGCTACAAGAATCCCAAAAAACCACTACTGAAAAGTAAACGTACCACCCTTTTTTGTCATAGAAAAACTCTGTTCAATTCGTTACTCGATCTCCACACAGTTTTTCCTAACCTTATGGCTAAGAAAAAATTTGCGTAATATATAGTGACTGATTTTTCAAAATTTACATATTTCTTTAATATTCTTACATTACTGTAGATAATTTGCTGCATAGATTATCTATCTGACTTGGCCAACTCAAATTATCATCTATTTTGATACCTAGAAACTTTGGTTTTTCTATACCCTTATTGGTCTTCAACATAATGCAGTCGGGTTTTTCGTAATTTAGAACCAAGTTGTTCTCTAGGAAATATTCTTTGCATTTTTTAATCATGACACTATCGTTATTGATCATATCTGTAAATTTGGCGTAATTGATCAGATCAGCAAAGTTAACATTTTTCGTAACTTCTTTGAAGTCGTAACAAAAATATCAAACCATATTGGGCCGAGAATACTACCCTGCGGGACTCCCATCGAGGTTCCCAAAGCCCTTGATCTAACTATTGTATTTTTCTGATTGAGTTCTACCATTTGCTATCTGTTTTTCAGATATGAATCTATACAATCAAAGGCCTTGGACAAATCAATGAAAATGCCGCAGGCCAGATCTCCCTTCTCCATTGATTCCACAATTTCATTATTGAAGTGGATCAAAGCTGTTTCAATAGACCTCTTTTTCAGATAGCCGTATTGGTGATTGGAAAACATATTGAAATTTGTAAAGAATGATATTAGTCGGTTAGCCATTGCTCTTTTGAAAAGTTTAGACATACTCAGTATGTCTAAACTTTTCTTTAAAATGGTTTTACTATGGCCACTTTGAGTTCATCTATAAAAATACCTTGCTTAAAAGATTTGTTGATTAGGCAAGTTAAAACGGCTACAATTGCACGAGCGCACCTTTCCAAAATATAGTTAGGTACTTCATCGATTCCCGTGCTTTTGTTGTTCTTCACATAGTAACTCACATTCTGTAACCGGGTGCAAGAATAATGTATGGTTATGAAAATCTATTGCTCTTCCAAAACCATTTTAAATGATATAAATCTAATATATCCAACCCCCTCAGATGGTCTGGAAAACTTGAACATTTATTCTTGTTGAAACGATCACCAGAAATAAGATCTCAATCTGAAGGTATGCAAAATCAGTTTTTCATGACAATTTTTTTTAGTATTTTCATCATTCAGCCTGAAAAACTAGACGTATCACTTATTCCACTGAGCTGATCAGAAGGCATATTATTTTGGAAGATAGCACAGGTCTGTGCTATCTTCCAGATAGCACAGCAGATGAAAAAATTGTAGGATATTTAACTAGTGATTTCAACAGTATTTTGTGTACAAATTACGGAAAAAATTGTAAAAAAATTCTATCACCTACAGATAATTTTTCTGGTGTACTGTTTGGAACCTTTGGTGTAATGAATATTACTGGAGTTTTATCTTCCTCTTGAAGATGATCACTTGGTGATCGAAACACGTGTCGAGGTGTAAAAATAACGATTTGGTGTTGGGAAAAAACTCCAGTAATATTCACCTACAGATAAGTCACAAATTTCCCTTGAAATTTTCTTATTAAATGGTTTTTTAAGTTCGGTATGCGTTCGATGTTTCTGTATTATATAGTGTATATAAGCGGTAAATTGAGTCTGAATTATGGAGCTTTTATGATGAACAAGTAACTACACAATGTGAGTGTATATCTAAGATAAAATACAGTTTCAATCTAGTTATTTCAATAACAAAAATAATCCAAACTGGGAAAATCCAGTTCCTACTGGAACAAGGCAGGTATGTGTCGGTCTGTTTGTCAACAAAGTGGTTACACTAAGTTTCCATGTTTACTATGCGAATGGGATAGCCGTGACAGTAAACAACACTATGTCAAGCAGGTGTGGTCAATAAGAAAGGATCTTATTCCTGGAGTTGAAAATGTTGAAAAACAAAGTTCAGCAGATCCTAAAAAAATCTTACTCACCACTCCATATCAAATTGGGGCTAATGAAACAGTTTGTGAAAGCATTAGACGAAGAAGGAGATTGTTTCAAGTATCTTTCTGAAAAGTTTCCTGGTCTATCCGATTCTAAACTAAAAGAAGGAGTCTTCGTTGGGCCTGACATAAGAAAACTTTTAAAAGATGAAATCTTTGTCACTAAAATAGAAATGAAAGAAAAACATGCCTGGAATTCATTTAAACTTGTTATAACATGCTTTCTTATAAACAAAAAATACCCAAAATACAAAACTTTGGTTGCTGAATTGATACAAAACTACAAAATGTTGGTCTGCAACATGAGTGTCAAAGTCCATTTCCTTCACTCACATCTGGACTACTTTCCCGAAAATCTAGGGGCTGTAAGTGAGGAACAAGGAGAACGGTTCCATTAAGAGATAACAGAAATGGAACGTAGATACCAAAGTCGGTGGAATGTTAACATGATGGTAGACTACCGTTGGATGTTAAAAAGGGAAAATTCACAAGAACACAGCCGAAAAAGTACCAAAAGAAGCTTTGACGGAAAAAGAAAATGTTTTTACAAAGACTTATAATCACTTTGCAAACACTTGTGTGTCACTATTATGCTTAGTTTAGCTATGTAGCATTGTTTTTTTTTGCTTTTACTTCATGTTAAAATAATAAAAATAAATCCACAATTCCTCGTTTTTTGTACTTTTTCAATTATTTCATCCTTATTTTGTAGGCAAACGTTACGTGATAGATAAAAACAAATGAAATCAGCACAAAAAACTACATAAAGATCAGTTAACAAAATCAAAACATCTATTTAATTTATTGTACTTTATACTTCATTGATACAAGCAACTACAGATCTGTAATGATAGAATTACTCGCAACTCTGAAATTTATAAAAACAATTTTCAACCAGCAAATTATGGTATAAATAAATAACAAAACTACTAAGAACATCATCCCCACATTGATTTACTGATTAATAACTGATGGACCTTGTTAATTTAAACCCTCATTGTATATGTACTACTCTGTAATACTGCAAATATTTTTGTTAGTGTATTTTCTTTAATGAATCTTATACAGTTAAAAACACAATTACTGGGACAATTACAATAAAAAACAAAAAACTAAAGCTTCATCTCTTGTGAGGCATTAACAAAATAAATCAATCACTTGCCTCTTAAAGTATAATCAAAATAATAATTTAAAAAACATCTACATTTTATTGTTGAATGAAAATTGTATTTCATAATACCTACATTAGTAAACCGTTCAACTTTATAAAAACTTTTCTTAGTGTAGAAAATAATTCCATATAAAATTCTTATCAAAATCTTTAAAAAAACCTTCATGGAAACGCCTATGGTTATGTTTACAACTTTAAAAGTAGGCGTTGCACATTCCAATCTGTTGACTTTATTTACATTAATATGATGAACAGCATGTAAGAACCAATACCTGCCTTAATTTATCAAAATTTTCATTTTTATTTTATTTAGGTAGAGATATTTTAATTGAATATCATATGGGCATGTCAAGGTCCTAAATTTGTAAGGAAAACAAATGAAATGATGGAATGTTTCTTACATATAACAGGTAACAGCTTAATGATCATATTGATTCTTACATTACCTGCTCAAACAGGAAATATTTTCAGTAAATTGAAATCCTCATTTGTACAGGTTATATCAGAACATAAAATATTCTTGATGAGTCTGCAATCTAGAGTACAAGTTTTGGGATGAAATAAATTACATCATGAAAGTAATGTGAAATAATAACGGTTCTCAAATAAGTTGAAAATATAATGAATGTTGTACTAATAAAAGGACATGGATGCAACAATTAAAAACGTGTTTCACCAAATCACATCATCAAGCAGTAATATAATTTTTCTACTCACCATTTCTGGAAACATCAAGCTCGACGAGATGTTCAAAGTTTTGAATATCTGATGGTAAATTGTTAATTTCATTGTCACTTAATCCAAGTTTTCTCAGGCGATGCAAGCGAAAGAAATTCTGTGGAAAATAAAGACTAGTTATGCTAAATAAATAACTATTTTTGTTTTGTTCACCTTTGGAAGAACTTGTATTCTATTGGCATCTAGTAGGAGCTCTTCTAGGCTCCTAGAGTACCTCAAAATATCCTCTGGAACATTTATTAAAGAGCAATGTCTCTTATCTACATATTCAACTTGTCTGTTGCAACCTTTAAAAATTGGTATACACCGAAACATGTCTACATGAACTTAAAATGCATTATTTTTCACTATCACTTATTAAAAATCACTTTTTATTCAAAGTATGCACATTTCTTAAACAAAACATGGATTTTTATGACCTGAACCGACCATCATCCGACACTCGACCACTACACTAACAACACGGAACATCAAAACAGAAAAACACCACAGAATTGACGGATGAGGCCACCAAAACCGCTCACACACTAATAAAATAAAAATCCCTAGGTCTCACAACTAAAGTAACTCAGTAATGTGTTTTATAAACCCAGAATCGCCAGCCTTGCGTTATTTTTACATAGCTGAACCTAAAAAATGAAAATATTCAGTTGAGAATATATACATTATTACTAGCTTGAAAGCAGACAATTTTACAAATATCTATATTTTCAACAGGTCAGATCATCACTAATAATTTAATGACATTATGCTTAGATGTGACAGTATGATCTATCCCCGTCAGTTAAACAGAATAAGGAAATATATGGACTAAAACAGTAACATATAAATGCATCCAACATGGATTGAAGGGCTCTTTGTAATTTGTATACAAGATACGTGTATTTCGCGACAGTTAAACCATGGCTCCCGTGGTTAAGAGAGAGAAAGATCTTAATCTCACTTTCTCCATAATATAATTTGAAAATTCCAACTTTAAATTGTTGCAATTGACTGTTGCAACTTTAAACTGTTGCAATAGAAATAATGTTCTTAAATTCACTCCTGAGCTCATCAATCCACTACAATAATTTTTCATTCCTGGATTAATTTTAGTCATGATACCAATCAAGTTTTTAAATTTGTGATTAGTGATCCCAAACAACAAACAACACATAAATATTCGAAGTATATCCACTGATCATCAATTTATATCCACCGAAGAATATTAATTCCAGGTTCACTGAGTGATATTTACCTCTACTGACTGCTGTGTAGAACCGGTGGAACTATTCTCAGAAAATATTGAACGGATATCATATAGACATTCATCTCATGTTCAAGAATATGTTGACCTGAATTCTTCTGTTAGTATATTCAGGAAGAACCGCGTTTTATCAAGCAAATTGCTGTCAACAATGATTACACGGTAGATTTCATTCATTGCAAAAACTTCATATTAGGGAAAGTGGAAGGGCTTTTTCCAAAGAATAAAAGAACATAGTCGTAGTTTTTTGAATGTGAATAACAATTTCGCATGAGCAAACAATCTTTCGGCAGAGAACACGGCCTTAACGTGTTACATTTGTGAGAGAAAAGTTAGAAACTCAATTTTTTCAATGTTTAGAAATGAATGCATTCAAGAATTCTTAAAATTCACTGATAAATGACCAGATACAATTTAATTCTGCTGAACCATTCAGTATTTTTGAATTCTTCTGAACATTGTCCAATGGGCGTGATAGTTGAGAAATTTCGTTTCCGCACCCAAAATAATAGAGATCGTAAATTTTTATTCTCCATAACAGAGGATTACTCCGCGACAGAACTTGAAAATGCTGTATGTCAACCATCAACCAATAACAAATAAAAACGAAAAATTAGAAGCGTTACCACCAGATCATGTCCCTCTAATAAGAAATCTGCTGAAGCCTATTTAAACGATACATTTTTTTTGTGATGAACCTGACTTAAACTGACATTTTATTAAAAGACAAAAAAGATGAAAACTCTTTGCAAACATGGTGGTGTATCAATATTCTTACAAAACGATCTGATGTTTCGACCACTTGATTCAAAAAGATTTTCTAGTGAATTTCATGCAGAATTTTGTGTAATTGAGATTCCTAAAATGAAAATCTTAATTGTAACACTCTACAGACCCTCGCTTGCCTTGGTGAATTGTTGGAATTTCTTACTGGCAAAATATCTAATATCATAATTGTCGATGATTTCAGTATTAACTTCAGAGGAACAGGAAGAGCATTATCAGAACTCGTTAATCTTGTAACATCTTAGGGTCTAGATATCACCATTGGAGATTTCACGAGGTTTGATATAAAAGCAAACTCAAAAACCTGCATTGATAACATATTCACCAACCTAAAATCGAAGAAATATATAACAAGAGTAAGAGTCCTTGATTTCATGTTTATCTGATCATTTTGGTCAAATTATTGAACTTGAATTAACTAATGTTCAGAAACCTAAGGTTGTTTTAAGAAATGTATTAAATACATCCAACTTGAGAAACTTCAAACAGCAATTGGCAAAAGTGAATTGGGATGTATTTACTCATACAAAAGAAATTGAGTCCTTATCATATTTCATGATCACCACACTGAATACCTACTTATGTTAACAAATGCTTTCCATTAAAACAAAGGAAACAAGATACAAGATACCACTCCAGTCAAATGTTTCAATGATGAATCAAGACACAAGAAGGATCCATTGTCCGCATTGAAAACCATCAGTGCCTCATCTATATATAGGAACCCACAGCATAGATAAATTTTTTAAGTCTTACCGAAAGCACTACAATTCTTCACTAAAATGTGCAAAAAGAAAGGCATATGATAATTATATCAAAAAATCTACCAATATCAGTAGAGATTCTTGGTGGTTGATCAATTACGAACGTAACAGTTGTCAGAATATTAACACCCACTGTGACTTGACGATGGAAGAATTCAGTGGTTACCACTCAAATGTAACTGCCTCGGATTTCTCGAAATCCAAACCCAGACTGAAGGACGCATTTTTTCTTATTCCCGTATTATTAGAAGATATCATCATTGGTATAAATGAACTCAAAAATAGTAACTCTTGGGTAAACCTGTACTTTAATCAGGGTATATTCCCAAGCAGGGCCGTGGCGAATAGAAACGGGGGGAGGGAATCCAAATTTTTCCAACCCCACCAGCAAAACTTCCCAACTTTCGAAAAAATGAAAGCCGAGGGATTAGTTACTACTATAATATATTGATTTTCTTACTTAGTTATCCAAAGATTGGCTGAATGATTTTGCCCGTTAGGGTATGCACAAACAAAAATAAATTTTGGTAATTATAAAAATAATAATGGGAAATATTCTACTTTGGACCAAGGTCCTTGCATGGTCTTCCACCATATCCACCATGTATAGGAATATTCAATACAAATGAAAGGAAACAACACTTGAATAATATTGTGCTTATTGTTTTCTACTATTATTTTTTCTATTTTCACGGCCCGAAATTTCACAACTTTTCCAAATCGAAAAAACAGCGAAAAGTTGGGAATTTTGTAAAATTGTCACTTCAAAATTTGTGGACTGTTCAGGACTGTTCTCTTACTTAGGAGAAATTAAACTTTTTTGAAGTTTTCAAACAACTCAGAATTTCAAAATAAGGGATCTCCAAGTTATGCATGTTGGGAAATCCCAACCTTCTCCCGGTTCTTTTCTTATTACCTCTCCCTTTCTTTTCTCTCATTTTTATTTTTTTAATTTTCATCATTTCTTTACTTCACGGCCCAAAATTTCCCAACTTTTTCCCAAGTCGAAAAACCAGGGGGGAGGCTCCCCCCATGGCGACGGCCCTGTTCCCAAGTAATTTGAAAGCGAGTAAGCTGATTCCGATTTTCAAGAAAGGCAATGTAAATCTTCCCAAAAACCATCGCCCTATCTCCATTATCCCCACAGTTGGTAAAATTGTGGAAACAATAGTAAAAAAATCACTATACAAATACTTTGAGAAATTCATCCTACTTCATAATAATCAATTTGGGTTTAGGAAGAATCGTTTCACAGTTCAAGCTACTGCCAAATTAATTTATGACATAGTCGAGAGTCTTGAACAGGGTAAGCACAAGGCAGTAACCATGTGTGAACTGAGCAAGCAAGGCCTTCGACTGTGTTTCACACACATATTATGGCATCAGGGGCGTAGCACATGATTTTTTTCAAATCCTACCACTCTAACAGATCACGATCAGTCTTTTTGAAAGAAGCCTCTTCAGTAAGCTCACAGTAAAACACGGTTTATCACAGGAATCGGTATTATGTCCACTTTTGTTCATTGTTCATGAGTTGCAAATTTTGTTGAAGTGGTTGTGCGTAATTGATAGTTATTTTTATCAAAGAGTATTCAGCTCATCTTCGTTAGAGTTCTTGAAACCCATATGGCTGATCAGATTATCGAAACCTTCTACAGAAAAGTACGATTTGCGCTTGAGCCCAGAAGGATTCTACTCCATCAAACTATCGACTCCAATTCTATACTTATAAATGCGAAAGTCTTTCATTTAACACTCACTATATATATATATATATATATATATATATATATATATATATATATATATATATATAGAAAGTGTAATTTCTTGAGCCCTTGTATGTATTTTTTATTAATTTTTTTGGGTTATTGGGCACATGTTAAATTAAAATATACGAAAAGAAAGACTTCAATTAAACGTTTCGCCTCTGGCCAGAGGAATCTTCAGTAAAATTCTTTTTTAATCAGTGAAAGTGGGTAACATTTTTCAGTAATTAACAGCTGGAAGATATATAAAAAAACCATATTAAATTAAGTGTTAGGTATTCAAGAAAGGAGGGTTACATACCTTGGCAAGTACCGCATAATTCATTATTATATTTGGCTTTTTTCCACATTATCATTTTAAAAATTGATGTTATAATTGATGGAAAACGGTGTGTCAATATGTATAATAATAATAATAATAATAAACGACTTTATTGCTTACATACATAGAACAAAAAAAATACACATATGATATGAATTTGGCCCAAAGCAAAAGGCGAAGTTCAGTTTATAATATGATATAAAATCAGCTCATAAACTGTTCTTCCACTTAACCTTAACTTAACAATATAACAGAATTGAAAAAGAAAAAAAAAAGGAAGTTAAATATTTCTAATATAATTTCCATCGTACGATATCAGGACTGCATTGAAAACAAGTGTTTCTTGTAGGCCTTCTTGAATCTTTGCAAACTGTAAGATTTGAACATGGTAGGGACCTGATTGTATATTGAACATATTTGATAAGTATAACTACGCCTGAATATTTCTAATCTGAATATTGGCGGTGAAAGGGTTCCTTTATATCGGATATTTAGATTATGTGTATCGGATCGATAGGTGATTTTTCTGTGCAAATATGAGTGTTTCAGTGCGTGTCTCAGTTCTGCAGGATATCGAATATAAAATTTTGTTTTGCGAATGGGTCTTTTTACATTTTGTTGGAATGTTTATTTGCTATGTGTAGGGGTAATAGGGGTAGTTTTATTATGAAGTGTGGTTGAATTGTTAGGATATTTTTGAAGTTAAAGAACTGTGTGGTAGATTTGGCTGAGGTTGTTGATATCTGTCCAAAGTTCCTGTAATGAAACAATCCAACTTGATTTATAGTATTCCATGTTTTGACTGCGATAAAGTTTACATTGGGATGACGTCACAATTATTAAATAACCGACTAAATGGATACAAACATATGAAAAGTTCTAGTACTGCTCTAAACAAGCATAATGTTACTAATAACCACAACCCAAATTGTAATGGCACCAAAGTTTTAGCGTATGAACACAACCATATGATAAAAGAACTATAAAAGAAATGATGATATATATTAAAAAATCACCAAACACTATAAACAATAGAACAGATATCAACAACCTCAGCCAAATCTACCACACAGTTCTTTAACTTCAAAAATTCTAACAATTTAACCACACTTCATAATAAAACTACCCCTATTACCCCTACACATAGCAAATGAACATTCCAACAAAATGTAAAAAAAAGACCCATTCGCAAAACAAAATTTTATATTCGATATCCTGCAGAACTGAAACACGCACTGATATACATATTGACACAACGTTTTCCATCAACTATAACATTGATTTTTAAAATGATAATGTGGAAAAAAGCCAAATATAATAACGAATTATGCGATACTTGCCAAGGTATGTAACCCTCCTTTCTTGAATACTTAACACTCAATTTAGCGTTTTTTTGATTTATAAATATATATATATATATATATATATATATATATATATATATATATATATATATATATATATATATATAAAATCGACAAAGGTTAATGCAGTCAAGCTGCTGGAAAATAATTCCATGAAAATCAAAAGATAAATAGGTAAGTACTTTCTGATCATTCCCATATTGATTTCAATTTAAGAGCCACCGGTATACAGCTGTTTCAACCTATTGGGCATCGTCAGGCGGTCCTCGATGAAAGACCAGAAAAACCAGAAAAGTACTTGATGAAAATAGCTGCCAAGTTTATATATTATATATATATATATATATATATATATATATATATATATATATATATATATATATATATATATATATATAAATAGAGATTTTATCGAGTGTGCATGATATGATATAAATCAAAAATTAAACAATTTGTGTATATATATATATATATATATATATATATATATATATATATATATATATATATATATATATATATGTATATGTATATATATATATATATATATATATATATATATATATATATATATATATATATATGTATATATATATATATATATATGTATATGTATATATATATATATATATATATATATATATATATATATATATATATATATATATGACAAGTTCAGTTTGAGGAGTGCCTAGAAGATGACAGTACGACCAGCTGTCGAAAGCGCTCGCAGATAATTAATAGAAGATATAAGCTTCAAATCCTTTTTGTGAAATTTAATATTAAGTGATTTCAGAAACACCAAACCACACTTCTACAATTCTAGTTACTTTCATTCTTTTAAATCATACAATTAGATTTTTTGATATTTTTACCTTTTCCACCAAATAATTTTGTTGAACTCGAATATCTCGGAAAAAACGCAGCTAGTGTAACTAAAAGTGCCATCTCGTGTCAACAGTAACCGTCAATTTAGAATTAAAAATGATATATCAGATTCCTTTTTTACTTCTCTTATTTCTCGTCAAACAAGGATTCTACCTTTATATACCATTCAGTCTATATACAAAGATTCTACCTTTGTATATAGTACTAGTAGATATTAATAATTGTAGATGTCAGCACTATTGCAATTGATGCAAATTGCCTTTCTTATCTTATTGTCTATGGCACCTGTTTAGGCGTATATTTATATTTATTTGATTCGTCCTTGAGTAATTTATTTTTGTGAAGGACCAAAAATTTAGTGAATTTTAATGTCTTAACCGTCGGAAGTGAAATCGAAATTCTTTGAAATTTCCAACTAATTGTACTGTTTTTGTTCTATTTGTGTATAATAATTGTTATAGGACAATTCATTTTTAGAGATACCACTGAATGCAATCCAGAAGAATTGAATACGAGGGACAATGTTATAGGATAGAACAAATTGAAACAAATAATCATGACCAAGAATAATAAGTAACTTCAGTGCTAACAGAAAAATGAAACAGGCTAACAGTGGACCCTTATTACAGTCTGAAGACATGCCTGAAGCAGAATCTTCCAGTTCCTTAGAACAGGGTAAATCTAAAAAGATTTCAACTAGTTCTTTAGGAGGAGATATAGCAAGACCCAAAGTTGTAACTGTTAAACACCCTGAATCAAATAAGCTCAAACCAACGGCAAAGAAAAACAAACAACCTATACAAGCCAACCTAGATGTATCTAAAGAATTTTTGAGGTGCAGAGATGAAGGTTTGAAACGTTTGGATTTGAGTAAGTCAAATATAACTTACCTTCCACCTACTGTTCGAGATTTACATCATCTGTCCGAACTTTACTTGTATGGAAACAAACTTGTGTGTTTACCTCCTGAGATTGGTTGTTTGACCAGTCTTCAAACTCTCGCTTTGAGTGAGAATTCACTTACTAGTCTACCTGATCCCCTGGAGAATCTGCGTTCCCTGAAAGTTTTAGACCTGAGGCATAATAAATTGAACGATATACCTGAAGTTGTATATAAACTGACATCATTAACAACATTATTTTTACGATTCAACCGAATACGATATGTCGGTGAAGAAATAAAAAATTTAACCTCATTAACAATGCTGAGTTTAAGAGAGAATAAAATTAAAGAATTACCTGCAGGCATTGGAAAACTAGTCAACTTATTAACTTTTGATGTGTCTCATAACCATCTTGAGCACCTCCCAGTGGAAATTGGTCATTGTGTTGATCTTTCAACATTAGACTTGCAACATAATGAATTACTGGATATACCGGACTCAATTGGTAACCTTCAGCAATTGACTAGACTAGGTTTGAGGTATAACAGACTCACTCAAATACCTCCAACACTTAGTAATTGCAAACATATGGACGAATTTAATGTTGAAGGCAATGCCATATCTCAACTTCCTGAGGGCCTGTTATCAAGTTTGAGCGAATTGACCAGCATTACTCTTTCGAGAAATAATTTCTCTGCATACCCTTCAGGGGGACCATCACAGTTTACTAATGTGGACTCTATCAACTTGGAACATAATCAAATTGACAAAATTCCTTATGGTATTTTCTCTAGAGCAAAAAATTTGACAAAACTCAATATGAAGGAGAATCAACTGACTTCATTACCATTGGATGTTGGAGCGTGGACAAATATGGTGGAATTAAATCTAGGAACTAATCAGTTGGGAAAACTCCCAGATGATATTCAGTCCTTACAAAGTCTAGAGGTAGGTTCCTTCAATATTTTTTTACATTTTGTAAAATTTGATTTGGGCAATTTATTTTCTTTATACATATATAAAGTAATTAGTTAAAAAAGGTTAATGCAGTCAAGCTGCTGGAATATAATTCCATGAAAATCAAAAGTTGAATAGATAAGTAATATTCTGATCATTCCCATATTGATTTCAATTCTAGAGCCACCGCTAGACAGCTGTTTCAGCCTGTTGGGCATTGTTTCTACCGGGCAGGCGGTCCTTGATTGAAGACAAAATGTGAATAATCAATAAAAGTACTTGATAAAAATAACTGTGTTAACACAAGCTGAACCACCTATTCTTGTTACACCCAGTAGGTGGTTCGCTATAGCACTCAGCCAGTTCAGAAATTTGTTCGCAACGACAAACACTTAATGTTTGGACAGAAATGTTAGGAGACTATATTTTAGATCCCTTCTTTATTGACGGTAATCTAAGTGCTATCAAATTACAGCTAGTACAGAATTCAATTATTCCAACAGTTCATCTACTTCCAAAAAATTTTGGGGACATTTGGTTTCAACAGGGTGGTTGTTCAAGTCACAATGCACGAGAACTGACACAATTTCTCCTAAATTTGTTTCTTGGTCGACTCATATCTACACATTGTACAATCAAGTGGCTTTCCAGATCACCAGATTTATCTCCGAGTTATTTATTTCTTTAGGGGTACCTATCTGAAAGAATGTGGTTATTGGCATGTATTTCAGAGACCCACAAATCTTGATGAATTAAGGGGTAAATTTATCCTACTTTGTGCCAGCATGATATGGAGATACCTTCAACAAATGAAATCAAATGAAGTATTTTCATCAAATTCAAACTTTGTGAGGATATTATAATGAATATTTGATAGATGTTAAAATGTCTTCCTAGTAGTATTTTCAACAATATGTATGAGAGATTAGACCATAAAAATTATTATTAAGTTAATATTTGTCTTTGATAGTTTTTCCTACAGTTTGTCTCACTTGAACTTTAAAAATATCTGAATCTTTCTTATTTGAAGTTCTATTCAAATAATGTTTTCATTGTGAAGACTTACTTGATTATAAAACAAATTCAGTTTTGTGGTGCAAATCATATATTCCTGGTATCAAAAATGAGCACGATTTTTACTCCAATCTCGATCTTTCTGTATATTTTTTGTTCGAAGTCCTATTAATTTTTTTTATTGTATATAGTTTTTGATAATTGAATAGAACTGACCGATACTTGATGAAAATTCATATTAAAACTAATAAATACAGTTTGTTGTATGATCTTCACTATAAAGGGTTTTACAAAAACCGCAACACGTGTTTCGCTATACAACAGATTTCTCAAGTTTTTGAAGACTTTAAACAAATTGCTTACTAGAATAACAAATTATTATAGTTTTTGAAAAAACATCACGACATTTTTTTATGGAAAAAAAAATCATTTGGAGAAGTTGTTTGCAATTGTCAAAATCCTCATACCTCAAATACTATCCAAATACGAAATAAGACGTAATTAGTAAGAAATACGTTTCCCGTTCGTGAACGAATCATAGCAAAGTAGAATCAAAAATGTTTTTTGAAAAAACATAGACATTTTTTCATTGAAAAAAATTTGAAAAAGTTATTTGAAAATTTCTTGAATAAGTTTATCTCTAATATTATCCAAGTCACCTAATATACAGGATATATCACTTCAACTTTGACCACTCTTGCATCCTTGCATTGAATAAAATGAGAGTGTTTTCAATTTGATTGAAGAGCCAAGATAAAGTCATCAACATATCATTTAATAAAAGGAATATTTTATTCTAATTTATTCAGAATTTCCATTAATAGGTCATCTGAAACAAAATTACATAAAATTGGGAGCAAACTTGAACCCATATGGGTTCC
Source organism: Leptinotarsa decemlineata (assembly GCF_025532065.1). Classification (NCBI taxonomy): domain Eukaryota; kingdom Metazoa; phylum Arthropoda; class Insecta; order Coleoptera; family Chrysomelidae; genus Leptinotarsa; species Leptinotarsa decemlineata. Next base: position 2,326,462 of record NW_027412574.1, read on the forward strand.
AAAAATTTTCTTTTAGTATTGATTATTGAACTCAAAAATATTTTATTTAAAAACATATTTCAATAAAATGGAAGATATTGTTGTGGAGGAATTTTGTTAGGCTATTGCCCTTTAGAAGATAAGTTCACCCTAGCACTAGTGCGTCTTATTTTAAACAGCTCATTTATTTTCTGTTATTCAAGAATGCTAGATCATTTGAAAACCTATAAATTCATTCTCCATGGGATGTGTTCTCAGAGACTATAGTCAGTTCTCTTGCAAAGTAACATCTAATAGTGTTCTCCTGTAGATATTATTAAACTCAAGTCGCGTTCACTTTCAAATCTGACATATCCACAAGTTCTTGGTAAACCTATAAAGTTAGGGTAATAAAAATGATATCATTTTTCTCAAAAAATATTAATTTATTCATCAATTTATATTTTGTCCCCTTCAAAGTAATCCCCCTCAGATATAATACACTTATGCCGGCGTTTTTTCCAATCCTCGAAGTAATTCTGATATGCACTTTTTGATATGTCCTTGAGTTCTCTCAGCGATTTGGTATTCATCTTCTCAATCGTCGCAACACGTCATCTTTTCATGGGAACAGAAAAAAGTCGCAGGGGGGCAAATCTGGTGAATACGGTGGCCAAAGCATGACTACGGTGTTGTTTTTGGCCAAAAAATTAAGAACAAGCAATGACATGTGAGCAGGTGCATTATCGTGATGCAAAAGTCATAAATTGTTTTCCACAATGCCGGACGTTTTCTTCGTATTGCTTCTCGAAAGCGACACATAACTTCAAGAAAATACTCCTTATTGATGAGTAAATCCTTGTCATTTGATCGAACTTGGCGTTTTTTCTTTGGTCTTGGCTCTCCTGGGCTCTTCCATTGGTATGATTGGACTTTGGTTCCGAAGTCATAACCATATCCTCATGATTCATCACCAGTTATGACCCTTTTAAGCAAATCTGGATCACTGTTGATGTTATTCAACAATTCCTGAGCGATGGTCGAAATTCAGCAATTTTGGAAAGAACTTGTTGATCTATGAAAAGCATTTGATGTTTTTGATTTCCCTATATTACTTGAAAAAATTGAAGAAATGGAAATAAAAGGAAATGCTCTCTCTTTACTAAAAAAATACCTTCTATATCGCAAACAATTCACAATGGTTGATGACATTTCAAGCCAAACTGAAACTAGCAAAGCAGGTGTGCCCCACGGCTTGCCCCCCAGTCCTTGGACCCCTACTCTATACATTACATGTTCTGTTATTGAAAACTGCTAACATAATAGGTAGTTAATTTAAATTCGCAGATGATCCTGTTCTTGTATATAAGGGTAAAGACTTGAAACAACTCGAAACACTAGTAAATACCGACCTTGAAAGGGATTGCAAAAAATAAACTTCAGATCAATGTAAAGTAGACTCCTTTTATAATCTTCTCTCAGAACAACATGAAACAACACGACATCACAGTGGAGATAGGAGGCAACGAAATAACGAGAGTCCATAATAACAAATATCTGGGACTAATAGTCGATGAAAACCTATGCTGGAATAACCATATCACCCATATAGAAAAAAAAGTAATTCCAATGGTTAGTGCCCTATATCGTTGTAGAAGCTACTTACGCCCATCTTCACTCCATCAAATATACAGTGCATATTTCTTATCAATTTTCAGCAATTAAATTCCCATATGGGGTACATGTGGACAGACATTATTTAAAAAGGTAAAAATACTTCAAAACAAAGTCGTGAAAATGTTATTCAGGCTTGACTACAGAACCTCAGCTGATACTTTATACAGTGTAACCAAGATACTGCCTATTCAGAATGTTCTAGAAATGTAAATTTGCATACAAGGTTATACATGAACAAGTCAAATGTAATACCAACTTCACTTTCGTTAATCAGATCCACGAATACAATACTCATACCCATTATAATGTCTTTTTAGGACCTGTATGTACTAATATTGGCTTAAATAATCTCATTACACTTCCCAAGGAAATAACAGGTAGCCCTAATTTCAGTATCTTCAAGAATAAAATAAAGAGTTTTTATACTAGCATACTCAACGAAGGAACGGTTTAAATCTATTTAATTCTCTGTATTAATTACTATTAAGTTTTTTGTTTTATTCACATTTGTATTATGTATTCTCAAGTTAATCTTGATAATATTATTTTTTTGGGAAAGAAAGTTTTTGGCTTTCCAATACTCCATCTTGATACAAAAAAAAAGGATGAGGGAATCTTCCAAAGAAAGGAAGGAAGAAATCAATTTGAAAATAAGTAACTCTATACATGGATGTGTAGATCATGCAAAGAAGTAACTTTCAGACACAAACTGGAGTAGTAGAAAGCCAAAAAATTTTCTTTCCCAAAAATTAATCACTCCTAAAAATATAACCCCTTCAATTCAGATTATTTTGTTGTACTGCATAAAGTATTATTATATTGTTTTTAGCTAGTTTTCCGAGACCAGCATGTTGGTGCTGTTTTGGATAACCTTTTTTATGGGTGCTGCTATCTCAATTACTATTAAAATGTTTATTGTAACCATGATTGCATTATCTGAATAGTTCTTTAAAAGAAAAATCGCTGCCACACGCTTCATTTTCAAAATTTACTAAAAAATTGCATGACATGAGCCAACCGATATGCTGACTCCCTCAGCAGCTTCTCTAATAGTGATTCGATAATTCCTTAAACAATTTTCTTTACTTTCTCAACATTTTCATCGGTTGTTGATGTGCTGGGGCGTCCAGGGCGAGCGTAGTCATTCACACCTTCTTGACCTTCTGTGAAAAGCTTATACCACTTGTAAACAATTTTCTGACTTGCAGTACAATCACCGATGAAACATTGAAATTTTTCCATTGTGTGGGTTATCTTGCCTAAAAACTATGCCAAACGAATTATGGATTGAGAATTCTGACCAAAAATACAAATATTGTGGGGGGCACTAGAAGTGCCAATAATATTATTATCATTCAGAATGTAACTATACAAATATTAAGAAAAAAAATTGCAAGTCTCACTTCAAGTTAGCGGAATTCTTCACTATACATGCTGTTTATACAGGGTGTCCCTGGACTTCCTCTTTTCCTCTCGGGAATGTATAGATGAGGTCAAAATATCACCAGTACTTCATATAACTTTTTTTCCTAAAATCCTTCGTTACCAAGTAACGGGCCCTCGAAGTTACAAAATGAAAAATGTTTTTCTTTGATAACTTTTCAAGTGAATATTCAAAATCATCCAAATTTTGGTAATTGACTAAACAAATGAATTCCTTCGATGAGCTTTCATGCAGGAGTCAGTTGTTTTGCTACAAAGTCAGGAACGGACTACCCCCGATGGTCCACACCCCAAAACTTTGAAATGACAGATATTTTTCAATATTTTTCAACAAATTAAGGTTACTTGGACAATTTTATGAATAAAAGTACTCGTGTGGAAAGTCGATCGGAGCAACGAGTCTTGATAAAAATGTAGTTTCACTCGACGACATCAAACCCGCTCGTCCACCATTATTTGAAATGAATAATTATCAAAGCAGAAATAATAATGATGCATGCATGCATGATGAATGCATCAAATTATTTTTGAATAACATATTACTTTGATATACAAAAAATTACTAACTCATACCACACCATACACAGAAAATTTTGAAATCCCACATCATCATATCTTCTCACTGAAGAAAGGAACCCTAATTCATAACCATTACCCACCAAAAATCAAATCTAAGCAGTATTTTCAAACAGTGAAAACCCTATTGAAATTGAAATTAAACTGGAGCCATATTCTACTGAAGTATATTTCCATAAAATTCTCTATTTGACAACTATTATTTTTGATTGGCTTTTACATTATTTTCTGTAATATGTGCAGTAAATCATTATTATTAATTCACAGGTGTTGGTTCTTTCAAACAACCTTTTAAGAAGAATTCCTCCTAGTATTGGCAATTTGAGAAAGCTTCGAGTCCTAGATCTGGAAGAAAACCGTCTTGAACAGCTTCCCAATGAGGTTGGCTTCTTAAGAGAATTGCAAAGGCTCATAGTTCAATCCAATCAGCTGACGAATTTACCTCGAGCTATTGGCCACCTAACAAATCTTGTATATTTAAGCATTGGTGAGAATAACTTGGCATATTTACCAGAAGAAATTGGAACTCTGGAGAACTTAGAGTCCTTGTATATTAATGATAATCCTACCCTTCATAACCTTCCTTTTGAACTAGCACTCTGTTCTAATCTTCAAATTATGAGCATTGAAAATTGTCCATTGTCACAAATTCCTACAGAAATTGTAGCAGGAGGCCCATCTCTTGTTATTCAGTATTTGAAAATGCAAGGACCTTATAGAGCCATGTGATGAAAAAAGTAATTTTTTATTTAATTTTTTCAAGAATTTGCACTGTGATTCAACAGAACTGTAATGTAAAAGGATTTTTTTTACATTTATTGCTTTAATTTGGATTTTCAGAATACTAGCTTCCAATAGACTGACTAAAAAATTGAATAATCAAAGTATATATTTTTCTTTTTATAAATCACTCCTGGTGATTAGGTATTTGAATGAGATGAGAGAAAAAAAGAGACATGATATTTTTCATTGAAACGTTTGATTTTAATTAATTGCCTTAGTATGATCAATGTATTTATAGCCATGCGAACAAAATATTATTTGATGGCTTATTGGTGAATGTTTTGATAGTTACATAAATATTAAAATCAGTAAGAGAATATCAGATTTTCATGAGGTAAACATTTATCCCGAAGGCATATTCTATTTAGTGATAGTATTTGACAGTAGATTGAGATTACTTGAAAAATGGTTAATAATCTACTGAAAATATTGATAAGAATATTTAAGTATATTTCCATGTAGAGTTCACTATTTCGAATAATGATTCAGATATGTAAATAATAAAACAATGGAAGGCGTTGAAGAATTGATAGTGGTACTAAATGGACACCCTTAGCTACAGACAGCAACTTAATTGGTTCTACATTACAGTAGTACAACTTCATAATTTACTTATGCGTTGAAATGATTAATAGATCCATCTGGTTGAGAAATTTAATATATACAAGAATTAACATCAAAACAATTATTGTTGACATGTTGAATATGTGATAGATTCTGAAGTACATACCATATAACAAATACAGCAATATAAAATTAATAAGCTTAAAATCTTGATAGATAAGTTAGTTCAAGGAATCACTTGCTTCAAAAATATTCTTTTTTTAAAATAAGAATTTTATATTTTTCAAACAGACTTGTAACTGATGATAGATCTTCAGTAACAATTTACATTGATTTTGTGTTTTTTTTTATTTTAATCTTCCAGTCAAAAATTAGAAGTATTTATAAAATCTATGTGAGTTTGAGGTGAACAGCTATTTTACAGTGACAATTTTCATCTAGCAGCCAAAATGTTTGTAGGAATAATTGAAAATTTGAATTTTGGTCTAGTGAGGCTTAAGAGGAAGCACTTGATGGCTAATGTAAAATAATATTGTGCCACAACTGATAGATTGCTCAATGTTATAAAGACATGCTCAGAGATGATTCATTAATAGAGTTTATAGAGGGTTATACAAATTGAGCCTATAAAAATTGACACCTCTTGACAGCTCTTTTGTTTCCTGAGATTTACAGGAAAACCGAAAAATTGTAAGTTCTATTTTTGTCTGTATCTTATTATCAGAAATATTAAACATCTTTCCAAACTTTTCAACAGGAAAATTCAACCATCAACTTTGAAATTTTAAATATGGACCTGTATTCTTTATAGCAATTTTGATGATCATCTGATATGTTTTTCTATTCATTACAGTCCTGCTAATTGCTTGAATGGAAGCAATATGGACTCTCTTATGTACCACAGCTGAGATGAAGTTATTTGGCGCTCCATTCTCATTTAAATAAGTAAAATGTTGTAATTATGTCTGTGAGGTTTCTCAAATTGTACAACTTCCAGGTTCTTGAACTTTTGTATCTAGCCCCATTTTGGCTCTCTCAGTGTTCGATGGACACAGTTATAGCCTCTCAGGGTAGTCAATCAGTAATAAAAATATGAGCTATCATTTAAGAAAAATCAGTGTTATTGACCTCAAGTGTTATTGTATATGAATTAATTTCTTCTCATATAAAATACCTCGTAGAACGGTTAAGGCTTTCGCAGCCAAGGTTTTCAGTGTCACTAGTTTTCGGGTTTGAAGGCTGTCAATTTTTGGAATTTCTTCCTGAATTTTCGCTGGCGCGAGTGGCTAGCTTCTTCAGAGGTTAATACATCCTGAGTTATCTCCGATGACTGGATATTACGGCTGAGTAAAGTGTATTTATGTTGACTCAGGTAGTTGGGTGTGCTAATACATGTACTTAGATTAGGAAAGTTTGGTAAAGCCTGTTCATATTGACATGCTAATACATGTACCTACATTAAGTAAATTGTCAATAACATTTGTCGACCTTTTTCTACTTGTCGTCAATCTGTTTGCTATTCTTGAACTTTTTAAAATGGGATTCTATATTCGGTTGAGGTTCACAGCTTCTTTTCTGTTGAAATTATCTGTGTGTACGTGGATCTATTTTGCCTTCCGCACCAGTCGGCTATGGTATCTCTGGTTGGTGGCAGTGAGGTTCGTGTTCCCAAACAGAATCCTGTAGTTTCCTTCACTGAATGTGTGTTCCTCCACAGGCGACTTGACCGTTTGGCCTAGTCTATAGTTTCTTTTGTGCTCCTTCAGCCTTGTTCCCATGGATCTTTTGATGGTTCCAATGTATACCTTCACACAAGTGCATAGTATACAATATACCTCTGCTGCTGATAGTGTGGCTCTCTTGTCTTTAGCCAACGTGAGACTTTGTTGTATCCTCTTGGTGGGTTTGAAAACCGTTTTGATGTTGTGTTTTCCCAAGAGTTTTCCAATTCTAACTGTGAGCCTCTATATTATTTGTACATAGTCAAACACAGGTTCGTATAAATTTCTGGTGGCTAATTAAAAGTTCATTTAACAAATTTTGAACAGATTTTCAATATTCCTGCAAACAAAAAAGTTATAGCCAGCCACAAATAGATTTTGAATTGTGTGTCTGAAAATAAGTAACTTTATGCCTTACCCATGCACATACTAAAATAAAGTAGCTGTGAATATGTCCAAATTGTTGAAATATCTTTCAAATAGTCTACCAAGCAGATATGAATAGACTGAACAATATGTCTAAGGGAAAATTTTTCGAAAGTTCAATGACATACTTGAATATATTTAATCCTATCTAGTCCTGGCTACCGATTTTTTTTACCCAAATAACAGTTTTTAACAGGCCTACAAAATTAATTACTTTGAATAAACTTGGAAATAATATACCATAACGCGATTCATTTAGAAACCTTCCTAAGGGGAATTTTTATACTTGTTCACAGTTATTCAAATAAATTCAACTTGTCGTAACCATTTTTAAAGGCTTAGTGTGAAATTTTAAATTTTTTGTGGTTGATATACCCTTAGAAGGTTTCCTAATGATATATCTCTATATATTATTACTTCTCAGTTTATTCAAAGTATCTGCAACTTGATTGAACATCTCAGAGTATATAATTCGAATTTATCTCAGGAATTATCTCCTGATATATTGTTCCTAGTAATTCATATTCAACTGTTTGTCAAATAAAATATCTGTTTACCATGCTATTAATTTTTGAATACCATATGGGCTACAAATGTCGAATTATATTTGGCAGCATGATATAAGAACCATAGATATTGGTGTATCATTTGTTAGTTTTATCATAATTATTTTTTCCAACAATATAATAGCCAAATCCTTGATGGTTTATTGAATGCTGATAAAGTTTACCAAAATCTTTACACCATCCAATTCCTAAACAGATTGAGGAATTGATAGAAAGTGATACAAATTGAAAGGTCAACTTCAGTAATCCATGACACAATTCTGAACATATTTGGAAAGTTGGTGTATATCAATAAATCATATATTTCATTCAGAGACCCTATTGGGTATAGAACATGTCAATCACAATGAACAATAAAGAAGTTCTTATTCTAAAAAAGAAATCTATAGCTTTACAATCAATATTCACAATCACAAATATATAAAAACATACACTAATTCACTATTGTTTCATATTAAAATACTCAGTGAGGTCATAAAACAAATTAATTTGTAAATATTTTTATGGCACTTCGGAATCTGGATAGAGTGGTCTTATTTGTAAAATTTACTGGCAACTTATTCTAAGCCTTTATACCCGTGGAAATTGGTCCCTTTGACACCAGATCAAGATTGTCAAGTCTGGGATAGATATTGCTGTTAGCTCTAGTTTGATATGGGTGTACATCATTATATCTCGGAAGTGTATTTCTGGTTCTGTAGATATAACATACCACCTCCAGTAGATACAAGCAGACTAATGGCAGGATATTTAACTCTGCAAATAGAGGTCTACAGGAGAGTCTGTTTGACATTTTCGTTATAGCTCGGATTGCTCGTTTTTGTGATAAAAAAAGAACTTATGCTGCCGGCATTGTTCCCATAGCATTATGCCATTTATATTCAAAATAAATTGACCAAAGTAACACTTATTATTTTTTTAGTCATGCTGTTTTATGCTGTTAATGTGAATATATAACTTCCTAATTTCATATATCTCATATTTGTAAACCAATAAATATAAATCTGTATGGAACAGAAGTATATAACAGTTTTAGGAATAATCTCAATCAAAAATTATTCGGAAAATGGAGTGATTTAATCGTTTTTTCAAATTCTTGGATGACAGGTGTTCACTAGGAATCATCTGATCCGTGCTAGAAGTCACACGTAAAAAGATAATGCCTCGTGAATCCGTAGTTCGCTCAAGATTCGACTTTAAACTTTACTGAAAATCTCATTGGTAGAAGATTCGAGAGAAGTTATAATTCAGACAAGTATAAACTGCGACATGATTCAATCGCAGAATGATTTGTCTTTTGGCATTTAGTTATTAAATTGAGTCATTTATCATTTTTAGTTATTCAGTGACTTTTTGGCTACTGAATAAAAATGATTGTTCGGTTCACAACAGTAAAATTTATACACTTAAAAAAAGCAAACCACTGAGTCTACTCAAAAAACTTTCAGTTTCCTCCAGTAAGGAAAAAAACAGATGTACCAGCAACTTGCCAAATTCGAAATTTGCTTATAACGAAATAGTTCACTAACAACAAAATGTTGATGTTTCAAAGTCCAAATCTATTTCCGTCTTCAAAACGAACGGGTTGGGATGGTTGCCGAGGATGGGAATATTTGTAGGGTCACCACAAGGATGGACCTTAACCACAAAAATTCAACCTAGAGACTTTTGATGAGCCAGCCACCGATCATCCAGGCCCAAACCTACTGCTAATAGTTCATGTTATGACTTCAGGGACCATTGACAGAGAACCGGTCAAAATTTCGATTTGCACTTTTGACCAACCCCTTAGTGGTTCTACTTAACAAATTTGAGAAATCTAGTATCTGCTATGTATGGTAATGCGGGGCTCTGCCGTGATTGACCTTCTTTCACTAGCTACTCGTGGGACTTTTATGGACAGAGTAAACTTGAAAATTCTTTCTGACGCTGAGTCTACAGAGGAGATGGATGTCGAGCTTATGACTCCAACTGACCTCCCTGTAAATTTAGATCAGGAGCGAGAGCTTCTCAACTCTCCAACTTCTGATCCAATAACTGAACCTAAAAAAAAATAGGTTTGGTGGTGCAGCCAGGAAACGACTGAGTCGTCTCCTCAAGATGGGGTACCTTATGAAACAGCTTTGCACCAAATTCTTGGGTGGCATACGCAGAATCTGTCCCAGGTGGAGGAACAAACCTCCCATGTGCAGGTTAGCAAACGTTTGCGCTCAAGTGATGATTCACCAAAACCAGAGGCGAAAAAGCCCTGCACGGTTGAATCTAAGGCATCGTCAGCTGTAGCTGACGTGCGAAAATCCTCATATGGGAAGGTTGTCGCGGGTATCAAGGTGGGAATCTTTCATCTTGACTATCCGAATATCTCGATGACGATGAACGATGAAACAGCAGAGCATATACTTTGTGCCTGCCCCGATGGGGACCGAATCAGGTTTTTAGAGTTCGGCAGAGCCGTACTCTTACCATCTGACCTGAAAGACCACTCACCATACAAACTAATTGGCATCGTTAAGAAGCTGGGTTTATTTGGTTGAGTGTGAATAGGTATGAGCCACAATAAACCCTTGCGGATTGCGGTGGAGGGTCGAATAGACCCATTCACTTTGGACCTAACCTTACCTATTTGCTAATCCAGAGATACGCTACTTGGAACGAATGTTGCTTTAGTTTTGCTCAGATATTAAACAAACGAAAAAACAACTGTAGGAAAACAACTACTTTCCTGGACATTGAATTATACCCGAGAGACATTTATGCAAGTTTCATCATTGAGGAATTTTTTGCAGAACATCCACTGAAATCAATTGAGTAGATCACCTACAGACTGCTTTCATGGTATTATATTCCTTGTCAGTGCAAGAAAATTCCAACCCAAACAGTAGTGTTCCTGAGACTCGACTGATATCAACATGGCTCGACAATGTGTGCCAAACATTTGTATGAAAGAAAGATTTGTAAACTAGTAGCAGTTTGAATTTAACGAAAAGAAGCATCTGCAAGTTTCCTCAGTGAGGAAACTTGATTAAATGTCTTTTGGATTCAAGATCCATAGTGGTATTAGCCAAAGTAGTTGTTTTCTGGCAGGCATTTACCAAATCCTACAGTGTAGGAACATTAAGTAAGATGAATGTTTAATGATACACAATTTTTCACTTCGGTAGAGAGATTATTGAAATAATATAATATTCTATTCAAAAATAATATTTTCATTGTTTATATCGTATATTTGAATTATGTGGAAATTTTCTGCATTTCTTGTGGGGTAGGTGTGGACATGACATATTCAACACATTATGCCAGCTTTAAGAGGAAAATTCTCATGCCTTGTTTTGAAGCTGCTGTAAACAATTTTTATCAAATAGTTTCAACTATATTCAATTTTCTCAGATTAGAAAACATAATAGATCCCAAATATCAATAAAAATACCTACCGTTTTCCATAAAAACCAATTTTCAAGCAGTAAATATATTGATGGGTCTTTTATTTGGCTGTTCAATTTTCTTGGTTAGTACCCCTTTCTTTTCGAAAATGATTTAACTGTATTCATTGCCCCCTTTTTTTAAGTAATGCAATAATGTTTTTCTATTTAAGTTGTGAAATTCATTTTTCTCTTGATTTACTGGTAAGTATAGCAGTCGTTACACTCATCATTGGCAGTGATTAGAAAACATTTTTTTAGTCGGATTATGGATAAGCATTCAGATTTCATTTTTTCATGATTTTTCTTCTCCATTCAAACCACTATTTTCAGACATACTACATGGTTGAAGTTCTCTTATTTTTCCTAGTATTCCCATAATAACCAGTTTTGTGAGTTGTATTTGACCAGAAAATGTTTTATTATTCAAATATACAAGTCATTTAAAATTATCTATAAACAAATTGAATCTCGACTTTTAGGTCCTTTTTGCATTTCATATCTTGTCATTGTTAGTTTATGACCTCCTCAGTATAATTCAAATTTCCAAGTAATATTGGTTGTTATTTGTAAGTATGTATAGAGAAATATATCACTTATGTTGAATTTTTGAGGAATGCGTGAATCTTTTTTTGTTCATTAGATATATGAGTAGTTTGCTTACTTACTTATATTCTATTGAACATTCACAATCATTATATTTCCCTACCTCTGTGACGTGGATTTAAATGATTTGGTTTGGACAAATTTACTTCAAATGAAATTTTCTGAAATAGAAAAAGATGTTTCTTAAGTCAGACCCATCTGATTTAATGGCATAATATTAAACATAAGAGCCACTATATTAAAAATCAGATCGCAGGATTTCATCTTCTAATATGAAAAACTCATGTTTTGTAAAATATTAATTGACAATGATTTCTCAATAATTGTATGCAATTTTTCGTTTCCCTTTATGATGAAAAAAAAAAACGCTGAAAACCCTAGATGTCAATTCATACCAGATAAGTTATTCGAATAATTTTATCATTGATATATTTCAAGTGTTAGAAATCACATCTTAAAAGGTAAGACCTAGTTAATCCTTAACTCGCACAAATCTCGACCTCACAAAGGGTCAAAATCTGGTTAACGAAAAAACAGATTTTAACATAAAGACTTTTTTTTCTTTGTCACAGTAACTTTGAAATTTGCCAGTTTGAAATGACGCCTCACAAAAATTATTCAGGTTTTATAAAATCTGTGTTCAAAACAAATATGCGTTTTTGGAGCCATTGATAATTTAATCCTGAATTCCTTCTCATTTTACATTGAAATGAAAATTACTGTTTTTCATACATTTTGACTCAAAGAGAATTAGGGAATATCCTCATGATCTATAAATGTTATCAACATGAAATTTGATATTATACTTTCTTATTGGTATATTTGGCTTTGTTCATGTCATGAAACTCTTAAATTAAGCCTGCCTTTCAGTATTTCTTCAATATATAATTTTTGTGATGTGATTAGAACAGGGCCAGATGATGAACATTTTCATTCCATTTCTTAAGTGGAAGCTAAGAGATGAAATTTACAACCTTGATGACTGTCGTAACATTTTCCTTTTACAATAGTTTGTTATAACTACCCTATTTTTTGACATGTTGTCAGAAAATTTGAAAATAGTAATCTTACATTAAAGTCTCATTTTTTAAACAAATGTTTTTTTCAATCTGATAACTTGAATTTTCGTTATTGAAAATAATTTTTTTTATTTAGCAATTTATGAGATTGTTTTTGAACAAAACGATTCCAAAGTAGAAACTCTAAAATTGGTATTGGTAAACTGACATCTTTTCAAAGCTATAATACAAGATATGACCTCAAAATCGTTTTTTGTTTTTAGAGTATCTGTCTATGTCATGTTATGTTTTTCTTTGAAGGAACTAATGCGCACAACTACTATATCTTCCTCTCGTTGATGTTATAATGTTTGTATGACGTCAGTAAACACCAATATATACCAAATACGATTATGAAATGTGGTACGTTTGTTTAATGCTATTTATCCAAGTACAAATATTAAAGTATATTCATGTAATAAAAATCGCAAGTGAACCCTCTGTTCGCGCTTTCCAGGTTATTGTATTTTATGGATAACATTTTTTAATTTCGTTTCAGAGTAGTCTTCCGCAAGTACCAATATTTCATTGACGTATTACAAAGATTCGAAATGCACGATATTAGTTGCCATTATACACGATGCTATACATTCAAAAATTAAGTCCCGATTGTCTTAAAAATCATTGAAAATTATTTTCTTGGTAACGTTTTCTAAATTTTTTCATTTTTTTTTATTTTGACTTCATACTGAAACTATTTCACTCATGATATTGTGTAAACTGATATTTATAGAAAAATGAGTCATTACGTTTGTCAATAAAAAGTTATATATTTAGGTGTTTACTATGATTAACAAATGACACAGTTTCTTATTTACTCTTCTATACTTTGGAATCATATTTCTAAAAAATTACATAAACTGTTTGTATTCATTGTGAAAATAGTAAAAACTATATATAGGGTATATCATAAGTAATGACTTTGAATTGATACGTACGAGAGCATACATCTTCACATTTAATACATTTAATTTTGAGCAAAAAACTCGTCTGTGTTACTGTCATCAAACAGCGCAAGTTTGAATTCATAGAAAAAACTTATTAAATGATAAAAATATATATTTTTGAAACTTTGACATCCTATTTTTGAAAAATTCAAGTTAGGATATACATTTGTATACCTACACTTTTTTTATAAAACATAAGTCTCCCACTGAATTTAAAGTCATTACATATGATGACGTACTTTCAACATATAGAGCTTCTAAAGACATAGTCGTTTATAAAACAAGTTTATCTTTGAAAATTTCATTCAAAAAAATTTTAACAGACACATCTTCAATATTATCGAAATCACTTATGGTATACAGAATGTATGACTATAATTGTTTTTGATCTTTACATTTCAACAATAACACTTTTTTCTTCCCACTTTGTTTTTTTCGGGAAATTATTTTTCACTACATATCATTGCAAATGAATGTATTGATTCATTTTTAAAGTTCTCGAGTGCTTTCAAAATTATTCGGGAATCAATTCTTGGCACTATTTTCGAATTGTATCCTATAATTCGTCCCGTTTAGTATGTGTTTTTTGTAAAGTTTTTGCTTCAACGTTTCCCACAGATAAAAATCACTGGGAGTCAAAACTGGTATTTTTGATTGCCACCAATCTGAAGAACTATTTTTTCTAATCATTCTCCTTGGTAAACCTGACTTACATGCATTAATATGTGTGCCTAAAAATGTTTTGATGCTTGTCCCACGAGTTGTATGAAATGGATGTCATTAAAAAAATATAAATGCAGAATTTACTGGTATCTGTTAGTTGTTTTTTTTTCGTTCATGGTCTTCTCCCATGACCAATTTTTCATGGTTGGTACTTATTCCGTCAAGGCCATCCAAAGACCCAAAGTGATAAGTTCAACTTTTTACACATATATTATTATCGTTTCATAAACGATTTGTTAATTTGAATGAAATCAAATGCTAATAAATTCGTTTAGAATGGTTGAATTTGTTAAACGTTTTCTGTATGTTGAAAGAAGACGTATTGAATTTGAAATTGCTGTCCTATCAATATTGTGTTAGATAAAATTGTTACCTATAAGAAAAACATTTTGAAAAGATCTCATATTGTAAACAAATTGTTCATAAAATATATATTAAATGTACATATACATATATGTATGTGCATATGTGCCAATAGGGTGGGCCAATGAAACAAATTATGTTTAATTTTTTAAAGTTCCTCTTTAAGTTCTCCATAACGAGCATAATAATCTCTAATCATAAAATCAACAATTTGCAATCAGTAGTTGAATCTGAAAAAAATTTTTGATTATAAATGAAACGTTTTTGGCACTATATCCTATTGAAAGTCTTAAGAGATAACAGCGTTTTCTGAACATTTTTTAAGAAGGATAGATAATTGTAATAATTCCACTGGCTCATTCTGTACATATATATACGTCCGTTCCATATAACAAAAAACTTGTTTAATGTAGTAATTTGTTGTTTCGCAGGATATATCTTTAAAACTACAGAGTTGCTAATAAAGTTTGTTTCCTGTGTTGAATTTTACTCAAAATATGATTATACATCAGTTTTTCATTCTCTGATGAGCTGTTTCCGAAAAAATAGGTTCTAAACTCACAGAAGTTGCCTGCACTGAGATGCATGGTTTTCAGGTTAGTATTCAAAGATTATTGTATTGACTCTCCTTTTAATAAAAATGGGTACAAGAGTTGTGGCATCGTTCCATCCATTGACTAATGGGAATAAATCTAGTTATATGTGTGAGTATTTATTTATTATTTTAAGTTTACAAAAAACTCGAAATGCTGTCTATTCTGCTCTAAACAGTAATTCAGTCCGATTTCTGAAAAGTCACTAAGAATTGAATGGCCTGTTGCTGTAATTTGTCCTTTGAATTCATCAATACCATCAGGTTGTTTCATAAACAAAAGATTCAAGACGTTCTCAAAAAAAAATCTAAGGAAGTTGAATCTGATGGTGATCTCGAAACCACTCAATTGCTGCCTATCTAGGAATCGCTCGTTTAACCACTGTCAAACGGGACAGTGGGACAATATTTTGATACTAAAAGTCTCGAGTATTATAAATTATATGGTACAAATTATAAATTTTTTGATTGTTATATTTTGAAGTTTATTCATATGATCGTTATATAACTCGGCAGTTGAGAATGTTGATTTTTTTCATTATTTACAATACTAGACTATGTACGTGAACAACTTGATATTTATTTTTACTCATATAAAACAAATATATATGTATAGTAAGTTGCGGACCGCTGCGGGGGTGGATGGACGAGATGGATGTTCTTGTTTGCAATAATATCTGTTATGTGCAAATATTGCCAAAAAATATTTTTAACCCAATAAAATCATAATATGCATATTATAGGAGTACATAATTTCAAAACAAATGTCATCTTAAAGAAGTACATGAAATGAAAATTGGCGAAGAACAAGAATTCGTTTTCAGAAACAAAAATGAAAAGATTTATTCTTATTATTATCGTGGTATTATCGTACCTTTATATTATCGATATTACCTACCAATTTTTTTTAGAATTTGAAAATTGGAAGTATTCAGTTGAATTAGAAAATGAATGTAATTACGTTGTACCATCCACCTGGGAAAGTTCTATAGGTGAAGTAACATATTTATTACAGTTGCAATCGAAGTAACACAGATAGTTATGAATTTCAAAAAAGAATTTCATCCTTGTATAAACTAGAAATTTCAATTGACCTTATCAAGTGATGCGACCCCATGGTTGCCAACTGCGGTAAAATAACGACATTTGTCATTTGCTAGTGAATAAATAACCCATCTTTCTGAGTTTCTGCTGCATTTTCATTTCTGGGACAGACCATCTTATATTTCTTCATAGCTGATTCTTCACTCTGGAGCCCCAACTTCATATAGGACGACTGGAAATCTCTTTTCGGACATATTCTGGAAATCAATTTCTCATTTACCAAAAAGTAAAATGCAGAAGGAACTCAGAAAGATAGGTTATTTATTCATTAGCAAATGTCAAATTATCAAATGTTAGCGTCGGACCTCAATGCCTAAATCCCCAAATCTCGCACATGCCACCCACCCTCGAGTCCGATTTACACTACACAATTAGTGGAATGTTGATTCATGTAGATCGGTAATTTGGCAACCTATTATTATAAATGACTAGTTCTTCTCAGAATCGACTTCAAACACTTACGTGAAGTTAGCGTCGGACGCCAACGCATAAATCTATCGCTTGAGTGAAAACTGTTATCAGAAAAATGATATACTGAACACTGAATTTTCAGTCCGTCAAAATAGTGGAGTCATAAAAAACACCCCTTCCACATTAGATGTATAATTTTTTTCTTCTTGAACTGACTTTTGTTCCCAAATGAGACCTAGTGAAACTGTTGATAAAGAGGATATACTGAACTCTGAATTTTTAGTCCTTCATAATACCGGGATCTTAGAAAAAAAAACGCCCCTATCACATTAGATGTATAGGTAATTTTTTTCTTCTCAAACTGGCTTGTGTCCCGAAATGTGACCTAGTAAAAAATGTTAATGAAGAGATGATATACTGAACTCTGAATTTTCAGTCCTTCAAATTACCGAGATAATTGCGGGTTTCTTCTGAAAATCAATGTGGAAGTGCAATTCAGACCACCTGCCACCTGCCTTTTCAATGCCAAATATAAAGTGGACAAGTTGACGAAATCTGGAGTTTATAAGCTTAAGTGTCAGGAGTATATAATAGTGTTTATGTGGGACAATGTGGTCGAAATTTCTGAACATCAGTGGCGTATTAACTCATTTGCCGCCAGTAGGCGATTCAAATTTTGCCGCCCCTTTCTCACCTCTGCATTTCGATACCCTGCACGGACAAAAGACGGTGGACGAAAATATTTTAGAATTAAAAGAATAAAAAATGAGTCTTTGTTTTTAAAAAAATTCATATCTTATGAAAAATTAAGAACTGATTACAGTCATTCTAAACCTGTCCAGTAAATTTTCTAAACTAATAACATTTATTCTAAACCAGTTTAGTAAATTTTCTTTGCTTCTATAATAATGTAATCCATGAAATCAATAAATACTAACATACAGCAGCATACGAATCTCTAGTAAGCAAGATACTGATATTTAACATCATTGGATTCCAAAAATACCTAACTGCACAGATTCTAAACAATTGGTAGGTATACTCATCACAATTATTAAACTATAAGAATATTTGTACTAATTTTTGGTAAATGGTTGACAAAAAAAGAAGAATAGTTTGTAAATTTACTAAGCTGTTAATTTCCCATGAAGCTGGATCTTTATTTAGATTCACTGTTGTTTGCACTTGGCCATTACTTGTACTTGACGTGTGATACTGAGACGCATCTTCAACTGTGATACATAATGATGATTCCCCTACCGCGACTACCGCCTCTTTGTCGAAAACATACATATCCGTTTTTTTAAAAGCAGATTGTTCAACAGACCCCAGTTGTTGTTGGGCCGCAGAGTTGAAATATTGAAATTCGTTTCATGGTTTTCAGATTGTAGTGTATCACTGCATATGTGGTTGAAGTTCCTGGTCTTACAATACTGTTTCCCCTTACACTTTTAAGAAAACTGTCAATTTTCATCGTTTTACTGATAACCTGTTATTGTTCTTCTTTTTTCATTTTGGCGTTTTTTCTATACACAGCTCCACTGAGTCGCTTTCTTCCATCACTCATTCTCACAATTTCTTATTTAAGAACTAAAAAATAAAATTATATTAGGAGTCTTATTTCGCGTACGTAATTGTCAGTTTCTCTTGTTCATATTTCAGATTCAGGCTTTGAATAAATATTGTATATTAAATAAATTACTGCTTCTTTATGGATGATTTATACATTAGGATTACTTAATTATTTATATATATATATATATATATATATATATATATATATATATATATATATATATATATATATATATACTGGAAGACTTATTGCTGCGTTTCCTGTGGAGGACCTATATATAGTGGGATATATATATATATATATATATATATATATATATATATATATATATATATATATATATATATATATATATATATATATATATATATATATATAACAGGAAACAACACATACGCACGGAGTCACAAATGTGCGGTTGGCTTCTGTTGTTGACTCCGTGCGTATGTGTTGTTTCCTGCTTTCGGTAAACAAGTGTTGCCCATCTTTACACTTGGCTGCACCGTGCTGATGAGGCCAATAGCCAGAAATACGTGTCCGCGGTTTGCCCCCCCCTTTTTTTATTGAGTGTTGTGTCCACGAATTATTTCATTCTTGATTTGTATCATACACACTCGATAAAATCTCTATCTGTATTTATATCCTGGACTCGGATGTCACGCAGGTAGCTATAGCTGCCTACGTGGTCATGTTAGATGTAGCCTAGGAATTCTAGGTCTTCTAACTGGAACCACAAATGTGCGGTTGGCTTCTGTTGTTGACTCCGTGCGTATGTGTTGTTTCCTGCTTTCGGCAAACAAGTGTTGCCCATCTTTACACTTGGCTGCACCGCGCTGATGAGGCCAATAGCCAGAAACACGTGTCCGCGGTTTGCCCCTATTTTTTGAGTGTTGTGTCCACGAATTATTTCATTCTTGATTTGTATCATACACACTCGATAAAATCTCTATCTGTATTCATATCCTGGACCCGGATGTCACGCAGGTAGCTATAGCTGCCTACGTGGTCATGTTAGATGTAGCCTAGGAATTCTAGGTCTTCTAACTGGAACCACAAATGTGCGGTTGGCTTCTGTTGTTGACTCCGTGCGTATGTGTTGTTTCCTGCTTTCGGCAAACAAGTGTTGCCCATCTTTACACTTGGCTGCACCGCGCTGATGAGGCCAATAGCCAGAAACACGTGTCCGCGGTTTGCCCCTATTTTTTGAGTGTTGTGTCCACGAATTATTTCATTCTTGATTTGTATCATACACACTCGATAAAATCTCTATCTGTATTCATATCCTGGACCCGGATGTCACGCAGGTAGCTATAGCTGCCTACGTGGTCATGTTAGATGTAGCCTAGGAATTCTAGGTCTTCTAACTGGAACCACAAATGTGCGGTTGGCTTCTGTTGTTGACTCCGTGCGTATGTGTTGTTTCCTGCTTTCGGCAAACAAGTGTTGCCCATCTTTACACTTGGCTGCACCGCGCTGATGAGGCCAATAGCCAGAAACACGTGTCCGCGGTTTGCCCCTATTTTTTGAGTGTTGTGTCCACGAATTATTTCATTCTTGATTTATATATATATATATATATATATATATATATATATATATATATATATATATATATATATATATATATATATATATATATATATATATATATATCTTCATTACCATTTTATTTCACTAGGTTTGGGGACACGAGTCAGTTTAAGAAGAAAAAATTATACATCTAATGTGAAAGGGGTGTTTTTTCTAAAAAAAAAATCTGTTTAAAATCTGTTTTTCCGTTAATCAGCTGCCGCCCCCCATACGGACGACAACTCTCAGGAGTTGAGAAACTTGTGCGAGCTAAGGACTAACGAGGTCTTACCTTTTAACATGTGATTCCTAACACGGTTGCAGAATCATTCCAACTTCAACCAGATAAATTCTCTCGAGAAAAATATCCCGGTATTTTGAAGGACTCTTTATCAAAATTTCTCAGTAGATCTCATTTGCGAACATAAACCAGTTCAAGAAGGAAAAAATTATACATCTAATGTGAAAGGGAATTTTTTGTATGATGCCGGTATTTTGAAGGCTAAAAATTAAAGTTCAGTTTATCTCTCTATCAACATTTCTCACTAGGTCATATTTAGGGACACAAGCCAGTTTAAGAAGGAAATAATTATACATCTAATGTGGAAGGGGTGTTTTTCTGTATGGTCCTGGTATTTTGAAAGACTGAAAATCAAGAGTTCAGAATATCATCCCTTCATTAACATTTCCCATTGAGTCATATTCGGGGACATGGGACATGAGCCAGTTTGAGAAGAAAAAAATTATACATGTAATGTGGAAGGGGTGTTTTTTTCTAGGATCCCGGTATTTTGAAGGATTGAAAATTCGGAGTTCAGAATATCATTCATTTATCAACATTTCTCAGTAGGTCTCATTTGGGGATGCAAGTCAGTTCAAGAAGGAAAAAGTTATACATATGATGTGGGAGGGGTGATTTTTTTTCATAACCCCACTATTATTATATACAGTATAATAATATTTTTAAGTTTGAAGTCGATTCTAAGGGGAACTAATCATGTAAACTATTGTTTGCTAAATTAGCGATCTTTATGAATCAACATTCCACTAGATGTGTGGTGTAAATCGGACTCAAAAGTGGAGGCGGGCGTTAGATTTGGACGCTGGCGTCCGACGCTAACTTCACGCAAGTCAGCCAACTTCACGTTTTAGGCACAGATTAAATATTAGGGTTATGTAAATCTAGATCTTGTAAAGTAGTGGGCTGTGGTCGTGGGAAGTAAAAATTGAAGGTTTTCACTTATCTGTTATAAGAAATGTCTTCGACTAATAAAGGAACTTTTCAACCAGATTCAGATGTTCACATTACTTACGAAGACCAACAAAAAATTAATCGCTTCGCGAGGTTAAACGCCAAACTGGAAGACTATAAAATTGAAATCAAGCAGAAAGAAAATGATCTTAAAAGCCTAGAAGATGCATGTGACGAAATAGCTCTCTTTGATGATGATGAACAAATTCCTTATTTAGTAGGAGAAGTTTTTATATATCAAAATGTTGAAAAAACTCAACTGTCTTTGGAAGAGGCGAAAAGGAAAATTGAAGGTGAAATGAATGATGTGAAGATGAAATCAAGTGAAATCAAGGATACAATGAGTGAACTGAAGTCTCACCTTTATGGAAAATTTGGAAGTCATATCAACTTGGAGGCTGATGAAGAATAGTTCATAATGGTTCAAATGTTTTATAATTATATAGGTGGATTCATGTACCAGCTTGAGTGGTTGTCACCAGTTTTAAGTAATCATATTTTCCATTTATACTACTAAAAATTGAAATTCGTTAACAAGGATATGAATATTTATATATAAAGTAATAAATATGTTCATATATAAATATTTTCCTTCAAAACAATTTCTTAGGTCCTGAGACTGGGTGTATGAATCCACACTCAGTTTTCCTTTTGCTTTTAATAGCATTATATTTACTTCTTGTAGCTTACTCACATTTCATATCATTCATAATCTATTTTTTTTATTTTATTCTTGTCAAAAACTTTCAGACGTTGACAGTGTACGAGGTTTTTATCAAGTATTTGCATAACTGTTTCACAAATTTTATTAACAGCCCTATTCGTTTAATGTGGCAGATGGTCTTCAATACCAGATTTGAATTGACAAACTAAATGAAAAAATGTATCGCTGTATGCATAAATGAAGTGAATATCAATATCACTTCAAAACAGAACTATGTTTTATTCATACTTCTTTTAGCACGATAGTTAATTATATTAGACTATGGTCTTGTACAATGATCGAAGAATTGAGTGAAAGGAAAGCACAAGTGTTGGCCATGGTCGACCTTCAGTTGTGTATCAAAAGCACTGCAGCAATTTTATTTACTCATGTGAAATTTGCTGGTGTTCTGTATTTAGCTACCCAGCTGCCAGAGGTGCCGACTTATCTCACCATTCATTAAAAAAAATGTAATAAATTTAAAAAAAACATATTGGCCCAACATCAGAACAGATAACTGAAGATGAATTTAGTAAATGGTGCAAGATCTCCTAATTGTCAAAAATGTGATCCACGGTATTCTTGATAAAGAAACAATGAAGAGATCCAATAAATTTCAGCATTTCATTCACAATGATGCTGAGTACAACTCAAGTGACGCAGCTCGACATTGTCAAGTTGGCATTTCAATTTTCAATGGTGTTCATATTTTCGAATAAATTGATATTAGGTGAAAAAGTGTTCACATTATGAATCATAAATTGAAGATCTCAACAAAGTACAAGCGAGAGATTTTTATTATTATACCTTCTATCAAAATGTGTACAAAGTTATGTCCATATCATTTCTCATGTCGAACATTTTTTACAAAATAGTTGCAGGTTAGTGGAAAAATAAGCAAAATCGTAAACTGACTTTACTGGAAATAACATTGACAACTAACTACAGTATGTCATTTTCATAAGTAACTGCGAATCATAATAGAGGTCATGAATAACGACAAATAACAACCTCCCACCCGCTTGATGAGGGGATCATCAATATTCATTATTTTAAGGCTTGATCCTCTCCCCATTTATACAAACTCGTGTTTCATTATGTTGGCGGCTTTGGTAGGTGAATCCACAACCATCTCTTCAGTGGAGATCTTATAGATGCACACTGATCTGTTATTCACCGCTTCTCGAACTAAATGATGCTAAACATTATACCTATATTTTTTTTGGGAAAGAAAGTTTTTGGCTTTCTACTACTCCATCTGATACAAAAAAAAAGAGATGAGAGAATCTTCCAAAGAAAGGAAGGAAGTAATCAATTTGAAACTCTATACATGAATGTGTAGATCATGCAAAGAAGTAACTTTCAGACACAAACTGAAAGAAAGTCCTCCTGAAACAGCTACTTTCATATAAACATTGAATTACACGAAAGAAAATAATTCTTTCGAAACAAATACTTCTATATGAACACTGAATTATAATATTTTGTCTTGCATGATTCAACACTTTTAGCCACAGAGCTTCCTGGGCTGCAAGTGCTAACGCTATATATTCAGCTTCTGTGGTTGAACAGACAACAGTTTGTTGTTTCATTCCAGAACAACTGAATGCATATAGGCTAGTTTAAAAATGTATCCGCTAACAGATTTTCTGTCGTCGATATCAACAGTAAAATCGGCAATTGAATAGCCAAAAACATCGGTTATATCAGTATTCTCATATGAAATTTTATATTCCATTGCACCGCCAATATACCCACTGCTGTCTAGTGTTCTTTTCCAGGGTTTCAGTTGAATCAGCATTTGGCCATTTGATATGTGGCATTTTTCATTTCAGCTTTCTCTCTACCATTTATGGGTTCCATATATTTACAGATTTTTTTCCCACATTCAATTGGAGTTTTCACGGGTTTCACATCATTCATTTGAAAACGATTCAAAAGTTGTTCCAGGTAACTTCTTTGATCCAGACGAATTGTTCTTTCCTTTCTTTTCCACTGAATTCCTATACACAAACAATGAGTTGGTTCTCCAAGGTCGTTAATATTGCTCGATCAATTTTTCTCTGAAATCCAACTTGGTTTCTTCATTATTTGAGAAAATGATTAAATCATCAACGTAGGTTTCCTTCATTCAAATAATAATTAACACAAACATCGAATTTTGGTTGTGCTGAACGAGTTGAAGCTCTCACTAGTTTTTGGTTGCAGAAGAAGCTGGATTGTTTTGAGCTATATGTAGGAAAGCAGTGAATACAGTTATGTTACGTAATGTTGATCCGCGTACAACCGGTGAAAAGGTTTCATCATAATCAATTCCACAAACTTATAAAAAACCTCTCATGATCAACCTGGCTTTATATTGAAAAATTTTTCCATTATCGTCTCGTTTGGTTTTCAAAACCCACTTGCAAGTTATTGAATTTCTTTGTTCAGCTTTTCTCCAGTGATCAGCATCATATCGGGATAAAGCTTCACTAATAATAGATGGATCTCTGGATGATTATATACTTGGAGCTACAGATATAACAAAGCTTTCAAATCTGGCAAGATACCTTCGATTTTCCTCTTGTATTGATTGATGATGCTCTTCAACATTGTGTACTTGTATCTATTTTCTATTTGAATAATTTTTTCGCTCATGTTCTCTTGTACATTTTGTTCTTCTGTATATCTCCGAATCTCGTTTTCGTTTTTCATAAAATGGTTTATCTTTCTTTGGTTTCTTTTCATAATATTTTGTTAATCGAGGATGACATTTCTCGATTTCTTTATTTCCTTTGTGTTCATATCTATAAGCCTGTAGCCTTTCGAATTATCACAGCTTCCTGAAAAACATTTTTTTTACTTTGAATCCAATTTTTTAAGTTTCCTTCTGGAATGTGCATATGTGCTACACACACCAAAAATTTGTAAAGCTTCCAAGTCAGGTTTTATTTCAGTCCATGCTTCTTCCGGATTTTTTCTTTCAAGGCAAATAATAGAACTTCCGTTTTTTGAATAGCACGCTGTTTTTTGTGCTTTTGCTCAAAATTCTTGGGGTAATTTCGTATCATAGACATCACTTTTTCTACTAAAGTTCTGTTAGTTCTTTCAGCTACTGTGTTTTGCTGAGTGGCACATTCGATATTCATTTGATGCTTTATAGAGTTTCTTTCGCATTATCTGTATGAAGACATTTGATTTTATACCAAGTTCCAGTTTCAACTTTCATTTTGAAGTCTCTGAACCGCTCGAAAACTTCCGATTTACTTTTCGAAATGTAAACGAGGTATATTCTTCTTTGCAAAATTAAAAAAGAATATACCTCGAAATCCTGGGACACCCACTTTTTGAGCTTTTTCACCTTTCTGTTTTAAACCATCGAAAACCGCATGGGAGCTGACACCCAGTTCTTTCGCCATCCCACGCACCATTTTTGATGGGTCAGTCTCCACCAGGGTTCTCAGATTATCGTCTTAGATTACTGTAGGTCGACCACTTCGAAGCTCACCTTCGATTCTAAAATTTCGTAAACCAACGTCGAACAGTTTATTTTTTGGTCTGTTTCGGCAGAGCTTTGATTAAATTTGAATTCGAAGAAAAAAATTGGCCGAAAATCGCTTAACGCTTCTTTTTGTTTTCAACGCCATCTATTCTCAAAAGTTATGGTAGCGGATGTTGATATTTTGGTGGGGTACTGGATTTCAAAATCGTGCCATTGTTTATTATTGTTTTTCAGTATATATGTGATTTTGTGTGTAATGATATGATGACGGTTTGTAACATAACGACTTGGATTACCTAATTGAAACGTAAGTATGTTATATACACATTGTGTCAATTTGAAAACAAGCCCCCTTCTATATTTCGGCTCCTTTAGAAAATCTAAAAATATGCAAAACACGTCGATATTATTTTCAAGAAGGGCATTTTGTAGGTTAGTTTTCAATTAAATTTTATTTACCTACTAGCGGGAGCGGACACAATCTTAAATGGAAAGGAGGTTGAATGATACCTCATTTTAAAAGTCGTTCAGCTACCTTTTCAAAAATACTACATACTTGATCTTAATAGCAGAGAAATCTGGTGAATAATGTAAACAAGTTTCACACCAAGACTTAACAATTGTTATGTCTATGTCACGATCTTTTTATACAGGCTATTCACTTGGCACAAGATTTGGTATTGTATGCAAAAACAGTTTACCAGATACGCCAATATTTGAAAAATCATTAACATATAGAGGAAAGAGGATTGGTTTAATGCCTGGATCGATTTTTATTTTCCTTGATAATCCATTTGTTTTCACCATCTGACTTTTCGTTAGATGTCTTATACCACTCAAGCGTTTTTCCTCTGAAGCCATATCGATTCAACATATTCAGGAGTATTTTGTGGTTGACAGTCAAATGCTTTTGTGAGATCGCGACAAAACTGCCGCGGCCATATCGCCGATGTTGATATTTAGAAAAGAGAAAATTGCGTCGTGAGTGTTATATTATTTTGGAAACCGAAGTGATTCTCATTTATTACTTTGTGGGCTACATGAAACTGTTTTTTGAATAATTTTTGCGAGAGTAGGTATAAGGGAATTTGGTCGAAAGTTTGAAGGTTTTTCTGAACTGCCACCTTTGTGTACAGGAACTGTTTAAATTCTGTTTTTCCGTTAATCAGCTGTCGCCCCCATACGAACGACAACTCTCAGAAGTTGAGAACTTGTGCGAGCTAAGGACTAACGAGATCTTACCTTATAACGTGTGATTCCCAACACGGAACTACAGATATTTAAAAAAATGAGGGGAGTATACCACTACTAGCGATCTGCCCCGACTCCGTACGGGTGCAATGCTGATACTAAATATAAATTAACCCACTGGAAATTCAAGGGCACGGAGAAACAGTGATGAAAAGATAATTTTGTTTATGAAAGCGCCCTTTTCCCCCGCGGCTTGCGCCCCAATTTGGAATATTCAAAAATCTTTCCTTATTGCACATCTACAATATAAAACAAACCTACATACAAAATTTCAGCCTCCGAAAATATTCCAATAAGGAGAAACAACAATGAAAATGAAATTTTCATATGTAAACGCCCCCACTGGGGGAGCCCCAGTAAGAATATTTGAAATCCTTTCTTAGTGTGCATCTAAGACCTAAAGAAGCACCTATATACAAAATTTTAGCTTCCTAGGACTCACCAGTACGGAGAAACTGAGACGAATGACTGAGCGACATTTATAAGTATAGAAGATGAAATATGAAATTTATCAGTGACACAAGAGTGTCGAGAACATCTATCAGGAGGTTTTCGAAAATTTTCATTAAAACATCATTGTAGCTTGCTGCTTTTTCAATTTTCATGTCTTTGATCACTTCCAACAGTTATAAATGTTAGTATGAAGTAAATGAAGGATTCATCAGCTGACAAGTTTTCAAATTGGATTAGTAGATCATTCTGTACATAGATATTTTTGCTGAGTGTTTTGCTCTTGAAAATTTGTTTGAAAAAATCTTATCAAAAACATTTTGTGAAATTACACGGATCAACACAAAATTTGACTGCAACTTCAAAGCATTAAATTTCATTTCTTTAGGTCGTAATTAGACGGAAAAAATATACTGCATGAAAAAGTTAGCTTTTTTATTTGGGAAACTGAACGATATTTTTCAAAATCTGTGGTTTTAATTTTTAATTGAAAATGAAACCATTTAAATGAACATTTTTATCAAGTTTTACTATCAAAATAACTCACAAAAAAGTAGAAAACAATTTAAAAGTGTACACTTTTACTTTTTCTTTTATGTTCATAGGTACTATCTCTCAATAAACCCCAAATATAGTCTCCCATCATAGTTTCATTGTATTGGCCTTGATAACGTTGTTCGAAGCTCATAACATCCTGGTGAAAACGTTCTTCTTGCATGCTCTTCTGAATACGCCCCCATGTTGTTTTTGAATTTATCTAAATGAACATGCGGCATATGTACTTTTAATGACTGCAGCCCATGGCCTCAAAATTTTTCAGCATATTTTCAACTAGTTTTTTGTAGTTTTCGGATTTGTTATTTCCTAAAATTTCAAATCGCTTTTTGAGTACGATTCAGCAACGTTGGAAACTTTTCATTGGCGAAAATCTGTCTGATTTGCGGACCAACAAAAACCCCAGCTTTAAACTTTGCTTCTGATAACTTCGGAAAAAATTTTCTCAAGTATTCAAAAGCTTCTGAGGTTTGATCCAGTTTTTTAACAAATTGTTTCATCAACCCTAACTTAATGTGCAGAGGTGGCATTAACACTTTTTCCGCTTCAACAATTGACTCAAATTTTACGTTTTCTTTCCAGACACAAAGTTCTGTTCTTACAGGCCATGACCGTTGAGTATAATGCTTAGCAACCGCTCTGATATCCCATAAGCACGAATAACACGGATACTTTGTATATCCGCTTTGAAGTCCCATCAAAAATCCCACTATTTTAAAATCTCCAATCGGCTGCCAGTTATACTCGCGATACTTTACAGATTCAAGCAAAATTTTAACACTTCCATAATTTTCAAGATGTACTGAATGAGCGATTGGAAGAGATGGGAATTCATTTCCGTTGTGTAATAAAACAGCTTTTAAGCTTTTTGTGACGCTGTCAATGAATAAAAGCTCTGCTTTACGTTTTGGCAAATTTAAATCTCTAACCAAATCATTAAAATCTTCTGTAGTGATGAAATGATGTTTTGGTTGTTCTGGTGTCGGTAAAAACTCCTTATTGGAATTACTTTTATAAAGTAGCAGTCGTTAACGTGGTCTTTTGGTTCTTACCAAATTCTTGATATTGCAAATTTCATAGACCTTTTCTCAACTCGATACCAACCTAAAATATAGAAATAGAAATTAATATGTCTATTATATTTAATTCACCATTTAATTAAGATTTTCTTACCTTCCAAACATCTTTTACAATAACTACAAGCAACATGTGGAGCCCATGTCTTGGTTCCGCACCGGACAGTCAAAATATGCTTCGTAGGCTTCACAGAGAACGTAAGATGTATTTAATTTGTATTTTACATCTCAATCTCTAATAAATTGCCCACATATATGACAAAATGCATCAGCATCATATTTACACTTTCTCGACGACATTTTAAGTTATTCTAGATTTGTATAAAACACCTGATCGTTGTTTATCACTCTAGTGCCATCTATCAGCAAGGTGTGAACGTTAAAACCCCACTCTGATGTATTAAAAATGATTAAAATATATATTTACAACTATTACAAAAGCAAACTTTATACCAAAAAAAGGTATTTTCGTTTTTGTTCAGCAGAATATCATAAAATAAACTTTAGGACAAAGAGCGAAAATTATTTTGTAGAGTCGTGTTATTTTAATGGATTGAAATGAAAAAACTTAAGTCGTTTAACATAATGGTAAATGTTTTAGAATATTTTTACTTCTAATATCCAACAAAATAATATAGAAGCATAATATTCCATTAAAAAGTATTGTTAGAAAGAAGGTACTTTACCTAAACTGGTACTTCTATGATAGTCACGAATAACAAGTTAGTTAAAGAGTTGTCAAAAAAATAAATAAATAAACGTCGCTAATTTGGTCTCTATCACATTTCACAAGTTGAATATAATTTACATACCGTAGAAAGAAAGTCTCAGGTAAAGAATTCTTGAAGTTATTGTTGAAATATTCTTCATTTATCATTTCTGAAAACAACTTATTTCAACTCATAGAGGGGAATATGCCATCAACAAATTTATTATTACACTACTCAAGTTCAACAATGGAAAAAAAACTATTTTTGTTATTTATTCCATTTTTCATTTCACAATGCCAGAAAAACCGTTAGTTTTGTGATATTCGCAGTTTTTTCAATTGAATAATTTTTTGCATAAATTTGCCGGAAGGGTTTCTAAAATCTTTTCTTAAATCATGGATGGGAATGGGTTACCAATAAATATATTACTATAACGCTGAAGTTAAAAATGTAAATAAGTAATTTTGTTATTCATATATCATTTCATTTTGTATCACGTAATGAAAGGGAATCATCGGTAACAATAGATAAAATTACGATAACTCTTCTTGATGTACCAACAAAAACAGGGCAATTCATCATGAGTTCATATATGATGATTGGGTGAATATCAAAAAGTAAAACACAGAAGATCATATATAAATCAAATTGTTTGTTGAGTCCTTGAAGACAATTGGTAAGAAAAAATTACGTTAACAAATAAAAAAGGCCTTCGATCAAAAAGCTGTCACTATTCCAAACATTAATATTTTATTATAAATTTTGGAAATTGAATTAAAAATACATAACAAATTTTATAAACATAAATTATTTCTATTACATTTTTTCCTTAAAATTAGTTTCCACTCTGGCCATCATCTGAGATTTTGTATTTTGTGAGATGAAGGAACTGGCATTAGATGTTTCAAAATTTTAGGCATTTGTTGGAGCTTTTCCATTATTACCCGGGGAATAACTTCATTGTCCATGTAGTTGACCACACGACCTTCTGGATACTGATAGCGAATATGATGTTTACCTGAAAGAATAATGTGGTTGAAAAAAGTGTCCACGTTTTATAAATTCATTATATCCAAGTCAATAGTACCACCACCACATATTAATTATAATCAATATCAATAAAATTATTGTGGATTTTTTTTAATTTTCAACAAGAACAAATGAACCCTTAGACCTTCTGTAAAAATGAAATATTCGGTATACGTTATATAAACATGGATGAATGAAAGAAAAAGTGATTTGAAAAAATGTCACTCTACCTTTTTCTTCAAATGTATGCATACCACAAATTTAATTTTTAATATCATAAATTTGTCTATAAAAATTCAATGTGGCACAATGAGAGCAATAAAAAAATAGAACATAATTACCATCAACCCAAAGTTGAGACCCGTCTGGGTATCGAACCTGCACTTCACCATTTGCCAGTTGAAATGCTGTGCCTATTCCTGGTACAGTAACGCGTTTTTCTTTTGTGTTGGAAGTGTTACCAAAACAGGATCCAGGATTTGTTGCATCAATAGAAATTGTGAAAGAAGGCTGAAATAGAAATGAAATATGATATTTTAGAAGTATTTGTCATTTATCGAGATTGTTGGCAGTCATTTATATTCGGTGAGTTTCTCAAAATATTTTCAGATGTAAAAGGACCCATAGCACTCCTGAAGATTATAATCACTCGTGTAGACAAAAAGTCGAGAAATTCACTCAAAATAAATGACGATCAACTGTCTAGAAAAATAAAAAAAACAATGGAATCTAACCACACTAAACTTATCGAGATTTTATCTTTCGAGCTATTTTTTAATGTCATAAATAACTCATTATAAGAATGCACAATAAAAAGCATTCATGGTACATTTTATCCAAATAGATATCAAAATCTATTTCCATATTGAGTAGTTTTGATATCTCTTTCCGTAATATCATGAGCATTCCTTTTTTCATTACATTTTTATTATTCAAGAGTTTCCATATGTTTTATCCAAAAATTTGATAAATTTTAAATGATTCCATTTTGATTTCAAAATGTGTTCAAAACTCTTTCTATAAAAAATATTTTGAAATTTAAATTTTTGAACAAAAATTAAATTATGAAACTACTCTCACAATCACAGTTTGCGGTTGGTTTTCTTTTCCTAAAATTCCTCTGTAAGAAGCTGGCCGGCGTCCAAGAATAACAGGAAATGATGTTCGAGGTAGGCTTGACAGAGTTTTTTCAAGCAGCATGCAATAGTCAAGAGAATCTTGGGTATGGCTCCACATTAGCTCAAGTTCCCCAGTAAGTGTTATACATTCAGATGGTGAACGAAAAATGTACTTGTTTCCAGATGAATCTATTATCGTGATGCCCTCGGCTATAGACTGAGTAACTTTTCCACCTTTAAAAATAGTTTCAGAATTAATGCTCACTTATTAAAAAATATTTGTAAAAATTATAACTTACAACTATTGATATTTGTTAATTTTTTTTCCTTTATATAGAAGTTTATTATTTTAATGATTGAAGGTTGAAAAATATAAAAAACAAAGACAAAGTTATTTGTCTCAAATACATTATCGGATCTATATTATTTTTACTCTAAATGAACGATCTGCTAATATTTATATTTTTGTTAATTTCGCAGCTTTTCGAGATTATATCACTATTTTTTGACATGTTACACTCCAAGGGAAAACCTCTGCAGATATCCTGGCAGTTACACATAATAAACTGAAATTCAGACACGTCTTGAATTACTAGGTTAGCATCAGGGAATTTTGCAGTCAACCCTGATATGGGTTGGATATCCAATTGTCGTCAAGAGAAGACCAACCTGCACCTCCATAAGACATCTATTGAAGATGTATATTTTTCGGATATCTCACGGGTGTCCTTATGATATCTACTGAAGCATATACATTCCAAATGCATCGAACGATATCTCAAGGACACTCATTTCATGCCCAAGGATACTCCAATCTAAATAGGAAAGGTATTGTCTCGGAAGATATTCATAAAATACTGAGCCCCTCGGTGGCAAAAAACTGAGTAATTCGAGACAATAAAAGTGCCCTGATAATGTTTCATATAAAAAAATTAAATCAATTTGAATGCGCCTATACATAACCTAGAAGTTTGAAAGATTTCAGTGTGATTTTAGTTATTTGCAAAGAAAAAGATAATTTGGTATTGATTGTAACACCAATTTCTTTGACTTCATATACATTTTTGAGTGGGAGGGAGTTAATGCAGTATTCATAGGTAACAGGTAACTGAGAGCGATTGAAACAAATGAACTGACACTGAGATTGAGATCCAAACAATTGTTCTTACACCATTCATACAAATGATTCAAATCATCTTGAAGTCTTAGAAATTCATCTAGGGATTGAATTGAGCGATATAACTTGAAATCATCAGCAAACAGTAATCCTGTAGAGTCGGTTGTTTGATCAATAAGATCATTGACAAAAATATAGAAAAACAATGGTCCACAGTAACTGCCTTGAGGAATCCCAGACGAAACATTTATTGTTTGAGAAATAGCGTATTCAAAAAACACTTTATTATGAGATTTTTCACTAAACAGTTTTACAAAAAGCAACACATGTTTCGCCATACAATGGCTTCTTCGGGCGTGTCTTTACTAACTATATTCTACATATTCAATGCTTTATATACCTAATTTTACAATTTGAAGTACCTACATTTCAAGTACTCGATTTTTGCCTGGTCATTTTATTATTTAAGGTGTACCTGAGTTTGTAATCAATTAAATTACCTGTACCAGTTTCCACATTTGAAAAACATTTAGTAACGGGGAGTTATTCAATTCTAATTGATCATTGAGTAAATTACCCGAATTCTTGAATCTATTGATTTCTCAACATTCTTGAATGTTGAGTTTCAAACTTTTCTAAATGTAACACATCTTATTCATGATTGAACTCATGTCCTTCTGCTGAAAGGTGGTTTGCAAATGTGGAATTGGTCTTTCTATTCACAAAACTACTGCTATGCTTTTTAATTATTTGGGAAAATTTTCTTCTTGTTTGGCGAATATACAGTTTTGGGCAAGAGCCACAAGTCAGCTTATATACTCCTGATCTATCTGAAACCGAAATTTTGTCTTAATTGTTTTTAATAAATTTACTTAGACTATTATTCGTTCTGTAAGCTATGTTTACGCATTCTTTCTTCAAAAAACGGGCAATATTATTGGTGGGTTCACCCATAGGCTCATGAATCCATATTCTGGTCAATCTGAATAACTTTCGCTTATAGAATTTTTCTAAATTTTAAATTCAATAAGAGTAGTTTACTCGTGCATCGATAGCTAATTTTTGGTTCTTCCTGTATGGTGAAAGTTTTTTTTATTAGATGAGTTATTTCCCAAATATGACTAAAATCATTGGTCCAGTGTATGTACAAGAAATGATGCTAAAGAAAAATTCAGTAACTTTGAAATCACATTTATGTTTTATTATAACACTAGTACTATGTTGTTGTATCGCTGCTGTTCCAATGTTTTGACAGAATCGGAATCAACGAATTTAGGCGTGCGCAGCATTATAGAAGAGTGCTTTCAAAAAAGTGTTCCACAGCGCCATCTAGTGGCGAGTTACAGAAAAATTGATAGCCTAATAACCTTCTCTATGAAAAATTACTCATACACGTCACGTTTCATCACGATCGGTTGAGAGATGTCGAAGTTTATCACTTACCAACCAACCAACAAACATCCATTTTTATATATTAGATTAGCTTTCCACTCACTAAAGTAAGATTTAAATCAAAGAGAACAGTCCTGAGGTTACAGTCTCAAGAGATACTTTAATGCTTGCATGTGATGCATATGAACAACATAAAAATATCTATTAAACTTGTAAACAACAATATCAAGAAACATTATTAGAGGCTAAAAAAAGAAATGACCACAGTATATCAAGTAAGACAGATAATTACAGCAAAACTGTGTGGCAAATCATCAAATCCGAAACAGGTCGGAAAAATAAAATCTTAAATGAACCAGAAAATCTAACAGCTAGCCAGATGAATGACTTCTTTATCGATAATATAAACACAATTCTATTGCACTGGCCTGTAACAACAAATGAGGTAAGAATAATCATAACAAAGTTAAAAAATAAAAAACTGAAGATATAAATGGGGTGAATGTTTTAGTCATAAAGATTGCCTTTGAATGTATAAATCAACCGTCAATGGATATTATCAACACTTGTCTAAGTGAAGGTTACTTCCTTTAACTATTAAAAATTTTTAGAATCCTGCCAATTCATAAAAAAGGTGTTACATCAGAAACAAATTCTTTTCGACAGATAGCAATACTGCTATTTTGAACATATAATTTACGAACAACTAGTAAAATATTTTGATATAAATAATCTGAATCTTCATCAATTTGGGTTTCAGAAAGGAAAATTTCTTACAAATAGTATAAAAGACGGCTTTAATAAACAAGAAAAATATGTGAGCGTTTCTACAGACCTTATTGGCCAAATTAGATTCCTACAGAGATGTGTCTGCTTAGACATGATGAAGTCATATCTTAACGAAAGATATCAAATTGTTGATCTGGGAAATACCAAGACTGAAAAAAAGAAAGATATTAAGAGGAGTGCCACAAGGGTCGATATTGGAGCAACTTCTGTTTCTAATTTATATCAACGACCTGCCTCGCTTGATGAAATCGTCAGACATAGAAACTATATTGTATGCAGATGATGCAAAAAACAGAAACACTAACCTTTAAAACAATTTGCTTAATTCGAAATCACAAAAATTCTATCAAATTTTCAAGAGTACAAATAGATTCTAACCTGAAATGGATAGACCATATAAATAGCATGTGTAGTAAACTCAGTAAGACAGTTTTTGCTATCAGAAGAATTAAAAAAAACAGTAAATCAAAGTATGGCATTTGCAACATATCATTCACATTTTCATTCAGTCCTTAGGTATAGCATAATCAATTGGAGTAATGCATCAAAGGTGTGTCTTGATAGAACATTTGTCATTCAAAAATCTGCAGTAAGAAGCATAATCTCTGCCAATTATGATGAAAAGTGTTGACCAATATTTGTAAAACTTAAAATAATGACCCTATATTCAGTTATTGTTTTTGAAAATCTGCTTCTTGTTCAACGGAACTTGGTAAATAAAGTTTCTCACAAGGATATACATCAACATAATACAAGAAATAAATCAAACCTTGTTCCCACAGCTAATAGGTTAAAAAGGTCAGAAAATATAGAAAGTAAGCTATACAATGCCTTATCTGTCGATTTTCGTAACTTGCCATTGAGAAGATTAAAAAATTTATTGAAGAAAATATTAACCAAACATCGATTATATGAAATTGATCAATTTTTCGAAGTTGTTCAAGAATAAAGAGGCAGTTTTGTGGTCGCCTCCTGAACTTGTACTCAACATTAAGTCGATATAATATGTCAGTTATGTGATTTATAATTTGTTAAATACTCATGGCTTTACATTTTGGTCAATTTTTGTAAGATTAAAATTGTATCATTTCGACTTGTTTTTTGTAAATATGTAGAAACTGTATTGACGAATCATATCCTTTCAAATTTATTTTAGAAATTGTATTGATGTGTCTAAAAACTGTGTTTCTAAAGACTAATAACAATTATTATTATTATCATAATATCAAATCAAACCTAGGAATTTCTGCAGAAGCATTTATGAACTTTTAATATTCAGTCACAATTATATTTGAATATTTCATTCCATCAGTTCAATCTGATTAAGACAGTGACAGTGATTGAAATTGTGGGAATGATGCATAACTAGGCCCCGAGAGTCAGGTATGATACAAGAATGAAAACACTTAGATGTTAATGATATGGCTGTCAGTTTTATCGCTGTTGGAAAGAAGTGTTTTTGCTGTAAAACTCTGAGACAAACTCTTAAATCTGATTTAAAACCTATAAATCAATGTAATAGCTAATTTGAAATTTATGATAAATAGAAAAGTAATATTCAAAAAAAAATTGATCATGAAAAGGCCAATAATTACAATAACTACTTTCTTGACAGATATAAACTCAACTATTCAACCATCTGTTAATTCGAACCAATATGTTTCGCTATAAATCAACTATCATTTTTCAACATTTAATAGGTTGACCTTTAGCGATTAAGAACTACTTCATTTCATTTATGTAGGTACCATATCTTTTCAAGAAATTTATAAGTACAATTTGAAAAAATGAATATATGATCCTCACAACTCCCCATAGTAAATACATGTTAATGACTGAAACTTTCAAAATATGATATATATCAAGAATTAAATAGATGACACTTTACAGGGAGTATTATCAATAATAAATAAAACTTAAATTTGATAAAAACAGAAACCTCTTCAGAGGAACATCATCAAGTGACCATTGATAGGGAATCTGCAAGCAAAGATCTTTTGATTTCAGTTTTTTTTCTGTAAATATTTTTCAAGTAGCATACTGTATTTAATCTAATCATACCGAGGAAAATAAAAATACAAGATAAAGTAAATGATATATACTATTTCAAAAGAATATTCTCAAAATCCACTTTTTGACTATTCACTGAATGACGATGTCACAATATTATAAGATAAAAGACAAATAACTAAATATAAGTGAATTTATTTATATTTTATATTAGTTTAAATGAGTGATCGGTTAATTTGTTAATGTATGGTTGTGGGTGACATATACTCTCATTTTTAAATTTCTTGTATATACCTGTGCGTAATTCTCATTTCAATGTATGATCTTCTATACAACCAATTTAGGTTCATAATTTGAATTGCAAAAGCTTCAAGAAAACATAAACTTGATGAAATAGTTTCAGGCAATCCAAAATAACTTACCCTCATAAAAGCAGGCTTCAAAATCAGTAAGGTTCTCCATAAGAAAGCATTTCGCCTTCTCAGTGTAGTATGTGATTTTGGGAGTTTTTGCTCTAACCAAATCCACAAACTTGTGTGCATACATATATTTTTTCCAATGTTTCTCAGGTAGATTCTCTAATCCGTAAATCTTATCTGCCCCTGAACTGGCGACGGTGGAGGTTCTTCTGCGAGTGGAACACCCTTACCACCTTCGGGTTCATACAAAATTATGCGTAAACCATCGGGAGATATTCTCATAACCTCACAAACCATGTCTTTTTTGTGATAACCTTTTTTCTTGATGAACTCTATGCAAACTTCTCCGTCTTTGAGAATACTGAGTATGGCGTTTTTTGTTTGATGTCGAGTAGGAAGAAGTCGTTTTGAACATATTTGTAACAGTTTTTTTCTTGATCTCTCATAATTACAGGGGCTAGGGTCCCGAGATCTTTGGAAGTTTTCCTGTGGTTTGCAGTGGTATTCTCCTGATGAATGTGAATTAGGAGTTTGACTGTAGAGACATTTTCCTGTGGTCTCACTACAAGAAGGGTCAGAATGGTGAGAGTGAAGAGACTGTCGGTACATCATACGATTCGAGAAACCTGAAAAATTATTCTAAACTGTATAGTCTAATAAACAACGAACACATATTTCTCCCAGAATATTCATTCGAAGACATATAAAATGAAAATATGCGTTTTGATTTTCTACTCCTACTCCAGTATCTAAATATTGAAAACTTCTCAAAAATCAACAAATATTTGGAAATGTGTAGATGAATTACAAACTGAATAACACAAAATATTCCTTGAAGAACATGTAAAAGAAAATACCCTTTTTGACTTTCTACTTCTCTTTCTGTATACTGAAAAATTGAAAACTTTTGAGAAACCAAATCAAGATCTAGAGGCAAACTGGTCATAACACAGCATCCCAGCTTATTCATCATCACTCTCATAATTATTACTTGGTATGGTCGATTACAAAAGGTTAAAAAAGAAGGATGAGAAAGCTTCAAATTAGTACATTTTCTTACTCACCTCCTCCTGGATCTGCTGGGGGATTACATTTTTGGCTACACTGACTCAATCCAGCTAGACTATCATGACAACAAGGTATTCTCGATCCTTCGCAATGAGACCCACAATTTGAAAAAACGGAAACATGGTCCGATTGTCTTGAATTTATCATTGGATTTTGATGGGATAAGTTTTCACAACTACGTATTTTCAACTGTTCCATACCAGAACATATAGGAGTATTACCATAGTGATTTTGCAAGGGCAAGCAGTCACTGTTTGTTTTTCTCTGATGAGGGTCTGAATAAGCATTATGTGAATAAGGCAAAGATGTGATTTCACCATATGTACTGTCTCTTTTGCTAGACATTGTGTGGATCCCGCTATCATGGGTATGATGAGAAGATAAGATCTTGAAAAAATATGAAAAAAATCAATTATCATAATATGAATATTTCTTTGAAATTATCGAATATTATCGAAAAAGATAATTTTTTTGGGCTTTAATGAAGCTATAACCTCTTACATTATGATGAGCTGTTGAAAATGTTACTTTCATCAAAATAACATTTGCGGGAAAACAGTCATTTCAAATTCACTTTGAAATATCCTTCACTAAATTAATTTAATTCATATATTATTACAGAGTCTGAATTATGATAATTTTTCTCATACATTTTTATATAAAGTGTGAGACACCACTCAGTTGTGTTATAGAAGTATATTTTACAGCATTTAATATTGAGAGCCTTATGAAGAGGTAAGTATTATAATAAAAACAATGTAGATTTTCGATAAGAATGATCAAATGACATTCTCATCCAAGATAGATAGTTACTGGATGTCTGTCCTGAGGTCATGAGATTGCCTTTTTGTGATGAGTATTTTTTTTGTCTACTTTGAAGGTTTAACTAGACTTATCAAAAAAAATACAATGTTTCAGTCGAGATAATATTTCACATTTTTTATATATATATATATATATATATATATATATATATATATATATATATATATATATATATATAAAATAAATAGATAAGTACTTTTTGATCATTCCCATATTGATTTCAATTTAAAAGAATTTTGGATTTTAGGAAATCCAAAGTATGTATGTAGTGTATGACTTGTTTTAAATACCACCTTCATTCCTAGTCCGTCAATTCATAACAAGTCATACACTATAGAGCCTTTTAGAAAATCCAAAGGACAAAAGTTGGAAAAGTGTGGAATTTACAAAATGAAA
Source organism: Leptinotarsa decemlineata (assembly GCF_025532065.1). Classification (NCBI taxonomy): domain Eukaryota; kingdom Metazoa; phylum Arthropoda; class Insecta; order Coleoptera; family Chrysomelidae; genus Leptinotarsa; species Leptinotarsa decemlineata. The sequence continues at coordinate 2,366,188 of NW_027412574.1, forward strand.
CGTAAGGAATGTGATGCAAAATATTATGGACAGACCAAAAGATCTATCAAAATCCATACTTATAAATGCGAAAGTCACAATGGTATATAGGTGCTTCTTAGATCTTAGATGCACACTGAGAAGAGATTTTCAAATATTCCAAGTAGGACGCCCCCGGGTTAAAAGGAGCTCGTTTAAATATGAAAATTACCTTTTCATCACTGTTTCTCAGTACCGCTTTATTTTCGGAGGCTAAAATTTTGTATGTGAGTTCGTTTTATGTTGTAGATGTGCAATAAGAAAGGATTTTTAAATATTTCAACTGGGGAACCAGCCGCGAGGAAAAAGACGCCATCATAAAATAAAGTTACCTTTTCATCACTGTTTCTCCATACCGCTATACAGGGTGTTTCAAATTCGATCATCACCATTGGGATCTCGGAAACTATGAGAGATACGAAGATGATTGAATTGGGGCAAAGTTGCGCATTTACCTGACTAACAATATGCCGTTGAGAAAGTTCTGAAATTCCTAGTATGTCCTGAGATATTCGAAAAAAACTGAAATTTACGAAAATAGTTTTTATTTTTTCTGGCTTCATTTTTCGAAGGATTCGAAAATAAATTGCACTTCCACATTGCCAATTTCTCCCTGCTACATCATGGTGTTTTCAGATTTGCTATACGACGTTTCGTCTTCCGGCCACCATCGTCAACTTTATTTTTTATTATGGGCGCTATATTGGATTATTTCTGTTTTGAATAGAACCAGATTTTACCTTTTCGATAATGTCTCATAAGTTATCATTCTTTTTCGAAAAATTGAAGATATTGAACAAAATCAATTTTTATCATAATAGACTTTGACTTTGATTTTTCTAAATTTGACTTTCAATTTGTTACACTCAATGATATTTTGTTATTGTACAAGACATTGAATTTTTGGTGAAAAATGGCTTTCACGAATGAAGGAAAAAGAGATATGATACAAATTTATTACAAATACGATAGAAACAGTGTTAGGGCATCAGAAATGTATTTAAATTTGTATCCCGAAATGTGACAACCACATCGAACTATGTTCAAGTTATTGGATCAAAATCTCACCGAGTTTGGTTCATTTGAAAAGCCGAGGAAAAAATACGGAGACAGAATCAACAACCAAAATTTGATAAATGAGGTATACATTAGGTAAATTAGAATTGTGTCCTTTTCAATGAAATTAACAAATAACAATAATTAACTAAAATGTAAAGACAAAAGTAAATGATAGCAAATGCTCAAAATGCTGGCCTTGTTCATGATAACACAACTGTGCCCTTCTTTGAATATTATTCACTGCACGATTAATTTCCCTCCTCCTGAATCGTCCGAATTCTCTAACAATGCTGTGTTGAAGGTCCTCAATATTTTGATATTCCCTTTGACCATAAACTCTATTTTCCAGTGTACCCTGTAAGAATATATCCATATCTCTTAAGTCTGGAGACCTTGCTGGCCACCTCACCAGCCCATTATTCCCTATCCAATTATCACCAGATGTTATAGTTAGCCAAAGGTAGATCATCCAAACTGGTGATAGGTTTTCCATTCAGAATTCCGTCAAATAAATGCCCAAACGTTATTACATATCGCACTTGAGGTCGAATTTCTCGGAACTACCTGGGGTTGTTTATGCTCCAAATGTGTTCATTATTTCGGTTGAATATCCCACAATTCGTAAAAGTGCTTTCATCTGTCCAAATTACATTTTCCAGGAAAACAGAAAAATCAGGTCTTCTTATTAGCCAATTACAAAATTCTAATCGCCTTTCATCTCCTGGAATGCAATTTTTGAGATATGTGTATTTTTAACATTTTAAACCGCTTCATTCAAGTATCTGCACATTATTAATTTTTATTGAAAAGGACACAATGTCTAACTTACCTCATACATACCTCAGTTATCAAATTTTATTTAGTTTCCTGGTCCATTCTGTCTCCATATTTTTTCTTCAACTTTTCAAATGAACCAAACTTGGTGAGATATTGATACAATAACTTGAACATAGTTCGATGTGGTTGTCGTCTTTCGTGATACATGTTTAAATACATTTCCGATGTCATAACACTGTTTCTATTGTATTTGTAATAAATTTATATCATATCTCTTTTTTCTTCATTCGTGAAAGCCATTTTTCAAAAAAAAATTAATGACTTGTACAATAACAAAATATCATTGAGTGTAACAAATTGAAAGTCAAATTTAGAAACATCAAAGACAAAGCCTACTATGATAAGTAATAATTTTTTCAATATCTCCCATTTTCCGAAAAAAAATGATAACTTATGATACATAATTGAAAAGGTAAAATCTGGTTCTATTCAAAACAGAAATAATCCAATGTAACGCCCGTAGGAAAAAATAAAGTTGTTGATGGTGGCCGGAAGACGAAACGTCGGATATCAAGGTTTGTTTGAAGGTGATTGACAATGTTTCATGATGAATTTCACTAGTTCGGACTTCCAATGTCTAATATATAAATGAATTGAAATCCCCGAAACAACTAAAAAAAGGAAGAATTAAAAAAAAATAGCTGTGAATAACAATTATATTGAGCAAAAAATTGAAATGAAATAATAGTGAAATAAAATACAAGTGAAAATAAAACACTTGAAAAAAATAAAAATAAAGAAATACAAAATGCAAATAAAGATAAAAATAAAAAATAAAAAGTTAAGAGATTTCACGCCAAGTGTTCACGACGTTTCAATTGTTAGTATCCACAATCGTCTTCGGGTGATGACTGGACTAATTCCTCCGAGAGAGGACTATTTATGGGTCGTTCGAGTACTTTCACTTGTCCTCGCTTTCCATTTTCTCCGCTTCACTGGTTCGATGGTTGATGACCGTTTGACGGGAGTTGGCCATTTTTCGCTTGATGGTGGATTTCCATATGTTGCGTATTTCTACGCTGGCTTGGCTGAATATGTTGTTGGACAACAAGTATGCGGCTTCCTTGAATTTTCTCCTAAACCAATGTTCCTCTCTGTGTAAGATCTCAGCTTGGGACCACTCGATGTTGTGTTGATGGGTCCAAACATGGTCTGCTATTCCTGATTTGGTGGTTTTCCCTCGCTGTGTGTGTTTTTTGTGCTCGGTAATGCGAACATTCAATGGCCTCTTAGTTTCACCAATATAGGATTTTCCGCACTCACAGGGTATCCGGTAAATGCAATTCTTGGAATCGCAGTCCGCGTTTGGTGGCCTGGTTTTCGTGAGGCTGCTACGGATAGTGTTACTGGACCTGAAGCAGGTTCTGATGTTGTACTTGGGACTAATTCTTCGTATCCTCTCCGATAATCCTGTGATGTAGGGAAGTGCAAGCACTGGTCGCTTTCCTGGAATGGCTACTCCAAAGAAAAGATTTTGGCTAAAAGACAGCAGGAGCCTAGCAAGGAAGAGAAGCTGTCACAACCAGTGCTTGCACTTCCCTACATCAGAGGATTATCGGAAAGGATACGCAGAATTGTTTCCAATTCTCCAAGAATTGCATTTACCGGATACCCTGTGAGTGCGGAACATATGGAAACCCATCATCAAGCGAAAAATGGCCAACTCCCGCCAAACGGTCATCTCCCACTGACCAACTGAAGCAAAAAAATGGAAAGCGGGGATAAGTGAAAGTACTCAAACGACTCATAGATAGTCATCTCTCGGAAGAATCAGTCCAGTCATCACCCGAAGACGATTGTGGATACTAACAATCGAAACGTCGTGAACTAACTTGGCTTGAAATCTCTTAACTTTTTTATTTTTATCATTATTTTCATTTTGTATTTCTTTATTTTTATTTTTTCAATTGTTTTATTTTTATTTGTATTTTATTTCACTATTATTTGATGTCAGTTTTTTTTGCTTAATGTAACACAGATATTTATTTTTAATACTTCCTTTTCTTAGTTGTTTCAGGGATTTCAAATCATTTTATATATTAGACAATGGAAGTCCGAACTAGTGAAATTCGTCGGATATTAAATCTGAAAACACCATTATGTAGCAGGGAAAAATTGGCAATGTGGAAGTGCAATTTATTTTCAAACCCATCGAAAAATGAAGCTGAAAAAAATAAAAACCATTTTCCGAAATTTCAGTTTTTTCCGGATATCTCCGGACATACTGGGAATTTCAGAACTTTCTCAATGGCATATTGTTGTTAGTCAGGTAAATGCGCAACTTTGCCCCAATTTAACCATCTTCGTATCTCTAATAGTTTCCGAGATCCCAATGGAGAGGATCGAGTTTGAGACACCCTGTATTTCGGAGGCTGAAATTTTGTATGTAGGTTCATTTTATGTTGTAGATGTGCACTAAGAAAGGATTTTAAAATATTCCAACTGGGGAACCAGCTACTAGGGAAAAGGCGCGTTCTTAAAATAAAGTTACCTTTTCATCACTATTTCTCTGTACTGCTATATTTCCGGAGACTGAAATTTTGTATGTAGGTTCGTTTTATGTTGTAGATATGCAATAAGAAAAGCTTTTTTTAATATTCCAACTGGCACGCCAGCCGCAGTGGATAAGGCGCGTTCATAGAATAAAATTACCTTTTCATCACTGTTTCTCCGTACCACTATATTTTCGGAGGTTGAAATTTTGTATGTAGGTTTGTTTTATGTTGTTGATGTGCAATAAGAAAGGATTTTCAAATATTTCAACTGAGCGCCAGCCGCGGGCAAAAGACGCGTTAATAAAATCAAGTTACTTTTTCATCACTTTTTCTCCATGCCCAATTTCCGGTGGGTGAATTTATATTTAGTATCAGCATTGCACCTGTGCGGAGCCGGAGCAGGTCACTAATAAGATATAAGGAAGGCCAGAAAAATCAGCAGTCGCCTATCATATTTTGCAACAAAATCATTCCATAGACTTTAGTTCATTAAGATTAGTTAGAAAATTAACAACCACAGGCATCTAGATGCCTACAAGAGTGTAGAAATAAGTAAACATAATAATATTATGAATACCTAATATTATAATATGTAGCTTGTTGAAATAATATTTTAATTATTAGATATATCTGACTGTTACATAAAGCCTCATTGTAAAATTAATTTATGACTAGTAGATAAGGCAACATTGTAAAATGAATTAAAGACAATTAAAAAGCAGGTACCTATAAGATGTATCTATGGTATAAATAAGGATAACATTGTATGTATATTTAGTTTAATCTTCATCTTGAAGATGATCACTTGGTGATTGAAACACGTGTCGAGGTGTTAAAATAACGGTTTGGTGTTGGGATAAAACTCCAGTAATATTCATCAGCTTCATAATAGACCACTTCTTTCACTTCTTCATCATAACTCATCACCTTAAACTTGAGTTTAATCTTTCATTATCTCTTTACAGAGATTATCTATGTAGAAAAAATATATGTACCAGTAGTAAACTCATATCAAATATTGGGTTCGATTGTTGGAACGTAGTAATCACAACTTCTCCATAAAATCATGAATACAGTGCCAACCCAATCTGACAGACTGTGCAACTACTAGAAGGTTAATGTAATGCACATAACTACAATGCAATGCAATACTACAAGTCTTTCCAACCTATCTGAATCTGATTCATTGGAATATTCAATTGATTTTTAACTAACTTACCCTTCCTCTTTTAATAAAGGGGTGTTCCAAAATTTGATCTAATGTAATTCTGTCCCTTGGATTTTTCTGGAGCAAAGAGTCAATGAGGTCTTTAGCTTCCGGTGACAAATGACTAGGTAAATTATAATTCGACATCACAACTTTTGTTAATGTACTTTTAACACCAGGGGTATCAAAAGGTGGTGATCCAACTAAAAGAGTATATAATAGACAGCCAATTCCCCAAACATCAGCTTCGAGGCCATGTGACCCCCTAGAGGCAACTTCAGGAGAGATGAAGTTTGGTGTCCCGCACATTGTCATATGTTTTTCATCAGGTCTTGTTAACTGGGTGGCTAGCCCAAAATCGGCGATTTTCTGAAAACTGTAGGTTAGAACAAAACATATCAAGAAATGTCTAGATAACTCACCACTTGCATATCTTTTGTAAGCAGTAAATTCGATAATGACAGATCTCGATGGAGGATATTATAAGAATGAAGATACTTAATTCCTTCTACAACTTGTCTCATAATGCCACTAACTTCAATCTCCGAGAAACACTATAAAAGGTTCAAGATAAGTAGAACAAGCTGTTGTTATTGGATTTTTGAGTTACATGCATGAATTAAAATATGGACTCATATAAAAAAAATCTAATTAAGTGAAATTATAAATCCTTCACATAGGTATTTATAGAAAAGATTAATTACTCAAAAATAATATGAAATTTATCAAAAATGTTTCAAATAGACAAGTCTAACATTTCTTTCAAATAATTTATGGATGTAGCCGTTACTAGGTGGTAGGAAATCATAATGAAGAAAAGAGAAATGAATCTTTCTATGTTTTTTACCACTTTTATTTGTAACTAACGTTACTGCAGTTTCATCCTATATGGACATTTTCAAACTTATACAATAATAAGTTTTGTATAAATTTGAAAATGTCCGTATAGGACAAAACTGCAGTAACGTTAGTTAGAAATAAAAGTGGTAAAAAACATTGAAAGTTTCATTTCTCTTTTCTTCATTCTAACATTTCTGTTTATAATTTGTGCTATTGACTATTTAGATTAATAGCAATTAATTGATTTCATCAAATTATATACATTTATGAAGGTGGATTCATACACCCACGTAAGTCCCAAGTCATAAGAATTCTAAGTAATTAGATCATTATTTTCAGTGGCAACATTCATGCAGGAGTAAATATATTAATAATAATAATAAATGTCATTTATTGGTGAATACCAAAGGTCCATTAAACGAAGTCTTTCAGCCAGTGTACAATTTTTAAATATTTACAGTGATTTTTACATATGCTTACATAATAAAATTGTGGAAAAAAGGAAAAGAGTATTTAGTAAATAATGAGAGTGATTTGATGTTTTCCCAAATAGTTTTTTCCAGGTATTTGAATTTGGTTGGTTGTTTTTCAGCTCTTTCCCTACATAATGCCTGCAGGGTATCCATGTTAGTTTTGTTTTTTGTAAAGCGGTTTCCTATGTCTTATAGTATCTCCTTTATAGGTTTCACTTTTGTAGTTTCATACAGCAGTACATTTGTGGGATTGTGTGGTATGTTCTGAAGGAGACGCATTTTGGTAATACTCCTTGGTGTGGATATTTCAGCTGTTTGGAGATTATTTAATGCAGGATTACAACAACTTGAATAAATGATGTGTACATATTCGAGAAGTGGACGGCAGATTATTTTATATAATTCAGTTGCAGTTTAAGTATTGATTCCTCTTTTTTTAAATGTCAGACTCCAAAAGTGTTTTCCTCTATTGGTGCATTTTTTTAATCATTTTTGTATATCGGTTCAAGTTGATTTTGTGGTCAACGTCAACTCCCAGGTATTTTGATGATTGTCTGCATCTTACCATTTCGTTGTTGATGTTTATTGTAGGTAGCTTCTCTGAACGGTTGTGATAAAAAATGATAAATTGTAATTTTTCCGTCTTTAGTCTCAATCGCCATTTATTGAACCACATCGTTGTCTTGTCGATGAGGCTTTGCAGTTCCTCTATTGTGAGTGCTAGCATGCAGTTGTGTGAAACTAAGGTAGTGTGAATTGAAGGGGTTATATTTTTTAGGAGTGATTAATTTTTGGGAAAGAAAGGTAGTGTCATCTGCATACTTACTGTAAGATGTAAATGTTTTTATTGAATTCATTCTTGTCTTCCAAGTTGTGATTGTATATATCATGACAGTATATATTGTAGAAAAGAGAAGATAACGGAGAGCCTTGTGGAACTCTGTGTTGGGGAGAAATTTTTGGAAAATGAATTTCTCTGGCGGTGAGGGTTTTGTTCTCAAAATATTTTTTATTATACAGAGAAATTGGATAGGGGGTGTAAATATACTATTTTCAAATACTTATGCATATATATGTGCCCGACTTGTGAATTTTTAGCAATAACAAATCAAAAACATGAATTCCTAGTGTTTGATTTTTGTTAAAATAATGCACTGTGAATATAGATGCTGCTCTTTTGATCATTTATCCAATTTTTGAGGAGGGAGAGATTAAACAAGATTGTGAATTTCTACCTTGATATGGAATCTGAGAGAGGGCACAAATTCACTATTTTGGAAGAGCTGCGAGCTATTTCTTTTTTGGTCATGAATTGACTCTCAGAGAGTACACTTTCTCTGCTTAACTATGATGCATAAACCTCTCAATTCGGAGAACTGGCAAGATGAAAGAAATTATTTGGGACGGAGAGGAATATTTTCGAGAAAAGGGTTGTCACTGTATATAATTTGATACACATTTCACTACTATACTATAATAAATGTACAAAAATACAAAAGAGGGTGAGGACGGAACACTTAGTTTATGTAAACGCAAGGTAACCAAGTTAAACTATTGACATATCACACTTATGTTTTAGATAAAAGGTAAGGAAATATCGATAAGGAAAAATAATGCAAGGTAATAAGTTGGCAATTTTCACTTCCTGCATTGTGATCAGAAAGTGCCATATTGTGATCTCTGATGGATATATCACACTTTTAATTTTTATCGTGCAATATATACTCTATAATAATAGTAGTATTGTGTTGTTTGATGTTTTTATTTAGTGAATGATTGATGAATAAACAATTATTGAAATGAAAAATAATGAAACTTAAACGACAATATTTGTTAATGAAAAAATTACCAAAAACTACTACTATCCTCAGTTATTTCTTTATGTATTCATAAAAGCCAAAAAATAAAATTATTAATCATGCCATTGTTCAACCTTACCTTCCGTTACCTAGTGTTTTAAATATACTAAACTTTAAACTTGCGATATAATACGACTTGAGCCTGTTACAGGAATCCACCCTATGTAATTCTAAGTTTAGAAAGAAATGTATTTTCACATTTCTTTCACACATTTATGGATGGTTATATATAAATATCTTGGTGAAATTTTGAATATTTTTGTCAATGAAAAATTATTACCCTTTCCTTGAAATATTTTTGCAATTCTCCTTTGTGGCAGAGCTCCAGCACAAGATAAACATAATTAACATCCTCAAAACACTCATATAATTCTAAAATTGATGGATGTTTCAATCTGGAATGTATGGAAACCTCCTGCTTCACACGACTTACCATTCCTGTAGCCTGCATGAGCTTTTTATCAATCTGTAATGAATTTTGAATAAGGGTGTTTTTATATCTCAAAATTCATACTTACCATTTTTATAGCTACTTCAGTTCCGGTATTCAAACATCTTGCCCGATAAACAGAGGCAAATCCACCTTTTCCTAATAAATTATGCACTTCATACTCCTGAAAATTAATGAATTTAATCTGAAATCATATTGATAAAAAGAAATATCACCTCAATACTTTTTCCAAGAGACGTCATTTCTTAAATAAAATTCACTGCATCAATGAATTGAAGCAGTTTTTACTAATAAATTTAGTTTCTATAGCCCGGAAAATTATAGGATTTTTCCCATTTTCCATAAATAGTTATGTTTAACTTTGATGGCAACTATAAACAACTTTTCAAATTTACAAATTGAACGTCAATTTTTTGTGTCAATTCATCTTCTTTATTTTTGTGATCTCACAATGTAGTAGCCTGCCACTAACTAAATTTTTAATAGTTTTCTTGCTGACTTGCTAATTTGATGATGGTCCTGCTATCTTGAACAATTTGTAAGTTTTTGGTGATCCAATGATCACTCTTCCTGTGATATTTAGACAGTTTTGTTTCTATTAAAAAAATTGGTACCACATTTCTGCGAGAAGAAGTAACATTTGAAAGGAGAAGTTAATAAATATTATTCTGCTCAAAATAAAGATATATGGACCAAATATAGTATTATAAGCAAGTATAAAAATATTAATACAAATCAACATAAAAAATCGGAAATCAAGCTTCAGAAATTCAAACCGGTTTCAAAGAATTAGGAGAGCTTATAACATTCCTGCGAGAAAGCGAAAGCAATATAGATATATTGGTAAACAACATACTGAAAAGTATTTGCACAAACTTCATAATAACAAATCACTTTTTTAAAATCTTGAAATATTCACCAAGAAAAATCCATTGAAAATAACTAAACTATTTCAAACAGATGCACAAACAGTTATTATTGAACGCATAACTACAGTATTCCGCAATTTTATAATTATTATTAAATATATACTATGGTATAACTCAGATCCAATGTAGAATCTGTTTTTTCGCGTTCACCACCATGGTGCTATCATTAAATTTTGAATTCCTGATATAATTCATCTAGATATGTGAAATTTAACATTTGATCCTCAATTACAAAAACTAGTCGATTATTTTATCGAAACAACATAAAAGTGACCGAGGTGCCTTTTAACATTCACCCGTTCATATATTACAAATTGAAAGCCGTCCCTCTCTTCACAACACAGTTATCGGTTAATTTTTTGACGTTTAGTTCACTAGTTTCCCGGTTTTCCTGCATTACCACAGTAGTGGTGATTTTAGAACCACGAAACCTCCTTTCTGTTTACTTTTGGAACACACATCACAGCACACATCTTTGATGTCATTTTTATGTCAAACATTGATATCACAGACTCAGTAAATCTGTGCCACACTATTTCGTAACTTACGGATTGTGATTGGTGATATCATGATACCAATTACCAATGATGCCAAACGTCAATGGGAATCATTGGGAATTTATTAGATTAAAATAACAACACCGATACTTCGTTGGAATTTTCAGATTTTACTTTAATCGATTATCGGGAATGAATCATAAATAGATCGTAGTTGTATGTTTTTGTCTACAAGAATATTCTACCAGTGTCTCAATATATTTTACATTAACTGGTTTGAAAAATAGAGATGTCCAGTGACATACGGTTCACAAGCAATGTAAAAACGTCCAACAATTCTGGTAAGTTAAATCAAATTTTGGCCAAATATTACAGTGCTTTAATTTGTAGATGATGATGAAGATTTTGATAGTAGAGCTTCTCCCATGAGCTATAAGGAACGTAGAAGAGAAGCCCATACTCAAGCGGAGCAAAAGCGAAGAGATGCTATAAAGAAGGGTTATGATAATTTGCAGGAATTGGTTCCAACATGCCAACAAACTGATGTCTCAGGTAAATAATAACATATGTTTATCGTGAACACAACTCCACAATTTTCAAATTGTAAATGATAATATAAATGAACCTGAAAGAACACCCTTGAGCCGTTACATGCATCAGTCAAAAGTTGCCAGTTGTGAATAGTAAGTCACAAGCAGTTGAATCAATGACTTTCGGTGCCAAAATTCATGCACAAGTATACATGTTGAATTAAATTCACTTACCCATGATATTTATATGCACAAGTATACATGTTGAATTAAATTCACTTACCCATGATATTTATATGCACAAGTATACATGTTGAATTAAATTCACTTAACCATGATATTTATATGCACAAGTTGTAAGTTTAAAGTAGTATGAACTTTACATTGTATTGTTCATTTCAGGTTATAAACCCAGCAAAGCAATTATTCTCCAACGATCTATAGACTATATTCAATACCTTCAGTTGCAGAAGAAGAAACAAGAGGAGGAACGCAATGCTTTGAGAAAAGAAGTGGTGGCTTTGCGTATAATGCAAACAAACTATGAGCAAATTGTAAGAGCGCAACAGTCCCAGCCTGGTCATTCTAAAACACAAATATCTGACGAAGTAAAATTTTCGGTGGTATGTATGTAAGAAAAGTGAATGTAATTTTACATAGAATATAATTCACTGCTGCTATATGACCTGTGTTTTCTCATCAATATCGTTTCATGATTGTATTTTTTTTTTTCAGTTCCAATTCATTTTGGATCAACTCTTCATAACCTTCTGTGGTGTTTCATCGAACAATTTTTCAGAGCTCTCAGCCGGAGTTTTCAGTTGGCTGGAGGAATGCTGTAAGCCCCAGACTTTGAAAGACACAGTGTTTCAAGTCTTACGTAGACACAATACTCAGATGAGGGGTTAAACACTTTTTTAAAGCTGCTGTTGAATTATTAAGAATATGTAAATATATATATATAAAGGTTAATGCAGCCAAGCTGCTAAAAATACATTGAATTTCAATCTTCACAATGTTCTTCCTTAACAAGATGTTATTTGAATGTGTATGATATAAATCAAAAGGGAAATTTTGTGGACAGAACACTCAAATAATGGAGGGTTTGCCTCAATTTTTTGAGTATTCTGTCCACAAATTTTTTATATATATATATATATATATATATATATATATATATATATATATATATATATATATATATATATATATATATTTTGATTGATGCAACTAATTTTCCTTTATTTCGAGTATTTCAATATTAAATTCTACAAAAAGGATTTGAAGCTTTATACCTTCTATTAATTATCTGCTAGCGCTTTCGACAGTTGGTAGTACTGTCATCTTCTGGCACTCCTCAAACTGAACTGGTCATCTTGTTGTCTGTCTCTTTATACGGTCAGAGCGTCTTAACTCAGGTATTTCAGGTACTTTAGGTAAATTTGCCTGTATTTGTTCTGCATCAGGTACTCTTCTTCCTGTTAGATCTTCTCCAGGAATGTGTATGGTTTTGTTTAATATATTGAATGTGAGATCTTGTTGTGTTTTGATTTGTACTTGTTCCTCGATAAGTGATTTATGACTGTTGAATTTATGGATGTTCAAGTTTTCCCAAATGTCCATGCGGTTTCCCTTGTTGATTTGTTTTATTAGTTTTATGTTCACATGTCCAATATTTTTTCCAGTCTGCATTGGTTCTGCATCCACAATTTCATGTGATTCGATAACTTCTTCGTAGTTTTTTTTCTTGAACATTGGAGCATTTGTTTTGGTTGGTTTCCGGGTTTTGCCGTGGTCTTCTTTGGTTACAATTTCTAAACCTAAACCTAACGAAGACCACGACAAAACCCGGAAACCAATTAGAACATTAACGCCAGCCGTTAAAGTCTACAATCCTTTATTGAAGCATTTTTCATAACAATGACAATTTGAGCATGAATTTGTGCATTTCAAACCATGTTTTTGTCGGCCACATTTCTGACTGTTACATCCAGTTTCACAGGTGCAACAAATAGTTTTGAGCCATATTTTTTGTAGAATTGAGCATAACGCCACTTTAATGTTCCTTCCAGCCTCTATCTGTTGCTGTCAGATGCCCTGTAATAATGTTGTTCTTCTGCACCTTCTATGGATGGGAGATTTGCCAATATGAAAGATGTAATTTTTACCAATACATATTTTCGAAATCTTCATTGATTCAGTGTTATTATATTGTCATTTCCACATTTACGAACATTTTTGTTTAATTATATTCCATTTTTTGATATTTTTTGATATCATTGTTCGTATCTTCATTATAAAAATATTGGCCATTTTTATCATCCAATAAGGAATTTATACTTTTTTTCTTTTTCCGGTAAATCCAGATATTGTATTGCAACCAGAAAAACAATGCAGAAATGCAACAATATTTGAAAGATTCATATTTGAAACAATTAGACGTGAAAAATAGATCTTCTTCATTTCCAGAACATGGCTTGAAAAAATAAATATCATTATTATTTGAATAAAATTTCAATAAACAGCTCAGAATTCTCAGAATTTAACATAATGATGAAAAAACAATTTTCAGATTCGAGTTTTTAATTTTTTTTGCATTTTCTGAGACAATTTGCAATAGTAATGTATACTTTTTTCACACCATCAAAGAGTAGAGATCTTAAGGAACAAGAAGCACATAGATTTTTTTTAAACATATTTTTACGTGTGAATTTTCAATTGAAAATCAGGGTGCTTTTTTCAGTAGAATATAAAAATAAAATACCAAAAAAATTGGTTTTTTGAATTCTTTGCATAAACTTTGAGTTTATGTGAAAAAAGTTAGTTGTAGATCTTTTTATTACCTACAACTCTGCCATTCAACTTTTTTTCCATAGGACTTGTAGTCCACAATTTCATGTGAATCAATAACTTCTTCGTAGTTTTTTTTTTTTTGAACATTGGAGCATTTGTTTTGGTTGGTTTCCGGGTTTTGACGTGGTCTTCTTTGGTTACAATTCCTAAACCTAAAGAAGACCACGGCAAAACCCGGAAAACAATCAGAACATTAACGCCAGCCGTTAAAGCCTACAATCCTTTATTGAAGCATTTTTCATAACAATGACAATTTGAGCATAAATTTGTGCATTTCAAACCATGTTTTTGTCGGTCACATTTCTAACTGTTACATCCAGTTTCACAGGTGCAACAAATAGTTTTGAGCCATATTTTCTGTAAAATTGAGCATAACGCCACTTTAATGTTCCTTCCAGCCTCTATCTGTTGCTGTCAGTTCGTTACCCAACCAAATTTGAAGCTGATGAAGTGCCCTGTAATAATGTTGTTCTTCTGCACCTTCTATGGATGGGAGATTTGCCAATATGAAAAAAAATATCGAAAATGAATACACAGAAGCAGAATACCGTAGAATAAATCTGTTCAACTTCTAGTGAGCTCATCAAAATTCTTGAAAAAATCTTAAGTAAATATCTATAATAAAGTAATTATTCTCCAATATATTTCAATTTCTCGATTTGGAAATCCTTGCTCAACAGGGCTATAGACGTCACCTACCATTAGTTTGATGATCATTGAGTAATTATTTCAAGAGGTCCTGAAATATATTATTTATAGTGGCCCCAAAATTTTCCTAACAAAGGTCAGTTACTCGAGTAAATAGTTCGTATAGCAATGCATTCCATTCGATTTCACGTTAGCAACTCCCTTGTCAAGGGCAAGTTATTTTATTATTGAAGTGAATGAGTTTTGTACGTTTTTGATATTTTTCCAAATTAAAAGATCATGTTTCAAAAACTATTTATTAAATGATGAGAAAACAACATAATTCTATAAATTACAAAATAAAAAATTATTTTTTTATGTTGTTTTTTTATGTGTATGTTCACATTATATCAAAAAATAATTTCAACTGAATGACATCAGTAGGTACTTTTCTATTTAATGAAACTCAATAGTAAGTATGATCTAAATAAATTACTTTCAAGAAAAGAATTTCACCTAAATAAATTTTTTTCGAAAACAATCTCCTCTAGAATAGACATCTTTTCATCATTTCAATAAATAGCGTATTTCTTTGAAACAATATTAGAAATGAGTACACAGAATATACTTTGTGCCTGCCCCTCTGGGGACCGAATTAGGTTCTTAGAGTTTGGCAGAGCTGTACTCTTACCATCTGACCTGAAAGACCACTCACTGGGTTTATTTGGCCGAGTGTGAATAGATGTGAGCCACAATAAACCTTTGCGTGTTGCGGTGGAGGACCTAACCCTAACACAGAATCAGAATTTTGTAAGTTAAATATGTTCGCCTTCTAGAGTAAGATCGTCAAAATTTATGAAAAAAAGCTTCTATAATGAAGATAATAATTGAATATAAATAACAATGAATCTCGTTTGTTACATCGTGGATTGGAAAATAATTCCAATTTGAAAAATGGGTTGTTCGACTCCGAACTTTGAAGTATTTGAAGATAGTTGGTACCATTGATGTGCAATTATATATGTGGATGAATCATGATTTTAAAATAAAAATTCTTGATGACAATGTTATCATTATTGTATTACATTATCAAGTGAAGTAAACTATAATTTCATCAACTACCAGTCCATATCGTAAAGTTAACGTTATTCTCAAATGTTTTTTCTACATTCTTACTGATTTATCACGAAATGTCCTTAAAGCGGTATTGCCAGTTCTACGGATGAGCCATCCACTGCTAATCCTAAATGACATATACTCTGGAAGACTGATCCACTGTCGTTTAGCAAGAGCATATACGCAAGACAGTATACGCACAACAGTGACACCAACCACAGATACGGAGAAACCTCAAACTAAACTATACGAAAAATTCGAAAAACACGTCTTAGGTCATCCCCCTGATATTTATTCTACTGATGCTTCATGATGTTTTAAGCTGCTTTACACGGGAAGCGATAGCTCCTCCGTATACGGATGACCGTATATCGGACGTAAAATAGTCATCATAAATATCATAAACATCATAAGTTAGTGCCAAAAATGAAAGTAAATATACATTTTTAGTTCATCATAAATCCGATTGGGAGCGCGAGCGTTATATACATAATGTATATTTTCATTTCACTCCACGCATTAAATTGACTCCTATTCGTGAAAACCCTGTAATACCCATTAAACGTGACTTCGGGACTCCCAGATCAGAATTTCCATATATTTGTATTGAAGTCTGAAAAGTTGAAGTTTATAAACTATAAAAAAGTTATAACAAAAGCATGAGCAGTTACGATAACATTATAAATTTGATTATTACCGATTGAAGTTCTAAGGTTTCTCAATTCTGCTCGAATTAAAATTCTTAATGAAGTACCTAATATTCCTGCTCATACTCCAAAAATAAAATTTAAAATATAAAGTTTCAATATTTTTATGATAAGTCGAGAATAACCATTTGTTCGGTGGAATGGCTGAGAATAAGCAATAAATTGTAAATTTATTTACGAAATAAAAATGTATGCCAGTCTTATAGTCAAAAATGATTTTAAATTGTAAATTTGAAGGTGAAATCAATGTTTAAGGCTTAAATAAAAATCTATTGTCAACTTTGAAGGTTGAAAGTTTGTACTACCTTGAATAATCCAACTAAAGTAAATCTATTTAATAAAATAATTCAAAAATTAACTTTTGAGGGGCTGATCAAAATTGATTCATTCATGAAAAAAGTTAACATTGAGGAAGTTATGCGAATATATAAGAACATAGGAATTAATGTAAAAGTAATTAGAATTAAAGTTAAAAAATTAGCAAAATTTCAAATATATAAAAATAATGTGTATTAAAATTAAAGAGTAAGTACAGAAATACCAAAATCAATTTTTTTTAATAAATAAAATTCTTGCTAATATTCGAGCTATATGATTAATAGAGGAATAAACTGAAATTTTTCGTAATCTAATTTGATTTAATCCTAAAATTCCTCTTACTATAGCAGAAATAAAAACAAAAAAATTAATTGTATTAAGATTATACGTTAAAATAACTATCGGACCTAATTTTTGCTAAGTTAATTGAGTAAATGCTATTTTTGCTATTCTAATTTTTAATAGAAGGGCTGAATTCAATATTTAAATTATGGAAAAATTTAAATTTCTGAAAATAAATTCATTTAAATTATTTAATATCAAAATTGAAAACAAAACAACTACAGATGCCAATCGTTGTGTGATAAAATATTTTATTGCTAATTCAGGGGGGTATAATCTTTGCGGGGATTTCAATGAGGAAATGATTGAAAGAAGGTTAATTTCCAAACCAATCCATATTCCAAATCAAGTATATGAAGAAATAGCAATCAGAGCACCAAAAATTAAAAAGGAAAAAATAATAATTTAAATATATTTATAATTATATAGAAAAGGGGTAAAAACCTTTATAAATGGGGTATGGATCCAGAAGCTTAATTAACTTATCTTTATACATTTTAGTATTCAATGTACACAAATTTTTGATATTTGTAGAAATGGGTAATGCCATTAAATGTAATTTACGAGAGTGTGGTGGTGGGTAATTTCACACATGATTGATTCTATAAAAAATTATCCTTTTGTCAGATATCGCGCATTTTTGACTAATTTAATATATTAGAGAAACTCTATGAGGAGGATTTTTCCTTATTTTTTCTTATACTTTTTCTTATAACTCATACTAAGGTCTTTATTAGAAAAAGCTTATGTAATTTTTTTATGAACTTTTGGTGCATAGTTTTTTTTGGTAGTTTATCAGAAAAAGTCCTAAAAAAATACAAAAAATGCAAAAAATTACATTACACAAAATTATCGGAATTATATATTATATTAAAGTAGGTACTAAAAATTAAAAATAATATATTCATTAGTATATAAATATAATCATGTATAATTAACAAAATATAATAAATTATTAATAAATATAATTTTTATATAATACCATAAAATTATTCGAAAAAAAAGGTTCCTTCATCCTTAATATACCAGAAAATCTTTATATAATTAAAGAATAAAAATCATATTAATTGAATTATTGCAAATGATAATTATTTGATAAATTTATTAAAAATTTAATTTTGAAAGTGTTAGGTGCCAAATTTGTTAAAAAATGAGTGATAAGAAAAATATGTTGAAAAATATAAAAAAAAATAAATAAAATTACAGGAAAAAAATATCAAAAATAAATCATATAAGTTATAAAAATAAAAAATTGAAGGCAAAAAGTACGCAAAAAAATAGACTCAATTTTGACCGATTTTGAGGAAGGTGTCTTTAAAAAATTGCAAAAATTTTACTAGGTTTCATAGAATTTTTGTAATGGGCTAAATTTTTTTCAAAACTTGTGCAAAATTTTTTTTTGCAAAATATGTAAAATTAAAAAAAAATCAGAAATTTTTAACCTATTAAAATTTTTTTTATTCAAAATATTTTCGAGGTAAAAATATGGTTATAAAATGGGATTTTGGGGGGAATTCTATTAAAAAAGATAGATGAAAGTGTTAGTGACTATTTGATTGTTGAAAAGATAGAATTTTTTGGGAAATTTCTATTTGAAATGGGGATAATTGAAAGCATTAGTGAAGTTAAAAGAGATTCCCATTTTGTGCATTCATAAACTTGCGTTTCTAACAACTTAACCATGCCACACAGCTCCCTACGGCTCTGAGGAATGATTTTCTACAGCCCCCTACGACTCTACATAAATATTCTACGACTGTGAGAAATATATATAATAGACCAGAGCCTCGGAAATGACACACCGAAATATGTCCTGAATAGATAGACTTTTGAAGAAATGTCTGTTTAAAATAGGGATAATAGAAAATATTAGCGAAGCTACTTTAGACTGTTGAATAGATAGAATTTTGGGGAAATTTCTATTTAAAATAGAGATAATCGGAAGTGTTAGCGGAGCTACTTGAGACTGTTGAATAGATAGAATTTTGGGAAAATTTCTATTTAAAATAAGGATAATTGAAAATGTTAGCGGAGCTACTTGAGACTGTTGAATAGATAGAATTTTAGGGAAATTTCTATTCAAAATAGGGATAATTGAAAGTGTTAGCGGAGCTACTTGAGACTGTTGAATACATAGAATTTTGGGAAATTTCTAACTAAAATAGGGATAATTGAAAATGTTAGCGGCGCTACTTGAGATGTTGAATAGATAGAATTTTGGAGAAATTTCTATTTGAAATAAGGATAATTGAACAAGTTAGCGAGGCTACTTGACTGTTGAATAGATAGAATTTTGGGAAAATTTGTATTTAAAATAGGAATAATTGAAAGTGATAGCGGAGCTACTTGACACTGTTGAATAGATAGAATTTTGTGAACATTTCTATTTAAAAAGAGATAATTGAAAGTGTTAACCGAGCTAGTAGGATTGTTAAAATGATAGAATTTTAGGGAACGTTCTATTCAAAATAAGGATAATCGAAAGTGTTAGCGGAGCTACTTGGGGCTGTTGGATAGATGGAATTTTGGGCAAACTTCTATTTAAAATAAGGATAATTGAAAATGTTAGCGGAGCTACTTGAGACTGTTGAATAGATAGAAAATTGGGGAAATTTCTATATGAAATAGGGATAATTGAAAGTGTTAGCAGAGCTAGTTGAGATTGTTGAATAGATAAAATTTTTGGGAAATTTCTATTTGAAATAAGGATAATTGAAAATATTAGCGGAGCTACTTGAGAATGTTGAATAGATAGAATTTTGTGGAAATTTCTATTTGAAATAGGAATAATTGAAAGTGTTAGCGGAACTACTTTAGACTGATAAATAGATAGAATTTTGGGGAAATTTATATTTAAAATAAGGATAATTGAAAATGTTAGCGGAGCTACTTGAGACTGTTGAATAGATAGAATATTGGGGAAATTTCTATATGATATAGGGATAATTTTCAACAATCTCAACTAGTTGAGATTGTTGAATAGATAAAATTTTGGGGAAATTTTTATTTAAAATAAGGATAATAGAAAATGTTAGCGGAGCTACATGAGACTGTTGAATAGATAGAATTTTGGGGAAATTTCTATTTAAAAAGGGATAATTGAAAGTGTTAACGGAGCTAGTAGGATTGTTGAATAAATAGAATTTCAGGGAAAGTTCCATTTAAAATAAGGATAATTGAAAATGTTAGCGGAGCTACTTGAGACTGTTGAATAGATAGAATTTTGGGGAAATTTCTATATGAAATAGGGATAATTGAAAATATTAGCGGAGCTACTTGAGAATGTTGAATAGAAAAAATTTTGTGGAAATTTCTATTTGAAATAGGAATAATTGAAAATGTTAGCGGAACTACTTTAGACTGATAAATAGATAGAATTTTGGGGAAATTTATATTTAAAATAAGGATGATTGAAAATGTTAGCGGAGCTACTTGAGACTGATGAATAGATAGAATATTGGGGAAATTTCTATATGAAATAGGGATAATTTTCAACAATCTCAACTAGCTTTGCTAGTTGAGATTGTTGAATAGATAGAATTTTAGGGACATTTCTATTCAAAATAGGGATAATCGAAAGTGTTAGCGGAGCTACTTGAGATTGTTGAATAGATAGAACTTTGGGGAAATTTCTATTTAAAATAAGGATAATTGAAAATGTTAGCGGAGCTACTTGAGACTGTTGAGTAGATAGAATTCTGTGGAAATTTCTATTTAAAAAGGGATAATTGAAAGTGTTAACGGAGCTAGTAGGATTGTTGAATAAATAGAATTTCAGGGAAAGTTCCATTTAAAATAAGGATAATTGAAAATGTTAGCGGAGCTACTTGAGACTGTTGAATAGATAGAATATTGGGGAAATTTCTATATGAAATAGGGATAATTTTCAACAATCTCAACTAGCTTTGCTAGTTGAGATTGTTGGATATATATATATATATATATATATATATATATATATATATATATATATATATATATATATATATATATATATATATATAATTTGCATGCCATAGGTCGTCCGGGTGCGATAAGTCCTCCGTATACGGTGGAGCTATCCCTTCCCGTGTAAAACAGCTTAAAACATCATGAAGCATCAGTTGAATAAATATCAGGGGGATGACCTAAGACGTGTTTTTCGCATTTTTCGTATAGTTTAGTTTGAGGTTTCTCCGTATCTGTGGTTGATGTCACTGTTGTGCGTATACTGTCTTGCGTATATGCTCTTGCTA
The DNA here is from genome assembly GCF_025532065.1 of Leptinotarsa decemlineata. Classification (NCBI taxonomy): domain Eukaryota; kingdom Metazoa; phylum Arthropoda; class Insecta; order Coleoptera; family Chrysomelidae; genus Leptinotarsa; species Leptinotarsa decemlineata. Next base: position 2,387,581 of record NW_027412574.1, read on the forward strand.
AACGACAGTGGATCAGTCTTCCAGAGTATATGTCATTTAGGATTAGCAGTGTATGGCTCTTCCGTAGAACTGGCAATACCGCTTTAGGGGCATTTTGTGATAAATCAGTAAGAATGTAGAAAAAACATTTGAGAATAACGTTAACTTTACGATATGGACTGGTAGTTGATGAAATTATAGTTTACTTCACTTGATAATGTAATACAATAATGATTACATTGTCATCAGGAATTTTCATTTTAAATTAATGATTCATCCACATATATAATGGCACATCAATAGCACCAACTATCTTCAAATACTTTGAATTTCGGAGTCGAACAATCCATTTTTCAAATTGGAATTATTTTCCGATCCACGATGTAACAAACGAGATTCATTGTTATTTATATTCAATTATTATCTTCATTATAGAAACTTTTTTTCATAAATTTTGACGATCTTACTCTAGAAGGCGAACATATTTAACTTACAAAATTCTGATTCTGTGTTAGGGTTAGGTTAGATCTAAAGTGAGTGGGTCTATTCAACCCTCCACCGCAACCCGCAAGGGTTTATTGTGGCTCACACCTATTCACACTCAGCCAAATAAACCCAGTGAGTGGTCTTTCAGGTCAGATGGTAAGAGTACGGCTCTGCCGAACTCTAAGAACCTAATTCGGTCCCCAGAGAGGCAGGCACAAAGTATATTCTGTGTACTCATCTCTAATATTGTTTCAAAGAAATACGCTATTTATTGAAATGATGAAAATATGTCTATTCTAGAGGAGATTGTTTTCGAAAAAAATGTATTCAGGTGAAATTATTTTCTTGAAAGTAATTTATTTAGATCATACGTACTATTTAGTTTCATTCAATAGAAAGGTACCTACTGATGTCATTCAGTTGAAATTATTTTTTGATATAATGTGAACATACACATAAAAAACAACATAAAAAAATTATTTTTTATTTTGTAATTTTTAGAATTATGTTGTTTTCTCATCATTCAATAAATAGTTTTTGAAACATGATCTTTTAATTTGGAAAAATATCAAAAACGTACAAAACTCATTCACTTCAATAATAAAATAACTTGCCCTTGACAAGGGAGTTGCTAACGTGAAATCGAATGGAATGTATTGCTATTCGAACTATTTACTCGAGTAACTGACCTTTGTTAGGAAAATTTTGGTGCCACTATAAATAATATATTTCAATAATTACTCAATGGTCATGAAACTAATGGTAGGTGACGTTTATAGCCCTGTTGAGAAAGGAATTCCAAATCGAGAAATTGAAATATATTGGAGAATAATTACTTTATTATAGATATTTACTGAAGATTTTTTCATAAATTTTGATGAGCTCACTAGAAGTCGAACAGATTTATTCTACGGTATTCTGCTTCTGTGTATTCATTTTCAATATTTTTTTTAAGAAATGATCTACTTATTGAAATGATGAAATTGAGTCCATTCTAGAGTAATTGTTTTCGAAAAAAATGATCTAGGTGAAATTCTCTTGAAAATAATTTATTTAGGTCATATGTATGTATCATTCAGTTTCATTCAATAAAAAGTTACTGATTGTTATGAATACCATATTCTTTATTTATTTATCATCTGTTATGTGGTTCTGATATAACACATCTGTTGCTGTTGAGCGGTAAATATTCCAGTATTGAAACAGTCTATCAAACATTGGTACATTTGCTATTCAATACACTTATCAGCATGTAATTATGTAATTGTAACTAACTGAAAAAAAATTATCTTTTGAAGGGAGGGGTTGTAGTGAACGGCGGTGGTGTACCGTCTTCATTGCCGATATGTCCATGTCGTGATATGGGTCGGAGCCCTATTTTCGAAGGTGAATTAAAATAATAAATAAAGGTGGTAGGGTTTCGAGAGTTTGGAACTATGTAATTGAATAATTCCTCCTCTGTTGAAATCTATTTTCAGTTCCTCAATTTTTGATAGTTTTTGAGTTATGAACGAATAACTGAATGTCATTTTTTTTCACCTCAATTTGTTAATGATAATTGCAATTTACTATTACTGTAAATTCAGAAGTGGGTTTGCCTGGCCTCTTCTAATCACTGAATCAATGAAGATTTCGAAAATATCTATTTATAAAAATTACATCTTTCATATTGGCAAATCTCCCATCCATAGAAGGTGCAGAAGAACAACATTATTACAGGGCATTTCATCAACTTCAAATTTGGCTGGGTAACGAACTGACAGCAACAGATAGAGGCTGGAAGAAACATTAAAGTGGCGTTATGCTCAATTTTACAGAAAATATGGCTCAAAACTATTTGTTGCACCTGTGAAACTGGATGTAACAGTTAGAAATGTGACCGACAAAAACATGGTCTGAAATGCACAAATTTATGCTCAAATTGTCATTGTTATGAAAAATGCTTCAATAAAGGATTGTAGGCTTTAACGGCTGGCGTTAATGTTCTAATTGTTTTCCGGGTTTTGCCGTGGTCTTCTTTAGGTTTAGGAATTGTAACCAAAGAAGACCACGGCAAAACCCGGAAACCAACCAAAACAAATGCTCCAATGTTCAAGAAAAAAAAACTACGAAGAAGTTATTGATTCACATGAAATTGTGGAAGCAGAGCCAATGCAGACTGGAAAAAATATTGGAGACGAAGATGATGATGGTCTTGAAGATCTACTAGAATCGGAAAGGTTTTTCGAATCTACAAACTAATGGATAAGTGATTAGAATTCAAGAAATGTACATATAAATCACAAGATTATTGTATTTAAAAATATTGTAATGAATAACGTAGTCAGTATAAAGTATTTAAATTTCAAGCATTTTTTTTATTGAAATGCCTAACATTTACATGCATATTTATATATTATACGATTTTCTGTGACATAAATTCAATTACAATTTAATTAATCAGCTTAATACTGGAAAAAAATTCTACAGTCACAGTTTTTAGGTGAAATCTGATTCCGAAGAATTCTTCGGGATCTGATTTTACCTAAAAGAGGGTAAAAACACGTGATCCTGGGAAAGTATAGTTGTGTGAATATTTCGGCATTTTGAAACATTAATGAGATAACAAGTTGGGTATGAAATAAGATATAACAGTCTCTGTCTTACTCTGACTATACTACTCTTCAATGATTACCACTGATTACCAATATCCAGACAACACTGTCGGAAGAGCTATCCACTATCCACTTTAGTTCGAATCACAAGAGTATATGCGGAGGACTTACAGCTGTGAGTTTGTCAACAAGTATACACCCGGATGAGGCAAAAACCGTAGCAAATGTCACATATACGCGGCTAAAATCATCATATATATATATATATATATATATATATATATATATATATATATATATATATATATATATATATATACACATCCACAGCCCGATATCGTTTAATTTTCTGAAGCAGTTTCTATAATCTGGTCTGGACTTCCAAATCTCATCTTCAGTCAGTGTTACACTGAAATATCGGCCGCGAAACCCTTAACCAACTCATCTTCAGTGTTTGCATAACCGGATTTAAGTTATCAGGAGTCATCATCAAACCTGCTACTGCTAACTTTGCTTCTCCTTTTAGGCATTTTTGAAGTTTCATTTACTTTTCTTTGAAGAAGGCCCCAATGCATGGTATTTTCTTCAACATCATTGAAGACCTCGGCTTATCAAAGCACCTGACCTTTGCTTTCCTCAGACCGATTATGTTGAAATCGGAAACTGAAGGGTTTCATAAATAGTCTACCGTAGTCGCGTGACTTGTATGGAGGTTCCTGACACCAGATGCATGCCGGCATGTTCAGCATATGCAGTCTCAGCCTACACTCATTCGACATATAACACACCCATAAGAGTGCTTTATTCTACGACACTTTTATATTGCTGTCACGGGAGCCATGAGAGCGATCCCAACTGCAGCTCTTGAGGTTCTGCTTAGCCTTCCACCACTACATATCTATATTGAAATAGAAACCCGAATAATGACACACAGGACAACTCCGATCAGTCAGTCGCACAGAAAAGAACATCTGAAACTGTTCAACGAACTTGAGGCAGATACTAGGAATGCCAGTGGATAATACAGTCTCGCAGTATGATTTCTATAAAAGCTTCAAAACTATCACTGGACTGGAAAAAGGCCCACCAGTAAAAGCGGAGGAAACTTACGGCTTATACAGAGGCAGAGTGAAGACGAGAATCGCATTCAACCTCGGACAGAACGAAACAGTGTTTCAGACAGAAGTTGTCGCTATCGAACACTGAAGATTTGCTCACGAAGAAGGTTGACAACTTTCTTTGATAGCCAGGCGGCAATTAAGGCGCTCAGCTTCTAACAAGTTCTGGCGTTCAGCTTTTACCAATTTTTTTGTGAGACTTGTAGGGAGCTGTCTTAGCGCACTGGGCTAGGTTCCCATAATAGGGTTACCCTAGCCTGGATACCCGGTCACACAAGGGCAATGAGGAGGCCGATGTTTTAGCCCGTGTAGTATAAAGGCATCTATCTATTCGTGCATGCAAGCCAAATCGCTAAATTGGTGAAACAAGCTTCCAGGAATGGGGCAGGCGGAAGCGTTCATAATGGAACCCTCGCCAAAATTCATGGAAGACCTGGTAACCCACAACCGTTCCCTTCGATTTACTATCTGACTGGTTTGAATAAGAAACTACAACTTCTCAACGACTCTATTCTTTCGATCTCCAACCACCATGCTCCACTGAGAACTATGCTCAAGGCTCCGATGTCATAAATATTGATTAAATATTGCCTTTTCATAGTACCTTAAATAACACACATAATAAATTTCTGTATTCAAATAGATGATTTTCCAAATGGTTGGAAGGAAGCTCTGGTCATACCCCTGCCAAAAAAAAGTAGTCCAGAAAGTTTCAGAGATTTGCGTTCAATTAGCATTCTGCCGGCTGTTTCTAAATTAGTTGAAAGAGTGAATTACAACAATTTTCTGAATTTGGTTCAACTAATGTCAGGCAATACCTCGATACATTTCCCAATCGGTGGATAGGAAGGCGAGGATCGACTAAATGGCCAGAGCGATCACCTGATTTTTATGGAGATATGTGAAGAGCAATATATACAAAACTAAACCTTCAGATTTGAATGACATAAAAAAACGAATAACGCTTACGATTAGGTCGGTCACGCCTGATATGTTAAATCATGTTTTACTTGTGATTAGGATGTTGCCAAGTCGTTCGCGGTAAACATTTTGAACATCTACTTCGTTCAAATCCATAGTTTTTTTTCGTATTCTACATTTCATTACGTTTTGCATTACATTTCAGTTTTTGAGTGTAATTTATCGAATTTCGATAACCACATGATTTCAATTTATTCAATGTTTATTGTTGCAATAAACTTGAAAGCGATAACATTTAAGAATAGAGAATGAAGAGACCTTTCAAACGATGAAAAACAGGTTCCATCTTGATACAACCAACCGATCTTCAGCCTTTCCCATTTTATATATTTATTGCATCATTTTGGCAATAAAGACCTATTATTATTATTATTAAAATACCGATAACTGCGGTTGATTAGTCAAACCACCAACACTGACATAAAAACTTGGCAAGTTGACTTGGGTGTCACACCAATAGGTGGTTCCACTTATTTCTCGCTTGCGTTATTTTTTTTAAGTACTTTTCTTGGTTATTCACATATTATCTTCAATCGAGGACCGCCTGCCCGGTACTGACGATGCCCAATAGGCTGAAACACCTCTCTACCGGTGGTAGTACTTATCTTTTTATTTTTTGATTTTCATGGAATTATTTTCCAGCAGCTTGGCTGCATTTCTCTATATAAAAAAATAATTGACATTTTCACCTCTAAAATATCTTATGATCTATAATTTGATTACTCCACTATTTTATTTCTTGCCAAAAATACATAAACCAACGTTATCAATGAGACCGATAGTATCATGTATAGGTGCACCAAATAGTAAACTTTCAAAATTTCTCACAAATGCTTATGAAATTGAAAATACCTATTTCGTAAAAGATTCTTGTACATTTAGTGAATTCGTTAATAATTACAAAGTACCGAATAATTATGTACTCATAAGCTTAGATGTAATTTCTTTATATACAAATTTGTCATTAACTACAGTTGAAAAATGTATCGATAAAAAATGGTTCAAAATCAAAAAACATTGTAATTTAAACAAAATTATTTTCAAAAACATTCTGAGGTTCATATTTGAATCCAATTATTTTGTTTTCAATAACAAATTCTATAAACAGATATTTGGAACAGCAATGGGTTCAAATATTTCACCGATTTTAGCAAATTATGTTTTAGATTAGTTATTAAATGAATGTGTTTCACGAATAAATTTTAATATACCATTTATCAAACGATTTGTGGATGATTTGATTTTGCTAGTACCGTCTGATAAAATTGATACAGTTTTGTCAATTTTCAATTCATATGATAAAAATATTCAGTTCACAGTTGCAAATGAAACTGATAACAGTATCCTGTTCCTAGATACTAGAGTTATAAGAACGGGGTAACTGAACTGTTCTTGTTAGTAGTAGAAGTCCAAGAAAGACTTTCAATTCGATAACCGTCAGATTAGTTTTTTCGGACAAAAACAGTTATTGCATAATTATTAGTTTCTCTAACAATTAATGCTAAAAGTTCATCCTGTCGTTCATCAACAGCAGCATGAGTTTGGGTAACATCTGCAGTTGAAATCAACTCTTCGGCACCATACAATTGCTTTAGCTCTTCAAATATTTGAGTATCTTATATATATTCATCACTCGACGAGGAACTCATTTCACTAATGCCACAATCACTACTTGACCCCGAACTTTTTTCATCCGATTCCAAAATATGAATCAACTTCTCGCATTCCATTGAATTAGACCGTAGTTTTCTTTTCCTAAACAAACCAGAATATCTAGCTGCAATATCCATTTTTCAATAAAAAAATATAAAATTGCTCTTCACGATGATTCCAACACAAATTTGTCTTCGAATAAAACTCAAAACTGACTAGAAAAATGTGTATAATTTGTTACAACATTTGTTGCCATTTGTTTCTAGGGGATTATCATTCATAATATATACATTTTACAAAAATGTATATATATATATATATATATATATATATATATATATATATATATATATATATATATATATATATATATATATATATATATATGGCACTCCTCAAACAGTATGAGGAGTGCCAGATGATGACAGTACTACATCATGCATAATATATAAATTTTACAAAAATGTATATATATATATATATACAGAGTGACCCATTTGAAAGCGGGCCACCTCTCTAAAACTGTTATTTATTATCCGATTCAGAAGTTTTTTTTTTCAATAGATAGAGCGTCAATAGTTCTATTAGAGTGCTGTGAAGTCGAAATATAAATAAAATTTTCAAGGCCTACTTCGAATTTTTTTCAAGGTCAAAAATCCAAAAAACATACTAGCGATTTTTTTATATGAAATTTGACGACGCCACTGGATTTGTGATGCTTTCAAATGGTTGTGACTGAAATTTCAAGATAAAATAATGTTTTTTAACAGAAATATGGCATAAGTAAAATATACCAATCACTGTCAAAATAATTCAAATAGTTGTATATTAAATAACAATTTTGTAAATAATATGGTTTGAAATACTTCTTCAGAACATAACAACTTTATGTGCGATATAGTTATCTTTATTAGCACACTGCAGTTTGTTGTCAAAGAATAGAAATACACATCTTTATATCATAATATAATTATCAATATTAAAACCATAAATGAACCACTACAAAAGAATGTATTAACATGACAATGCCCACACATTAAATTTTGGACTGTTCCACCAAATCTCCATTCAATTCGATACATTTATCATATCGTTTTCTAATGTTAACCAAAACATTCAATAATTGATTTGGGGTGATATCTCTGCAAGCCTGTCTTATTCTTTCACGCAGTTCCTCTTTGCTCGTTGGGCGAGTTTTGTATACTTTTTCCTTAACGGTGCCCCATAAAAAAAAATCAAGTGGAGTCAAGTCCGGGGATCTGGGGGGAAACTCAATCAGTGAACTATTTCGCCCTATCCACCGATTAGGAAAATTTTCTTCCAGCCAATCTCTAACAATCCTGCTATTGTGGATGGAACAGCCATCTAATTGAAATAGAATATGGGCCTCTTCTGCTAGTGGAAGTTCATCCATAGCGTTGGAAAACTCGTTTTTCAAAAAATTCAAAAAAATTTGACCATTCAAATTGTTTTCAAAAAAAAAGGGGCCAATTATTCTGGTATGTAATATTCCGCACCAAACATTTATTTTTTGGGAGTACTGTCTTCTGCAATTTATTATCCAATGTGGATTTTCTTCCGTCCAGTACCTTGAATTTTGAGAATTAACTGTTCCATTGGTTGTGAATGTTGCCTCGTCACTGAACAAAATTTTTTTCAGAAAATTCCTGTTATTTAGATATTCTCCTTGAGCCCATAAACTATACTCCATCCTCTTTTCATTATCGCCTTCTTCTAAGGTGTGAAGAAACTTTGGTTTAAAGGGCTTCATATTATTATACATATTTCCTAAGATTTCTCCTTATTGTTTCACGCGGTAAGTTGATGTCCAAACTTGCAATTCTCACACTTGTTTTCGGATTATTATTAAAATAATTTCGAATTCGTTCAGAATTATTTCGTCTCTGCCTTTGTACAGTATTAATATTCTTCAGGATATGTTTACTAACAGCTCCATACTGATTGAAAATTTTGTTTACTCTTCCAACTGTAGCTCTGCTAATATTTCGACGCTCCGGATGCATGTTATTGAAAATTCTACATACTTCCCTTTCGGATCTGTCGTTGTTACCACGAAGTTTTACTATTTCAATTTTCTCCTGCAAAGTCAAATTATCTGCCATACTTCTTTATTAGTGTAGGTACTTGAAGAGTTATAAACTTCACTATTAATACTGACAAATTTGTGTCTTTTCGTCTTTTATTTTAATGACTTGTCATCTCCACGGCAACTTAACTTTCAAAGCCTTCTAATAAAAATAATATTTTCGAAATGTGGCATCCCAAACATGTTTGAATGAAACCAAGATATGTAGATATTCGGAATAACTGACAACCACCAAAGAGGAACTGCGTGAAAGAATAAGACCAGGCTTGCATAAATGTTACCCCAAACCAATGATCGAATTTTGATCGAATCTTATGATTAGTTAGCATTAGAAAATGGTAGAATAAACGTATCGAATTAAATCGGAAATTAGTTACAAAGTACGGAAATTAATGTCTGGGCACTCTCATCTCAATCCATTTTTTTGTTGTAGTTCATTTATTTCATCAGTATTGGTTATTATTGATTATTGAATATTGATTACTATTTGATGTAAAGATGTATATTTCATTTCTCTGATGACAAAAAAACTGCAGTGTTTTGATGGACATAACTATCTTCTATACTTTATGGAGTTCTGTTTGAAAGAAACATAATTTGACACCATTTTGAATAACTGCTGTTTACAAGCTCGACTGCTAACGACGTGAAAGAGCATTTTAAACGATATTATTAATAATATTGTGATTTAATATGACGACAATTCGAAATATTTAGATAAAGTGATAAAAATTTTACTTATGCTATATTTCTGTTAAAAAAACATATTTCATCTTGAAATTTCAGTCACAACCATTTGAAAGCATCACAAATCCAGTGGCGTCGTCAAATTTCATATAAAAAAATCGCTAGTATGTTTTTTGGATTTTTGACCTTGAAAAAAATTCGAAGTAGGCCTTGAAAATTTTATTTATATTTCGACTTCACAGCACTCTAATAGAACTATTGACGCTCTATCTATTGAAAAAAAAAACTTCTGAATCGGATAATAAATAACAGTTTTAGAGAGGTGGCCCGCTTTCAAATGGGTCACTCTGTATATATATATATATATATATATATGTATATATATATATATATATATATATATATATATATATATATATATATATATGTATATATATATATATATATATATATATATATATATATATATATATATATATCTGGCACTCCTCAAACAGTTTGAGGAGTGCCAGATGATGACAGTACTACCAACTGTCGAAAGCGCTCGCAGATAATTAATAGAAGATATAAAGCTTCAAATCCTTTTTGTAGAATTTAATATTGAAATACTCAAAATAAAGAAAAATTTGTTGCATCAATCAAAATATATATATATATATATATATATATATATATATATATATATATATATTTGTTCATTGCATATTGGTGAGCCCGGTATATGAACGGGGCGTTGGTCCACCCAGCACTTCCCGAATATATTTAGGTATATACTTTTCGAAATACTCTTCAGTGGTATGATTTTATTAATAGGCCCCTCAGAGGGGTAGATTTTTTCTGAAAATAAAAATTTTACATATCCTTTGAACCTTTGTCAGCCCCATGCTGTTGGTCAGCCCATAGTTATACAAATCGCTATATGAAGAGCATCTTGGTCAGCCCTACAATGCTGCCACATCGAAGGGCTGACCAGGAACGCGATCCATTTCAGTGTATCATTGGATTTCATCGTGAGGGTATCAAGTGTTTTTAAAATCCTGGCAAATCCAGTTTTTCAGAGGTAAACTATGTGTTAGTTTACCGGAAAAAAATATATTAGGAAAAGAAAAAGATGCCGTTACTATTGACTATTTATGTTTCATATAGTTTCTGTATTATGTATGATTGATTACTTGTTTATTTTGTGGTAATTCATGATCACTTTGATGAAATGAATAAAACACTTTTGTCTAAGTACCACTAGTTGATTTTATGTATACGACCAGTTTCGGGTTTGACCCCGCATTATTAAGTATTTTTTCAATACTTCAAATCAAATCAAAAATCTTTATTTCCGTAGATCTAGGGACGGCATGGAAAAAGTCACATAACTCAGTACAATTACAATGAGGTCACAATCATAAAACAACATAATTATATTATATATTACATAACATTCAGACCATAAAAGGGGTACAAAAATTAAAATTTAAAATTCCAAATTAGACTGAAAAAATTCATCAAGCGAATAAAATACCTTTTCACATAATACTTTCCGAACTTTTTGTTTAGAGAGCTTTACACTAGATCAGTGTTTCTCAAACTTTTCGAATTCACGGCTCCCTCATGTTTTTTGAAGGTTATCGCGGCGCCCCAAACGTAAAGACTACAGTAGATATTCAATTAATAAAAGTAGGTAGGTGGCTGTCTGAACGGATTGCATTTTGCAATTACCGATATTATCATATTATCAGAGGATTTTTATTAATAGGTACCGACGTATTACCTTTAATCTCAGTTATCTATGTTGTAAAACGTTGTACCTTGAGACTCATCCGTAGCCCACGGCGCCCCACTAAAGGTTCCACGTCTCCCCAGTAAAGGTTCCACGGAGCCCCAGGGCGCCGCGGCGCACACTTTGAGGAACACTGCACTAGATATTTTTAATGGATATTGGGAGCTTGTTGTACAGTTTTTTTGACATGATATGAGGTCCATTAGTCACCTTGGCTAACTTATGACTAGGAATTAAAATGTTATAGTTTTTTCTCAGGGTGAAGCCCGAAAGAAGACATGTATCATCTCTGTTCTAAAACTTGGAGCAATTTGATTTAACGTAGATTACGCAATTAAAAATATACATGCAAGTAACAGTTAATATATTCAACTTTGCAAATAGTGGTTTACAGGAATCGAGTTTTTTTTTAAACAAATTGTTCTAATATTTTTTTTCTGGAAAATTAATAAGACACTGATTCTATTGCAGTTGCCAAAACAAATAATACAGTAATTGAGGGCAGAGTAAATATATGCATAATAGTAACTTTTAAGAATTTCAATAGACACAAAATTACGCAGATTAAATATAACGAAACAATGTGTCGCTAATTTCTTCAGTATGAAATCAACATGATGATTCCAATTGAGTTGGGAATCAATAAAAACTCTTAAAAATTTTTTATAGTATACCTGTTCAATATTTTTAATCTCAGACCTAACCAATACACTACAATCAGTTTCATGAATTGTAAAGAAAATGGTGTTGGTTTTAAGATTATTTAGAATCAAGCTATTCTTAGAACAATAATTTTGCATGTTGAATACAGCATCATTTGCTCTTACTGACAATGTTTCACATTCCGAACCACTGACAGTAAAAGATGTGTCATCAGCAAATTGTATAGAGCACTGTGGATGACTAATTTTTGAAAGGTCATTAACAAATAAAATAAATAGTGTAGGCCCCAAAACACTACCTTGGGGCACATCTGTAACAACGTTTCGAAATTCAGAGAAAAATGACCCAGTCTGAAACCTAACTTTAACAACCTGTGTACGACCAGTTGAATAGGTTTCAATCCATTTCAGACTTGGACCACGAACGCCCATGCCAAACAGTTCATCAAGAAGAAGACCATGATGACTGATATCAAACGCTCGTGTCAAGTCGAAAAGAACACTAAGTGATTTTTCATCGTTGTCGAAGTTTGATAATACATGATTATGTAGAGAAAGGATGGCATCCTGGGTTGACAAGCCCACTTGAAACCCATATTGGTTGTCAGATACGATATTGTATTTATTTAAAAAGGACACAAGTTTTGATATGGTTCTTCAAATATTTTCGAAAATGGAGATAGTAAAGCAATACCTCTGTAGTTCGACATTACATGCTTATCGCTTTTTTTATAGACTGGGACGACCATTGCTTGCTTAAGTCGGGAAGGAAAAATACCTTCAGAGAAAGATAAATTTATTAAATAAATCAGAGGTTCCATTATTTTCAAAGCAGCCTTCATTGAAACATTGCCTGGCAATTCATCAACCCCACTGGAATTTTTCGAACATGCGAATTTAATTATTTCCACGAGTTCAGTTTCATCTATTGGATAGAGGAAAAGACTCTCAGTTTTTACACAACGATTTTCAATGCCACCAGGTGCAGTATTTTTTACTAATGACTCCACTGAATCGACAAAATAACTACTAAATGCTTGAGATATACCGGGACCATCGTCAACAAGTACACCATCGCCAATGTCTTAGATGAATCGTTTATAATAGTATTTTTCCTGATGATAGACCAGGCAACTTCAGATTTATGTTGAGCCTTGAGGAATCGATTATTAAAGTATTGACTTTTTGAGAGCACAATTTTTTGTCTATGATTTTTTAAGAGTTTCTTATATTGACCCAATAAATGTACATTGGTTTGGCTCTTGTTCAAATTATAAATATCTCTGAGTAATATACCTTCTTCAACGGTATCCTTAGTAATCCATGGTTTGTGTCTACTTGAATTTTGATTTTGTTTAATTTTTTGAAACTGTTTAGGAAAGGATATATCAAAAGCTTGAAGAAAAACATCATGAAAATGGGAAAATTTAGTATCGAAGTCAAATTCAGTGAAGTATAGAAAATTGCACTTTTCATCCGATAATAAATTTATAAAATGAAGGATATTATGATCATCAAAATTTCTCTTCAAAAAATAATGGTATATATCAGCGGCGAAGAAATTTATAGGTAAGGTATTACTTGGTAATGGGGTCAAACCCGAAAACGGTCATATAAATAAAATCAAATATAGGTAATTAGACAAAAGTGTTTTTATTCATTTCATTAAAGTTTCAGTATTCCTACGAAATTTGCAATTGTTTGACACGCGTTAACTATTTTGGCGCGAAACTCTTTGAGAACCGTTACAATCTTTGCAATGGTCCTAATGCTATTTTGTTAATTGGCTTGCCAATATTTTGGTATACTTAGAGAATAATTAGAGAATATATAGGTATATGACGATTACAAATAAATATCATAGAATCTACTTAATTTTAAGTAATTCACTGTTTTCCAATTCCTAACTCAAATGAAATATTATTTTCCTGTGTTTTCATTTTTAGTTCGAATGGATGTTCCAAATTTGGTATATCGATTTGATGTGAATGTGTGTAGAAAGTAGCAAGTATTAGAATAAATATGATACTTCACGGAAGCTCATCAATTTTTTTTTATCAAATAGACGTTACAGTTTGTTCAGGACTGTTGTATTAAATATTCATTATGCATGTATTTCTTCAAGCATTACGATATCCATTTATCACTAGTGAATAATGAAATCATTACAGAAAAGCAAGTAGGCAAGTTCGTTGAATATGTCAATTCCATCCACCCGTCAATAAAATTTACCACTGAGAGGAAGGTAAATAATTCATTAAATTACCTTGACTCAACAATCACAAAAAATAACAATGAACATTAATTTACAATTTTCCACAAACCATCTTACACGGACATTATCATACATAATTCCTCTACGCACTCTTACCAGCATAAAGTTGCTGCATTCAATAATATTCTTCATAGACTATTAAATAATTTCTAGAGAGAGCTGAGTTTGATCAAACAAAATCTACAAAAGCAAGCCATGGACCATATCTACCCAAATTCAAGATGCGATAACGTCAGTTATGAGACATTGTCATTTTTGGCTGAACCAACCAATAATATTTTTTTGAAGAAAGACTGCGTAAACATAGCTCACAGAAATAGTAATAGTCCGAATAATAGTGTAAGTGCATTTATTAAAAACAATAAAGACAAAACTTCGGTATCGGATAGATCAGGAGTATATCAGCTGAGTTGTGGCTCTTGCTCAAAACTGTATAATGGCCAAACAGGAAGATTATTTTCCAAAGAATTAAAAGCTTAGATGTAATTTTGTGAATAGAAAGATCAATTTCACATTTGCAAACCACCTTTTAGCAGAAGTACATGAGTTCAGTCATGAATAAGACATGTTATATTTAGAAGAGAAAAGAGTTTGAAATTCAATCTTCTGAAATGTCAAGCAATCAATAGATTCAAGAATTCGGGTAACTAACTAAATGATCAATTAGAATTGAATAACCGTTCCTGAATATTTTTCAAATGTGGGGACTGGGACATAAGCTCAGGTCATTTAATCCATTACAAACTCAAGTACTTGAAATGTAGGTACTTTAAATTTTAAAATTAGGTATACCAAGCATTAAATTTGTAAAATATAGTAGATAAAGATACGCCCGAAGAAGCCATTGTATGGCGAAACACGTGTCGCGTTTTTATAAAACTGTTTAGTGGAACATTTTTGGCTGTGAGTTTTAGAAAGTATTTTGAAGTGTTTTGTGTGAGAAACTTTGCCAAAAATCCGACAGATATAATTCAACGCGACAAAAGTTGTTTTCTGTTAGGAACTTGACAATAGAAATAATTGTTGTATACGTTTTTGTGAGAGATTGTATCAATTAATCTAAAAAGTCGTTCACTTATACTTCAAGGTCCTTCTTCACAGTAAATTAAAAATCAACCTTGAAAAATCATCGTTGAATTCCTGATAAAATCACTTATCCGATAGATGGCATATATGGGGTTATTTTGTTTGATATTTTGAAGAGGAGTGTGTACGCGTCTTAGCGATACCTTATATTATTTCACAAAAATTAGGTGTTTCGGGAAATTTACATTACTCTCTTATATATGGAGATATTGAACGTGGTTCCTTTTGAAAAAAATTCCCTATATGCAATCAATTATTTATATTTTGAGCTGTTTTGGAATCATCCGTATCTCTGAGTATAGGTTGGAAATGTGTCAAATCACTTTTCAGTATCGTCCTTCCATTTTTTATTTTTATCATTCATTTTTGGATCCATTTTCAACCCGTTTGATATCTTGATAGAGTTTTTCAACACACTGATCTCATTTCAGATCATCAGACACGCACAGTTTTGAAAACAATAAAACCTTCTCAAAAACAAACTTGCTCTAAGGAGCAAAACGAAATATAGTCAAAAAGTTTTTCGCTCCGAAAAAAAAAAGAAGTGCTAGAATTGAATTAGTTCTTGTTTGTATCTAAAATATAAGGAAAAGAAATATTCATCATTATTAAAAAATAGAAACTGGGCTGCAATCAAAGAATACGTTTACTGTTGTTATAGAAAGAAGAAATAATATTAATAATTTTCATTTGATATTTTTTTACCCATATTGTAGTTTCATTTCATTAGAAATTATGTTATTTTTTCATACTACGTGTTTATTAGTTTACCGAACAATTTTTGTCAGCAGTTCTCAAATTGAAGAATAATACTCCATTCAAATAAATGTTTATTCAACCTGATCAAATTTTTTCTGTGCTGAAATATTCCAAGTCTTTTTTATTTTGATTGAAATGTCTGCTGCAGGTTATAATCGATGATGATATGACGTATTCATCGTCATGAACAGTCAACATAATAAAAAAAACATTGGTTTAATCTCCACTTCATTATGTTCAACCTGAACAACATCATACCTCCAAAAACTGAAAGGGAGTTTTCGAAAAAACTATTGCTAAGAAAAAGAGAATTGAAACTTATTACTAATATCTGTTTCACAAATTATATCTTACCTTATGCTAGTCACTCAGAATTTCGTTTCGTCATAGAAAACATACTTAGTGCGATTTTTACCTAATTTTTGAACTAAATTATATATCGGAAATCCGTAGTGCTGCTGCGGATTTTTATATAGAATTTATTGAAACTGTAGACATTCTGGATATTCACTATTCATTTCTCAATAAATTCATTACCAGATCATTCATCACATTTTAGATTTTTCGTTTGTGAAAAAAATGTCATTTTTCATCTACTCATTTCTACTCAGTCACACTTCGATTATTTTTGTGCAGTCAGGTTTTCAAATCTACAATTTCAAAGTCAAATCCGAAGTTTCCTGCTTAATGTCTGAAATTGATTTACACAACGCGATTTCTGTTGAGGCGTCCATGCCAAATAATTAGAATTTGAAAATCTACATTTGAAAATACAAACAGGAAACGGTTTAAAATATGTCTGTCGCACCCCTACGAACGACAACCCTCAGAAGTAGAAACTTGCACTAGCTATAGATAAATGAGGTCTTACATTTTAACGTGTGATTCCGAACACTATATTGATATTTTCAACTTATAACATATTCAAATTTTTGTATCTAAGATAGTGCAGAGGTTGAAATTGCTTCAACAAGCTGAATGGAATAACGCACTGTTAGTAAGTATATTATTATTATCCTAACTAGAACGGAAACAGTACATTTCCGTACTCGACACCGTTATCCGAAAAAGCTGATTTCGGGTAAGTAGTCGAATGTGGGAAAGTATGAGTTCAGATCAAGCATTTTTCTACAAGTGAATATGTTACGAAGCTCTGATAAAACTTTTATATGCGAAACAATTCCTGATCTAAATTGCTTGTATAGATATAGGGTGATGCACGCACACGAACGCTTGTACAAAAAACATACAAAACAGGAACTTTTTCATAAAATTCTACATCTCTCAAAAAATTTTCCATTTCTATTATCGAATTTCTGCACCACGACGATCTAGTTAGAATCATGAAATGCAAGTGCAGCGTTGCCCGATTGTGGGCTGACCAACATGCTATCCATTGAAAGTGTTCGTATAAACCTGGGCTCACAAAGACACTATTCACATCAGGTGTATACAATTACACAGCCACGCCTCCTGGCGAAGTTTTGTGAAAGTAGGTGGTGTATCAGCTATGTGTATATGGTGTAATGGTCGGCCCAACCGAAAATTTGCTAAACGTCATTTCACATGATAACATGTCCAAAAAACACTATATACAGTGGGAAACGTTGGTGAGCCCGAAACCGGGACGACCGACGTTTCCGAGGGCTGACCAGAGTTCACATCGTATATTCTACGGGCTGACAAATGACCGTTTACATATATATATATATATATATATATATATATATATATATATATATATATATATATATATTCAGGAAATAACGTGTTCATTACCCTCTTTACTACGTATAATTTCGTGTACTAATAAGCGATTTAATTTGAACTAAAATAAGCTATAAAAATAAGCAATTATATGATAATTTAACTCATACTAGAAAAAAAAACTGACAGTACGAAAATTCAACTTAAAAAAAGAACAATTAATCAATTAATTCTAGGATAGATATCCTACAAGTAAATAAACGAAACAAAAATCCACATCTAAGTATTATAATTTAATGACCCGATAACCATGTCTTTCTTCGTAATAATACTATTTCAGAAAAACCCACTATACAGAAACCAATAAAAATTTAGCTAACAGCCGTACACTTATAGGTGTAGGGGGCACTTCTTTGGAAATTACTTCTACACCTATAAGTGTAGTGAGCATCGAACGTGTTAATGGTGGCGGTTGCAAGTAAAAATTTGATGCGCGCGCGCAGCACGGACGGTCAACGACCTACTGCGCTTTTCGCGATGATGCGCGAGCGGTTAAATACTTAAGCGTTTCGTTAATTTTTTAGTTAGTTAGCAATTGATACTCCACTTTGACTTAAAAATGACAAAGCGTAGGAGAGGGGTGTTATTGCTAAAAGACAAAATAAATATTATTGATGCGTTAAAAAAAAAGAAACCGGTTGTGAGTTAGCTGATAAAAGTATGGTGTAGGTACACCCACAATAAGTGATATTAAGATGTATACCGATTCAATTTTGTTGTACACCTGCAAATTAGATAATGAAGACAAGAGTAAACACTGGAAAATTATGAAGAAACCGAAAATTGAACTTTTAGAGGATGCTTTTTATTGTTGGTTTTTACAAAAATGATAAACTGGACAACCGATATAAATATTGATAAAAAGATACCAAAATACTGTATCATACCCGGCATAATAACTTGTCATTTGGAAGAATATAGGATGATCGACTATATCGAGTTGGAATTTTTTTTTTCAGTGCCTAACGAAAGTAGTACTGACGACATAAATATATTGTTTATGAAAAATAATTCCTCAATTTTCTATTATCATAATAGAATAATAAGATGACACCTATTGACAAAAACCGATCAGGAGGTATCTTACTTCAGATTCAGAAAAACGCTGAAAACATACTTACTGGATAACTCGTATTATACAATGGACGAGTTCGTAGTGAACTCTCTTTGCTCCTTATAGCATTTTAAAGTACATGTATTGTTTGCCTAATCTATGTTCAAATTTCTTTTGACTTGTTTTATGCCTTTTAGGTCTTTGAAACCAATAAAGATTATTATGTTTAGTTTTCAACTATTTTATCTGCTCAAATTGAACCGATGAATGATTGGGTGACTTGAAATGAAATGAAAGGGAAGGAATTGGAGAAACTACCGCATTAATACAAGAAAAAATGCTTTTCAAGATAGTCCTTTATTATATAAAGGATATTTATCTACTAGAATTAACAAAAATTAAACAACTTGTTTCCTGGAGGAATCTATTCAACCAAATAATTTTGTAAATATCCAAACATCAACATGATATTAATGATAGTAAAACTTTCGAAACATTTCATTTATTATAACTTGTGCTCTTTTTGTGGAATTTGGCTCATTTCAATATTTAATACAACATTTTTGATTTCTCTTGAGCAGAAACAAGTTCAGCAAATCAATTATCAAATAAAAAACAAATGTCATTTTTAAAAAACAAGTGACAAACATGAACTCCGTGTAGTGTTTTGTTCCTCAATACTATACAATATGAAATGTTAGTACAAATATAATATACAATTTTGCTTGTTTATAGAGTAGATTTAATGCATCCTGAAATAATTGTAATGAGTGAGGAGAAGATATTCCTAACTGTATATAAAAGGAGAAAAACGATAGAGCTAAATTAAGATGGCAAAATAATGTCAAGTAATCAATGCATTTGTATTGATAATAAATTTTAACATGTTACCATTTCAATTTTATGCTCATGACCAAATTCATCACAACTATTTTCAACTTTCTATATTTTAGGAGTTATTCGCCAAATTTTTAAATCATCTGTAAGTAGTCTGCCTATTAATATCTTAAATTCCTCTATACATTTAATGGGAAGAAAATATTCAATTCTTGTAATAAAATAATTGAAATGTCTCTTTATTAGCCTATGTACACCTAGTACTATTGATCAACTCATAGAGGAATTTAGTACAATTTATATACCGTTGGCATCCTTGTATAGTCCTTTATACCATCTCATACAGAAAAAAAACTGCCTATACCTATAACAATAAACTCAAAACAATCAATTCAGAAATGTTTACTTTTATTACGAGACTTTGGTAATCTATTTAATCGATAATTCGTACCATTTGTTTCAGTAGCTAATGGTGAAGCTGAAGACATTTTTGATGTTCCTGAGGGATATGGAATTCTAAATAATTCAATATGAAGATAATCACAGATTTCTTCGCAGATCTGATGACAGTATCGTATGAGGTCGATGGAAACCCATATCTGCAACAATTTATTTATTTATTTATTTATTTGACACTTTGGTACATTGAGTACATGTGCTAAGTCATAATTAAAAAACAAAAATAAAACTACAGAAGTTGAACAATACAAAAACAATAAATATGGTTCACGTCCACAAACTTTCACAACATAGAAGTATTATATAAAAAATCGGAGAAGCTCTAGCAAATACTCTCAAAATGTCATGCAAAAGTGTCGTGCAAGAATTCCTCAAGACTGTAGTAACACTTCTGTAAGAGAAGTTTCTTCACCTCAATTTTAAAAAGTTTATCTGACTCGATTTTCCTAATAGATGCCAGCAAGTTATTATAACAGTTTGTTGTATTAAATAGTGGGGAGCATCTAAAGTGTGCCGTTTTGTGTGAGGGGGTTCTTAACAGTTTCCCATGACGGGTGTCTCTACCATGTATATCTGCATTTGTGACAAATTCAGTTATATTGTTACGGGCAAAAGTGACACACTTCAAGATAAATAAAGAAGGTGCTGTCAATAGGCCCTCTCTTAAGAAAATTGGTCTACAACTATCTTGAAAATCTATATTAAAAATTAGTCTCAGCAATCTTTTCTGAGCGACAAAAACTCGTGGAAATTCCCTTGCACATCCCCAAGAAATGATATTAAAGCTGATGTGAGAATAAGCCATAGAAAAATAGACATTCATCAATCCAAAATTATCTAGAGTGTTTTTCAATTGTTTGATTGAGTAATATGCGGAATTGAGTTTGTTGCAGACCTTCTGAATATGACCGCTCCAGGTCAAATTTTCGTCTAAAGACGTTCCTAAAAACAAGACTTCGCTGGAAGATCGAATACCATTTATTGTGGAAGAGTCACTGCTGAAATTTTTCCTAATAAATGATTTCATTGAAACAGATTTAGATTTATTCAAAATAAGTTTGTTACGTTGACACCAAGCACTGAATTTATTTATCTATTATTTTATTTATTTTGTCTGACAACTCAACTTCGTTTTTGTCGGCCACAGTAATTGCAGTGTCATCCGCAAACATGGTTATGTGACAATCAGAAAAGAATTCAGACAGGTCATTTATGAAATTGAGGAACAACAATGGTCCCAGGACAGAACCTTGAGGCACTCCTAGTTTTACATCTTTGGGACTTGATAAAATTCCATTGCAGCTAACTATTAGACTACGGTTTTCCATATATGATTTCACCCAGTTCAATAGATTATTTGGGAAACCTAGGCCTGCAAGTTTAATTATAAGAAATTCGGAAGAAATGGTATCAAATGCTTTTGACAAATCGAAAAAAAGTGTTACAACTAGTTTATTCGAATCAACCTGTGTATAAATGAAATTTAATAAATGGTATGAGGCTGATTCAATTGATTTGTTCTTCCTGAAGCCATATTGGTTATTACTAAAAAGATTATTTTGATCCATGTAATTCAAAATTCTGTTACTAACAACTTTCTCAAACAGTTTAGAGAGGGAACAAAGTAAAGATATCTGTCTGTAGTTGTCTACCTCAGTTTTGTCGCCTTTTTTATATAGAGGAAATATGAGAGCCGTTTTAAATACATTTGGAAAACAACCTACAAAAAATGACTGATTCATCAAAAACAATAGTGGCTCGATTATAAGGTCTACAATTTTTTTCACAGTAACTATTGAGATACCATCAGTACCTGCGGAGTTTTTATTTGCCATTGTTTCCAGAGTAACTAGAATTTCGGTCTTTGTGAATGGGGATGTATCGAAGGGATACTGACTAACAATATTCTTCGAATAGGTACAGGGAAGTAATACATTTTGACCAAAGTGCTCTGAGATGAGCAATTCGGCAGAAGATGAAAAATGTTCAACGAAAAGATTTGAAATTTCTTGTGGATTGTTAATTTCCTCCTTTAATTCATTTTTTAGAGTGATAGGTTTGTTTCCAAGTGCCCTTTTTTTATTTCCCAATTCATTATTTATTATTTTCCAAACTTGTTTAGTTTTGTTACTGGATTTCCTGATTTTTGAATCGTAATAGTGACTTTTTTCTTTTTTTATATTTAATTTGTGTTCTTTAATTTTTTGTTTATACAATTGCATAGCTTGATGGTCCACATTACAGTTAGTGGAAATTAACCAAAACAAATCTCTTAAGGCTTTGCTCTCTTTGACTGAATCATTTGAGATCCATAAGTTTGATTTATTTTCCCTAGGCCTAGTTCTTTTAAAAGGACAAGAAACATCATAACACCAGGAGATTTGTTCAGAAAAATAAGAAAATCCACAATTCATATCAGTGAAATATAGTGAGGTCCAATCAATTGAGCCTAGTCTTGTTCTGAATTCATTGATGTTTTCAGGGTGCAACTGACGTTTACTTATAGATGCATTAGCCATTTCCCTAAATTTATTGGGATCACTGCCTATAGTGAACGATAATAAATGACCCAAATGGTCAGCTATATTGGGTTGAACTATTTTACACGAACAAACATCAACAGGAAGTGTAGTAACCATATAGTCAATGCATGTCGAACTAGTGTAATCATTTTTGTTTGTAAATATTCTAGTAGGGCCCAAGTAAAAATTATTAAAATTATAACATTCAAAAATATCGGTCAGAAGTTTGGTGTTTTTATCCTGTTTCAGAAAGTCAATATTGAGATCTCCACATAAGATCAAACAATCAGCTCGATTATAGGCTGTGTCAACTGCCTGGGTCAGACACTTAATGAAAGTATGAATATCACCATCTGGGGGTCTATAGACTGAGATTATGCAAATTTTTACATCTCCAATTTTAAGACTAGTCGCGCACAGTTCAATGTGACATTCAATAGATAGGTTTTTAATACATGAAATTTCAGCAAATTTATGGCTTGATTTTTTTGCGAGTATGAGAGCTCCTCCGCGAATATGGTTTTGTCTAGTAAAAGATGTGATCACTCTATAATTCGTGAAATATTCACTATTAAAATTATTAATTGCAAACCAATGCTCTGAAATACACATGACATCTATGTTGTGAGAGTTTAAAAATAATTCAATTGAAAGTAGATTATTTAAAAAGCCTTGAACATTTACATGAAAAACATTAACATTAAGTAAAACTTTATCATTTTGACAATGATTGTCTGCTTGGTTAGACTCAATAACTCAATATGTGATGGAATCGGCCACTACTTGATGAAATTCCATATTGTATTCAAGTGAATATTACTGGAGTTTTTTCCCAACACCAAATCGTTATTTTTAACACCTCGACACGAGTTTCGATCACTAAGTGATCATCTTCAAAGAGGTTTTAATCTTCCTCTTTGAATGTGATCACTTGGTGATCGAAACACGTGTCGAGGTGTTGAAAATAACGATTTGGTGTTGAGAAAAAACTCCAGTAATATTCATTACTACACCAAGGGTTCCAAACAGTGCATAATAAGTTGAATTCAAGTGTTACTTGAATATTTCAATAATACAATTCTCATCGTTTATTTTTGTAACGCTTATTAATCTAACTGCACAAGTTTTTCATCTTTCACAAATTTCAAATCTACTTCACATAAACTTCTTCATTAAAATATAAAATACTAGTAAAAGGCAGGTCACTACTTTTCATCTTTACATATTTCATAGAAAGTTGGCCAAAATAAATAGAAAAGGGCGTGTTAATATACTTGACCTTTTATGTTCATAGCAGGAAATTGAGGTTAAGATATGTAAATGCTAGTGCTAAATCTAATTTTCCAAATATATTGAACATTATGTGTTAGGAATCACACGTTAAAAGGTAAGACCTCGTTAGTCCTTAGCTTGCACAAGTTTCGACTACTGTTGTCGTTAGTAGGGGTGCAATAGCTGGTTAACGGAAAAAATATATTTTATTATGAGATTCTACAAATTTATAACAATACTATTTCTTATGAATTCACACAAGTAAATTCTACTTATATGGATGTGTTGGTAACAGTAATATTCTTTTTTTCACGTTAATTTACATTTTTGATGTTATTTATGTTGAATTTCAAGCTATTCCACATACTTTCAATATGAAAGATTCCGAAATTGACGTTTTTAGAGCTGTTGATTTTTTTGGTCTGTAAAAGTTTTCCTCTAACTTAACCGTTAGTGTATATAACTAGGAGATCCCTTATTTCTATATGTTTATGAAGTTTTTTGGAAGTAATGATATGATCTACGTCTTATAAGTCATTAGCCACTAGTACGTTGATTTGTATCTTCCATTTCATTTCACCCACGCGAACTCATATATGGCAATTATATATGACAAATATGAGTTCCAAATCGAGAAACCTTTGAAAACAAACAGATGGAGTTAGCTGGCTAGATGGAACTTGAGGAAACTCGACAACAAGAAGCTTACCTAAACCATGAACAGGGCAAAACCTACAACAGCTCAAGACTTGATCACAACGCTCTGATCAATGTTTAAAGACTTATTAAAAATGTGGTAGAGAGGGCGAGAGAATAGAACTGCAAAATTTGGGAATACTAGGAGGTACTGCATCAGGCTCAGCATCTTTTTGTGGGGCAAGATAAGAGAGTTCATCTAGATAGTAATTTAATAAATGCATATTACGTTTCTTGATGTGATAAATAAAGCCCTTGCGAGAGCGGAATTTCCCGAAAGATGGAAAATAACCAGGCTTGTACTGCTGAGCAAAGGACAAGAAACAACTTCATTCTATCTTTGTCTTTTGAATAAAGCGAGAAAGCTATTTGAATATTTAATAAAAGGACGACTAAAAGGAACTGAATGAATTATATAATGTTACATTTCATTAGTTTGGATTTCCATTGTCTATCGCCTTATTGGATCACTTCATACCGCACTGACAACTAGACTTCCTGGATATGCCGATGGGTAGTGTTTATATATGGTAATCGAAGTCTCTCTAAGCTGATAGAGAATTGGCTAGAAGTATATCGAAGCGACACGGCATCTATAACAATCGCGATTAGCAAATCGAGGTGAGCGTGATCTTGGCCAAGTCGTAATCGATTTACGACGACCAGCGGCGACCGGCGTTTTTTTTATGGAATGATTTTCAACACTGCCCCTTTCCCTGAGTTTGTTCGCCCTAAACAACATTCTAGGGAACATCAAGACTTTCTTCTGGGTGACAATAGAATTCTGTACACCATATCGTTTATCTTTTTGGTTATCAAGTAAGGTCCTTGCCATGGTCTCTACAATCTGAGACAAAAACCCTTCCGACGTTCTGTTTGATGGATCCACACTGCATCGCCCTCCTTAAAGCCCACTGGCAGCGATTTTTTATCAAATATTATCTTCATCCTTTCGCTGGAAAGCTTCAATTTGGATCTGGCAAATTTGTGTACAATGTACAGTCTCTCCTTGAAAGGGGTACCTCTTGAGATTCATCAGGTGGGCTGCTGCACATTACGTCTATCGGAAGCTTCCGTTCTTGACCAGTTAACAACATGGATGGTGTGTATCCTATCGGAACCAATTTATCCCAGTCTCTTTGGCAGACGCAGTTATTTATGGTGCATTTATGCCTCTCGATCATTCCATCAGACCGTGGTTGAAGAGCGGTTCTTCTTGTCTTCTTCATTCCCAACAAAGTCATCATTTTCTTCCATAAATCCGATTCGAAGTTGCGGCCCTGA
This sequence comes from Leptinotarsa decemlineata, assembly GCF_025532065.1. NCBI lineage: Eukaryota > Metazoa > Arthropoda > Insecta > Coleoptera > Chrysomelidae > Leptinotarsa > Leptinotarsa decemlineata. The sequence goes on from NW_027412574.1 coordinate 2,413,633, forward strand.
TTCAAGTGTAACTTCTGGGTTACTCTGTGTCTGGAAATTACGTTCTACAACAGAGCTTCTGCCACCGTTCTGGCCTATTGGTAGGGTAACGCTACTTCTTCATAAGATACTTGTTACCGAATATGCTCATAGGAAGTGGTCCTAAAATTTCAACTGCGAGGTTCTTTCTAAATGCACCTACTGTAATGTACTCCTTCAACCTTCCTCTTTGCCTTATCTTCAGACACTTTCTGGAAGAGCACAGTTCACAGCACTCACACCACTCTTCCACGTCTCGTCAGCAACTGACCCAAAAGTACCCCTCACGCACTCTCGCTAGAGTTCTAGTAACTTCCATCCGAGTGAGTAGTTCATCTCGAATACACATAAGGTCCCATTGGAGCCAGTAACCCTTTTCCTGCTTGCCGTGCTTGGAAGTCTCTTGCAATCCATTATCGTACAGTATTCAAGACCGGATCCTCCTTCTGCGCCACGATATCTTGCCTCGTCATGAAGGAGGATGTTAATGACCGTACCATACCATGACCAGGTGATTCCCCACATCTTCTGTCCGTATCCCTGGACAAGGGACCCTAACAGGTTGCTACTCTCTGGGTCAGACGGAACCCGAAGCAGCGGGTTCCCTCTTTTCTCGTAACGCAGTAATTTCTTTCGGGTGTTCCCAGGGACTTAGATAAATAGCTAATGACGACTTCTTCTTTTCTTTGTGGCTGAGAAAGTACTGGTCCAATTTCATGTTGGGATGCATCCGTGTTGGCCATTCTTGCACTGCCTTGATTTTTTTTATGTTTTAATTACTTTTGAGGACGCAGCGTGTTCCAAGAAATTTACTCTTTCCTAGAAGAAGCAGCACTTCTTGGGATTGATCTGCAAATGAGCACTCTGCAGCCCAGGTGACGCCCAGGCTGTTTAATTCCTCGACTACTCTTTCCTCCAACACGTCCTTAACGATGGATAAATCGTCCTGCTTTGCGAAAGAAGTCGTCTCATTGGTTGGCGTATGAGCTTGGCATCGCCAGTATCGATCCGATGTTGAACTAAATCCATTTGTTCAATGATTTTGCCCTTCACAAACATATTATTCTCTTCGTATAGGAATCGGGTGGCCTTGCATAGTTCTTCTTCAGATAGATAGATCCACGTCTTCCTGAATGAGTCGATGAGTTGAACACAGATGAACACACTGAAAAGTTCTTCCTTTATTCTAGCAATTTTCACAATCGATTCACAGGTGTCTATTACTTGCTCTTTTCGAGAGTCACCCTGATCATTAGGATTGATTATTCTTACTGGAATCGTCTGATGTTACCATTTACGAGAGATCTGAACACGAAAATTTCTACTTTAGAGCCGTTGGATTGATATATCAGTGCTATGCCCAAGTCGCCGGGTCCAGCAATTTCCACTTGAATGATTTTCTCGGTGTTGGGAGATATTCTAGAATATACCAGTATAACCACCTTGGCGCTGTCATAAGGCTGAGAGAACACACCAAGCAGAATTTCCTCATTTCCAACAGTTTGTTCCTTATGTCCACCACGAATCCGTAGGGGGACATGATGTCTAGTCCCAAAATGAACTTATCGACGATGTTGGCTACTAATACCTTAGTTTATATTTCGCAATTTCTAAGTCTAAATCTCACTTCATAATAATAATAATAAACAGTCAGTGGCTGTTTCCAGAACGGGTACTTCTGATAACTTCTTCAAACTGCTTCTTTTGGAAATGTCGGCTATCACTACTGACCTCGTTGCTTCAGTATTGACGGTAATTATTCAGAAATCTGTCGACAACTAAGCTGCTGCTGTTGCGTCCTATGGTGAAAATCAAATACATGGGGGCTTGGGATGCAGCAGCCAATGTACCCCCCTAACACTGGTTGAATTTAGTTTTCCGAACCCGTTATTTTTATCAAGGAATGATTTACAACGATACCGTGCAAAATTCATAGTTATCTCAGCGGCAGACATTCTAGTTAGCGGTAGATAAGACAACAGTCACTCGATGTCAATAGTGGGGTGCCACAGAGTTTCGTACTTGGCATTCAATATTATGGAATATCTTATGGTGTTCTATGACTCCAACACCAGACAGGATTTGCGGACGAAATCGCTGTCATGGTGACAGAAAGAATCAATCAAATGCTATTAACTGAAGCAGAAAAGGAATTGGAAAAGCTCCAAAAAATACTGCTGACACATCTTCCAATGAATTCGAATATTGTCCTAGCAGGCGATTTGAATATAAATTTTGAAGACAAATCAAATCGTTCCTGTCAGCTTCTAGAACAGTTATTAGACTCCTTAAACTTAACCATGCACGTGCAATCCGCAACACATATTTACCGGAGTACATCTACTATAATAGACTATTTCTGTTCTAATTTGGATGAGTCTAAGGTAACCTGTTCAGTTTTGTCAGCAAATCTCTCAGATCATGAAGCCGTTCTCAGTACACTCAGCTTCCCTGGTAAAGGCATTTCTAAAAAACATAATATACTTGGGCGTATATTTTCTAAAAACAACTATTGCAAATTTCAAAAGGCCTGTGATCAGGTCAACTGGAACAGAATCATACATATGAACACATATTTGAATACACTCAGTAATATTTTTGAAAGTGCTTTCCCTATCACCAGAATCCGAAAAAAGGTAAGGAAACCTTGGATAACGAAGGGCATCAAAATATCAGCCAAAAATATGCGCTCATTGAACTGCATTAAAAAGTTTAATAAAGAGGAACACCTACAAAATTATTGCAATAGGTACCGAAGTGTATACAAAAGTGTCATAAAACAGGCTAAGCTTTCATATTATCATATCAGGATTAATACTGCCTCCAATATAGCAAAGGAGAGCTGGATTATTATAAACGAAATCCGTGGAAAGAGCAAAAATCAAATCGATGAAATCAATTTGAAACCTGACTGTTTCAACGATTACTATTGCTCTATCGCAACTAAACTTACTAATGACATTTCCACTAACATTCATATTAATCCAATGCAATATCTTGAGAATGTAAGAATTGACGAAAACTTCTTTTTATTTCCAACAGACCCAGATGAAATAAAGAGTGCTATGAAGGACATTAAGAACAAAAAGGCATCTGGAGCTGATGGTTTGTCTATAAATATGCTGGAAAAATTGCCCCCGGCAGCTATTGACGCGCTTACTGATATAATAAATGAATCGTTTGTCTCGGGAACATTTCCAACAATACTTAAATCAGCCATGGTGATCCTAATTTACAAAGGAGGGGATAGGGAGGATCCATCAAATTACAGACCAATATCCCTTCTATCTACTATTGCAAAAATCATAGAAAAATTAGTAAAGAAGAGACTCATGTCATTTGTCATTAAACATAAAATACTAAATGGTAACCAATACGGTTTCCAAACCAACAAAAGTACAAATGACGCTATCTATAATTTTTTAGAAAATGTGTACACTAATCTTAATAATCAAGAAGCGACCGCGGCGGTGTTCTGTGACTTATCCAAAGCTTTTGATTGTGTGAATCATGGAATACTGTTGCAGAAGCTTGAGTACTATGGCATCAGAGGCATATCTCATAAATGGATGACATCTTACTTGCAAGACCGGGAACAATATGTGAAAGTTTCGGGTGCAGTATCTGAGGAAAAAAAAATTGACCAGCGGAGTTTCACAAGGTTCTGTCTTGGGGCCCATATTATTTTTGCTATATGTGAATGATCTCACGAACTTGAATATTAGTGGTAGGTTCACTTTATTTGCAGATGATGCAACTATAGAGTGGCACACTAAAGATAAGAATATTCTCGGCCAATTGATCTCCTTAGATGTAACTGAAATAAAAAGGTGGTGCGATGCCAATCAAATGGTCTTCAACTCTAAGAAAACTAAAGTGTTATCATTTAAATGGGACATCGACAAAATACAACTAGATAATGATACACTTATGAAATCTGATAATTACAGATTCTTAGGTGTTGTATTGGACCATAATTTAAAGTTTGATGAGCATATTATGGCAATGGCAGAGAAATTGTCATCTGGGTGATATGCTATCAGAGTTATTAGAAATGACATCGGTTATCTTATTGCTAGAAAAGCCTACTTTGCTCTCCTGGAATCTCACATCAGATATGGGATAGCATTTTGGGGAGCCTGCTCGCAAGCGTTGTTCTCAATGATCTTTAAGCTACAAAAGAGAGCACTGAGATACTTATGCCATATTAATCACCAAACTTCATGTAAACCCTTATTTACATCTCAGAGGATACTCACGTTAACATCAATATTCGTGCTAGAATCAACTAGTTTAGTTCATAAGCATAAACTACATTTATTAAAATCTGACACTGCACGTAATACTAGGGCAAATGGCCAATATATACCTTTATCAGTCCCCAGAACTACCCAATACCAAAATTCAATTGTTTACAATGGTACGAAAATGTTCAACCATCTACCGAAGCAAATTAAAAATATTCATAGCACTCCGAAATTCAGAAGGGCTGTAAAAAATTTTTTAATAACAAGACCGTTTTATGATTTGAGGGAATTTTTTGAACAAAATTTTGAATAGTTGTGACAGCAGTACAAAATATGTCGTATCTATGTCTCTCACTAAATAGTTTTAAAGGTAGGTGTGTATGTATGACTATATATGTATGTACATATTAACTGTATTAAGAAATCAAACATTTTATAAAATTATTATATGTGTGTACATGGGTCTATGTACGTGTATATGTGTGTATATGTATATATATCTGTGTGTGTGTGCGTATATGTGTGTATATATGTGTATGTGTATGTATATGTGTATATATATTATTTTAATGTTTTCATCATCTGACAATTCTTTCCTGTTTTGTATTTATAACCAATTAATATAGAATAAATTAGGGAAAACTGTTTTTATTTCTATTCTACTGTATTGTTGTGAAAATATTTTATAGAAACATGACTGTATATATACATTAAGTACATCCACTTTTAACATCCGACAATCCATATTGGTTTGCATAATTTTAATTTCATTTAATTATCATGACTTTCTGCTCATTTTAAGCAGTTAGGATTTATGTACTATTATATTTAGGAGCTTTGTCAATAAGAATTCTATTCTTCAGATAATAAAGCATGCTTTGATTTGATTTGATTGAAAAGATCAACCAGTTTGTAATTATCCATATTGAATCGAGTGCTGCAAGTGGGACCTCGACTACCACACTTTATAGACTCATGCCAAAAACCGAAAAACTGATACAAGAACACTCTGAAACAGTAAGTTTGTGATTGTATATGTAGCCACAATCTGGAGAATTCAATTTTCAAGAACATGCTGTGCATACAGAAAGATGTGTAGAGATGCGGTTCTTGCTCTAGCGGGGGCGATTTCATCGAGCTATTGCTTGCAGAGAAACTCTATCTATACAAAATCGGAAATTTAAACGTAAACGCAAAGGCGACTGAAAGCCAAACTATTGCTTATGCAACCTAGGGAGCTGGGTAGGTAGAAAGCATGGCGAGATGAACTATTGCTTAACCCAGACAGGTTGGCAGAATGTCTGTCGGATATTATTCAAGGTCCATCATGGTATTAGCCGGGAAATTAGTTGTTGTCCGACAGGCATTTACCAGATCCTACTGTGTAGGAACACTGGGAGAGAAAATATTTCGAGATATCATTTCGAAGTTATTATTTTGTTATACAGATATACTAGCAATAGACAAAGTAGACACTGACAAAAGCCAATACTGTAACCGTCAAGACACTCCATTCCTCGCTGTAGTTCAATGCTACAGACACAATAAAGCAAGCCAAAAATTAACTCTCGATCTGGATGAACACCTTAAACCTGAAAATATGGTCAGATTACTGTTAATGTCTGCTCGCAACTGAAAATTGGATTGATTGATTCCTAAAAAAAAACTGTTTTCAAATGTTTTTCCGTTAACCAGCTGTCGCCCCCCTACGAACGACAACTCTCAAAAGTCGAAACTTGTGGGAGCTAAGGAATAACGAGGTCTTACCTTTTAACAACGTGTGATTCCTAACAAGGGTTGAACGATAGGAAGTGAAAATTGATCGCCCGGCCTTGCGGCTCGAACCTCCGGTTCACACAGCGGTCGATTGACTGAGTAAAGCAAACCACTCACCTCAACCGACCGGCTACTGTCACTGGAGTTTATTTTCAGAAAACAATTCGTGAATACAGCTTCTTATATATCACTAGGTACGTTTTGTTGACACTTATCTTATTTCAGACGAAGTCATTCCCGAAAAGTTATTCTATTCTTGATGTTGTTTGGTGGGAATGTCTTGAAATTTCACAATGAGCCAACAATACAGACCTACTATCATTGAGATGAAAAATGAATAGGCTTTTATGTAAAAATACCCTAATCGATTACATTGATCATGGAACATCTCGATTTTTGTGTGAAAGCTGTTTTCCGGGTTCGTCTATAATTGCGATAGTCATTATCAAAGGCGATGTGGTAACGGTCGCAATGCTCAAGTTGTTGTTCTCGTTGTTCCGAACGCATCAACGGTCGCAGTGCCTGAGCACCAACTCGGACACTGTGACCACTCCCATATTGCCTTTGATAATGTCTACCGCAGTAGTAGGTGAAACGTCAGGCATAAAATGCAGATCACGGTCACATCGTCATCTCCAGCCGTGAAAGTTCATAGTATTGATTTTGGTTTGAACTGGATGGCCAATATAAACAAGAAGTTGGCGACTGTTATTTTGAGCCAAACTGATTCAACGATTGAATCAATGCAAATGTCTGAAAAGTAGATGGGATGAAATATTTAATAGGCTGATTAGTTTCTTCACTTTCTAAACATTAGTCAACTAGGCCAGAGGAAAAACTACCATACACTTTAACTCCATTTCTTGAATATTCAGAATGCTGGTCTTAAGCTACTATCTACTAATTAAACTTCGATATTATGGCTTGTCAGATTATTTTTGTTCATGGCTATCCAATTTTATCAAAGACCATTTCTTACAAACAGCCATTGATGTAGGAAATTTTTACTTAGGGAAACTGAACTCTACAGAAAACTCTTGCATCAGTCCCCTCTAAGAAAGTGAATGTGACCAATATGTTATAATAGCAAAAGCAGTGTCTCAGAAATTTGGAACACTGCTTCGAACTAGACAGTTTAACACACCTCAGCAACTTTCAATGCTTTATAAAGCTCAAATTATAATAACAGTATGTCATAGTAGCAAAGGCATCTTCCTAAACACTTGGAACATTGCTTTGAACTTGAAAATTTTACACAGTTTAGCAACTTTCAATGCTTTATTTATTGAGTTCAAATTGGACCTTATTTGGAATATTTTACATATATCCCGAATATAATGTTCCTGAGGCTGTTAAGAATTTTCAAGGGAAATATTCTACTGACTTATCCCGCTAGATTCAGTCAAAAGCAGTATATGTTTGCTTCGACCTACATGTTCTAAGAACTTTTTCATTTGGAGAACTGCGTCCTTGCGGAATGAACTTCCAGAAATTCTTGTCCAGATGCATATAATCTAAAGATATTTAAATCCAAGATTGGCCCACATACACTGCAACTTTATCAAAGTTTCATGATTGAAAATTGAATATATCAGCACTATAAAGATTTTCTTTGAATTTGTGAAAGAAGTATAGCAGTATGATGTTTCAAATAATTCTTAACGAATACATAAAAGGAAATTACACATGAAACTTACCATACATAACCACAAAATATAGTATTCATCTATAAATGTGTTAAAATATTGATTACAAATCAACATTGCTGGTCCCATCAAAGACCAATCTGTATATTCCATTTCACTTTTCGTCATATGAGCTACCTGAAACGAAAATAAATGAGGAAGTGATTTAAAAAAACGACTACTTTTGATCTTAAAAGCCATTTTATTCATTTCATATTAATATTTTATAACAGAACAATGTTGAATTTATTTTTATATTTTTGCTTTTATATGTCAATTAAAACATAATTTTTTTTAGGCAAAACTACCCAAGAGAGACTTTAAGTCGAATCACAATAAGAAACATTCAAGTTATTTTGAAGTTGTTTCAAATTGAAACTGAACGTATCAAACATATGTTTTGATCAAATTAATACTTCATACCTCCGATTCATCATGCATTATTGACCAGTTACCTATCTTGCATCAATTTGAAAATTTGCTATCCAGTTTAAGGTGAAAATGCTTTTTATTTTTTAGTAGCATACTAGTTCAGTAGAAACTGAACTGAAGGCGTCCCTTACCATAAGCTAAATATAAATAATATAAAGTGATTGAATGAAAATTTCAATGTTAATTTTTCATTCGATAATTATCAGTTATCAAATCGCATCTACTTTCCAATATTAACAGTTTTCTTAAGACCTTATCGAATTTTGAACAATTGGCGTTGGATAGAAGAGTCTGCAAGCACCTCTTTTTCTATTCAAGAGTTTTGAAATGAACTGCGGTTGCGCCATTTTGAATGGCCATATCTGATTTGATATGACTCCTTCAGATTTTTTGTGGGGATTCATTCAAGAATAAAGAAAGCACCCCAGAAACGTTCTATAATGTAAGAAATATATTTGTGAATCAACTTCATTATTGTTAGGAAGTGAATGGAGAATGTCTCAAACATTTATGGGGATGAAATGGAGAATACATTTTCGGTAAATTCGGTAAATCGTTCAATCTTGTTTTCAAGAGTGTCGCAGGTCGAGTTTTTCTTACAAAATAACTCAACTTAGGTAAAGGGTTCAAATACTCATACCAGAAATTCGATGCATCTCGGGTGTATTTGTCACTGCGTGTATTTCGTGATTGGATTCGCTTCGCACGCGCTGGTCCGCAGTGCGTTGGTTTTCCGCCGGTGTGTTACGCGGTCGCAAATCCCTACGAACTTTTCGTATCATGAACAAGTACCATATATCCTATATGAAATTAGGACGATATATTCTGGAAAAAATATCGACGGAAAAGTGTGATCCAAGAGGTAATAAGCCTGCAACTTCTGCTTTCGCCGAGAAATCGTGGCTCAAAAAGAGTGTGATAGGCTATGGTGGGAGCACAATTTAGGTGGTACACAGAAGTAGAATATAAAAAATTCATATTATAAATATAGAAGAATTTTTCGACGAAGTATTAGTCTTGTATACGAAGAGAATAAAATAAATATTAGATTTTACGATTTCGAAGTGTTAGGATTTTTGTTAGAAAATCCTGATACTTCATAGTGTACAAGGACCAAAAAAGTCTTTGGCTTTCATTAAAGCCAATTATAGAAAATTCAAACACGACCTTGTCAGGTCACAACAGAACTTCTTTTTAGGTTGACTGAGAAATGCACATTATGATGACGGGTCGTAGGAAACTTAGGAGACAGTCCAAACCCAGGATTATCAGACGTGTCCGTTGAAGTAAATTAGGCATTGTTTTAACTTCAAAACCTGTTTCATTTTCATCGCAATTCTCATCCGATTCATGCCATAGAAGCACCGGTTTAATTGTTGATAAAGAATGGGATGTTGTAGTTCACAATAAGGGAATTTTCAAGCTCGGAAAAACACTATTTCTGTAGATTGTATGGAGTGTTTTCTATATTTACTTCTCTTTTTCATTTTTCTTAATAATTTCAATGTATAAACACTATTTTCCGTTAGTGAAATGAAACGAGCCAAAGCCAGTGTTTTTGAATCAAAATATTGTACTTTAATTTGCCACCGCACTTACCCGCCTTCACCTAGGACATGACGAGACTGGATTCTGAAGGTACCTGACGGTAGTAATTGATCATCCAGCATTAGAAATTTCTTTTAGTACCCCAAACAATGGAAACAGATTTGGAAAGGGGGTCAACACAAAAGTTGTGGGGGCTCCATACCATCGTACTATTCGTGGTTGCTACGGAATAAGGTATAATTCGAGCTTAAAATCCCAGCTGTAAAACCATTATTAGAATAACTCTGTGTTATTCGCCCCGAATAACCAGTTTTGTCCACGGCAGCAACAATTCCTTCCTCACCTTCGTGCAAGCAACCCTCAGATACAGGGTTTGGCTTAACGTTATAGGTTCCGTGATTTCCCAGACTAGCTCAACTCTACTCTAGTAAGACTAAGCTAGGCAATGACAAGTGTTAGTTTCGCAAAAAAGTTAACTAATTCATAACTGTGAACATAACAACTCACCCCATTGAAGTTGTAATGGTTTATACTTTGACCAACCACACTAACAGTTGGTTGATGCATTCAAAAATAGTTTCTACATTTCTCAATCTATTATTTACTGCTATTTTCTATGAGAGGGCACTACGAATCAACTATTTCTTGTTGAAATGTCTTTTCAAATTCCATAGAAACAAAAAATCGGTTCACCCCATATGAGATATACCATCATTTCCTCTAGTCGAGTGAAGTGGTTTAATATTTTTGCCCTGGCATACGCCATTTTGAGTTGTTAGCAAAGTACATTTGTGCAACGCCTCAACTGTATTTGTTTATTGCTAACTAGCTGTTTGAGTCAATCACTATGGCTGTGTAATAGGAGTCATACCCATTTATGTTCAGAAACTCGTGGACAAGAGGTGAGAATGACTTATTTTAGTTCCCTTTTTTTGCATCCTAAGTAAGAAAGTTTTATTCCTATTTTTATTAGAATCTTCTTGCTCTTATTTTCATATTTCTTCACAGAATTCTACCTAAAAATGTTGTTGGCGAAAATCACCAGTTCAGATTGGCTAAGAATCCAGACAAAAAATTTCTACCATAAGATTGGCTATTTACATCGTAAAAAGTATCGCTCAACTATATGCTGACCTTATTGACTATTTTTTGGAAATCAATAAATCAACTTTAAATGTTTTTTATTGAAATAATTTAAATATAATTTTGTTATTTGTGGTTTCCTAGAAGAAGACTGGCCCCGGGCAGGAGTAGGGCCGCTTCCCAACTGATACTGAAACGAGGGGGATCTATGGAATCGGTGGAGATCCGGTGCAGCTTCACTAGCAGCACTGATTGTGCCAGAATATTCCAATACAGTACAATGCGAAATTCGAAATATTTTATTTATGTTTTCATCCGATACATGATTTTTGCAAGGTTATAAAAACCCGCCCAGATGTCGCGGAATATTAAGTTGAGCGGCACAACCTAAGGGAAGGCAATCCTTCATACGACAGTAAGGTACCACCGCAATAGGGAACCTTCAAACAAATCGAAATATGACTAAAGTCATGGCAACGCTAGTCCTCAAATGGATAATCCTCATATTTGCTTCTGTACATCTTTACCATCAAGCTCTGAGCAAGTAAATAATGCATCAGGAGCTGATATCGGTAATTTATATATTTTTAACTGTGAAGCGTGAAAAATTTTGCGCTCTTGACTCGTTAATGATTCTATTAACAAGAAGTTCGCAACGCATTGCTGCCAACCACCGCTGAAGATGCCCATCGCAGTTATGGATGAAACGTTCGGAGTTAATCTTTCCATTGGACCAATTCTTACCAGCCTGGCTAAACCAAAGTTCGAAATCTGAAATTATTGTTTAAAATTGTTACACATCTTCATATGAATGTGCCAATGTTTTCTGATAAGAATTATGAGTTTCTTGATTTTTGATACAAATCTAACGTTGGCTATAATTAACCAAATTTTTATGAATTTTAGATAGATAGATAGATTTTATTCAAACTGCATTCCAAACAGGTTTACACCCGATTACATGTATACAGTCAATCTCATGGCACATAAAATATATGGTTTTTAAAATACACACCTAAAATTACGTACAAGAGCAATGATAGCTCATGCTGTGTTCTCAATGATGATATTTCTGACCATAGTCAGTATTTTTGGGATAAGATGGATTCAAAAAGCAAACAGCTTCATTCCAAAATCTGAGTTGAGAAGTTTTAGTGAATGTAATATTGTTAATTTTGAGAAATCATTGTTGTCTGATAATTGGGAGTATATTTATTTACAGATATTGATGAAGCTTTCTATTTATTTTTTTGAGACTGAGGTGAATAGTGAGTTGAGATTTTTGGAATATCCAGTCAAAGAAGTTCGACGTTTTATTGGAATGATTAGTTAGTATAGGCAGTTTATTCCAAATTTTGCTTCTATAGTATCGCCCGCCCATTAGTTAGCTAACCCGCAAACACGAAAAAAATTAGTCTGGTCTGATGAAGCCGATTGCGCTATCATGAGAATTGAAGAGATGCTGATTTCTACTCCCATACTGAGTTTTCAGTATTTGTCCAAGGAATTCATTTTGCAGTGTGACGCTTCACAGGTAGAAATAGGTTGCGTTTTGACACAGAATTTTGATGCCGGAGAATATGAGATTGCTCAAGTCAGCAGAACCTTGACTTCTGAAAAATCAAAATTTTCAACCACAGAACTGAATTGTTATGTTGACGGAGTTGAATTGAAGATCGTTACGGACCACTTTTCGCTTGTGCGACTCCATAAACTTCAAAATCCTTCAGGTCGCTTACCTAGGTGGTCACTCAAATTACAAAGTTTCGATTTTGAAATAATTCATCGTAAAGTGAATTTAACGTAGTACCCGTTGCCTTATAAGGTTAAGGAAGATTATTATGACCGATGGTATGAAAAACTTCCAGAGAAAATCCGTTCGATGCCTGACAAATATCTTAAGTGGTGTGTACAAACTTTTAAAGTCGACTTCATCTTCTGATTCTGACTGGAAATTATGTGTATCTAAATCTCTTTGAAAAGTAGTTTCAAGAAATGCCATGATGCTCCAACTTCAGGACACCTTGGGTATTTCAACTCAAAAAATCGAATTGCATCCTTATGTTACTGGCCCAAACTGAACGTTGATATTGCAAAATATATTAGGAATTGTCAAGTCTGCAAGTCTCAAAAGCCTGAGCAAAAACTACCATTTGGTCAAATGAGTACCCAAGTAATATCTGATCTTATAGATCCGCTTCCTCTCAATGAGAAAAAAAATCGTTTCATTTTTGTTATGGCAGATTTTTCACCAAATATGTTTTACTTCTTCCTATCAAGTAAACAACTAGTCAAGCAATATTACTGGATTTGCGAAGAATAATAAATAATGGACTTCTACGGGAGGTTAATATTACTGGAGTTTTTTCCCAACACCAAACAGTTATTTTAACACCTCGACACGTGTTTCGATCACCAAGTGATCATCTTCAAGGGGAAGATCAAACTCCAGTAATATTCATATTTCCAAACAGTGCATCACAAGTACTAGTCAAGCAATAATAAACCATATGGAAAAAGATATTTTCATGGTATATGGTGTGCCCTAACGAATAATTTGCTAAAACGGTCTCCAATACGCAAGTAGTTATTTCAAAAATTGGAAATTTATTATGAAATTTGAATTTGGAGATAGGCAATGATCAGCTGAACATGTCAAAGGTTAAGGAAAATTAATGATTTTGTTAAATCCCGGTGAACTAATAAAAATGAATGAAAATACGGCTTAAAGAAAAAAACCATGGCGGCGGGCATTCAGTGGAGTGTTAAAGAAAAAAACATGGCTGCCATCGTGAAAGAAAAAACATGGCTGCCATCGAAGTATACAGGGTGTGTGTAGCTTTAAAAAAAAACATAGCAGTTTAACAGGGCTCTATCAGTTTAACATGCGATTCCTCAATGTGTACAGGGTGTCTCAAAATACATAATTTAAAAAACATGTCAGTTTAACAGGAGTGTAGCGTTTCAACGTGCGATCCCAATGAGAAACGTTTTTATATTCAAAAGTTTGTGGAGTTAATGTTCGAAAATAGGGCAATGGGAGGAGCAGAGTATTCAGCAATGACATTTCAAAATGAGTTGTTTTACATGCGTTTATTCGTGTTCGTGTTTGAATACATGTCGTTTGTCAAATGTTAGGTGGAAAATGGGGAAAGGGGGTGGGGTCAAAAAAAAACACGCGGCATTGGGAGTTATGGAGGAATTTCAAAACGTATCCACCACCATCAGTTGATGAAGTTTGGTAAAAAAAAGAAGAAATAAAACATTTGAATAGAAATTTACTATACATTTTCATTTGGAAACATATCACAAAGACATTTGTTTAGAATATCTGCGTTTCGAAGACTGCAATTATATTTGGTTCGGTTGTGAATGTGATACATACAAAGTGAAACACCCTCGTTGTTGTTATTGTCGAATGTGGGAACCATCCAAGTCGTATTGTCATAGTCCTCCAAATTCACATCGCGTGTAGGTATATCCAACTCGTGAAATTTTGCGGTTGGATAATCATGTTTCTGATGGCCTTGCACATAAACAATATTGGTACCTTGTAGATTTTTCATGAGCCATGTTTTTTTTACGTTAGCAGACATGTTTTCTCTTTAACGCAGCACACACCCTATATAACTCGATAGCAGCCATGTTTTTTCCTTAACACTCCACTGAATGCCTGCCGCCATGTTTTTTCTTCAAGCCGATTTTTCATTCATTATTATTATTATACCACTATTTTTATAATTCTACTGCGCTGTTAAATTTCAACTGAATTTCTCCGATACTTTCTATCCTTCAATGCATTGATTACCTCGAACACGTCTCTTTCCCACCCACTAACGTAACGACTCTCCCAGGGAATATGCCACAAAAGTCTTATAGGTACACTACTTGTACTTTTCAACCAAAGAAATAAATATCATTATTATTATTATTTGTAAAAGTGTAGAGTAGTCAGGAAATTTATATTCACTGACTAATTTTGTATCTGGTGATTTTCTAGGTAATGGACACATTAATTATATTAAACTAGATTAGAATTTTTTTGGGAGGAAGCAAAGGGGAAGTTTGTAACATGTGTTTTTAATAAGATTCTCAAAGGTTTTAAAATATCAGGATAGCACTGCGAAAGAGAACTCCGTATGTGTATTGAATATTGAGAACTTTTGAACTTTAGATTCAACATTTCAAACTTTTACGGGAAGAAGAGGTTAAATCAAGAAGAAGAACACAGGTAAAATCAACAATATTTATATAGTAGGTGTAAGGACAGTCTACTTCCGAACACGTAACAAACATCATTTTACCAGTATAGTAAGGAGCGGATCGAGTAAGGTCGACCGACTTCCGAACACTTAACAGTAATATCTAGATGATGACAAATGAGACTTTGTCGAAACGTCGGTGAGATTGAAGATAATAGCACATAACACGGATCAAAATCATTACCGACGTATTTTTTCCTCGGCTTTTCATATGAACCAAACTCGGTGATATTTTGATCCAATAACTTGAACATAGTTCGATTTGGTTGTCGTCTTTCGGGATACAAGTTTAAATACATTTTCGATGTCCTAACACTGTTTCTATCGTATTTGTAATACTTTTTTTAATTCATTTGTGAAAGCCATTTTTCGCCTAAAATTCAATGACTTGTACAATAACAAAATGTCATTGAGTGTAACTAATTGAAAGTAAAATTAAGAAACATCTAAGTCTATTATGATAAGAATTATTTTTTTTCAATATCTTCAATTCAATTTTTCGAAAAGGAATGATAACTTATGATACATCATTGAGAAGGTAAAATCTGGTTCTATTCAAAACAGAAAGAATCCTATGTAGCGACCTTAACAAAAAATAAAGTTGATGATGGTGGCCGGAAGACGAAACGTCGGATAGCAAATTTGAAAACACCAATATGTAGCAGGGAAAAAGGGTCCAATGTGGAAGTGCAATTTATTTTCGAATCCTTCGAAAAATAAAGTCAAAAAAAAAACAATTTTCCGAAATTTGTTTTTTCCGGATATCTCCGGATATACTCAGAATTTCAGAACTTTCTCAAAGGCAGTTTGAGACTTTCGTAAAATATTCTCAAAGGCATATTGTTAGTCAGGTAAATGCGCAACTTTGCCCAATTTTAACCATCTTCGTATCTCTCATAGTTTCCGAGATCATAATGGTGAGGATCGAATTTGAAACACACTGTATAGCTTAGCTGTATATCTATATAGCAGTGGACGATTTTTTTATTATAAACTTTTTTGATGAATCAAAATTCGTTAATAATGATCTGGGAATGAACACAATCAGACATGAAAAACAGGTATTCTTATCGCAGTAAAAATTATTAAAACCGATGGAACATGAATGTTTTTGGTGAGATTATTAACGACTATGAAGATGGACCTGTTTTGAAATATGACCTCTTAGAAATCTTCGAAAATTCCCTCAATATTAAATAGCAAGGTAACCAGACTTGATTTCATTGAAGTGTTTAAAGGAAAACGGTCATTATATCTTCATCATAAAATTGAAAGAATGTGAATAGTTATTCTTGAAAATGAAAAAAGCTGAAGTTATTTTTGCGCAACCTGTAGAAATAATAACAATTCGATATGCGATATGTGTGTGAAACAAGGATCAGTTTTATGTCAGTTCATTAAAATCGTAATATTTGACAATAAAAAAAAAACGCACTTCATTTGATCATGGTGTAATTGAAGTTACATTTGTTTATAAACATCAAGTACCCTAACATAAACGATTTTTATATCTTAATGAAGACTTGGGGATAACTAGAATGCCAAGAAAATATAGGTGAGAAGGTAAATGTTTCAGAACACATCATAATAATGTCACAGCAAACAATTTCATTGGCTGTCAACACTAAACTGACACATTATATACACAAATTATATGGTGTAATTTATGATATGGTCTACTATTTTTCAAGGCGGGTTGGCTGTCCTTGTTCATCTTCCACTGCCTGAACCACTGTGCATGCTGTTTTCGGCGAATGCATTGGCTTGGGATGTGGGGGTTGAGCAAACCGGCCATCGGATGCCTGCTTCCGCTGGATACGGGAATGACAGAATCACTTGTGGTTCTGTTATTCCCTAACTGAATGGCATTCCAACGATGGCTTGATCCTAAGGTGTGTGTATCCGTGCCGAGAGGATGAATGACACTGAGCCTAACAGCTGTCTCTACGGAACCTTCGAGATACCGGGCGCCCCCTTTCGTCGTAGCATCGCCTTGTCGTAATGCGGGGCTCTGCCGTGATTGACCTTCTTTCCCTAGCTACTCGTGGGACGTTTATGGACAGAGTAAACTTAAAAATTCTTTCTGACGCTGAGTCTATAGAGGAGATGGATGTCGAGCTTACGACTCCAACTGACCTTCCTGTGAACTTAGATCAGAAGCGAGTCTACAGAGGAGATGGATGTCGAGTTTACGAGTCCAACTGATCTTCCTGTAAAATTTAATCCAGGAGCGAGTCTACAGAGGAGATGGATGTCGAGTTTACGACTCTAACTGACCTCCCTGTAAATTTAGTTCAGGAGCGAGTCTACAGAGGAGATGGATGTCGAGTTTACGACTCTAACTGACCTCCCTGTAAATTTAGTTCAGGAGCGAGTCTACAGAGGAGATGGATGTCGAGTTTACGACTCCAACTGACCTCCCTGTAAATTTAGTTCAGGAGCGAGTCTACAGAGGAGATGGATGTCGAGTTTACGGCTCCAATTGACCTCCCTGTGAATTTTGTTCAGGAGCGAGAGCTGCGGCGTACGCAGAATCTGTCTCAGGTCGGGGGAACTAACTCCCCATGAGCAGGTTAGCAAACGTTGGCGCTCAAGTGACGTTTCACCAAAACCAGAGGCGAAAAAGCCCTGCATGGCCGAATCTAAGGCATCGTCAGGTGTAGCTGACGTGCAAAAACCATCATATGGGAAGGTTGTCGTGGGTATCAAGGTGGGAATCTTGCAACTTGACTATCCGACTACCTCATTAACAGAGCATATACTTTGTGCCTGCCCCGCTGGGGACCGAATCAGGTCTTTAGAGTTCGGCAGAGCCGAACCATTACCATCTGAGCTGAAAGACCATTCAGCATACAAACTAATCGGCTTCGTTAAGAAACTGGGTTTGTTTGGCCGAGTGAGAATAGGTGTGAGCCACAATAAAACCCTTGCGGATTGCGGTGGAGGGTCGAATAGACCCACTCACTTTGGACCTAACCTAACCTAACTATTTTTCAAAATTCAGATGAATATTGTAATTATATTCCTAATTATAAAAGTACAGTTACAAATTATTAAAAACTTACCACAAGTCTATTGGTTACTTTGGCGGCCACCAAACCAAATGAAAGTATATATAATGATGGGTGGTTTTGATATATATCTTGAATGGATTTTTGGTATATTACAATAGCTGGAAGAAGAACCATTGAAAATGGAATGACTGGCGATAAAACACTGGTTCCCTGTTAACAGAAAACACTTTCATTATCTGGAAAGATAGATACAGGACAAGGGACGCTTTCAATGGGTTTTGGATACCTGAAATTTTGCTTTTTTTTTTCGTTAAGGGTGAATTAAAATCTCAGATTGATACAAAAGTGATAAATAATATGAGTTCTAAAAACTGAAAACTTGCAAAATATCCAAAGTGAAGAACTTACTTTAAAAATTATAACCTGTAAAAATACAGTTGAGAAATAGCGAATTACATATCAACATATAAATTGCAATTTAAATTTCAATTTAATATAAAATTTAATACTTAGCTGCCAGGGAAAATATTTTTCAATGCATATCTTGTGATACATTTACTCATCAGTCAAGAGAAATAAACATATTTCAATAACAACTTTCAGTCTGAAAGGTAGAATTTAAAATCAAAATAATGACAGTCCTTCATGTACCTATATCACATATTTAGCTTGTGTAAGTGATAAGTTATATGCAATTTTGCATGTTATTTGTAAAATATTTTGAATTACATCTATAACTGAATTTGATAGATATATTAAAAATATATCTAGAAAATATCAAAAACAGTCAATTATAACCATATATGACATTGCAATAAATTCAAGAATATCCATAACTACTTTATCGAACCTTAACTTTGGTACATACAGCATGTGTAGTTTGTTTACGCTACTTGGCATGCATTTTTCACATATTCTGCATTTTTTTGCCAAAATAATGATGTATGTGTATCTGCTTCAGTATATAAATAATTTTTCAAAGCATAATATGGTTTTATATGTTGTGTTTTTTTTGCAGTCACTGTGGTAGTTAGATATTTTACAAAATACTTTATTTTTGGCCGTTTTATTTCTAAATAGTGAATTTTTTTATCACTCATTGGTGACTTTTTAGAAACTATATGCATCATATCAAACATATTTAAGGTATCCGTTTTTAAATTTGATAGAGAAAACATATCCACAAAAAGAATATGTATTTCCTAGAATTATACTAAACATTAAAGCAGTATTTTATAAGTTTTGAATATAACTGTTGCAATCTTAGTGATCATATTTTACAGATAGGTTTATTCATAATTGTGATAATCGACTTGAAGACAGTTTCTAACATCATCCTCTATCTGATACAAATTATAATTTTTTTTGAGTACTGTAATAAATAGAGACAATTTTTTTTGTTTGACTGTAATTTATTTCATGTTTATTCATAGAATGTGATGAGCAGGCTGCAAGTTTTAATATGTCCAATCGGATGAACCTAGAATTCTGTAGTTGTTTTATACCTTAGACTTTCTAATTTGCTTAAAAATTCAATCCGGCCAGGGTCTAACTCCATACCAGATTTAAAAAATATTTGACACATAAACTACACTTTATTCTGGCAAAATTAAAATTTTTCTCTACTGAATTCAGTAATTACACAACAAGCTTGTTTAACAATTTCATTAATAGCCTAGTCATGTTCCTCTTTATTTGCTCGTTTACCTATTATATATGACAGAGCATAAACATATAAAACCTTGAAATAAACTATGCGGAATTACAATAATGAAACAGGAAATATCATGATCTTTGTATTTAATAAAATCTGAAGAATGTAGAATGAAGTAGATATCCTCATCAATCAAAGCATAACCAATCTATGACAAAACAGAAAATTCTATCGTAACCTGCAACTGAGATACATTGGACAAAGAATGATGATGACAAAATAGTTATTCAATTCTTCTTTCTTGGGGTTTATCTATTCATTTAGGTTGTTACAAAATAGGGAATGAGATTGCTTTTGAAGCGTAACAGGTACACCTGTTAGGAAGTACTAGGCAGTTAGCGACTGTATTTCTGTCAAGGATAGAACATTTTACTTCTTCATAATTTTATACTCAAAATACTGCTTGGATTAGCACCTCATTACTTCAACCAGTTTATTGTTAGAAAATATTCACGATTATCCCACAAGAAATAATTACAAATTATGTGTTTCTCGTACTAATTCCCGAACAACCAATTCATTATTTTATAGAGGTCTTTTGGATTATAATAACTTCTTTTTTATCCTAAAATGTGCAAATTACAGCGCCTATAGCTATGAGTGTCATTTTATTTACATAAACCGAAAAAGAAATATACATTGAGAATTCAAACCATTACATACAGGATAGGGAAAATAACTTTTGTCCAATTTATACTAAGATTTGTATTTGTTACGACTGGTTTCGGTCTATTAAACAATTCTCAATATAAAATAAATAAAAATCTTCGTAAAAATTGACAAAAGTTATTTTCTCTATCCTATATTTAATAAAATTTTCCACACAATAAACAGGTCATCAATCGAACAAGTCAAACCATTACACTGACTCTTGAAAAAAGGGGCAGAAAACGATTATTGAATTGAAGAAATGGAAGGAAATATTACAACAGTGACAGTCTTAATGTAAAATATTGTATATAAATTTAAATGATATATAAAATAAACAAGTGTTTGTTACTATAATTACTACCATGTAAACTTTGTACTTATATATGGATGCCAATTTGAATAAAAAGTATCATTATTATTATTGATAAGTCGAAAAACGTTCGTTTCAGAAACGTCAAGATCAGGCTGTAGTTTAGCTATCACAGTGTATAATATAGATTGTGAGAGACACATTCGAAAGTTTTGGTTAATGGTAACATATGACTCAGAAATTACTCTTGGTGGGACATAGTCTCCTCAGGAGTGTAAATAAATGCTTGTCTGTACAATAAATATACATCTGTATTTGTCGAGGAAACAACACAGGTATCTGTAGAATCTCGGTCAATATCTAGGCACAGCACTATTGGACGAGGAGAATTGGCAGTGCTAGGAATTATATAAAGACCTCATTAATCTTCAACCTGCACAAGTTTTGATTTTTGAGGGTTGTCGTTCACATGGGAAAACAGTCTTGTATAAAACTTCAACTATTATTGTTAACCACTTCCACCTCAGAATGAATCTATGGAAAACTTTTCCACACCAAAACAAAAACACTGCCACTCAACACGTGTCTTGGTTACTAAGTTATAATTATGAAACGATGAAAAAAAAACTACATTTACGATAGGTCTATTTATACTTACACTGTAATATCCTAATTCCTAATTTATATCTTAGTAACTGCCTTTTATTTCCTTAATATTTATGTAGTTTATATTTCTAATTGTTACATAACTATAAATAATATTACATAATAACCAGCAATATAAACCAAGTAAATACCAGGTAGTCATATAAATTAAGAATTAGGATATAATACAAATTAACACAATCTAGTAATTCATTTATTGAACATTATTTGATGACCCCATTAACTGAGGTAATGATGTGTAAGTATAAATAGACCTATTTTAGATGTAGAAACTTGGTATATTTCATCTCCTGACGATACTAATTTGGTTAGCAAAACACGCGTCGAGGGACAGTGTTTTTGTACTGATTTGGAAAAAGTGTATTTTTTTGAGTAACCACTTATTACCACAGTATCTAACAAGGAAATGTAATTGTAATCAGAATTTGGACCATTAAAGAGTCATAGGAAAAAATGCAGTTGTGCTGAACTCCCATGTTTAAAACCGCTCAACTCGACAGCAGCAAAAATTGTATGTACCATTTTATCGTTTGAACCACACATTCAATAGCTGCATTCCAAGAATGTTACGATTAGCCAATAGTAACATTGATGTTGAGATGTTCAACATTTCCTTGCATTATTTTAAAACCGAATTATGGAATATTGTGCTTCAATGTTTTAATGTATAGTTTAAGGTACTATATGTTTTATTGACGCTCATTGTCTTTTGTCATTTTTTACTCTAAATTAACCTCTTTCAAACGTTAAATTAACATCTTCTAAGCTATTCTTAGTTGCAATTTGTATTTATTACGGTACCTTATTTGATTTTATTTTAATTATAATTTAATATTGTAATTTATACTTTAAATGGGTTTGCCCCTAAATAAATAAATAATTTGAAAAACTGTCATTTTCATTTCAATTTCATCTGAAAATGAAAAAACTTGATGAGTGTCCAAAAAATTTTGAAAATTTCACTGACAGCTGCAAAGGCGCCTAAGTGAAGCTTAGCAAAAAAGCAAATCTTGATTTTCAATAATATATTTTATTCTTCAAATAAACCAAGGAGATCAGGAAATAAAATTATAAATTTGGTACAAATATTCATTTGATTGAAATGTTATATTTTACCAAATAATTCACCAACAATATGACAAAAAATAATACTAAAACCATTGAAAACGTCCAAGTCCATCAGCCTTGATCCATCACAGAGCAGCAATCACATTTGAAGCTTCACGATAACCATGCACTGTAGACATTCGACATCTAAATATTTTTTCTGTTTCCTGAAATTGGTGGTGGATTTGGTACGTTCTTTCTGAAAAGATGAATGTTCCATGGTCGCAGAAAAAATATTCTACACACCTTTCGCTAAACTCGGTTTGTAGTTCATTGTCTTACGTCACAAACCTTATATATTTAAAAATTAACGATACATAACATTAATTACAATTGCAAATAGGTTCATGCAAAGATTCTTGTAAGTAATGAATAATGGTATATTAGCTCCAAAAGAAAAATAACACGAAAGAGTACCATTACTTTTTGTAAAAAAAGGAGACTACTTCAGATGACACATGCATAATCAAGTTTGGGTAGTAAGCCAAGAGAAAGTGCATACCTATGTTAGTACCAATGACAAACAAGTGTGTGATAAATGTGATTGTTAGACTAACAAGATGGTTACCAAATTATGCCTCAACTTTCCGTTTATGGGTAAACTAAATAGTCCTTCTCAAAAATATATTTGTAAAAAACTATGAAAAATATATCTAAAATAAATATCATAATTTAAAGGAGATATCAATATTAGAGATAAGATAACTATTTTTTGGTTAGACATTTTTGTACTATCAGGTTTGAACTAAAATATTCAATTTCCTGCAAAAGTGAGTGAAATATTTCCTATTCACCCACTATGTGCTCTTAACAACAAATTTAATATCTGTTCGTTTCAAAAAGAGTTTGTACCTCTGGATCCACCTCACTTCCTCGGTGTGAAGTACTCTATTATTGTTTACCACTTCCACCTCAGAATGAATCTATGAAAACTTTTTCCACACCAAAACAAAGACATTGTCTCTCAATACTTGTCTTGCTAACAAAGTTATCATCATCAGATGAAAAAAAGACTAAGTTCCTACATCTAAGATAGGTCTACTTATACTTACACTGTAATATCCCAATTCCTAATTTTTATGTTAGTAACCACATTTTATTTCCCTACTATTTATTTAGTTTATATTTCTAATTATAAACATAATTATAAGTAATATTATGTAATAATTAGAAATATAAACCAAGTGAATACTAGGTAGTCATATAAATTAGGAATTAGGATATTAATACAAATGAACACGATTTCGGAATTCATTAATTGAACATCATTTGACGACCCCATTAACTGAGGTAATGATGTGTAAGTATAAATAGACCTACCTTAGATGTAGAAACTTAGTATTTTTCATCTTTTGATGATACTAATTTGGTTAGCAAAACTGGCGTCGAGAGACAGTGTTTTTGTACTGATATGAAAAAAGTTCATAGGAGTTACCACTTATTGCCACAGTATTTAACAAGAAAATGTCATTGTAATCAAAAATTGGATGTACAAGTTCCAATGAAGAATGATTAGATATATTACCTGACCAGTGATATCTGTAATTCAAACATGAAAGTGTTTTTTAACCACTGACAAAATATTTCAGATACCAGTATAGAACGTTTTCAGTATAAAGTATGTAGGTATTATGAAGTCAATACTGATGTTCTGTATATTTGAATTGTATAATCTGAGTCATTTAGAAATTTAATGAAAAAGTAATGTACTGAAACATACAATAAATGTTACCTAAGTGCTATGCAATAGGTAAATGATTACTTTCGACTCAAAACCACTGTGAATACTTCCATTATAGAAAACAAATGACGAATTACTGGTTGGATAAAGGATCAGATGAATCCTGGAGAAAGCAAGTGGTTTTTAAGAAGATACACTTTTGGACCTCACATGTATTTATAATAATATTAATCGAAATGGGTTACTACATTGGTATAGCGAGACACCACCAACATATCGAGGTTCAAGGGTTTCATTAGTACTAAATTCAATGCACAAACTTGCATTGTGTCAATCTTCAAAAATTCACAGAATGACAAGATCTTTGTAACGTAAGTCACACTGTACATTGACAGCCTCATATTATAATAATTTTTTTGGGTACAACGATATAATTTACCTATTAGAGAAAGTTGCACATTGGACTTCACAAATTAAAAGAAAAAAGTTCAAATTCGGTGTGTAATTTGCTGTTTGATTGAAAAAGGCAGTACCACTTGACCTACTAGAACTTTCAGGCATTGACAATCTTGACACTCTATTCCACTACTAATTTGTCACTACTATGCTCAATAGCAAATAAAAGGCATGAAGCAAACAGCTAATAATAATGAGGGTCTTACTGCAACTGTTGAGCCATTTTTTCCACTTCCTCCTATTTTGAGCCTTTCGAGAAATGACAAAAAAACTTGAAAATACCCTAAATAGAATATGGAACACATGACGTGGGTACAAGGGACCTTTATTCCAAACACTGACACCTGAAAAATAATTCACTGAACATTTCAAGATATTTACCATGTTTGGAATGAAGTTATACCAAGGATGTCTTCATTTCACAAGAATTATTACCATCAATAACTAAATACATTGATACCTACTATTTGACGTGTGTCATAATTACAAAATGAAGTTTAATATAGTAAATTTAAACATCTTCATAGATAGAATCAAAGCCTAGAAATAAATCATTTATGATTTAACACCAGACAATGCTGTTTGGACCTATAGTAGAGTAGGTCAGACTCCATCAGTAACGTTAGGCTGAACAATGAAATGACTGTTGAACTCAACTTTCTTTAAAAAACAATCCTAAGGATCTACACAAAATTCAAACCTTGCTTATCAAAGATAAACAGGAGTCCCCACGACAGTCTATTGCAAAGCCAAGCTTCGACATCGACCATTGAATGAGATCTCCACAGTTTTAACCATAGGCAACTAGATGAGACTGGAATCATAAAACAAAACATTTCTGATTCAAAACCTAACAGCGCTGCTTCGACCTGCCAAAGGTTTCATCAATGGTGTTACACTTACCCAAGAATGCATGCATTTGACAAAAAGTTATTTTTCATTTGGCAGTCGATATGAAGCTAAGCTTGTTGCTGATTTGAGTTTTATGCCGATTCCATATATCTATCTGTCAAGTGTTTATGACAATTTTAATGAAATATAAGTAAAAAAAATTTACGTATTTTTTTTTACTTTGCAAACTAGTACAAAACTTGAGCAAAGCCAAACTGGGAGAAAGTGAGTCAGTTGGTCAAGTGTATCAGTTGAAACTAAAAATTAGTGCCCACTGAAATAAAAAATATATTTTCCAAATGTATTGAAAACATTAATTTGTGATCCTTCGTTCGAAGTCAATATATCTCTGAACTCTGGAAATCAGCATTATGAAGTTAATAGTTCTGGAATTATTTCAATGAATGTAAACATATGAAGTGTCTTCTGAAACAATATAACAAGTTTGACCAAATATCAATACTAGTTTGTAGCACTGATTTGTATTTCCTCTAATTGACATTACAAATATTACATTATAAGTATAATGATTAACACTAAGAGCAAGAATCCATGTATAGAGTTACTTATTTTCAAATTGATTACTTCTTTCTTTTCTTTGGAAGATTCTCTCATCCCTTTTTTTGTATCAGATGGAGTAGTGGAAAGCCAAAAACTTTCTTTCCCAAAAATTAATCACTCCTAAAAATATAACCCCTTCAATTCAACTAAGAGCAAATTATGCATATACTCAGTAAGAAAATGTCGGATTTTTGTTCTTCATATCATTCATTCATCATCTCAACAGTTTGCCATGATCATAACATAGACTTTATTAATGGTTTCTGAACAAAGGCGCTTATTTATGATGTACTGTTTGGAACCTTTGGTGTAGTAATGAATATTACTGGAGTTTTTTCCCAACACCAAATCGTATTTTTTTTTTACACCTCGACACGTGTTTCGATCACCAAGTGATCATCTTCAAGAGGAAGATAAGATAAGAAAAAGTTTTATCGTTCTCTTGAAGATAATCACTTGGGTGATCGAAACACGTGTCGAGGTGTAAAAAAAAAAAACGATTTGGTGTTGGGAAAAAACTCCAGTAATATTCAAAGGCGCTTATAGCATACAGCTCATATTGATAATAATACTAATACAGTGCGATGACCGGCGGTTAGCTGTATTTTGGAAAATAATAGAGTTCATATCCTGATAATTGGCAAATTTCGGTTGTTTGATATGCTTTATGGAATGAAAATAATGGCGTTTTTCCAGCAATTCCGGTTATACCAGAAGTATAACCGTATAACCGTTCTATACCAGTATAGAACGTTTTCAGTATAAAGTATGTAGGTATTATGAAGTCAATACTGATGTTCTGTATATTTGAATTGTATAATCTGAGTCATTTAGAAATTTAATGAAAAAGTAATGCACTGAAACATACAATAAATGTTACCTAAGTGCTATGCAATAGGTAAAGGATTACTTACGACTCAAAACCACTGTGAATATTTCCATTAAAGAAAACAAGTGACGAATTACTGGTTGGATAAAGGATCAGATGAATCCTGGAGAAAGCAAGTGGTTTTTAAGAAGATACACTTTTGGACCTCACATGTATTTATAATAATATTAATCGAAATGGGTTACTACATTGGTATAGCGAGACACCACCAACATATCGAGATTCAAGGGTTTCATTAGTACTAAATTCAATGCACAAACTTGCATTGTGTCAATCTTCAAAAATTCACAGAATGACAAGATCTTTGTAACGTAAGTCACACTGTACATCGACAGCCTCATATTATAATAATTTTTTTGGGTACAACGATATAATTTACCTATTAGAGAAAGTTGCACATTGGACTTCACAAATTAAAAGAAAAAAGTTCAAATTCGGTGTGTAATTTGCTGTGATCATCAATTTGGGTTGTTTGATATGCTTTATGGAATGAAAATAATGGCGTTTGTGGATTGATCAATACAACACTGATTTTGACGAAGTATTTTGATTAACTTTTTTCTTTCAAGTAATTAATTATTTCCTAAAATTTCGAAAACTACAGTTCCTGAATCATTTTCTTGATGAATTACTCGATTAGTTCACTCTTTTTTTACTCTGTAACCCAAGCTTTCCTGCATAATTTAAATATCTAATACAAAGTAGCTCCGTAGACGTTATAACTTAAGAGTTAATCATGTACAATATTCGTAAATCGAGAACAGAGCAGTACGAACCATTATTTATTTGCACAACTGAGCATCCTTCCATTGGGTTGTCTATACTTTTTGAGGGCTGCCTATTAGATAATTAGATAGATGGTAGTCAATGAAAGTAAGCATAGTATGAAATAAAAGACTGAAAGGAGTATATTTTTAGAAGAGATTAATTTTTGGGAAAGAAAGATTTCGACTTTCTACTTCTCCATCTTCATATAAAAAAAATGTGGGAATCTTCCAAAAGAAAGGAAGGAAGCAATCAATTTCAAAAAGTTATCTCTATTCAAAGATGTGTAGATCACAAAAACTGGAAGAAAAGCCCATTCGAAACAGCTACTTTCATATAAACATTGAGAGATTTTATTGGTCGAATATGAGGGCGGTAATATCAAATTATGTGGCAGCTTGCGAATCTTGCAATAAGCGAAAAACTTCACATCATAGAAAGGCACCTCTTCAAAAGTTCACGACGGCTTATGAACCCTGGGGACTGACGTATATGGACATAGTGGGCCCTTTAGTGCGGTAGCGGAATCGCTACCTATTAACGTTCCAAGATTATTTTACGAAGTACGAGGAAGCTATCCCCCTTCCAGACCAAAAGGCGGACACAATTGCACGAGCCTTCGTGGAACACATCGTGTACCGACATGGAGCGAGCCCCTAGGATACTCCTAACTGACAAAGGGGCAAACTTTACGTCTGGCCTATTCAAGGCTGTCTGTCAAATGTTGGATATCAAGAAGATCCAAACTTCGAGCTACGCACCGACGTCGAATGGTTAAATTGAACCGATGCACCGAGTGTTGAAAGATATGCTGTCACATTAAGTAGTAGATAATAAATGCGACTGGGACACATGGGTTCCGGTGGTACTGATGGCTTACCGCGGAAACGTACATATTTACACCGGATATACCCCGTTCTTCCTTCTGCATGGACGTGAGCAAGTGTTGTCTGTGGAAGACTTCATTCGACCGCAGCGAATCAGATACGACTGTGCAGAAAACTACGCTTCGGAACGAGCAAAACATTACAACAAAAAAACGAAGGAGAGGACGTGTGAGCTCGGAAATCAAGTGTATATCTTGTGGATGCACGTTAAGCCTGGTATATCAACGAAACTCGTGAAGCCCTGGATAGGTCCATGCAAGGTTATAGAGGTAATAGGTCCAGTGACCTATCGAGTGAAGAAGGATGGTGGAACAGACGAACAGGAAGTACACGTGAATCGGCTGAAGTCATACTCAACCTATACTGTTGAAGGGGATGATTCTGAGGAAAGTAATAATGGTGACGATGATGAGGAGATGACGAATAGTTCTGGGAGGGCGTCTAGGTATGGACGTAAGGAAGAGGAAAACGAAAAAAGAATCCCAATTCTTCGCCAGTGGATAGAATTCGAAAATCACTCGGAAGAAGCGGCGATTGAGAAGGAAAATGTTGATGTAGAGAAAGGTACTGAGGAACCCCAATTATTGAGGAGATCCGCTCGGAATCGGAGAGAACCAGATCAACTGAACTTGTAAGAGAATGTAACTGAGTGAATGAGTAAATGAGAACTGAATGATGGAGAGTGAAATTAATGAGTGAGATGAATGTACGATACGAGTGGATGAATGACTAGAGGAGTGCAGGAAAGAAAGTATAATGATGAGTATGCATTTGAGCAAATTAGAGGAGTGCCGTTACTTGAAGAGCCCGGAGTTAACTCCTTTCAAGCTAAATTATTGATGTGTTTGTCGAACTAGTGTCTATCTTTGACCCGGATTGATAGTAGATGACCTATGAACTGAATTTTGTTTTCACTCACTTTCAGTTATTTTATTATGAGCCTTTTTATTTATAAATGTACTGATTGTTTTACATCATTACAAATGATCGAGGTCCAATCTAGGTAGGACCGTCCACTCATCCTTCGTCAGCTTTGGGCAATAAGATGAAAAAAGGCAGCACGATCTGGATTTTCCTAATGATTGCTATCTTGCTGGTCATGCATTATTCTGTATCGGTAACCGGGATAATGTACGATTGCAGTGATGAGAGAGTGAACATTTCTACTGTATCTCTCAGAGACGTAAAAAAGTGTCCAGAACCAGAATCCACGTATTTGAGCGACTCCATTTCAGTTAAGATATTGCAGCGAAACGAAATTAGGCATCAGCACGTACGGACTTGTTAAGTACACTATAGGTGTTACCCTGAATGGCGTTCACCGGTATCAAACTATAGGGTGTGGAATATCATTACTAGCAAGTTTGTGGAATACCCTGACCTGGTGGATAAATCAACGGGAGCGTC
Source organism: Leptinotarsa decemlineata (assembly GCF_025532065.1). NCBI lineage: Eukaryota > Metazoa > Arthropoda > Insecta > Coleoptera > Chrysomelidae > Leptinotarsa > Leptinotarsa decemlineata. The sequence continues at coordinate 2,443,683 of NW_027412574.1, forward strand.
CCAGAGAAGCCCAATCAGATGAACCGACGACGTCATTGCTAATCATCGCAGAACCCCAGCAGACTGCCAATCATATCACTGGCAGTTACCCTGTTTTGCCCCAGACACACTGGACTGTGAACAAAGACATTAACGAAGCTGCTTGAGTGAGTGAACCAAAAGACTTTTTTTTTCAATCAGTGCGGCACAAATTTGTAGGATGAACTTAGGATCTGTGTAGATTGGATTCAATCTGAATTCAATCAAATCGAATCGTATCTGGAATAATGTGCCGTTGACTGACCAATAAAGAGTAGCAAATCACATGGAAATTGTTGAGATGGAAATTCACCAAGGAGTTGGTTAACCAAATACCGGCGTAAAAGACTACAGTGAATCGTGAGTGAATATGGCCTCTGTTATGATGTGATAACGGAAACTATAGTAAACCAGGAGATACGTTCACTCCTATTTCAATTTTTTTTAGGAAAATTGAAAATAATAATATTTCGTTAGGAAACCCTTAATAGCACGCTGGACAACCCCACCGAAAGTCGCGTAACTTGAGGTGATACCTATTCTATTTTCATATTTGAATTCGACATGAGGTGGCGTTGTTGTATTTGTCAGTAAGCATGAAGTGAGAAAAGTTATGGCAACTTTTTTTTAAAGGGGGAGTATTGTAATAGTTTTAGGTCAATTAGAGCCAAGCCATTCAAAGAAAAAGTTGTTTAAATCAACTGCCTGATGTTTAAGAAATCTGATATTTTAGAACATTCAACCTCATCATTAATTTCATTATCACGACGTTAAGGGTCGAAAATATATTATTCAGTCTGTGTACCCCATTTAGAATAACAGTCAAAAAGTACTTAAACGTATAATAAATATCGAAATTCATTTTATGAGCTCAAAGGTGAACGACCTGATAAAATTCAGGCATCCGAGATAGTCTACATACCTATTATTCGAGACAGAGACAATATCGAAATAACCCTTGCAGTGACATCTATATATCAGTAGTAGGCTCACGACATTAGAAATATCAGACACCAGTCGGGAATTCTTGCGGACTTATTCGCTGGACATGTAAAGGACGTTAAGAGTACAGGAAACTGAAACTAGAGTCTGGAGTACTGGAGTCTTGGAAACAATTTCAGACTTTCTGATTGGTGGGAATTTTTATGAAATTAATTGAAATTACATCCCCTAACAGAGTTAAGGTGGCAATTTGGTTAATAGAATTAAGTCAGTCGTGCGCGGAGATTTGGTGAATCCAGTTGAATTTCCTACAATAGCTGGAAATTCTAGAGGAAATTTTGAGTGAATTGAAATAGTGAGATATTTCAAGTCACTGTTTAGAGAAGTGATACTTATTGGATTTTGGAAGTATTCATGGTTTGATTCAATTTAGTTGATTTAGAGAACATTTTCGAGTTCCGTAAGATTTTTTGGGAAAGAGTGGCATTTGTTGAAGACTTCAGGAGAGTCCATCTACCTTAATTTGGTGAGCGTATTTAAAAACAATTCTGATATATATATTATATGTTATTGCATGCGTATGTGTTTTATATTTTCGAATTGACACCTAGGGTATTGGTGAAAATTTACCATATAGCTACGAATCGGGTTCCTTTTTTCATTTTATTAGGTTATTATTAGGTTATAGCATTTTCCTATGTTATACAGGGAGGAGCGATTAAGTTTCAAGTTTTCAAGTTCTCTATGTTAATCTCTATAAAATTAAATTTTACTGTTGCTGTGTCTATCTTGTTATGGTAAAGCTAGTTCAAAACACCAGTTGAAGTGAGATAAGAAGTTACCAAATGCGATTTCAACATTTTTTTTTGTATATAATGTTTTGAATTTACATTTTGGGTTTGAGTGTGAGTGTGTGTTCAATATTCTTTTGAAATGAGTGTTGCTATATGCTCAGTTTATTTTACCTTAGGCCAGCTGACTGACTACTCTTCCATATTTTTATTTATCTTCTAAGTTGTACATTAAAAATCATTCATGCTGAATAAATATTACTATTATTATCTCGGCCAAAACCAGAAAAGGTTTGACGTTCATCTGACAACAATCCAATGGATTATAAAAGAAAATGTTCAACGTTACATCACTTTTATTGCAAGTTCACTTAAGAGAATTAGTACAGTAATGGCTAATTGGTACGAATTCAGATATCAAGTTTATCATCTGAAAATAATTTACACTATGAATAACTTCTACATAACTTTATACTGAAAGTTTTCATGATAAAGTTTATAGCTCTAGTTGTGAGAAGACGAACTGAGAGATTTATGTTTTTAGATGCAGTGGCAATTATAACGTTTATGAGAGAAATTCCTCTATTGAAATCACTATAAAAGAAAATTACGATATAAATATAAAAAATTTAAATAATTCAAAACTATATTTTCTACCCTGGTACAAAAATGCTAAGAAAATAAATTATTGGGTGAGACGAGGCAAAATATTTCAGGTTAATATGATCAATGAACATGAAACTGAAACCATGAATATAGAAAATGTTAGTATAAAAGTGAAGTCTGGATATCCTTGCAAATATAGAGAATCCAATGTAGCTGGAGTTGTTTACTAATTTACACTTCCTGAAAATTTGATAGGATTTACTTGTACTAAAACATACAATCATTATTTTAACATCCAAGAGCATGCAATGTAAACCCAATAGTCCAAGATTCCAGAACCACCAGGCCTACGTTATTTTGGCAAAAATACTATTTTCATAATAACTAGTGTTATGTCAGAAAATCTATTTTTGACTCCTAGAATTGATAATGTTCACTCTCATTATACTGTTATTATCAGTAATAGAAACATTGTCCTTGAAAAGTGATTTTTGAATAACAGTATGTAATTTCAAATATTAAGAATTATTTTGGGCCTAATTTATCGCAAGTATACCTACTATGACAAATATTCACGAGAATATATATATGTATATATATATATATATATATATATATATATATATATATACATATATATATATATATATATATATATATACATATATATATATATATATATATATATATATATATATATATATATATATATAATCAAGAAAGGTTAATGCAGTCAAGCTGCTGGAAAATAATTCCATGAAAATCAAAAGATAAATAGATGAGTACTATTCTGATCATTCCCATATTGGCTCTTAAATTGAAATCAATATGGGAATGATCTGAATAGTACTTATCTATTTATATACAGTGTCACCATTAAAGTTCACACCATATGGGAAACTTTTTTTTCGAAAAGTTTCAATGAAGTTTAACTTCGGCACTTGTTTGTGCTTTAAATTTAACTTAAAATGATGCGGCCAACTGCGACCCACTGACGTTCAGTGTTTGTCAAATTCAACTTTTTTTTTTAATTGAAAAAGTGCATTTCTAGATCGAATTTAACAAAAAGTTACTTGAAAAAGTTGTGTCTACGGCAATTTTATATCCATATGCCAAATTTTATGCAACTAGGATAAAGTTAACGTTTTGCTTATTTTTGACAGATATCCCCTTTATTTTAAAAAACAAGTTTGGTTAATTGTCATCAATTCATGTATACATAACAAACTCGTCATGGAGTTTAACTTTTCTGATACATTTTTACTTATATTTTTAGAGAGAAATTAAAAATTTGCAATAAAATTTTTAACATGACTGGTGCAAAGTTTCAATCACTTGGCTATTTTCTTAAACGTTTGATTTCGAAAAAGCAGAGGCAACTAAAAAAAAATGCAAATAATTTCGATAGAACTATTATTATTATTATAAATTTTGAACAACAATAATATTATACAAAATACAAATGGGTACAAAAAATTACTTATTGATCTAAATGGGGTTGTCGAACACTTATAGCCTACATTTTAGTATGTCGTCCTCCACGTTAAATACAAATTATGGTCCTTCTACTGACATCTGTAACTGCATTTTTGATAAATCGGGGATTTATATTTGCACAGCACTCGCGAATGGTATTTTCCAGATGTTGTATGTCAGTAAATGGTCTACTTCGGTACACTTTTTGTTTCAGGTAACCCCACAAGAAAAAGTCTAAAGGCGTCAAGTCGGGTGATCTATGTGGCCAATAATGTTCCCAGTTACGTCAAATAACTTTGCCTCTGAACATTTGTTGGCGGGACTGTTTTACAGCAACCGTGTGATGTATTGGTGGGCCATCAAGCTGATACCATAGGTCGTATTTAATATTTAAAGGCATATTATCTAAAACTTCACTAACCTCATTATTAAAAAGGTTGAGATAACCGACGGATGATACATTTTTCCTAAAGAAAAATGGCCCAATTATTTGGTCGTTAAGTATCCCACACCATACATTAGTTTCAAAGGAATACTGATCACCACATTCAACTGGGAAATTGGAATTTTCTTGGGCCCACCATCGGCAATTTTGAGAACTTACCGTTCCATTTGAAGAAAACGTTGACTCATCTGTCCATAAAATTTTATACGGAAACTTTACATTTTCTTCTCTCTCTCTTTGAAATCAGAATGAAAACCCCAAACGGACATCAAAATCTCGTTCTTTCAATGTGTTAATAAATTTTGGCTTGTAAGGCCAAAATGTATTCTTTAATAAAATTTTTCTAACACTTTCTCTCTTGTAATCGGTATTTTTTATAATATCGGTTAAGCTCGTTTGCCCCTGTTCAATAACTTTTAAACAAATGTTAAGTTGGGCCTCCTCATCATATTTACTTGGAGTGTGCTTTTTCTTAAATTGATTTGCTACGGATCCTGTTTTTCTGAATTTCGACATTATTCTTGACACAGTAGTATGTTGGAACATTTTTTCCTGGATGCCGTTCATTAAAAATGTTAACTACTTGCCGGTATGGTGTATTCTCACCACATATTAAAACTATTTCTATTCTTTCCTGAAGAGACAACATTATGGCAACAATAACTGTTAAAAATTTGACAAGTAAATCAACATCTTGACACTACCATAGCATGCATTTTGTTTGTCAAGACCTACTTAACAATTTTATTCAAAGTGATTAAGCATCCTTACCGCCCTAGTTAGTGTTTATAAATAATCTGTAAATATGATTATTGAAATTTTAATGTAATTTCAACTCTAGTAATTTTATTAATACTTATTGCAGTTTTTGAGTTGTGTCTGCTTTTTCAAAATTGAAGGTATTGACGTTTGTTTAAGAAAATAGCCAAGTGATTGAAACTTTTCACCAGTCATGTTAAAATGTTTATAGCAAATTTTTAATTTCTCTCTAAAAATGTCCGTATAAGTAAAAAATTATCAGAAAAGTTAAACTCCATGATGAGTTTGTTATGTATACATGAATGGATGACAATTAACCGAACTTGTTTTTTAAAATAAAGGGGATATCTGTCAAAAATAAGCAAAACGTTAACTTTATCCTAGTTGCATAAAATTTGGCATATGGATATAAAATTGCCGTAGACACAACTTTTTCAAGTAACTTTTTGTTAAATTCGATCTAGAAATGCACTTTTTCAATTTTTTTCAAAAAAAAAGTTGAATTTGACAAACACTGAACGTCAGTGGGTCGCAATTGGCCGCATCATTTTAAGTTGCGATTGGAGAAATGTACAGTAAAATGGATTAACTGAGAGACTCCGTTTCCCGTTGATCCATTTTACTGTTTTTTTTTTGAATGATGCCACTACTTTTCCTTTATTTTCAGTATAAGTCGAGCTAGCGGCAATATATATTGCTTTTCTCAGGAGATTATTATTGAGGTCTGATCTTTTATCATCAATTGTTCTTCGCTATATATCTCAGCCATTTCTGAAAATTATCTTCTCAAAGAATTCTTCTTTTAAGTAGGTAAAATTTTAGTACCATTACAATTCATATTATGGTTTTGCTGAATAACATTCTCTGACAAGGCACACGATTCGACATTTCTCCTAAAATCACTCTTATTTGAGATAATATGCGACCACCCGTGGGTTGGGCTACCTATCGGGCGCGTCCCCAGGTGGCGGATAGGGGAACGGCCAGGGGACTGGAGGCCCTATCCGGGAAGCCAATGTGGCCTAACGGACGGGGTTGACGGACTCCTGGTCAGTGGCAGAAATAAGTAGGGTGAGGGGAACTGAAACCCCCCAAAAGCCCTGCAAAACATGCCACCGCGGACCAGCCTACCCAAGCTAAGATGTAAGGAATCGTGTCGACAGCTGAATGGCCGCAGGGTTATATGCGGTTACGAACGATCCCCTTGAGGAACCGGGCGAAACCTCATTGTAACTAGCCTTCCTCTGGTAATGCGGGGCTCTGCTAGAGGTGACCAACCCTTCCCTTGCTACTCGTGGGAACATACATGGACACTAAAGAAAAAAACAAAAAACCAACCAATCCCGAGGCTGGACAGCAATGCTCACCTCAATTTAGGACGGGGGCTGGGGATGAACAGAAATGCTCACCCCAAGCTACCGCTCAGAAAGAGGCTGGACATAGCAGACCACCTCGCGATGCAATGCAAAGGCCAAGGCGTAAGCGAATCAGCGGCGCCGAGGCCAAGAGGAGGAAGAGAGCGAAAGAGGCAGAAGTGGCAGCAACTATGAGTGCACCCTCCACCTCCTCCACTCCATCCTCAACAACAAGGGCACCTCTTGCGGAGGGCGCCAAGAGCTCCGCCTTGAAAAAAGGCAAGGAACCGGCTGCCACCGCAGGAAAGCGCCCTCACGCGAGTACCTCCACGGAGGGAACCCCAAGAAGGTTGAAGAAGCTGCGCAGCGACAGAAATGTCGCTGCACCTTCCAAAACCTTCGTGGAGGCCGCCTTGAGACACCTCAAGGTAGCCATCATAGATGAGACTAACCCGTACGGTAAGGTTACCGCAGAACGAGAGAGTCTCATCAAAAAACAACTGTTGGAGGAGCTGGACAAGATCATCTTCTCCGCCTCCAGCAACAACAGAAAACCGCCCACGTTCAAGTCGTGGACATACTCCGGTGAAATCATCAGAGTGGTCTGCGATGACGACGTGACGTTAGAGTGGCTGAAGAAAGCCACAATGAATATCAAGCCATGGGAGGAGGCATCACTTGCGGTCGTCAGTGTGGATAAGCTCCCGAAGCTTACCAAAGCCTCACTCTGGATCCCGGAGGACGTCCACAAGACGACATCCGGTGAAAAGGAGAGGGTGCTGGGTCGGCTAAAGGCGCAGAATCCTGACCTGAAGGTAGCAAGATGGTGCACCTTCCATCATGAGGTTAAGATGAACCCACAAGGACACCTCTTCGTCTTCGGGATCGGAGAAGATGATATGGCTGTCCTGAAGAAGAAGTCGATGAGGTTAAGCTACGCGTTTACCTCACTGACTATTAGGGCAACAGTAAAAGAAACAGAGGGTACCTCGGAAGACCCTAGGTCCTTGGGAGTTGAACCACCTAAAGTGGATATTGACCCCAAGGCCACCATGGGTCCCGAAAAGGAAATCGAAGCATCTGAACAGATGACATTCGATGACCTGACGGAGGAGGCACCCAAAAACAGCGAGGCCACCTCCCCCTTAGCAGGGGAGCAGATGGACCTCTAAAGGTAACTTTGTATCCAACAACTGTCTCATGGGCAAGGACGTTGGAAAAAAAGTAAAAATAATACAATGCAACCTCCAACACAAAAAGGCGGCAACGGCAACACTATGTCGCCACCTTGATGTATTGGAGGAGGCAATAGCTTTGATCCAGGAGCCCTGGATAATAAAGACCAAAATTACTGGTTTCAGTAGTTTAACTGGTCAAATTTTCAGCTTACCAAGCAACCAGCAACCTAGGACGGCTGTCTACGTTCCTAGGAAATACAGAGCGTTTCCGATGGCACAATTCAGCACCTCAGATCTCACTGCGGTCAAAGTTGAATGTCCAGTTGGGAAAGGCAAATATATGGCGTTGATAATCGCATCGGTGTACCTCCCTTCAGATGCAGCCACCCTACCACCGACCAGAGAAATGGAAGTACTAGTGGACCACTGCCTCAACCAGAGAGTGGAGCTCATATTGGGTTGCGACTCAAACTCTCACCACGTGAGCTGGGGCAGCAAGGATATCAACGCCCGAGGTAAGTCACTATACGAATATATAATACAGAAAGATCTAACAATCTTGAACAGAGGCACGGAGCCAACATTTATTAATGCCCGTAGCCAAACGTTAATAGATATCACGCTCACGACAGCCGAAATATCAAACAAAATCCAAGACTGGCAAGTCTCGGACCATATCTCTATGTCAGACCACCGCTGGCTGACCTATACGATAAGCCAGGATCTCAGGACTACTGTAAAATCCCGTGACCCGAAGAGGACGGATGTAGCTCTCTACAATCGACTCTTAAGAGGAGCTCTGCGGGAAACAGAGGTCCTGACTCCTGGCAACAATGAAGAACTGGAAAGGTACACAGTATCTATCCACAACAAAATAGACACTGCCTATAAGGAATCCTGTCCAATGAGGATGGTTCAAACGCATGGCACAACCAACACATGGTGGTGCCCTGAATTGGAACACCTCAGGAGGACATCGAGAACGACCTTTAACAAGGCAAAACGTACAAGACTCGAAGAGGACTGGGTTATATATCAAGCCAACCTCAGAGAGTTTAAAAAAGTCTGTAGGCGAAAACAAAGAGAAGCCTGGAGAGCCTATTGTGAGGCAGTCGAAGATTTTCCACTAGCTTCTAGGCTACAGAAGGCACTCTCAAATGACCACCATAAGACTATTGGCATCCTGACGAGGGAAAATGGCGACAAAGCCGCCAACCTCCAGGAGAGTGCTGAGATTCTTATGGAAACTCACTTCCCAGGTTCTGTCTTTCCTGGAACGGCGAACTGGACGGATGTATCAATAACACCCTCACAATATGACTGGCAATATGCTAGTACAGTAATTGATGAGGACAAAATAAGATGGGCTATATCGAGCTTTTCCCCCTTCAAGTCACCAGGGCCTGACGGTATAAGACCAGCCCTACTTCAGTGGGGACTGGACACTCTTATGCCACACCTGGTTGGAATATTCAGAGCCTCTCTAGCTCTGAGGTATATTCCCAGTAAGTGGAGAGAAGTAAGAGTAGTATTTATACCCAAACCAGGTAGGATGGACTACACCCTACCAAAAGCATTCCGACCAATTAGTCTCACATCGTTTTTCTTAAAAACCATGGAGAGGCTATGTGAGCGGTACATAAGAGATGAAGTACTTGTTAACAACCCACTTCATCCGAATCAGCATGCATATACCCCGGGAAGGTCTACTGATTCGGCCCTTCACCATGTGGTTGGCAGAATCGAGAGATCATTGGACAACAAAGAATCCACCCTAGGTATATTCATAGATATTGAGGAAGCGTTTGATAAAACAACCTTTCCAACAATTACCCAGCAACTACACTCCAGGAATGTACCCCTGGTAGTAGGAGAATGGATACTCCAGATGCTCTCTAGCAGAGCAATAAGTATTAATGTAGAAGACATCACAGTTAAAGGACTGGTCATGAGGGGATGTCCACAGGGAGGGGTCTTATCACCCCGTCTCTGGAACATAGTTCTGGATACCCTAATTAATCACCTTAACAAAAATGGATTCTACACAATTGCATACGCAGATGACATAAATATCTTGCAGACTGGCAAATTTGTAAACACACTGTGCGATAGAGCGCAGGATGGGCTCAAATTGATAGAAACATGGTGTAAGGAACACTCACTGTCGATCAATCCCAAGAAGACTGAGATGGTCCTTTTCACCAGGAAAAGAAGTTTAACGGGCTTAAAACCTCCCGAAATCTTCAAAAGCCAACTAAACTTCTCTGATGAGGTGAAATACCTTGGTATTATCCTCGACAAGAAGCTAACATGGAACTCTCATCTACAGAGTAGAGCAAAAAGAGCATACGTGGCTTATGAGCAATGTCGGAGGACAGTGGGACGCGCATGGGGTCTTTCACCCCGTGTAGTCGCCTGGATCTACACTGCAATAATAAGACCTATGTTAACGTATGGAGCCATTGCATGGGGACCGAAAGTTCTACAAGCAACGGCCATCCAAAAATTATATCAAATACAGCGACTGTAACGGTCTAAATTTACTTGTAAATATTGTAGATATTGTTCGTTTATTTACTATGGAATCGACAGAATTGTCATTTATTGATGACGAACTTTTCGTCACAGCTAGGGACACATCTGGTTTGTCAGTGTGCCCGACCTACATTTTCAAAGAAGTTGTTACGTTTCAATTTAGCACTAGATCAAACTGCTCTTATGTGACCTTTCAAAACCACTACCTTACCTTTTAAGATCTTTATTCAGAGGATATTAACAATGTAATTCAGTTACAAGTTCATTTTATTCATTTAACATCATAGTAATGGGAATCTTCCGTTCCATAGAAAACCATACCTGAAATGTATAAGAATAAATGTATGCTCCCTGACTAACTGCTTTGACCAGTACCTACGCGTTCTCCTATTGCCAATCGACATTGGAGATCCGAAATTCCTCGCTAGGTTGAAATAGTTGTTATTGTTTGTTTCTCAGTTTTCTTCACCTATCATTTTTTTCAGCCGTTGTCTGCCTTATTCCCTATACCTTTCCGAGAATATTTCTTGCATAGATTGTTATTCATCACTTCCAGAAGGTTTACTGACATATTAGAGCCATATCGCCTGAAAAACAATATTAGTTAGCTCTGGTTTCTGAATACTGTTTGATATTTTCGGTAAATAATCTGAATAATACGAATGCTCTAATATTTGTACTGAAAGGGAAGGATGTGGCGACTTACCTTGTATGTTTCTATTCCATCGCATGAATAAGGATTGGTAAATAGTTGAAAATAGGTTGGAACAATATATTTTGTAAATATTCGTAAACAAGGTTAAGAGACAGCTGTTGGTTGACATCTGCCGAACTTTCGTAGTATCGTTCCGTCGACTTACACCGAACTAGTTCTACAGTTGTTCACGGGTGGAGGATTTATCGGTTACTCAAGTTGTCAAGGGTTGTTTTAGGGTTGCATTGCTTTGAGAAGGAGTTTTGATGGGTCATGGACTTGTTGATGATGTATCAAGTGGCTGTGGAGGAATTGTTAGATTTATGATGTTGTGCACAGCGCCCCCTTGGTGCTTGTAGTGTAGATTGGATGCACTGTGGCAACAACTGGTTAGCTGTCAGATGTGGCATTCTCTTAGTATTTGGAAGTTAGCCTTCGGTGAGCTTGGTTCGGAGTTCAAAGGGTATCATCAGACTGATTGTAGGATATATTTGGTTGTATTTGTGCCATCCTTCACGGGGATTATTTCTACAAGTCAGGATTGTATAGTGGAAGACTGATTGGTCATTTTGGTGTGGATATTTGCAGTCGGAAACTTAAGCTCTTTTGAGGATTTGTGGTGGATACCGAACTCGTGCCAGGTGGAAGGATTTCCGAAATTAGATTCATAAGAAACAGAAGGCCCTCAGTCACTCATCAAGTCCCAGCAGGACTTCCGTGCAGAACACCGCACACGAAGAATCGTATAGAAAACCCCTTGGCCAGGGGTGATCCATCTCCGCCGTACTACAGGGTGATCCATCTCAGCAGTACTACAGGGTGATCCATCTCAGCAGTACTACAGGGTGATCCACTTCCGCCATACTACAGGGTAGCCTAACACCATATACCGGGTGGCCCAAAAGGAGCACGCAAGTTATAATTGATTTAATTGAATATTTGTGATATACTGAGATATTTGAATAATTGTTGCCCTTATGTTTATTGATACCTGTTGATATAGTGTTGGTTTATCGTTTATTGATTAAGAGTTTGTTATTGATACCTGATTGACATAGATATTTGTGAAACGGAAATTGAGGTATATTCTTCCTTTCACGATTGCTGATTGACACCGATGCGCCTACGCCTGAGCTCACGCGACGCAAACGAGTTTGTCTTACCATCCGATACTAGTATTTACGATTTCACCTACTCAATTTTCGTGGTAGTTTTACTCGACGTATTGTAGTTTTTTGAGCGTCGTTACTACCGTAATTTATGGCTGATTGAATTCGTGGTTAGATACACCGCGCTCTTGTATGGACATTTGAACATCGCGTAGTAGTGTGAATATTGCATTGTTGTCTTAGAAGCGTTGTTGGTTAATCCATGTAAGTTAGGATTACTGAATAAATCATATTGGGGATCTTTATCTTTTATTTCCAATATTAATTGGTAAGTTATTGATATTGTGAGTTACTTAGGGTATCTGGAGGATTAAATTTACCTGGCGCCCATTAAGATCTATTTGAAATTTGCTAAGTTGTTTAACCCACTCCCGTCTCCACTGTTTAGCTTAGCCGCGGATACCCATCTGTCTTATTTGTTACCGACAGATGATTTAGTCCCCTCTTGTGGTTTGTGAGGTGACATTTTGGCGCCCAACGTGGGGCCTTAAAAGAAGGTTTTTTTTTTTGCGTTTTGGCGTTAGTAGGTGACTTTTGGAAACTTTGGAAAAATATAAATATTTTTTTTTTTTTTTAATTGATACCACTCTAGTAGAATAGCGTTATGGCAAGAAGACTGGTAATAAATCGTCTTGATAAAGACGAACTGACCTATGAATTAGCATATCGGGGCGTAGCATCTGGCACTTGTGAGGAAATGAGACATCGTTTGGTTCAAGTAATGCAGATGGAAAGGTACGGCGAGAGTCTTCGATATCCTTCATATCCATTCACTTTCGAGGAAGATGAGGCTGCAATCAGAGGGAAACTAGATGATATCAGAAGGCTGATTGATGACATAACCGATTCTGGAACGAGTAGCGGGGCAATGAAACTTCAGACCAAGCTAGCACATGTGTTGAATCGTATAGACAATATGGACCCAGATAAGGATAAGGACAAAGAAACCCGGAAATCCGAACTCCTGGGTTTGGCTCTGTCGTTGATGGACGAATTTTCACATAAAGTTGACAGCAGCAAGAGAAGTGATACGAAGCGTGTGCCGGTTGCACTAAATCAATTAGAAAGCAGATTGGGAGCGCAATCATTCCATGCTAACTTAGGAGCAGTTGCTCGATCGTCTCTGACGGAAGATCCAGTCTTTGACCCATGCTCAACCAGTAAAATGATTCCGCCTTATAAATGGAATCTGAAGAAGTTTTCTGGAGATGGTAAAGGAATGTCGGTGACAGCATTTTTCGAGGGAATAGAGGAGTTGAGACTGGCGCGACATGTCCCAACGCTGTTTTGTTGGACTCAGGTGTGGACCTTTTTGCTGACAAGGCGTATCAATTTTATAAAGATTGTCGGAATCGAGTATCGACCTGGGAAGAACTAGTGGAAGAGTTTCGAGAAGAATATCTCCCTGCCAATCATTCTGACGCATTGTTCGAAGAATTGCAGAAAAGGACTCAACACCACTCAGAAACCATCGGAGTTTATCTTGCAGTGATGTCAAGCTACTTCAGCCGCCTAGGTTGCCCAATGACAGAGGAAGCTAAGCTGAACATAGTTATGAAGAATTTACATCCCTTTTACCAAGACAGATTACGTGAACCCTTACCCACAACCATTTCAGAACTTCGCTCGGTATGTCGAAGAATGGAAGCCAGAAGGGACATAATCAATAGCTACGTAGAACCATCAGCACGTCGTGGCAACGTGATAGAGAAGGATTTGGCTTTCGTAGAGGTCACCAAGGAATTGAATGCCTTAGAGATAGCAACGGCACGAATTCCGTCGAACAATCAGTCGAAGGAGATAGTATGTTTCCGATGCGATCAACCCGGACATCGTGCTATAGGATGTGCTCTACCGAAGCAACTGGAATGCTACAGATGTAAGAGAAAAGGGTATACCGTTCGTAATTGTCCAAACTGCTCCGTGTCGGGAAACGACAAGCGACGCCTTTGAATCGTCGAGGGGAAGGCGCTCGCGAATTGCACTCGGCGACTGCTATTCAACCAATCCTTGATTATATTCTGGATCACGCCGAAAACGATGAGAGACCCTACCTTAAAGTTGAAGTCTTGGGGCGTAGTTTACTGGGGTTATTAGACTCAGGTGCCTCAGCCACTATCTTGGGACACCCAGGTTGGCAAATCGTAAAAGATTTGGTACATTTGAATTCAGCAAAGAGAATTAGTTGCACTGTTGCCAATGGTCAAGTATGTGAAAGTATAGGAGAATGTGAAGTGCCATTTTGTTTAAGAGGCAAGCTGAAATTAATTCGAGTTTTAGTGGTTCCTGATGTCCCTCATCACTTAATTTTGGGAACGAATTTCTGGAGAGCAATGGGAGTGGTTCCGAATCTGAGGCACAACGAGTGGAAATTTTCTGAGGAAATTTGCTATCTGAACGCATTGGACCATCTTCGAGGACAAACAGTTTTATCACCATTGGAAGAGGCCCGGCTAAACGCTGTAGTAGAGAAGAACAAGGAGCTCATGGGGAATAATTTAGGCTGTACGAATCTAGCTGAACATGTCATCGTGACCAACTCACTACCCATCAAACAGCGTTATTATCCAGTGTCGCCTATTATTCAACAACATATTGATCGAGAACTAACAGAGATGTTGAAGAACGATATTATCGAGAAGTCGAATAGTGGCTGGTCGTCACCGGTTCTTCTCGTTAAGAAGAAAGATGGGAGCTACCGCTTTTGCGTTGATTACAGAAAACTAAATTCGGTAACGGAACGAGACAGCTACCCTCTCCCATATGTTTCCCACACGCTCGATAAATTGAAAAATGCACATTATTTATCCTCTCTTGATATCAAGTCTGCGTATTGGCAAGTTCCTGTGGCGGAAAAGTCGAGACCGTATACAGCGTTTACCGTTCCTGGGCGTGGTTTGTTCCAATTTAAAAGGATGCCGTTCGGGTTACATAATTCACCAGCAACGTGGCAGAGGTTGATCGATACCGTCCTAGGACCTGAACTAGAACCACACGTCTTCGTCTATTTGGATGATGTAGTGATCGTTACCCAAACTCTGGAGGAACATCTGACAATTCTTGATGAAGTTTTCCGCAGATTGAGAGAAGCAAATCTCACTGTTAGCTTCGAAAAGTGTCAATTTTGTAGGCCAGAAATGAAGTATTTGGGATACGTTGTAGATAGAAATGGATTGCATGTCGACCCCGATAAAGTCAAGGCTATGTTGCAGCTTCCTAGACCAGAATCGGTAAAAGATGTCAGGAGACTGGTGGGTACTTTTTCCTGGTACAGGAGATTCATACCTGAGTTTGCATCCATCGTTTCTCCACTCACATCGCTGCTGAAAAAGGGTAGAAAGTTTGATTGGACCGAAACTTGCGATATCGCTTTTCAGAAGATGAAGGAACGTCTTATATCAGCACCAGTCTTGAGCTGTCCGGATTATTCCCTCCCATTTGTTCTGCAAACAGACGCCTCGGCATTTGGAATTGGCGCTGTTCTCACTCAGACTCGCGAGGATGAGGACGTAGTAATTTGCTATTTGAGTAGATCATTGACGAAACAAGAGCGCAATTTTTCTACTACAGAAAGGGAATGCTTGGCCGTGCTGTGGGCGATTGAAAAACTGCGACCTTATTTAGAAGCTATTCCGTTCACCGTAATAACCGATCACTATTCCTTGGTCTGGTTACAGAATTTGAAAGATCCATCAGGACGACTGGCAAGATGGGCAGTCCGCATGCAGCAATATGACTTCAAAATTGTTCACAGGAAAGGGAAGGATCACATCGTTCCTGACACCCTTTCTCGATCGGTCCCAGTCATTGATGCCATCAACCAGCAGATGAAAGAAGAGATTTTGGACAAGTGGTACCTGCGCGTGAAAGATCGAGTGAGTTTACAACCCGAAAAATACCCCAATTGGAGATTCTCTCAGGGATCACTCTACAAGTACGTCAAACCGTGTTACGTGGAATTAGAAGACCAAACCGACGTTTGGAAGTTAGTTGTACCAAAAGCGGATCGGAAGAAAATTCTTATTGAAGCTCATGCAGACCCGACCTCAGGACATCAAGGAATATTCAAAACCTACCATCGTATCAGGGAAAGGCATTATTGGCCAAAGATGAAATCTGACGTGTCGAAGTTTGTTCGAAATTGTTCCACTTGTTCCGCCTATAAACCCGACCTCAGAGGACCAAATGGACTAATGACTCCACAACCGAAAGTGACCCGGCCATGGGAAATGATCGCCAGTGATATCATGGGACCCTTACCTAGATCTACAAAAGGCAATAAATTTATCTTAGTCGTAACAGATTACTTTAGCAAGTTTTCATTAGTCTTTCCGCTAAGATCGTCAACAGCAGAAATCATCGTAAGGAAGATCGAAGAGGAAGTTTTTCTGGTATATGGAGTTCCTCGAATTCTTTTGTGCGATAATGGGCCGCAATACCGATCTCGACAGATGAGAAAACTCGTGGAAGAATATAAGGTGAAAATTAGGTATAATGCCCATTATCATCCTCAGGCAAACCCGACTGAACGAGTGAACAGAACATTGAAGTCAATGTTGGCTATGTATGTGTCCGATAATCACAGGACCTGGGATTTCAACTTACCCAAGCTATCATGCGCCTTGAGAACGGCTCGACATGAGACGACTAACCACACTCCATATTTCGTGAATTTCGGCCGCTCAATGGTTTTGTGCGGAGAGGAGATCTCTCGGAGGAAAAATCTATTGGTTGATAGTGAACCTGCTGAAGATTCGAGGCCTGAAGGATTCAGAAAACTCTTTGAGGAGATAAGGAAAAGGTTAGATGTGGCTGCTCGAAAGAATGAAAAAACTTATAACCTTCGAAGAAGGAGTGAAGAATTTTGGCCAAATCAACCCGTTTGGAGGAAGAATTTTGTGGTATCAGAGGCGGACAAATATTTTAGTGCTAAGCTAGCGCCAAGATTTGTCGGGCCTTTTTATATTAAAAAAAGGGTATCCCCGTGGACATATGAATTAAGAGATGAAGACGGTAATTATAAGGGGATATGGAATGCGAAAGACCTAAAGTCAGCTAGCGCTGATGAAAATTTACGCTAGTAAATTTTCTTGAGGCAAGGGGGGAATTGTAACGGTCTAAATTTACTTGTAAATATTGTAGATATTGTTCGTTTATTTACTATGGAATCGACAGAATTGTCATTTATTGATGACGAACTTTTCGTCACAGCTAGGGACACATCTGGTTTGTCAGTGTGCCCGACCTACATTTTCAAAGAAGTTGTTACGTTTCAATTTAGCACTAGATCAAACTGCTCTTATGTGACCTTTCAAAACCACTACCTTACCTTTTAAGATCTTTATTCAGAGGATATTAACAATGTAATTCAGTTACAAGTTCATTTTATTCATTTAACATCATAGTAATGGGAATCTTCCGTTCCATAGAAAACCATACCTGAAATGTATAAGAATAAATGTATGCTCCCTGACTAACTGCTTTGACCAGTACCTACGCGTTCTCCTATTGCCAATCGACATTGGAGATCCGAAATTCCTCGCTAGGTTGAAATAGTTGTTATTGTTTGTTTCTCAGTTTTCTTCACCTATCATTTTTTTCAGCCGTTGTCTGCCTTATTCCCTATACCTTTCCGAGAATATTTCTTGCATAGATTGTTATTCATCACTTCCAGAAGGTTTACTGACATATTAGAGCCATATCGCCTGAAAAACAATATTAGTTAGCTCTGGTTTCTGAATACTGTTTGATATTTTCGGTAAATAATCTGAATAATACGAATGCTCTAATATTTGTACTGAAAGGGAAGGATGTGGCGACTTACCTTGTATGTTTCTATTCCATCGCATGAATAAGGATTGGTAAATAGTTGAAAATAGGTTGGAACAATATATTTTGTAAATATTCGTAAACAAGGTTAAGAGACAGCTGTTGGTTGACATCTGCCGAACTTTCGTAGTATCGTTCCGTCGACTTACACCGAACTAGTTCTACAGTTGTTCACGGGTGGAGGATTTATCGGTTACTCAAGTTGTCAAGGGTTGTTTTAGGGTTGCATTGCTTTGAGAAGGAGTTTTGATGGGTCATGGACTTGTTGATGATGTATCAAGTGGCTGTGGAGGAATTGTTAGATTTATGATGTTGTGCACAGCGCCCCCTTGGTGCTTGTAGTGTAGATTGGATGCACTGTGGCAACAACTGGTTAGCTGTCAGATGTGGCATTCTCTTAGTATTTGGAAGTTAGCCTTCGGTGAGCTTGGTTCGGAGTTCAAAGGGTATCATCAGACTGATTGTAGGATATATTTGGTTGTATTTGTGCCATCCTTCACGGGGATTATTTCTACAAGTCAGGATTGTATAGTGGAAGACTGATTGGTCATTTTGGTGTGGATATTTGCAGTCGGAAACTTAAGCTCTTTTGAGGATTTGTGGTGGATACCGAACTCGTGCCAGGTGGAAGGATTTCCGAAATTAGATTCATAAGAAACAGAAGGCCCTCAGTCACTCATCAAGTCCCAGCAGGACTTCCGTGCAGAACACCGCACACGAAGAATCGTATAGAAAACCCCTTGGCCAGGGGTGATCCATCTCCGCCGTACTACAGGGTGATCCATCTCAGCAGTACTACAGGGTGATCCATCTCAGCAGTACTACAGGGTGATCCACTTCCGCCATACTACAGGGTAGCCTAACACCATATACCGGGTGGCCCAAAAGGAGCACGCAAGTTATAATTGATTTAATTGAATATTTGTGATATACTGAGATATTTGAATAATTGTTGCCCTTATGTTTATTGATACCTGTTGATATAGTGTTGGTTTATCGTTTATTGATTAAGAGTTTGTTATTGATACCTGATTGACATAGATATTTGTGAAACGGAAATTGAGGTATATTCTTCCTTTCACGATTGCTGATTGACACCGATGCGCCTACGCCTGAGCTCACGCGACGCAAACGAGTTTGTCTTACCATCCGATACTAGTATTTACGATTTCACCTACTCAATTTTCGTGGTAGTTTTACTCGACGTATTGTAGTTTTTTGAGCGTCGTTACTACCGTAATTTATGGCTGATTGAATTCGTGGTTAGATACACCGCGCTCTTGTATGGACATTTGAACATCGCGTAGTAGTGTGAATATTGCATTGTTGTCTTAGAAGCGTTGTTGGTTAATCCATGTAAGTTAGGATTACTGAATAAATCATATTGGGGATCTTTATCTTTTATTTCCAATATTAATTGGTAAGTTATTGATATTGTGAGTTACTTAGGGTATCTGGAGGATTAAATTTACCTGGCGCCCATTAAGATCTATTTGAAATTTGCTAAGTTGTTTAACCCACTCCCGTCTCCACTGTTTAGCTTAGCCGCGGATACCCATCTGTCTTATTTGTTACCGACAGATGATTTAGTCCCCTCTTGTGGTTTGTGAGGTGACACGACTGGCTTGTTTAAACATCACAGGAGCCATGAGAACAACACCAACCGCGGCAATGGAAGTAATCACGGGTCTGACCCCTCTGGATCTGTTCGTTAAGGAGGTTGCGTTAATGGCCATGTTACGATTGCACACGGCTGGTGTGAACCTAGAAGTAGGAATGGGTCGATTGAGGCTGGGCCTGTGGCGGGAAGCGCTTACTGCGCAACCTCTGCTGCAGGCAACAAGTGATGCAATTGAACCCAGGTTTGTGTTTAATAAACCCTACAAAATACAAATTAAGCAGAACACAGAGTCAGATGCTACAAATGCAATACGGATTTATACAGATGGCTCAAAAACCAAAGAAGGTTCAGGATGTGGAGTGTACTCCAGATCACTAAGCCTAAGGATCAAATGGGGAATGGGAAGAAATACCAGCGTGGTACAAACAGAACTGGCTGGTATCTCAATCGCCACAAAAGAAATAACCAAGAAAAGAATTTCGGGCAAAAACATAACAATCTGCACTGATAGCAGACAAGCACTATTAGCCTTGAACAGACACCGTGTTACTTCAGGGCTAGCACTAGAGTGCCACCAAGATTTAGCCAAAGCCTCGGTAGATAATAACATTATCCTGAGGTGGATTAAAGGGCACGAAAGGAGTAAAGGTAATCGCATTGCCGACTCTTTAGCCAAGGAAGCGGCTGGACTAAGAATTTTAGGACCAAGTGGCACCCACGGCCTGATGACTTCGACAATTGCGGAACTAGTCAAATGTTACACCCATGCTCAATCTTTAAAGAGATGGGATGAAATTAAAGGATGTAATCTTGCCAGGATCACCTTGGGCGACCCTGGGAAGCTGGCGCCGAAGAAATATCTGGCGATGACCAGGAAAAATCTACGCCTTACTGTAGGATTTCTGACTGGCCACTGTCAGCTAAGGAAACACCTACATAATATGGGGCTAGTGGACACACCTCTATGCAGGATGTGTGAACAGGAAGATGAGACTGTCAGGCATGTCCTGTGTGAGTGCCCGGAGTTATCGTCAATAAGAGAGTGTGTGTTCGGCGAGTCTTGGCCTACACCTGCCGAAATAAAGGAGATGTCTCCCAGCGACCTGTCCACCTTCCTGGAAAGGACAGGATGGACGACGACCTAGGAGGACAACTCCTTGGGAGGATGTACAATGGGTCACATGTGGCCTAAGTGCGTGGGCTTACACTCACCCTCCCTACTCTACAGATACAGATACAGATAATATGCGACCATTTATTGTTCTAGATGTGACCAATATATGACTTTTCACAATTTTGGCAAGGAATTTTGTAAATAATATTTTATTTATTTTTGTTGGGAGTTGAGTAATTTGTAATAATTTGTAAACTAATATAGGAAACAAGATTGATCGAATGAATATCATGAAAAAATGGAATGACTTGAAAGAAGTATATGTTTATATATATATATATATATATATATATATATATATATATATATATATATATATATATATATATATATATATATATATATATATATAAAAATAAATAGATAAGTACTCTTTGATCATTCCCATATTGATTTCAATTTAAGAGCCACCAGTATACAGCTGTTTCAGCCTATTGGGCATCGTCAGTACCGGGCAGGCGGTCCTCGATTGAAGACAAAATGAGAAAAAACCAAGAAAGTACTTGATAAAAATAGCTGCGTAAACGCAAGCGAAACATAAGTGGAACCACCTATTGGTGTGACACCCAAGTCAACTTGCCAAGTTTTTATGTCAGTGTTGGTGGTTTGACCAATCAACCGACAACTGCGGTAGCAGAAATTTGGGAAGCTAACCTGAAATGCCATCGGAAAAAGAATCCACATGTTTCTAGAAATGATATGAAATCTAGAAAGGTTAATGCAGTCAAGCTGCTGGAAAATAATTCCATGAAAATAAAAAAATAAATAGATAAGTACTCTTTGATCATTCCCATATTGATTTCAATTTAAGAGCCACCGGTATACAGCTGTTTCAGCCTATTGGGCATCGTCAGTACCGGGCAGGCGGTCCTCGATTGAAGACAAAATGAGAAAAAACCAAGAAAGTACTTGATAAAAATAGCTGCGTAAACGCAAGCGAAACATAAGTGGAACCACCTATTGGTGTGACACCCAAGTCAACTTGCAGTTTACGCAGCTATTTTTATCAAGTACTTTCTTGGTTTTTTCTCATTTTGTCTTCAATCGAGGACCGCCTGCCCGGTACTGACGATGCCCAATAGGCTGAAACAGCTGTATACCGGTGGCTCTTAAATTGAAATCAATATGGGAATGATCAAAGAGTACTTATCTATTTATTTTTTTATTTTCATGGAATTATTTTCCAGCAGCTTGACTGCATTAACCTTTCTAGATTTCATATCATTTCT
This sequence comes from Leptinotarsa decemlineata, assembly GCF_025532065.1. Taxonomy (NCBI): domain Eukaryota; kingdom Metazoa; phylum Arthropoda; class Insecta; order Coleoptera; family Chrysomelidae; genus Leptinotarsa; species Leptinotarsa decemlineata. Next base: position 2,465,504 of record NW_027412574.1, read on the forward strand.
AGAAACATGTGGATTCTTTTTCCGATGGCATTTCAGGTTAGCTTCCCAAATTTCTGCTACCGCAGTTGTCGGTTGATTGGTCAAACCACCAACACTGACATAAAAACTTGGCAAGTTGACTTGGGTGTCACACCAATAGGTGGTTCCACTTATGTTTCGCTTGCGTTTACGCAGCTATTTTTATCAAGTACTTTCTTGGTTTTTTCTCATTTTGTCTTCAATCGAAGACCGCCTGCCCGGTACTGACGATGCCCAATAGGCTGAAACAGCTGTATACCGGTGGCTCTTAAATTGAAATCAATATGGGAATGATCAAAGAGTACTTATCTATTTATTTTTTTATTTTCATGGAATTATTTTCCAGCAGCTTGACTGCATTAACCTTTCTAGATTTTATATATATATATATATATATATATATATATATATATATATATATATATATATATATATATATATATATATATATAGATGGTTCCCAACTATTAATTTTTCTGTCAAATCGAATACTTCAAATTCTCGAAATCACTGATTTCATGATACTACTCACATTGTCGAATTTATTCAGCACGGCCAGTTTTTATATACTGAATGACAGTATTCAAATATAGCAAAATAATGGTGGAAAAACGAAGAAAAAAATTATTTGTAATCACACTCATACAACAAATAACACTTATAAATGAAATCCTGAATACAACAACAATTGAGGTAAATTTAAAGACCCATTGTATAAAAAATCTCATTTGAAGTATTTTATCAATAGAAGTGATGAGTGATGTGACATGAGGCTTGAAGATGTTAAAAATAAAATCACCTGATATCTCTGAAAGAACCTTGCTTTCAAGGTAGGATGTACACATCCGTTCTTAACGTATTTATTTTCAAAAAATTTCTAGCTTTGCTTTACTATCCAAATATTAGCTTCGCTGAAATGACGTAGGTCTGGCGGCTTTGTAGTCTTAATCTACAAGGCCTTCTGCACCATATAACTTGGTTCTATTACCAAAAAAATTTGTTCTGAGAAAATGACAAACATACACATGACCGATACTTATTTATGACCAAAAAAAGTTTCTGAAATAATTTTTGAGCTCCCCTAATTTCAAAATACGGATAAAAAATAAGCAGTTAGTAGATGAAAACAAGCAAAAATGCATATTTAATGTTCAATCAGAATGCATTTATATTTATTATATGGCTACTGAGGTAACAGCAAAATGTGATGAGCTAGGGACTTTTATGCTAATGAAAAATCCATAAATGATTAAATATTTCTTCGTGAGCAAAGTGAAAATAAAATGTTATCTGATTAAATGAGTTTATTCCCCATGATAGTTAAAATCCATAAATTACCCTTTTTCATTAATACCCGACAATTATGGGTGACAACAACATATCACTTGTTGGAAAAATTCTAACAACCAGATTGGAATGAATTGTTCACTTCATTTTCTTACTTTGCGTATGTTCACCTCTTTGGGGTTTTTGTCTTGGACGCACCATTTTTCTTACCTGTAAATATATCTTGAGGATATTAGCTTTTTCCTTGAATCCAACGTAATTTGCAATTTTCGAAAAAGAGTATTTTTTTAAAAACTTTAGAAGGGACGAAAAAAAATTTCGACAATAACAATTTTGGTAATTATAAAATTATCAACGTAGCCGAAATAAAAGTATAGCGTACTACACTGGACCTACCAAGTAATAAAAATTCAATTCCGTGGGTACCTATCAACAACATTCCGATTACTGCAAACGTCTGCAGACATTCAAATTGTTGGGTGTAACGCAGTCAGAAACGATCCTGGTGTTTTTGAAAGAGTTCGGGATTCGATGAGAAGATTAGATTCTTGCATCCGAGCGGATGCAGTTCTTGTAGATTGAGAAACATTACATGTAATTTTTGGTAATAAATTGTTATTGTCGAAATTCTTTTTGGCTCCGTATCTTCGAAACAAAGCGCCCTATCAAAAATCATCACAGGACAAAGTATCCTAAGAATGTCCAAGGAATAGTCCCTTAAATTTTTGCCGCATGTTTAATAAACACCCTGTATATATAAATGAGCGGGAATGCACAAAAACTATTTCATTGATTTTGGCCTCGAAATTTTTTTTATATACAGAATGATTCACATCGAGATTCCATTATATGTTTGAGGTGAAACAGCAAAATTTCCAAAGAATGTTTCATATAAAAATTTCGAATTATCAGAAATGATATTGTAACAAAAAGATTTGATTTGTTTGTTTGTAATAGATAGACTCCAAAAATACTAAATCAATTTTGAAAAAAAAAATGATATCACTACGAAAATTCCAATAATGTTAACTCAAGGTATTACAAAGTTCATCGTTATAGAGGATGTTGAGTAGTATTTTGGCATATCAAAATAAGGTTTTTTTTAATGAAATATATATTGCTTTCTATATTCAAATTTTGGCAAAAAATTGTAGCAGTATATACCGAAGAATCAGAGTTATGCTCAAAAAAAAGTGAAATAGTGAAAAGTCTTATTTGTATTATAAAATATCATTCATTTCGTTATTGTATAATAATTTGACCAAAATCTTTTTTATTATTCGATGGATCAAAAGTTACAAACAATTTTTTGTAATTTCCCTGAATTTTGAATATGTGATATCTTCGAACATATTCATTTAGATTACATGCAGTGAAGGGCCATATTGGTCTACAATAAATGCACAATATATGTAAGGTACTTAATTGTATAAGGAATAATGATGTATTGCTTAAAATCGCTTCGTAAATAAGCGATTATTTCTCGAGCATGAAAAATGGTCATCGTAGGTTATCCCTAATTGATAGACATATGCCATTGCAGCCTTTTTTGTAGACTTTTTTAAGGTGTACAATACTTTAGTACATTTCGTAGGGTTCACCCAGCGTTTGCAATGTAAGTGAAAGAAACAGGTGTTTATTTACGATACCACATTATAAACCTCTAAAATTATCAGTGTTTCTCTACTACATTATGCATGTTATATACATAAAAACCTTTCTCCTGAATCAATCTATTTATTTAAAAAACCCGCATCAAAATCCATTGCATACAAAGGAACAGACAATGAGAAGTGATGTACAATGAAAGTGCAATTTCTAAAATATGGATTGTGTGAGTTAATATCTAAAGGCACGATAGTAATATTATAATTAACACACACACAAACAACTTTCCCATGTTCCAGAAGAATTTTATTGGAGAATGTTCTGTACTCAGATGGAGATTTTGAATGATGAAGTTTTTCCAATAATTACTCGACAAGAAGATTCAAAGCATGAAATATAGATTTTATTTCTAATACGCGTTTCACTACATCCTCAATTGAACTGGTACTCGACAGTAATTAACAATGAAATTTAAACAAATTATCAACTTTAAATAAAATAGATTACTAATCGATAAACAGGTAGTTTTAAGAAAAGGTAGCCAACAACAGGAACAAAACAGATAATAATAAAACCAATGAGGATTTGTTTTCCCAAGAAACATACAATGTTTATAGTAGGGAAAAAACAATAATTCAAAAACTAACTATAACATAACTAAGTATGACGAACCGAGCACAAAAAAAGTCATATTTTTTCAAATTAACTCGGAATTTTTGTTTATTAATTTTTTTCAAAGAATTCGGTAGCTCATTGTAAAACTTGATACCTTTATAATAAATTGAACTTTGTCCAATATTTGATTTCATTTTCATTAATTTTAGATTGCCTGAATATCTTGTCAAATGGTTTTGTTAGTCACCATATATTTTGAAAGTCAGATTTGAATGGTTGAGCTTATTTTTGACCAAATGAATGAGGGTACATAATTTGAATTTATGTAAGAATGACAAATATTAATAGTTTTTTTGGTTTATACACGTTGACTGTAGGCTCCTTGTATATACACTTTTTGATTTTGTTCTGAAATTTTTAAATTGGTTTCAACTAGGAATTTGTTGTTATTACCCATACTGAATTTTGGAATATACTAATGAAAAATAATTCAATTTAGGAAAGTTTTCAAGAAAATTATTTCAGGAGTGGTGAGAGATTTACTTTTTGTTGGTCAGAAATTTGACTGTTTACGTTTATTAAACTCTAGGAATTCCAGCAGGTTTCATTTTTATTCTTTATTTTTTGTATGTGGTACGTCGTAGTTTATATCGAAGTCGCTGAACTGGTTTTCTTCAGTTCAAAAGAAGTTTTGACGGATTCAAAACATTTTCATGAAAAATTTACTAGAATCGGTCAAATCATTAATAACAATAGTTAACCTGCTTTGTATCTGCTCCAATCTGTTCATAAAAATACCTGTTCACCAATTAGTAATATCTATTAATTAATGAAGAAAAGAGAATTGAAACTTTCTATGTTTTTTACCACTTTTTACCACTGCAGTTTTGTCCTATAACTGCAGTAACGTTAGTTACAAATAAAAGTGATAAAAACATAGAAAGTTTCAATTCTCTTTTCTTCATTATGATATCCTACCACATAGTAACGGCTAAATCCATCAATTTATCTATTAATTGAGATTGATAATTTGTATAAATTGCATTTTGAAGTAGTGTGGCGTAAGTACCAGTCCTCAACTGGTGATGTTAGTAGGGAAATGTGTATCGTAAATAAAGTCTATATTGTGAAAATTTGTGATAATTATCATGAATACGAGTATACGTTGTTTATCAAAAAATTTAAACCTATGCCTGAAATTCTTCAGTTCTATTGATGCTCAATAAATCTACTTCATGATATAGCTCTTATATAGATTATTTCTCTATGAGGGCGTTCAATAATTTTTATGAAGTTATTCTGTCAAGCGACAGTAAAAGTTTTATTCCTTTTTTGACAAACAGAACAAGAATGGTTATACTCGTGTTCAATATTTAAAATATTTTTTATAGTTAGGAATTTCATTGGATTATGAGGTTAAGTTTATCAGCGTTAATAACCACATTCTTGCCACATAAAAAATCGATAAGCATCATAAATTGTGATGAAAAAAGTGTGATGAAACAATTCTGGCTGTCAGAAGTTTTAGTATAATTCAAAATATAAAGTGAGACACTGTCGTCAGCCATAACCAACCCAGGAAAATATTCATCCAAATAAACCAAACTTACAGCAACCGTTGATCCGTTCTTGCCAACACCACCAGTAAAGACAATAGTGAGGCTGTTGTTTAATGTGATAAATCCACAAGCTAAAGTGCCCATTGGAATTAGATACCACAATTGAAAAGATTCACTAAAAAACTGTAAAGAGTTTTGTTGTAAAATGGAATATAGCAGCTACCTTAGAAAAAACTTGGCACAAATTATGAGTGCACCAATGGATTTTGAGGTATTTATCATTAAAAGGTTTCAATTTGTTTATAACGAAATTAAGGGATTTGTGGATAAACATAGCAGAAAATAAAGCAAGTGGTGATTATTTTGTCATTCCCTACTTCAACTCAATAACATTACACATTGTTCTAAATTTTCATTATTCAAATCTGATTTTTAACAATATGTTGCTCTTATTTTCTACAAACTTATTGCACAAATGAATGAATCAAAATTTAAGGAAATTAGAAACGACTGAAGACATGAAACACATTCAGTTTAAATATTAAATCTATTACAATAACTGAAATAACTACACAATAACTACAAATAATTAAAAAGTGATTATAAATGTACTTCAATTTAACTGGATAATTATATATCTCACTGGGATGCTGAACAGTTAAATTACTGAGTATATATCTGTGTTAGTAATTAGTTACCAATTACTTACTCAATATACTTTTCTTCAATTTTTCTCCTATACTTCAATATTAATGATATCAACAATATATAGTGCCACTATCATAAATCATTACTGATTACATCAATAATAAATTGAGTGGTTAGATTTATGTTTTCAATTGATTTTTAATTTTGAAGTTAATGTTTCGTAAGTTTTTAAGGTTTGATATCTTCCACAGTTCAAAAAATAAAGATATTCAGATCAACAGATAGACCAAAGTGGACAAAATGGACAAAATGAACCGATCACACCCCAAAGTTATTGCATATTGTAAATTTTTTTTAGAAATAGTTTACTTTGTCGATAACCCATTATTAAAATATTACAATTTTTTACTCATCTGCCAAGCCAACTTTTCCGTCTTAACAACCTAGTTTAATTTATATATGAAAATTTCACTGTTATAAACAAATTCATTGACAGTTCTTTCGAAAACTGTTTCCATTTGCCGAACTAAAGTTTTAATTGAGCCGATTTCAAATTCCCAAATAGATCCAGCACTGCAGTCAAACAGCCACGAAAGTAATGAAAGTCAAGAAAAATGAGAAATAAAACTGTCTATGTTGTTAAACCACAGGTTTGTAACTAATATTACTGCAGTTTCGTCCTATAAGAACATTTTCAAACGAATACAATAAACTGAAAATAATTGATAATATTAGCCCTTATATATCTAAACACCACTGTAGGTAATATAAGACGTACTAAACTTAATTGAGTACCTGAATTTTGTTTTCCTGTGACAATGTGGGTACGCCAATTTGAAAACCGGTGAGAAATCAAGAAATTTGTATCTCCAACATATTTTGGTGAAAGAAAAGAGACAATTTCGGTTTTTTTTCAAAAGAAACAATGTGGAAGTGGCATTCAGACCACATTTAATTTCCTTTTTAATACCAAAGATAGAGTGGACAATATGGAGAAATCTGAAGTGTCCGAAGTGTAATAGTGTTTATGTGGGACAATGTGGGCGAAATTTTTCAAAATGGTATGCTGAACATGAAAGGTCCTTCAAACTAGGTAAAAATGATTCGACGTTTTTAAACCATTTCTTTGGAATGCAACCACAAGTTCCCGAATCTAAACGATACGGAAATTTTGCACTATGTAAGCAAGGGTTGGAAACTCAATTATTTGGAAGCCATAGAAATTCACAAGCATAAACATTATAGATGTAGCCTGCTAAATGATCGAATGGATCTGGTTTACTCACCGGTTTTCAAATTAGCTTATCCACATTGTCACAGGTAAACAAAATTCAGGTACTCAATTAAGTTATGTACCTATGTTATCACCTACAGTGGTTTTAGCTATATAAGGGCTGATATGATCAATTATTTTCAGTTTATTTCAGTTTATCGAAAATGTTCTTATAGGACGAAACTGCAGTAACGTTAGTTACAAACATAAGTGGTAACAAAAAGTTTCATTTCTCATTTTTCATGATTATCTCCTACCACGTAGCTGCATCCATCAATTTAATTTTGAAGTCAACATTGGAAATGATTCAAAATATAATATTTTCTAGTTACCTGAAGACGAACTCAACACAAATTATAGATTTGAAGCAAATCGTAAAAATATCAGACTTTTGAGAATAGGTGTTTGAAAGATATTCCCAAAAAAGTTTAACTCTGGTCATTATTTCATTACACCGCAATATAGTTGGCAGCAACAGATATTGAATGAAATGAATTTTAGGAAATTGATCAATTCACAACTGAAAAGGTAACTTAGAAATTTCATATATTGAATTGAAAGAGAATGTTTTCTTGTACGAATTGATTTGACCTGCCAACTGTATCACAGTTATCAATAAATTTTTAATAATTATACAAAAATTTTCAACATTCCTAGAAGTTACTAGGTATAACAGTACCTTACACTATGCAGGACTCTATCTCAGAGTCACTTCCAAAATGATTGAGGCATAAATCCTTGCACTGCTTCAAAAATAATACATTTCTAAGTATGTAGGAAAAGAGCAGGAAAAAAGTTTGAAGCGTATTAGGTTCATTGTTACTCTTATTTGGAATTGAAAGGGTATAGAAAGTAAGAACATTTCTATGATGGTTCACGGATGCAATTATTTGTATAAGACAATAATATGCCTGTAAGTGAAATTGTGTTATATATTTAAATACAATTCTCTAGCGATCTGTCAGTGATAACACATTAATGATTTCTACAATTACAATTGTTTTCATCAAATTATTGTTAATTCACTAAAGGATCGTAAACATAAAATCCGTATTCTCAAAGTAGAATGAGTATGTCTGTAGAAAATGAAAGCTCCAAGTCATTTCCGCATTTAAATATAGTGTTTCCTATTTATTGAAGTTCGTTTTCAATTCATGGATTGGAGGAAATTCAGGAAACGAAATGTGTTATATTTTCAGCTTTCTTAGATGATTTTAAATGTATGACCGTCAATTGCATTTTTCCTTTTGATACCTCTGTTAGTTTTTGTTCAATTTATTCTTGTTTTACTTGTAGAAATCCCTCACAATATCAACTGAAAATGAACTTTGATAAATTCGAAAGAATTCTCATCATAATATATTGATTGTTGTGAAGACCAATTTGAGTTTTCTTTTTCTACGTCAATATTGTGTACCTAGTATTAAATTGGTCTCATTCTTATGAAGAACAAAAATTGCAAAAGAACTCTCAACTTACCGTTTTTGACCACACGGAAGGACCAAATATGGTTGACACTAGTAATATAACCATAATAGTGAATTGTGCTTCAGTGACATCTATTTTTCCAAACCTCAACGTTCCTGACACATATGTCTGCCAATGTGCGCAGTAAAACAATGTCATGGCACAAAAACACTGGAAAAAGAGTATTTGTTTTAAAAAATTAACGGTAATATCTGCAATAAGGCTAATTGAAACGCTCAATTTGAGCAACTGGTTATCCAAGAATGAAAATGTACCTATTCAATTAGAAGATCGAAAATGCAAAGAAACGACTTTATTGACTCAAGCAAGTTTTTGAGTAATTGTTTTACTTCGGTTATTTGTCAGTTGCTCTACAGCAATAGGAGAGTGCCGCACAAGTTGCCAAACTAAAGAAATATCGAACATCGAAAATGCAAAGAAACAACTCTATTGACCTAATGACAACTATACATGCTAAATTCTGGCAAGTTTTCTGAATAATTGTTTTACTTCAGTTATTTGTCAGTTGTTTTACGGCAATAGGAGAGTGCCGCATAAGTGGCCAACTACCTTTCTAATTACGTTCATTTTATCTTGGTTGAGTAGTAGGATATATTTCTACATTTTCTGTAATATTCATGAAAATACATAAACAGTGATATTCACATGGAATTTAGTTTTTTTGGAATTAGTTACAAGTTAGTTAGTTATTGTAATATATAATGATTGAAAATAAGTATTACTGTTGTAAAAAATTAAATAATTGCGTTTATTTCCTACCTATTTAATTTGTCAAAAACACAGCCGGTTCAGTTGTCCAGTTGTGTGAGTTTTCCCTTAAAGTTATGAACTATCAATATTCAAAGCTAGTTTGGGCAATTACTGTGCAGCTAATGAGATACAAATTGAAACAACACCTGTCGTTAAGATGAGTGCTAGACTATTTAGGTACTGTCCTAGAGACGCCTTTTAACTTATTCTCGATTACGTGAGCCTCAAAAACCTAAAGGTAATACCTGATTCTGACGTTTGTTTAAAGGTGGTTGACAATGTTTCGTGGTGTATTTCATCAGTTCGGACTTCCATTGTCTAATATAATATAAATTGATTTGAAATCCCTGAAAAAAATAAAAGATTAACCGAAAATAACAATTTTATTAAAACAAAAAACTGAAATTACGGAATAACATACAAGCTACAACCAGAAAATAAAAAATTGAAATATTAATGAAAGTTGAAAATTAAAAAATATTATTAACAAAAATGAAAAATTAAAATTAAAAGATTCCAAACCAAGTTATGTCACGACGTTTCGATTGTTAGTATCCACAATCGTCTTCGGGTGATAACTGGACATATTTCCTTGCAATTTCAGTTTTTTGTTTTAATAAAATTGTTATTTTCGGTTAATCTTTTATTTTTTTCAGGGATTTCAAATCAATTTATATTAATTAGACAATAGAAGTCCGAACTGATGAAATACACCTGATTTTGACTTTAAAAGACGACAGTTCAATTTGCATCTCGATATCATAATATAATAATTATAATAATTGTTGTAAAATGTAACAATTACACATATTTTCCATCTGGGACTGAAGTAATATTGACAATTCTTTTCATTTTTCCTATGCTGCAGAAATAGACATAAACAACACACCAATAAAGTCACAAAACCCTTGAAGATGTTTTTTTTAAATGGCTTCAAAGTCAAAGCCAAAACGTCAAAACAAAACTCCTGACGCGGTTCAACACCGACTTCAGATCTGAGATTGCTGACGGCGGAAATCTTTTAAACACACACACGCACGTATCCATGCACGCGCGCTTACACATACACAAACATCCGCGCTCATAATACCGCTTGTTTAATTTTTCTAAATTTACAAATCACGGAGATATTGCTTGTTATCTGATGGAATTGGACGATACTTGATGAAAATCCACAGCTATTCAAAAAACACTTTATTGTGAGGTTTTCAGTAAACAGTAAAGTAAAGACACCCCCGAAGCCATTGTATTGCGAATCCCGTGTTGTATTTTTGTAAAACTGTTAAGTGAAAATCTCACAATAAAGTGTTTTTTGGATACGTTATATTGCTTGTTAACTAAATTCTGGGGCACCCTGTATGTGTCAAAGGATTTCTTTACCATTCATCATCCAGTTCTAATTATGTTTTCATGGATGGTTTGGAAGACATTTTTGAAAGTGTTTTCCCCAAACCAAGTGTAAACTGGCAAGCGATTTTAATTAAAATTATTATTAGCTAAACTGGCTTTTATTGAACATCTTTCGTCTATGTATGGTATAAAATTGGTAGATTTTGTTATTATAAACTAAACCACTTTTATAACCAATGTTCATTGTTTTCCATTGTTTTCCACATCCATCATACTGGAAAAAAGGGTAATATTAAAAAGGTTAGAAATTTTATCAAGTCTAATCTTCATAAAATTCAAATTAAGTTGATTCTTGAAACTGGTCTTATGAGTCTTGATATATTTATATCAATACTAGGTTGAATTCATTACAATGGATACATTTTATTTCTCCATCAAAATGAATAGGTACATGACACTGGAAACGTTTGGGTCTGAAAGTAACTTCTTTGCATGATCTACACATCTTTGTATAGTACATTCAATATTAGTGGTTGATAAAATAATATAAATAATAGTTCATGATAAATCAATTTTCAAATGTATTTTGACTACAGATTGCTTGTTCTCATTTTTTATATCGACTAGAAGAAAATAAAAAAATCCAATTCCCATATAAAATGTACTGTAGAAAAGTACATAGAACGTAGAAAGTGATAAAACCATATATGCAGATCGCCCATGGTGTACCCTAAAGTTTTGTTCTTGGAACAATATCTTTCATTATTTACATAAATGATATATTTGCATGTTTGCATCTCAAAAATATGCCTTACTGGCTGATGACATAACTTTTATCAGATCCGGGGACTAATATCATTATCTCATCGAAGGGGTTAAAGCTAACGAATGATTTCAGAAAAGCAAACTTGAAATAAATTCCTGTAAAACACAAAAAAATGTTATATCCACACTTAATGCCTATCATACCGGGACAAGTGTAAAGTAACTGAGCCTTATTATATTGCATGAAAAGTGTATGCAATCTTACAATGTTCAAGGAACATTAATTTGAGACCTCAATGAAATTAACGGATCAATAATTTCACAAACAGTCAGGCTACAATTATGGCACCAATGAACGGAAAAGTGACATCAAGCCTGGTATGAGAATGCCTGAAAAAACTGGTGGAGGGGAAAAGTCGAAGTAAAAAAGTTTTGGTATCAAATCAGATTGGGAAGTGGGTATATAAGAAACATAAAGAGTACTGGGAAAACATACTCGGAAAGGCATTTAAAACCCTTTATAAAATCCATCACAAAAGAGACCGAAAGAACTGTTTCAAGAGAGTAGGGATTGGCTCAGAACAAATATAGGGCTACTGGGTATTATCCACTGAAAGGGGGCACCTACAAAAATGGAAACGTACAAGGGACACCTTAATTGCAAACAATGCAACAATATAGACCAGTGGTCGCCAACCTCTTCAATGTGTTGAGCTACTTTGTTAATTTTGGAATAAACAGCGAGCTACCCACACGGAAGCCAAGTAACGCAATGTAAATGAAATAATCCACAGTTAATTTATCATTATATGTATTTATTTTACTAGTACGTACTTGTTCATAGCTACATTCCTACCTATCAAACGAAGGTGTTTGAAAAATAAACACAAACTTTTATCCAGCCACAACGGCATGTCACGTATGATTTAAAAATAGTTAATAATAACAACAAAAAAGTAACGCACTATCATGAACATAAACATTGAAAAATAAAAAAGCACGTTCAATGAGAAGGCTGACACTCAGACTCATCGATAATTTTTTTAATGTTTGCAGTATAATTTGATGCAGCCATTCGAATACAATTATCCAAATGTTCATCTGTAAGTCGATTGCGATATTAGTTCTTAATTAACTTCATATTGGAAAAAGAAGATTCACACAAATAGGTTGAACTGAATAATGCTTTCACTTTCAAGGCAACACGGCATAGAACTGAATATTTGTCTTTACTTACAATAGGCCAGATACATTCAGTACTTGAGACTAACGATTTTAAGGCTAAATCATTTTGAAACTCAATGATTTCCATTTCTGTTGCAGCGATGTCTTCGGCAAAAGTTCTGCATAACACAAGTTGCAAACTGTTGAATACCGATTTCCATAAAGGGTGAAACAACAAACTGCGCTACTAAAGCCATTTCATTGAAATACTTAAAACGATTTTTGAAGTTATTCTTCAGGGTAGACATTATTTCTACATGATATTTGTTATCATAGGATTCTAAAGGATTTTGAGATATTTTTTCTGAAAGAATAAGAAAAGGCTTGGCATCGCTGTTAATTAGGTTTTGTTCCCAAAACTTCAGCTTTTTGATAAATGCTTTTATATCAGAAATCATTTCCGCTAGTTCTTTGTCTCTACCCTGAAGCTGCAAATTAAGTTCGTTTAATTTCTCAGTAATGTCCACGAGAAAACCAAAATCTCTAAGCCAGATTGAATTTTCTAGTTCCGAAGTCGGTTCATCGCGTTGTTTGAAAAATTGAACTATGCCAAATAGGACATCATTAAAACGTTTCAGCACCTGTCCTCTACTTAACCATCGGACTTCAGAGTGAAGGAGTAGGTCCCCGTATTGACAGTCAACTTCATCGGCCAAGGTTCTGAATAATCTTCTTTGTAACGCTTGAGCTCTAATCTTGTTCACAATTTTTGCCACCAGTTTCATAACGTTGTTTAGTTTCAGGAAATTTCCACATAATGCTTGCTGATGGATAATGCAGTGGTAACAGAGAAATTGCGGAAAAGTTTCATCTTTACGACATAACGCCACCAGACCCTTATCACAACCCACCATAGCTGGAGCGCCATCGGTTGTCAAGCCTACCATTTTCGATATTGGAATTTTCTCGGAAGAAATAATATTTTTTAAATGAGAAAACAACTCATGTCCAGTAGTGTGTCCTTTCAGTGGAATGAACTTCAAAAGATCTTCTTTAATCGTAAAATCACTAAAAACCATCCTGACGAACACGGCCATCTGGGCAGTGTCAACGACATCTGTTGATTCATCCAGTTGGAGTGAAAAATAAACACAGTTATCTAAGTCATCCATTGAGAAACACAGTATCTAATGAGCTTAACATTCTCAAGGTCTTTGACCGTGTCCGACATTAGGATTTATCAACTAAAATTTGATGTTTTATGGATTACCAGATCGTTTCTGTTTGTGGTTCTCCAGTTTTCTCAAAAACTTTTTCTGGCAAGTAGGCATCGATGGTCTTCTCTTCGATATCAACATCAACTGTCTATACACATTTTCATCGACAAAAAGAAATTTCAGATCTCAAAAAACATCTGGAGGAAATTTCGGCTTGGAGTTGCAGTAACCAAGCTGAAATACTACTAACCAATACTAAACGACCGCTAGGGATGAAAACTACGCTAGAGACCAGACAATGTAAATTAAAAGTTGTATTCATGAAATAAGTTGTGAATGAAAAGCATGGTCAGATTAAGTCTATTAAAACTCATTCCACGGTGTGCGTAACAGATTTCAAATGCCATAAAAGTATACAGTCACTCAACACTCCTTGGCGAATGGCCATAAAATAGAACAGAATAGAGAAAGCTACAACTTATAATCGCAATAAGACAAAGGGACCCAAAATATTGAAAACAGTGGCGACAAGAGAGAATAGTACTACGCTACAAATACGAGTAACATCTGCAATTAAAATTGAGTTCAAATAATTTTCGGCTTATAATTTATGAGTTGAAGGGAAAAAACACTATAAATATGATATTACATACACTCAATATGAAGTACAAAATATTTGTAGCTTATAGATGTGAGTCGTAAACCTTGTTAATATTGAAACCAAATGTTTTTTTTTTTAATATAAAACATATATTTTATAATATAAAATTTGATTCAATGAAGGAAAACGGCAGAAAAACAGAAGGTTGCAAGGTCCAATCTTTCTCCTATGTATTATTTTACTGAATATGACTCTAATTTTATACACATTTCTGTGCTGAGTTATTTGCATTTCCTAATCTTCCCTTCTATTTTCACTTCAGACTGTTGGAAATTCAAATAAACGAATATAAATGAACATTGTATCACATGACTAGACTTTTGGATGCTTTCAAAAGTTTTTTTGACTACATAACTATGAACAGTGACTAACTACCCCTTTGGTGACAAAGGATTGTACAAACCACTCTGTCAAAATTAGAGGAAACTTTCCGGAGATACTTCACGTTAATTTGTCAAAAAATTATAAATAAGCAAAGTTAGAATTAGAAATTAGTGGGAAAGAAAGATTGCAGCTTTCTACTTTTCCATCTTCATACAAAAATGTGTGAATCTTCCATGAACGAATTGAGTGATTTATCTTGTAATGTTATCCAGATTGGTGCAGAAGAGGCGACAACGACAGTGTTCCATGTAAGTGAAATTTTTCCCCTTTCATATACTATATTCTGTAGCAATCCTGTGAATGATACTTATCTCGAATGTTTGGAGTGCAATCTGAATAGGAAAAAGTGTTTTCTGTATAATTCAATGTTCATATAAAAGTAATTGTTTTGAAAATTTTTTTCCTTCATGTAATTCAATGTTTATATGAAAGTAGTTGTTTCGAGAGGACTTTTTCTTCGTTAGTGAGTCCGAAGTTACTTCTTTGCATGATCTACACATCTTTGTGAAAAGTTTATTTTGAAATGAATTGCTTCCTTCCTTTCTTTGGAAGATTCCCACATTTTTTGTATAAAAATGGAGATGTAGAAAGCCAAAATCTTTCTTTAACAAAAATTTTGAATTCAGTAAATTAGTAATTTAGAAATTATTATAGTTCATGTCCTGATGAAACTCCTTGGTTGATGACACGCACGTCGTAACTTGTGCTACACTCTTCAAAAAGAATGTAGTCCTTCTGAAGAGGGTGTGCTCTATTTGTGTTGGATTCGATTTGTAACATTATATTTTCGACATAACAAGAAATGAAAATATTGACAGTCAAAACTAGACACTTACCTGAAAAAACATCCATCCAGGATAATGTCCTAATTGAACAGCTATACAAGCAGAAAGGGCAACGAAAACTGTTGATATAGAATCACATCCATGATCAAACAGCTCCCCTAACGGATTTGCTGTTCCTGTTCTTCTTGCTTGCTTTCCATCTATTGCATCCAAACTTTGATAAATGAATAAACCCAAAGCACATAAACCACATGCCCACCTTGGAGGTTCTGTTTTAGCATCAGGAGCAAACCTAAAACAATAGATTTTTTTGGCAATGGCAATCAACTACGTTATTAGCCTCATGTTCTGGGTAGGCAATATTAATAACTCCCCGAGCCACCTAGGCAGCATCGTGGCTATTTGCAGTCCGTCAGCCATGTAACATTGCAGAATCATCCCTACTCAAACTAGATAAATTCTTTCAACAAAAATATTCTGTTGAGGTAGTGATCGAAATCACTACCTTTCGATCATGAGTCGGGCTAATATGTAGTACTAAAACAGAATGGAATTTTTTCAGCTTAAACGATCCAAACATAAAAGAGAAACGAGTGAAAAATAAATGTTTTCATGATATTTTGCAAAACTTTGTTTTATTAAAAAAAATACTGAATGAATATGATTAACAACACGATTGCATAATTTCAATTTCAACATGGAAATATTTGAATAATACAAATCGGTTGGACCAGTTATTTATACCTAATGAACGTGCAAGAATGTATATATCTTATAAAACGCGTATCCAGAAATTATTGAAATGAGGTTTCAAGACAATAGCCAGTTGGTTAGCGTGAGTGGTTTGTTTGTTTGTTCCAATCAACCGCTACGTAAACGTTGCATCGATCCTAACTATTGGATCGATCCTAACTGTTAGATCGATCCTAACTGTTGGATCGATCCTAACTGTGGTACGACCGATGATCACGACATATCGTCCGAATCATTAAAACGAAAGCCTTCGTTAATCTTTAGTTTGTGTAAGTTTCGACTTCTAAGAGGTGTCGTTCGAGAGCTGATTAATAGAGAAATACATTTTAAATACACATAAAAAACATTTTTTAAATGAATTATTTTTCGTGAAAAGATGTCTTTCTCTATTTCAACTATATACAATAGTTATATTAGTTAACATGACAAAATCTCACATCCAATTCTTCTAAGAACCCTAGAATATGATTTCAGTGTTCATCCCAATTTGACAAAATTTTTCAGCTATCTAACCAATCGAAAACAAAGTGTAATAGTGAAAGGGCATAAGGACACTTCATATATGGCATCGTCTGGAGTTACCCAGGGTTCCAACTTGGCTCCTTTGTTATTTATTATATTTATCAACAGTCTTGTAAAAAATATCACATCATCTTGTTACTTGCTGTTTGATGATGAAAATTTGTAGTAGAATAATATCAACAGAAGATTGTGTACATCTACAAAACGATATAAATAACATCGTTGAAAGGTCAAAAAAGAACAAATTGTTATTCAATGTTCAAAAGTGTAATACTATGACCTTCTCCCGAAAAAAGTCAGTATAACATAGAGCTACGAGATGGATGGTATAAAAATCAAAAGAACGCGAGAAATGAGAGACCTTCGTGTTACTTTTGATTATGAATTATCATTTATTTGAAGGTGGTTGACAATGCTTCGTGGTGTATTTCATCAGTTCGGACTTCCATTGTCTACTATAATATAAATTGATTTGATAACCCTGAAAAAAATCAAAAATATTAACCGAAAATAACAATTTTATTAAACAAAAAACTGAAATTACAAAGAAATAACATACAACATCAACCAAACAAATAAAAATTGAAATACTGTGATAACAGTTATCACCCAAAGACGATTGTGGATACTAACAATCGAAACATTGTGACATAACTTGGTTTGAAATCTATTAATTTTAATTTTTTCATTTTTTGTTAATATTTTTGATTTTTTCAGCTTTTATTAATATTTCAATTTTTATTTGTTTGGTTGTTGTATGTTATTTCTTTGTAATTTCAGTTTTTTGTTTAATAAAATTGTTATTTTCGGTTAATCTTTTTGATTTTTTTCAGGGTTATCAAATCAATTTATATTATATTAAACAATGGAAGTTCGAACTGATGAAATAAATTATCATTTAGATCTCATATACTGAATATAACAAACAAAGCCTCAAAGATGTATGGGTTTGTAGTTCGCAACTCTAGGCAGTTCAACAAGGTTACCTCCATCAAACATTTGTATATCACTCTTATTAGAACCATTTTGGAATATGCTTCCATTATCTGGTGTCCTCAGTATAACTGTCACAAGTATAGCATTTAAAAAGTTCCAAACAAGTACCTTGGATATCTTCACCTCAAAGAACCAGGTAACTATGACCTTAATATTATCAAAGTAGTGCTACTTGAAGAGTACAAAATACAAACCCTCGAGAAAAAAAGAGTATTTGCATACTTAATATACTACTAAAAGATGATACATTGTGATGTAGATGATCCCTGTCTTCTATCAATAATCAATTTCAATGTACCTGCTTATGAAACTAGATCGTTTCTCACATTTTATATTGAATTGGCAAGAACAAATTATTATCAAAATGCTTCATTAAATGCTATGTGCAATGCCTATAATACTGTACAAAATGACTGTGATATCTTCTTCCAAAATCTTGCTAGTTGTAGAAATAAGGTGTATTCAATTGTATAAACTCCTGTTGAATATATTTTTTTCAACTTATTTTGTCAGTTTGTTGTATGTATAAATCTATTTGTGATATTTACTTTCCTACTCTGTAACTGGGCCATGGCCTGTAGAGTTTGTATAAATAAATAAATAAATAAACATGCCCTGGACGATGCAATTTGTAGGTCCCATTAATATATAAAAAGAGGGAACTCTTTAGCTAGTTCTCAAAATCTAAGCGGATCTGTGGATAATTTCAGAAAAGAACTACTCTCTCCTCTTACGTACCTTGTGGAAATATTCGAAAGATGAATCACTCAAATACTTAAAAAAAAACTTCAGGGCTGTTTGGCACTTTAATAGACGAATTGGCACCATCACAATTAATGTTCATAAAAATAATTTATATAACCAGTTATGTGGCCTCTGACCCAGTACAAGAAAAAAATGAAGATACATAATCAAGTAATTTAAGGTTGCTAGAAGTTATTGTCATATATTTGATTGGAGTTGTTATTTGTGAATTGAATTTATTAATAGTAATACCACAAGACCTCAAAAATGTATTCATAAATTAAAATTTTTCAACAGAAACTTTGTTATTTATCAATACCGTGGGAGCAAATAGCCTGTAGCTCGATTGGTATTGCTCAATCCAGACAAAAAAACATAAGCAAAAGTTGGAGAAACTAAAAGGAGATTTACACAAAAAAAACAGAAAAAATTATCACGAATAAGACACCTCATAACCTCAGTTGTTAATTGAATCGAAAATCATACACCTTTTCAACCTGCTGGAAATGGAATGTGAACACAAACTGTGAGTCAACCTCGAGATGATATTGATTTGCTATAACAATTTCTGTCATCAAAAGGGTTGTACCGACTGAACAAAACAAATTGTTAGCCAGATACATAGTTGATGAGGATTAAACTATTTTTGATGGAAATCACCAAGATTGGTTGTTTTATCGGAGATATAAACAAATTTGTTCTTTTGTTGTGAAAGCATATTTGTGGTAAAAACATATATTAAAATTAAAATGTGGTACTATTTCGCTTAAACGAGTTATTCCCTTATTTAGAGTAACTGTCCCCAACAATCCTCTTCGAGACCTTACAAACTATATGAAATGTGTCATTTGGGTTTCTTTTTGTAGTAAACGGAAATACAAATACCCTAATTATTATTTTTTATATATTTTACTTAACTAAAATTGGAAATTTTCATTTTATTGGAACTTATATTTATTGATCTCATTAATAATCTTTAGGTCTCTACACTTATAAAATATATGTTCGTATCAACTTCAGTGAATAAAAATATTAGAAAACTATAGAAAAGACATCCAACTATAATTTTTTATATATTTTGCTTGACTAAAATTGTTACTTCTATTTCAAACTGACAAATGAAATTTGTAATTCAGTTTATTCATAAAATATTATAAAGACACAATTAGGTGTTATTATAATACTTGTTTATATTTTTGGGAAAGAAAGTTTTTGGCTTTCTACTACTCCATCTTGATAGAGAAAAAAAGGATGAGGGAATCTTCCAAAGAAAGGAAGGAAGTAATCAATTTGAAAATAAGTAACTCTATACATGGATGTGTAGATCATGCAAAAAAGTAACTTTCAGACACAAAATGAAAGAAAGTCCTCCTGAAACAGCTACTTTCATATAAACATTGAATTACACGAAAGAAAAAATTCTTTCGAAACAAATACTTCTATATGAACACTGAATTATACAGGAGATACTTTTCTCTACTCAGTTTGTATTTCAAACATTCGTTGTGAAATAAAATCAGATATCATTCACATGAGAGTAACAAATTGCACTTACATGGAACACTGTCATCCTCACTGGTATACATGGATGTTTCGCCTTAACACACTTGCCCTAAGGCTTTTCAGTACCAAATTGAATAACATTATAGAAAATACACACAATTCATTCATGAATTACGATTTTTAATGTCACGGAATAAGCTTGATCTGCTTATGTCATCGATGACATCGTAATGACATTCATTCACCTATTTGATTTAATCCCAGCCAAGAGGAATCTTATTTGAATTGTAGGGGTTATATTTTTAGGAGTGATTAATTTTTGGGAAAGAAAGTTTTTGGCTTTCTACTACTCCATCTTGATACAAAAAAAAAGGATGAGGGAATCTTCCAAAGTAGTAGAAAGCCAAAAACTTTTTTTTCCAAAAATTAATCACTCCTAAAAATATAACCCCTTCAATTGTTTACATTCTGGTAAGACAACTCGTACTGTGATCCTGGGATCTGATTTTTTCGAATCTGTAGTTGAAATACACTTAGTGGAAGACATGTTAAATACAGGTACGTAAATGTTGGAATTTTGTCTCGCATAATTACACTTGAATGGCATAATCAGAGTAATGAAGAGGCCGCTATCATGTTATGAAAAATAAAAAAATAAAATAAATTTTTTCAATTTGGATTCCTGCTCGAAGTAAAGATATACAACATGTAGCACATGCACGATGGTGCAGCCAAGTGTAAGGATGGGCAACACTTGGTTACCAGAAGAAAGAAATACAAATGCACCATACTGATGATGGGCCAAAAGCCCGAAACACGTGTCTATGGTTTGCCACCTTCTTGAGTGCTATGTCCGATTAATAATTTATTTATTTATATCAAGACACTCAACCCTCGTATTTGTATTATTTCCTGGACCCGGATGTCACGCAGGTAGCTATAACTGCCTCCGTGGTGATTTTGATAGTTTTCTTGTAAACACAAGACCTATTAACTGAAACCACAAATGTGCGGCTGGCTTCTGCTGCTGATTTCGTGCATTTGTATTTCTTTCTTCTGCTAACCAAATGTTGCCCATCCTTACACTTAGCTGCACCATACTGATGATGGGCCAAAAACCCGAAACACGTGGCTATGGTTTGCCACCTTCTTGAGTGCTATGTCCGATTAATAACTTCTTTATTTATTTCAAGACACTCGATAACCTTCGTATTTATATATATATATATATATATATATATATATATATATATATATATATATATATATATATATATATATATATATAAAATAAATAGATAAGTACTCTTTGATCATTCCCATATTGATTTCAATTTAAGAGCCACCGGTATACAGCTGTTTCAGCCTATTGGGCATCGTCAGTACCGGGCAGGCGGTCCTCGATTGAAGACAAAATATATATATATAGAAGCCATTAACAACCCTCAGGTAGAAAAACAGGTAAGAGAACTACCAAAATACATCAACAACCCTCAGGTGGAAAAACAGGTAACAAATCCATACAACTTACGCAAGCGAAACCGTATAAAAACACCACAAGAAGAACCTAACATCAGTTACACCTCTCGAAGCGAAGCAGTAACTCGTCTTGATAATGCCATCTGAGATGATGGCGAAACGTCGACTATCGAATAGTACACAACGGATGAACACCCGGAAAAACAACACATCATATTCTACCATCCGTGAAAACCTACATTGTAATATATATATATATATATATATATATATATATATATATATATATATATATATATATATATATATATATATATATATATATATATATATGAGATTTCCATTTTGTGCATTTATGAACTTGCGTTTCTAAAAACTTAACCATGCCACACAGTCCCCCACGTCTCTGAGGAATGATTTTCTACAGCCCCCTACGACTCTAAATAAAGATTCTACGACTGTGAGAAATATATATGATAGACAAGAACCTCGGAAAGGATACACCGAAATATGTCCTGAATAGATAGAATTTTGAAGACATTTTTGTTTAAAATAGGGATAATTGAAAATATTAGCGGAGCTACTTTAGACTGTTGAATAGATAGAATTTTGGAGAAATTTCTATTTAAAATAAGGATAATTGAACATGTTAGCGGAGCTACTTGAGACTGTTTGGGAAAATTTCTATTTGAAAAGGGATAATTGAAAGTGTTAGCGGAACTAGTAGGATTGTT
Organism: Leptinotarsa decemlineata; assembly: GCF_025532065.1. Taxonomy (NCBI): domain Eukaryota; kingdom Metazoa; phylum Arthropoda; class Insecta; order Coleoptera; family Chrysomelidae; genus Leptinotarsa; species Leptinotarsa decemlineata. The sequence continues at coordinate 2,487,807 of NW_027412574.1, forward strand.
GAATAGATAGAATTTTAGGGAAAGTTCTATTTAAAATAAGGATAATTGAAAATGTTAGCGGAGCTATTTGAGGCTGTTGAATAGATGGAATTTTGCGAAAACTTCTATTTAAAATAAGGATAATTGAAAATGTTAGCGGAACTACTAGAGACTGTTAAATAGATGGAATTTTGGGGAAATTTCTATTCAACATAAGGATAATTGAAAATGTTTGCAGAGCTACTTGAGACTTTTGAATACATAGAATTTTGGAAAAATTTCTATTTAGAAAAGGGAGAATTGGAAGTGTTAGCGGAGCTACTTGAGATTGTTAAATAGACAGCATTTTGGGAAAATTTCTATTTGAAATAAGGATTATTCAAAATGTTAGCGGAGCTACTTGAGACTGTTGAATAGATAGAATTTTGGGGAAATTTCTATTTAAAATAGGGATAATTGAAAATGTTAGCGGAGCTACTTGAGACTGTTGAATAGATAGAATTTTGGGAAATTTCTATTTAAAATAGGGATAATTGAAAGTTTAAGCGGAGCTATTTGAGATGTTAAATAGATAGAATTTTGAAGAAATTTCTATTTGAAATAAGGATAATTTAACATGTTAGCGAAACTACTTGACTGTTGAATAGATAGAATTTTGGGGAAATTTCTTTTTAAAATAAGGATAATTGAAAATGTTAGCAGAGCTGCTTAAGACTGTTGAATAGATAAAATTTTGGGGAGATTTGTATTTAAAAAAGGGAGAATTGGAAGTGTTAGCGAAGCTACTTAAGATTGTTGAATAGACAGCATTTTGGGGAAATTTCTCTTTAAAATAAGGATAATTGAAAATGTTAGCAGAGCTGCTTAAGACTGTTGAATAGATAAAATTTTGGGGAGATTTGTATTTAAAAAAGGGAGAATTGGAAGTGTTAGCGAAGCTACTTAAGATTGTTGAATAGACAGCATTTTGGGGAAATTTCTCTTTAAAATAAGGATAATTGAAAATGTTAGCGGAGCTACTTGAGACTGTTGAATAGATAGTATTTTGAGAAAATTTCTGTTTAAAAAGGGTGATTGAAACCGTTAGCGGAGCTAACTGGATTGTTGAATAGATAGAATTTTGGGAAAATTTCTATTTAAAAAGGGATAATTGAAAATGTTAGCGGTGCTAGTAAGATTATTGTATAGATAGAATTTTGGGGAAATTTCTATTTAAAAAGGGTAATTGAAAGCGTCAGCGGAACTACTTGATGAACTATCATACAGATAAGAATATAAATTATTAGTGAAATTACTTGATGAATATTCAAATAGATAATTTGAATTTTCCTTTGAAAAGGAATTAAAAGATAGAGAAATGAATCAGATAATTCAATAATTCAATTCTAATTGTTTTTTTTAAATATAAGAGATAAAAATTCAGAATAAGAAATTCTAATAAGATTCATTCTAAATTTAAATCATTAAGTTGATTAAAAAAAAATTAAAAAAACTTCTTCAGTGAAAAAAAAAATTTTTCTTCAATAAAAATTTTTAGATTAAAAATAAGTTTGAAATTTAAATTTTAAATAAAAAAAATGAAAATAAAAGAATTTAATTTTTGATTTTTATTAACTTTTTAATAGATTTGATTCAAGCCTATAAATTAAGTTTTTTTTTTAATTTAAATGTAACTTTAAGTGAATAAATTATTTAAATAAAAATAATTTGCAATAAATAATATTGAATATTGAAGAAATTTTGATTTAATAATAAAAATAATATCAACATAATGTGTGCCAGCAATTGCGGTTATACAAATAATATGATTTAATTAGTACTAATTAATTGGTATAAAAATTTTTTTGAAAATAAATTTATAAGATGAAATTTTAAATTTTATTGAAATTTATTTGTTACAATGAAGTTAGATAATTCAATGAATAAACTAGGATTAGATACCCTATTATTTTGAATGTAGAAAATAAATAATAAATTAGTAATAGTTAAGTTCTTGAAAATTAAAGACTTTGCCGGTATTCTCGTCTATTCAGAGTTTTTTAAACAGATTCAGAGGAAGCTGTTCTGTAATTGATATTCCACGATTTAAATTACTTTTTTTCTTAGTTTGTATATCGTCGTTTGAATATTTTAAATGAGATATAATATTCAAAAAATCTTTAATTAGAGAGGAAATCAGGTCAAGGTGCAGAAGTTTATGAGAATCATTTCAGACCACAATAATTTGTTTTCTTTAGAAATAAGGTCGGTTGCCGAGCGGTTCGACGTGGGTACTTTGTTCACTCTCTCAATCGACCGATGGTTCAAGCCGCAGCGCAGGCTGAACGATCGATTTTCACTTGCTATCGTTCAACCAGTGTTAGGAATCACACGTTAAAAGGTAAGACCTTGTCAGTCCTTAGCACAAGTTTCGACGTCTGAGAGTTTTCATTTGTAGGAGTGCGACAGCTTGTCAACGGAAAAACATATTTTAAGCATACGTATTTAAGTGTTCTAATATTGTTTCAATTTCCTTCTAATTGTTCATTTGATTTCATTTCTCCTCACATTTTTGATAAGTATTTCTCTGTAACTATCTCAACTGAATATTTTGGACCACTTCCTTTATTGATCCAAATAACTTACCTATTGACATGACTATTAAGAATTTGTATAAATCAAATAAAATTTTGTACTGAATTTGGAAGTTGGATTGCTTTTTAAAAATTATTCTTCATCTCTGTTTATAACTTTTTCACAACATTTTCATAAAACTTGCTCGTTTTTGTCCTAACATATGTCGGGAAAGACATAACATGAATGAAAGTGGTGAAATCTAAATTTAAATTGGTATCTTGCGATTTGATTCTTTGGCAACATCGCGGATGCAAAATAGTTGTTATGTACAAATAATATACATTTGCGGATGCAAAAAAGTGCTAGACATGTGAGCAAAATATACAGGAAGGAATCAATATAGATAGTGAAGAGAAAGGAAGCAAAATCACTTGAAAGTGAAAAAATCGTATATTTTTTTTGAAAATAGAGAAATATAAAATAGTGTCTCGTTTCTGAAATAACTTAAATATTCAATATACGCAATTATATTCACCCTAAATACATTACTTCTGGTGGACGCAAAATGCTTTGTCTGCGAAAAGGACAAAAAACAGGTTGACACGTTCAGTTTGAGTAGAGCCTTGATGATGACAGCACGACCAGCTGTCGAAAGCGCTCGCATATAATTATATATATATATATATATATATATATATATATATATATATATATATATATATATATATATATATATATATATATATATATATATATATATATATTAATATTATTATAAGTTACAAAAAGGATTTGAAGCTTTATAATTCCTATTTAATTATATGCGAGCGCTTTCGACAGCTGGTCGTGCTGTCATCATCAAGGCTCTACTCAAACTGAACGTGTCAACCTGTTTTTTGTCCTTTTATATGGTCTGAATGCATCCGAGCAGGTACTTCAGGTAAATTTGCCTGTATTTGGGTTATAAGTACCAGGTAATATTATTTGTGTTGGATCTTCTCTAGGTTTACTGTTTCTAGGAGTGTGTATTGTTTTGTGTAATGTATTGAATGTGTCTTGTTGTGTTTTGATTTGTATTTGTTCCTCGATAAGTAATTTATGACTTTTAAATTTATGACAGTTGAATTTATGGATATTCAAGTTTTCCCAAATGTCCATACGGTTCCCCTTATTGACTTGTTTTATGAGTTATATGTTCTCTGGTGGGGGGAAATTATGTTTGTTTTGTATGGTGTGTGTTGCGAGGTTTGATTTATATATTATTGGGTTTATGTATGCCTTTTTGTGCTCAAATTCTGCTAGGTCTTCTAATTGAAACCACAAATGTGCGATTAGCTCCTGTTGGTGACACCGTGCATATGTGAAGTTTTTCATTTTTGGTAACCAGTTGTTGTCCATCTTTGCAATTGGCTGTACCGCGCCAATAACCAGAAACATGTGTCCGCGGTTTGCCCCTTTTTTGAGTGTTTTGTTCTGTTATTTATATACATATATATATATATATATATATATATATATATATATATATATATATATATATATATATTACCCGTATATATATATATATATATATATATTACCCGTTCGAAAATATATGATTATTCTGCAACCAATGAAGTTGTGGTGTTGTTGAGTTTGGTATTCTTTCAAAAATGTTCAGTTCTCGTCAATTTATATGTTACTCAATATTTTATTAAATGACATTCACTGCCTTGAACCTCAAACAGGGAGATACATAATTATAGATAATAAATATTACAATAACCGCATCCAGATTATTTTAGTGTAGTGACACTTCCTACACGATTAATGTTCTTTCAACGAAATCAGTCATTTGCAGAATACCTATAAGAAGGTGAATCATTCAAATCATACAAAATTCTCAAAAACAGCTAAAAGTATTTCTATCCGAATTATTTACTAACCCAAATACATTATAGGTTATCCATAAAGAAAAACTCATTGGCACATTTAAAAAAAAGCTTCACATGGATAGAACAAAACAATAGCACTATAATTCAAAGGAAATGAAAGAAATATTTACTTACCATACCAATATCAGAGCTGTGACAATGTTGATAAATAGTCCAAGAATTGTGATAGAGTTTGGTGCTAACCAAATTGGCACTTTCAGAACCAACCAACTCCAATAAGGTTGCAGAAATTTATCTAAAATACTAACACTTTGACATAAATATTGATGTTCGCCCAATTTCTTCAACTGAGCGTCAGATAAAAGTTTATTCTTGAATAACTTCATATTGGTAAACTAATGTTCGGATCTCAAAAAATGAACTTGTTCATTGAAGAATCCACTCACAAAAACTAAAGCATTATTGGCAAATACGGCACTTGAATTTAATTTTCATGAAACTTTTTCCAAAAAAAAATTCCTCGTGTCGGCGGTCGTCAGTGTCGTGTATCTCAATTTTTTCAATTCTAAATTCCAGTGACGGCAATGACGTTTGACCGGACGACTGACGTCTATTGTGTTTTGTCTAATGTCGTGCGTCATCCTGTCATGTCATATAAGGTTTGTTCTGTGTGGCTGTTTTGTGGTTTGTTCTGGTTCTACGAAATTCAGGACGTCAGGATCATGCGCAGTTGAAATAGAGCGTTCTGGTTTATTGAGGATAATTTCGGACTGATGAATCGTCTGTTCTGATTTCGACTGCGAAATTATACTAAACTGTTTTGAACCGTCCCGAATTGTTCTTGCTCTCGAGGCTGAACTGTTGAGAACTGTTCCCGTTGCTCATGCGCATTCGTGTTGAAATTTGTTTGGGCTATTTGCTAGGATGTTTTTTTATTTATTTGATTTGAATAATTGATTATTGAGGGTAGATAACATTTGAACTGACTATAGAGATACGCTACATAACAAAATGGACATGATTAATAGTATTTTCTTGTCTTCATCTCTTCATATATACGACAGGTGGCACAGTGATCTCCTTAAAAGCGTTCTGATTTAAACAAGTGTCCGAGACTATTTCGGACGGTTTGAGATTTTTTGTTTGTACGCACCATGTCTTGCACAGTTTCCAAACAGTTTCGGATGTTAGAACCAGAACAAACCTATAAACTGCATTAGGTGTGAAGGTGTGTTTCGTTAGAACTAATTTTATTCCAGACCTGTCATTTCCGACAAAAGTTAATCGCTCTCTTTGATCGATCAGAAATTGTATTTTGTTGGCACCTAGATTGAGTAATTCCCACCAAAAGATTTTCTCTATCTCTGCTCCATGTATTTTGATCGAGTAGAAGGAGCGAATAATTTCAGGGGGGAATGACAGATATAGAAAAAGTTTAGCGTAAATAAAACACACCTAGAGATATCGAATAACTTTCGACGGGAATGATGCAATTTGAGTGCCATGAAAACACAACCACAGTATTTCTGTATATACAGAAATACTGTGACACAACTATTGAGCAGTCATCTTACGTGATTGGCATAGTATTCCATGAATCTTCAAATAAGGTTCTTAATTTTACTAAATACTGATATTTGCTATTCATATTATATCCTTGATTACATTTATATGCAGTGGTATGTATCTTTCAAATGACGTTCTTCTTGTTATTGTTTGTGAATATTCATATGTATTTATTTTATATAGTAATAAGAATAATTAAGGATAATATTAATAAAAAGTAAAATTATTTTAATTTTGATTAGTATGTGATATTTAGTGTTTTCTGTGTTACATTGGTTTACATTTGTATGTATGTGTATTTATTTACTTCTATTGGCTTTCTCCTTGTTATTGTATGTGAATATTCACATATGAATTTTTTATAGTATTCTTTCACTTTTCAACAAGTGAAATAATGATAATGATAATACTAATTTGATAAGCAGAGATGACCACTGACACCAGAGGCCTTTGGTGAGTTGCATCACCACTTACCCGAGCAATTAGTGCAAAACCGGACCGGCAGCCCAGGCGCACCCAGGGCGGAGTACAATATTCTCCCTGCGGTACCGGCCGTGAGTCTACAGGACTGACCACCTGGTAGATCCAACACTTACTTCCTGGTAATCGAGGAATGAGCCCTCACAATCAACCCGCTTGGAGAGGTCAGAGGCAAGATGGTAGGGCCCATGACGATGATTTGTCTACCGATGACAACCTTGACAATGACAACGAACGCTTTGAGTGGACGCATGAGATGAGAGACAGCTAAGAGACATGGCGAGAATGTATGCTCCGTGGTGTGAAACACATCCGGAGCATGCCGCATTTTTCGTCCAAAAATCTTAGGGATTACCTATCCTATCTTCGGCGGCAAGGCTATTCATCTCCTTCCCAACCTGCTAATGAAGTGGTGGAAGTTACAGTTTCATCCCGCGTTGGCACTGCTGGAGAAGAGAATCGCATAATGTCACCAATAGAGACAACATCTTTAAGAAGGGGGCAATGTAACGAATGCGAAGCCGCCCCTGACCGGCATGCCCGACGACTCAGCAAAGAAATACATGACATCACCGCAAAAGAATGCAACCGCCGGTAAAACTCTAGTCGAGTACCGAACCGACTACAGATTTCTATAAAGGACCGTTACATTATATAATCCCGGCTTCCCGACCCAAGAGGGCCAGTTCAGAAAGTGAATCGAGCGGCTAAATAAGGAAGTCAATTAGAATTAAATTAATTTATTTAAATTAAGTGTTGTAAATAAATAGTTTGTGATTAGTGAAATATTGTTGAAAATAAATTTGTTTGAGACAGTCAATTCTTTGATGTGTTACAGCGAAGTTTTAGCAAACTAAAACCAATTTAAAGCTATTTGCGATCTTCTATGAACCAGGAACGCTTATCGAGTCTTGCAATCTCAACACTAGAAAATCGAATTGTACATGAGTTGAATTATAATAAGGCCATAGATTTATTTGTTGAATAAAAAGCTCGAAGAGAGAAATTGTAATTTCAACTCACAATATGCAATGATATATTTGATTTTCAATTTTATATTCCATATTTTTATTTTCAATCCTATCTGTGCTATGTATAAAACATATATATCCTACAAGTTCATGTCTATAAATCTGTATACAGGGCCCCCGCTACCATATGTGCAAAGTGTGCAATGCACACGGGCCCCATCCTTTAGGGGCGCCAAAAAAAACATTTAATTCATTTTAAAATGAAAGTTGAGGAATTAAATAGGATTAGGTATAAATACACACGAAATTTTATTAGTATATCATCCAGTTACTGACGATTCCTATGTTGCGAGAACATGTCAGGCGGTGATTTTTCCTGTTTAGACATGAACAATGCCCGGGCGCTTTAAAAGAGATGATGCATCGCCAGAGGCGTTTTTAAACCGATTAGTTCACTGGACCGTGCAACAAGTGCATCAAATAAGTTATCCTATTAATTATAACATTTAAAGTTATTTTTATTTTTTGAAGTGATGTGTTGTATAATATTTTTTGTTTACTACTTTTTTTCTAAAAAATTAAGTGCTGAATACCTGCTGACTCCAATTTCAACGGTTCGATTTTTTATAAATATATATATATATATATATATATATATATATATATATATATATATATATATATATATATATATATATATATATATATATATTATATATATATATATATATATATATATATATATATATGTGTGTGTGTGTGTGTGTGTGTGTGTGTGTGTGTAGACATTGGGCAATATTTCTGTTATTTGTTCCTAAAAAAGATGTGATCTTTAGTTTTGCGTTAGTTGTGCGTTATTTTTTAGTATTTATAAACAACGTGTCTGTACCCTATTAGTAAAGTAAATGCTTTAAAATGGGTGTGAACAAGAATTTATTTTAATTTATTTTGTTATGATTTTATTCTGTTTGTTTCATTTTGATATTTTTGTCTACAAATAAATATGACTTCTAAAGTTCAGTTTTTTGCTTTATTGCAAGCACCTACCTACCTACCTTCAAGAAAATAAATAAAAATACATGATCCAAAATGCCTTAAGGGGCGCCAAAATAATTGTTTGCACACAGGCGCCAGTAGCCCTTACGGGGGCCCTGTCTGTATAGATAGGCTTAACACAGAAAGAACAGCGATGGATGTATTATTTCCGGAAGGCTTACGTTTAAATGTCAATTGAAATTGATGGACATCTGATAGCTGAAAGTATGAAAATGATAAAGGTAAAAATGAATATAAGTGGCGGTGGCGGAATTTTTCAGTTTTTGCTCCGCCTAAAAAAATGAAGATCCGGAGCTGCCGGCATCCTATAATCACTAGTTTTTTTATGTTTTTATAATTGTTCTGTTTATTATTATTAAAATTCACACACAAGTATCACAATTAATGTTCATGAGTTAAACAAGCTTTCCGTTAGTTTACAATCGCATCATAAAAGTGAGGTTGATTGCCAAATTATCATTTTATGGAATTTTCCAAGGTTACTACTTTATAGTTACGCAACACTGTGTCGGGCTCTCCTTTCATTTAGTTCACTTCGCCAGAGACAAGTTGGTTGTCTCTGACTTCGCATAAACTGTTAACCCTGCAACACTGCATAAGCTTTTGATCTAATCTCTCAGATCTAACCTATAAAAGTGCAAATGTCAGATGAGTACAATAATTCAACATTCAATTGTGATTGTTGATAGTATGTAGTGTTTATCATTGATTTACCATAGTAGTGAATTCAGAGTTATTTTTCTAATATGCCAGCATGGTGTCTATTATTAAGAACCAGTTACTGAAACATTTATCTAGGTAAAAATGATTTTTTCTTTATCAGAATAATAAAAATGATTATTATTTATTTCATTTTCAAAAACTATTGTGGTAGGAGACGTTAATAAAAACGTTTATAACGAATTCAGTGATATTTCAAACATTCCTTGTTGATATGAATACCTAATGTCACTGATTATTTTTGAGAAAACTGTTCATTAGCACCTAAACTTTTCAAGGTAGAGAATGTGTCGTCCCACACGTTCACATTCATGTCTTTTCACTTTAGTACTGTAATGTTGTTTAGAAATATATTGAATTCTGAAGTTTCAATGTACATAAAATTAAAACATGGATTCTTGCACTATTTATTGGTGTGAAGTTATCCACAGATTTCTGGCCACACAAGCTGACGTAGAGGAAAATAAAAATCTGTGGTTGGGATACGAAATTATTAGCACCCGTACTAATATCTGTGGCTGGAAATACCTATTCACTATAGGTTGAACGTGAAATTATTGAGACTATTTGGTGTTTAACTTTTTTATAGAATCTTGACTAGATTGACGCGTCGATAATCGTTTTCTCATCAACAATACAGATTTAGGAAATAAAAAAATTGTAAATATTAGACTTACTTTCCAATAACCCATATAGAAATGATATCAGATGATGTGCGTCCATCAAAATCACATAACTTCTATAGTTTCTTGAGAATATTAACTTGGTGATGACAGTTTTCTTGTCATCTAAACAGATTTCGAAAAAGAAATTGTTGAAACAATCAGACTCACTTTTTAAAACACCTTGTAGAATTGGAACCAGAAAATGTGCGATCATGAAAATTACACAACTGTTATAGAATCTTGGGTAAATCAATATAGTGAAAACCGTTTCCTTGTCACCCATACAGATTTCGAGAGAAAAATTGTTGCAACAATCACACTCACTTTTTAAAACACCTTGTAGAATTGGAACCAGAAGATGTGCGTTCATGAAAATTACACAACTGTTATAGAATCTTGGGTAAATCAATATAGTGAAAACCGTTTCCTTGTCACCCATACAGTATTCGAGAGAAAAATAGTTGCAACAATTAGACTCACTTTTTAAAACACCTTGTAGAATTGGAACCAGAAGATGTACGTTCATGAAAATTACACAACTGTTATAGAATCTTGGGTAAATCAATATAGTGAAAACCGTTTCCTTGTCACCCATACAGATTTCGAGAGAAAAATTGTTGCAACAATCAGACTCACTTTTTAAAACACCTTGTAGAATTGGAACCAGAAGATGTGCGTTCATGAAAATTACACAAGTGTTATAGAATCTTGGATAGATCAATATAATGAAAACCGTTTTCTTGTCACCCATACAGATTTCGAGAGAAAAATTGTTGCAACAATCTAACTCACTTTTTAAAACACCTTGTAGAATTGGAACCAGAAAATGTGCGTTCATGAATATTTCACAACTGTTATAGAATCTTGGGTAGATTGATATAGTGAAAACCGTTTTCTTGTCACCCATACAGATTTCGAGAGAAAAATTGTTGCAACAATCAGACTCACTTTTTAAAACACCTTGTAGAATTGGAACCAGGAGATGTGCGTTCATGAAAATTGAACAACTGTTATAGAATCTCGGGTAGATTGATATAGTGACAATCGTTTTCTTGTTACCCATACAGATTTCGAGAGAAAAATTGTTGCAAAAATCAGACTCACTTTCAAAACACCTTGTAGAATTGGAACCAGAAAATGTGCGTTCATGAAAATTACACAACTGTTATAGAATATCGGGTAGATTGATATAGTGAAAACCGTTTTCTTGTCACCAAATCTTGTCTCGAAATCTGTATGGGTGACAAGGAAACGGTTTTCACTATATTGATCTACCCAAAATTCTATAACAGTTGTGTAATTTTCATGAACGCACATCTTCTGGTTCTAATTCTACAAGGTGTTTTAAAAAGTGAGTCTGATTGTTGCAACAATTTTTCTCTCGAAATCTGTATGGGTGACAAGGAAACGGTTTTCACTATATCAATCTACCCAATCTACCCAAAATTCTATAACAGTTGTGTGATTTTCATGAACGCACATCTTCTGGTTCCAATTCTACAAGGTGTTTTAAAAAGTGAGTCTGATTGTTGCAACAATTTTTCTCTCGAAATCTGTATGGGTGACAAGGAAACGGTTTTCACTATATTGATCTACCCAAGATTCTATAATAGTTGTGTAATTTTCATGAACGCACATCTTCTGGTTACAATTCTACAAGGTGTTTCAAAAAGTGAGTCTGATTGTTGCAACAATTTTTCTCTCGAAATCTGTATGGGTAACAAGAAAACGGTTTTCACTATATTGATCTATCCAAGATTCTATAACAGTTGTGTAATTTTCATGAACGCACATCTTCTGGTTCCAATTCTACAAGGTGTTTTAAAAAGTGAGTCTGATTGTTGCAACAATTTTTCTCTCGAAATCTGAATGGGTGACAAGGAAACGGTTTTCGTTATATCAATCTACCCAAAATTCTATAACAGTTGTGTGATTTTCATGAACGCACATCTTCTGGTTCCAATTCTACAAGGTGTTTTAAAAAGTGAGTCGATTGTTGCAACAATTTTTCTCTCGAAATCTGTTTGGGTGACAAGGAAACGGTTTTCACTATATTGATCTACCCAAGATTCTATAACAGTTGTGTAATTTTCATGAACGCACATCTTCTGGTTACAATTCTACAAGGTGTTTCAAAAAGTGAGTCTGATTGTTGCAACAATTTTTCTCTCGAAATCTGTATGGGTAACAAGAAAACGGTTTTCACTATATTGATCTATCCAAGATTCTATAACAGTTGTGTAATTTTCATGAACGCACATCTTCTGGTTCCAATTCTACAAGGTGTTTTAAAAAGTGAGTCTGATTGTTGCAACAATTTTTCTCTCGAAATCTGTATGGGTAACAAGAAAACGGTTTTCACTATATTGATCTATCCAAGATTCTATAACAGTTGTGTAATTTTCATGAACGCACATCTTCTGGTTCCAATTCTACAAGGTGTTTTAAAAAGTGAGTCTGATTGTTGCAACACTTTTTCTCTCGAAATCTGTATGGGTGACAAGAAAATGGTTTTCACTATATTGATATACCCAAGATTCTATAGGAGTTGTGTGATTTTCATGAATTCAAGGAATCTCAAAAAATTATTCTGATTGTTTCAACAATTTCTTTTTTGAAATCTGTTTAGATGACAAGAAAACTGTCATCACCAAGTTAATCTACTCAAGAAACTATGGAAGTTGTGTGATTTTGATGGACGCACATCATCGGATATCATTTTTATATGGGGTATTGGAAAGTAAGTCTAATATTTCCAATTCTATTTTTCCCTAAATTTGTATTGTTGATGAGAAAACAATTATCAACGTGTCAATCTACTCAAGATTCTATAAAAAAGTTTTAGTCCAAATAGTCCTAATAATTTCACGTTCAACCTATAGTGAATGGTTATTTCCAGCCATAGATATTAGTACGGGTGCTAATAATTTCGTATCCCAACCACAGATTTTTATTTTTGTCAACGTCAGTATGTGTGGCCAGAAATCTGTGGATAACTTCACGCCAATGCACTATTTTTGTAAATCAGAAGTTGTAGTTGAGTCATTAGTAGAAATGTAATTGATTTTTCAGTGGCAACATTTATGCCCAAGCAAATATAATATATTATATATACTTACTGATAATGTCAATGTCCTGGAGGTGTAAATATCTAGTGATAACTTACAGAAAACATGAATTCTTAAGTCTTCCAACTTAATTTGAAGAACTTTTAAAAAATATTTATTTATTTATCTAATTAGAAAATTCTCAGGAATCCCAATTTGTACAAATCATAATCTCAACTATAAAATCACTAAAACTATTTTAAAATGGCTAGTATGGGCACTTGATTGATTGGCCTATAAATTTATGTAAAAGAAAGCTAGTTGTGAAAATCAAAAGATGTATTTTTCATACTTCTATCTCTGTCAACTCAGAGATACTGTATGGAAGCTATTTAGGATCATTCCCATTTAATGTTTTTGTTAATGACATCAAAACTTGAATTAGTTATTCTCTGTGAAAAACATTTTTTCGTGGAGGACTCAATACTTCTTACTTACTTCTAATAAACTCAAAAAACTAATAAAAATTAGTTATCTCTGAAATATCAATGTTTGCTGCAGAGTTGAAATTATTCAGAAATATGGAATCCAGAATAGACTGAAAATATTCAGTCCAGAATGGTGTATAGCCATATACAAGGATGTTAATGTATTTTTATTCTTGATCTCTTACTCATTACAACACTGTGTACCATAGCAGGCAAACCATTATAATCAGTTAATTTCATAGGAGATCTCAGTATTGTGGTGGATGTCAAAATGGATTTTCTCCTTGAGTAAGAACAGATCTCCAGTAGAGAAAAGAAAATGTTCAACTTTATATACAGGTCTGCAAAAGGCTTCACCAATATAAATTCTTCAAAAATATTGAACAATGCATTGGTAAGATAAGTTATAGAATATTATAGCTGCTCTTGGTCACCAACATATCAAATTTCACAAATATAACACTTTTATCCTTGCAGTTATCACTTATACCATTAATGATCTCTGCCGCAGTAGTAGACAAAATGTTTGGTACTTCAGGTTCCATTCGATGACAGCCTACTACCCTAATTTTTTTTCTCTTTAATAACAGAGAATTTCTAAATATTTTGAACTCTGACATATGAATTTCATTTCATATATACATGACTTCAGGATTCCATTTAATTTTTCGAACATTTTAAAATATGGCAATCATCATAATTCAATTTCTACTTAACACAAAAATACTATATTGGTCACTGAAACCAAACATTCAAAAGATTACTCGGATCATAATCACAACTCATCTATACCCCATGGTCGTTCTTTATTTATATATATAGTATATATAGTATATATATATATATATATATATATATATATATATATATATATATATATATACAGTGTGACCCATTTAAAATGGAACCACCCCTGTAGAATGTGCATTTTTCAATCAATCTCAATTTTTTTTTATTGAAATATTAAGCATGAAAAACTGTATCTTGACACTAACTTTCACAATTTTAGTTTCATTTCCAAGGCACTCTATGGTTTTTTTTGTTTGTCAAAAACGGCAAAAGTTTATTAGGCAATTTTTGTTTTCAAATTTGACTACACCACTGGATTCGTAGTCGTTATAAATCAAAACTGTCAAATTTTCATTAAAAAATATTTGTTAACAACGAAGTTACAACAACTTCAATTTTGGAAACAAAGTATTTGTTTGTAATTTTTATTCAGATTATAGACATATTTGAGATCTGACAACACTGTCATCACCAAGTAGAACACCAGTGAATTTGTACAGTGAAAATCCGAAGTCAACAGCTCAATGCGTTCTACAGTTATAACTCCTGAAAATATGGTTATGTGAGAGATTTGTGGTGCAAGCGTTTTGTAATAAAAATCTGACTACGCCACTGGATTTGTGGATAATATTCCCTTAAAATCATTCATTTGAGTGTAGGTTACGAGAAGTGAAAATTAAAATAAAAATTGAATAATTGAATAACAGAAAATTAAAAGTTCATTTTCAAGTTACGCAGTAGTAGACCAAGTTCAGAATCTCATGTCATGGGATCTCCCAATTGCGCTTTTACCAAATCTTGATAGAATCTTGAAGTATTAATGGTCATACTTGTAAGCTTTTTGGAAGTTTCCCAATAATAAATAATAGTACTTTTGTAACAGCGCACCTGGAAAATCACATTTTATGAGATTCTGAACTTACTCTACCTTCTTCTATAGCTGATGAAAACAAAATGTATACAAACAAGTTTCAAAGTATTTATTTAACAATTAATTGCCATTAAGAAAAAACTGATACTAAAATAAACATTGATTTAAAACTAAACATTCAAATTTTTGTGGCTTCTACCAAACCTCCATTAAGTTCAATACATTTATCGTATCTCTTCCGAATATTGTTTACACTATTTCTTATTTGTTGAACTGTAATTTCGGCACAAGCTTGTCGTATCCTTTGCATGAGTTCAGCTCGATTCGTTGGTCTTGTTCTGTATACTTTTTGTGTCAGAATACCCCACAGAAAAAAGTCTAATATTGTTAGATCAGGCGATCTAGGTGACCATTCAATTAAGTCACTACCTCGTCCTATCCAATGATTTGGAAACTGGTTATTTAGCCACTCTTTAACAATCCTCGAATTGTGCACGGAACAGCCGTCGAGCTGAAAATATAAATTTACTTGTTCCGCAAGAGGCATTTCATCTATTTCGTCCGATAATTGGTTATTTAGAAATTCCAAAAAATTTTGCCCGTTTATGTTTCCATCAAAAAAATATGGACCTATTATTCTATTTTGTACTATGCCACACCAAACGTTAACTTTTTCGGAATATTGACTTTTACAATTTATGATCCAGTGCGGATTTTCCGTAGCCCAATACCGAGCATTTTGCGATGAAACTACCCCATTGGTGCTGAAAGAAGCTTCATCACTAAACATTATGCAGTTTAAAAAATTTCTTGTATTCAGATACTCACCTTGTGCCCACAAACAAAATTCCATACGTTTCACTTCATCACCTGCCTTTAAAGAGTGAAGAAATTTAGGTTTAAATGCTCTCATTTTGTTTTGTTTAAGACATCGTCGAATAGTCTCTCTCGGTAAGTTTACATCCAAATTGGCGACTCGTAAACTTCTGTTTGGGTGGTTTCTAAAATAATCTAAAACAGCACCTTCGTTTAAATTTCTTATTCGGTGATTATTTTTTAAAATATGTTTGCTGACTGCACCGGTTTCTTTAAATGTTTTGTTAATTTTACTGACGGTGCTTCTGTCAATGGGAAGTCGATTTGGATGTCTGTGATTAAATATCCTAGCTGCTTCTCTTTCACTATGATAATTGTCCCCAGAAATTCTCACAATTTCAATTCTTTCTTCTAATGATAATTGCAAAGCCATTATTAAATGCACGTAACTAACAACTATTATTTTATTTATGATTAACTGTCAAAATCACAGCCTACTGTTGATTTATTATAAAACCTTTGCATAGTGAGTTCAGCTTCCTCAAATTATTGATATCTCCTCTAAAAGATTGTTTTAGCTGAGTTATGAAGAATTTACAGGGAACAATTTTTGTCCTGCTCTCTGTTTTATTATTGAATAAATGATTTCCATGCTTTAAATCAATTTGATTTTAGCGGCTATGCGGAAGAATGTACTAAGTACTGCATAACTTGAAAATGAATTTTTAATTTTCTGTTATTCTAGAATACACTTCTCGTAACCTACACTTAAATGAATGATTTTAAGGGAATATTATCCACAAATCCAGTGGCGTAGTCAGATTTTTATTACAAAACGCGTGCACCACAAATCTCTCACATTACCATATTTTCAGGAGTTATAACTGTAGAACGCATTGAGCTGTTGACTTCGGATTTTCACTGTACAAATTCACTGGTGTTCTACTTGGTGATGACAGTGTTGTCAGATCTCAAATATGTCTATAATCTGAATAAAAATTACAAACAAATACTTTGTTTCCAAAATTGAAGTTGTTGTAACTTCGTTGTTAACAAATATTTTTTAATGAAAATTTGACAGTTTTGATTTATAACGACTACGAATCCAGTGGTGTAGTCAAATTTGAAAACAAAAATTGCCTAATAAACTTTTGCCGTTTTTGACAAACAAAAAAAACCATAGAGTGCCTTGGAAATGAAACTAAAATTGTGAAAGTTAGTGTCAAGATACAGTTTTTCATGCTTAATATTTCAATAAAAAAAATTGAGATTGATTGAAAAATGCACATTCTACAGGGGTGGTTCCATTTTAAATGGGTCACACTGTATATATATATATATATATATACTATATATACTATATAATATATAGTATCAAAAGCACTTGAATATGTCAAAGTCTATAATAAGAATAATGGAGACTTCAACGTAAATTTCATAACATTAGAGATATTGGAAAAAATAATCTTCTTTTTCTTCATAAATTCTCTAAACAACATCCAACTATAGAAAATAAAAAAAACTTACACAGATTTCAAAAAAGCATACAATCGAATCTTAATATCTGCCAAAAAAGTCAGAAGATTATAATAAAAAAGTATGGCAACTTATAAATCGTGAAACAGGAAGGAAAAAATATAGAAAACGTACTCAAAAAACACTTTACACTTTATTGTGAGATTTTCACTAAACAATTTTACAAAAACGCAACACGTGTTTTGCTATACAATGGCTTTTTCAAGCGTGTCTTTACTAACTATATTCTACATATTCGGGACAAGAGTTGTTCTAGAATTGGACAAAACTTATATTAGTGTCGAATCTTTATTGGATAATTTGAAAATGAATTTCATCAATTCTATGTTTTTCGTACCAACTACACCTGATGATATCAGAGTACTCACTATGAGACTCGAGAATAAAAATACTGGAGACATATGGAATACCTACATTTATTTTTTTTAATGGTGAATTTTTCAATGGATCCATTATGTAATATAATAAACAGTTGTCTAGAACAAGGCAATTTTCCGTTGGAATTGAAAATGGCAAAGGTATTACCTGCTTATAAAAAAATAGATCCATCTATAATAAATAATTTTTGATAAATATCCATACTGCCAATATTCTCTAAAATCTTGAAGAAAAAAATGTGTAATGACTTAACATCCTATCTAGATACTCACAGTATACTTGTAGCAGAACAATATCGCTGTAAGAGAGGAGTCTCGACTGCCAATGCCATAACGTCTCTTACCAAATTTATTGGAAGAAAGTTTTAAGAAAAATAAATATTGTCTGGATATCTTCAAGTATCTTACGTGTGCTTTAGATTCAATCAATCATTCAAACCTCGCAACAAACGCCATACAAAACAAACATAATTTCCTCCCACCAGAGAACATAAAACTCATAAAATAAGTCAATAAGGGAAACCGTATGGACATTTGGGAAAACTTAAACATCCATAAATTTAACAGTCATAAATCACTTATCGAGGAACAAATACAAATCAAGACACAACAAGACCTAACATTCAATATATTAAACAAATCAATACACACTCCTAGAAACAGTAAACCTAGAGAAGATCCAATACAAAGAATAGTACCTGATGTAACCCAAATACAGGCAAATTTACCTAAAGAACCTGGAGTACCTGTATTGAGGTGTTCGGACCGTATAAAAGGACATACAACAGGATGACACGTTCAGTTTGAGTAGAGCCTAGATGA
This sequence comes from Leptinotarsa decemlineata, assembly GCF_025532065.1. Lineage (NCBI taxonomy): Eukaryota > Metazoa > Arthropoda > Insecta > Coleoptera > Chrysomelidae > Leptinotarsa > Leptinotarsa decemlineata. The sequence goes on from NW_027412574.1 coordinate 2,506,420, forward strand.
TGATAGTACAACCTGTTTCTGTTCAAAAAAATCTGTTTAAAATCTGTTTTTTTCGTTAATCAGCTGTCGCCCCCATACGAACGACAACTCTCAGAAGTTGAGAAACTTGTGCGAGCTAAGGACTAACGAGGTCTTACCTTTAAACGTGTGATTCCTAACACGGTTGCAGAATCATCCCAGCTTTAACCAGATAAATTATCTCGAGAAAAATATCTGGTCGAGGCAGGAATCGAACTCACGGTCTTCCGATCGTGAGTCGTGCGCACTACCACCGCGGCCAATTCCACATATATATATATATATATATATATATATATATATATATATATATATATATATATATATATATATATATATATATTGATGCAACTAATTTTCCTTTATTTTGAGTATTTCAATATGAAATTCTACAAAAAGGATTCGAAGCTTTATATCTTCTATCAATTATCTGCGAGCGCTTTCGACAGTTGGTAGTACTGTCATCTTATGGCACTCCTCAAACTGAATTGGTCATCCTGTTGTATATAATAGGATATAACTACAACAAAACACAATTTCAAATGGCAATATACAGGAAACCTACACAAACAAGCTCCACCATACCCGCAAGTTCAAACCATCCACCATCACACAAAATGGCTGCCTATAACGCATTCATATATAGAATGTTAAGGATACCACTCAGCAATGAAGCCCGAAACAAAGAACGGAAAATCATATACCAAATAGCGAACGAAAACGGATACACCCAAAAGACAATAGATAAACTAGAAAACTGAATCAAACAAAAAATGCAGAACAAGGATCAAGCCACCCCAACAGACAAAACAACACAACGATGGACAGCATTTACGTACGTAGGACACCAAACCAAAAAACTAACAAACATCTTCAAACCACTAAACATCATCATCACATACAAGCTGAACACGAAGATAACACAAAAAATAAACAACTATGAAAAAGAAGAAGACAAAGACCAAAACGGGATATACAGTATACAATGCTCGGACTGCAACAAATTCTATATCGGCCAAACCAAGAAAAAACTGATCCAAAGGTACAATGAGCACAAAAAGGCATACATAAATCCAACAGTATATAAATCAAACCTTGCAACACACGCCATACAAAACAAACATAATTTCCCCCCACCAGAGAACATAAAACTAATAAAACAAATCAACAAGGGAAACCGCATGGACATTTGGGAAAACTTGAACATCCATAAATTCAACAGTCATAAATCACTTATCGAGGAACAAGTACAAATCAAAACACAACAAGATCTCACATTCAATATATTAAACAAAACCATACACATTCCTAGAGAAGATCTAACACGAAGAAGAGTACCTGATGCAGAACAAATTCAGGCAAATTTACCTAAAGTACCTCTGACCGTATAAAGAGACAGACAACAGGATGACTAGTTCAGTTTGAGGAGTGCCAGAAGATGACAGTACTACCAACTGTCGAAAGCGCTCGCAGATACTTGATAGAAGATATATATATATATATATATATATATATATATATATATATATATATATATATATATATATATATATATATATATTTTTCAATATTAAATTCTACAAAAAGGATTTGAAGCTTTATATCTTCTATTATTTATCTGCGAGCGCTTTCGACAGTTGGTAGTACTGTCATCATTTGGCACTCCTCAAACTGCCAGATGCCAGATGATGACAGTACTACCAACTGTCGAAAGCGCTCGCAGAAAATTTATAGAAGATATAAAGCTTCAGATCCTTTCTGTAGAATTTAATATTGAAATACTCAAAATAAAGGAAAATTAGTTGCATAAATATATATATATATATATATATATATATATATATATATATATATATATATATATATATATATATATATATATGGTATCTTGAGGTTGCAGTCAAGGTCAATGATGAAAACTCTTTGCTAGTTTGTCAAGCTTTCGGAAATGTTTATTTCCTTCTTCAGGACAATCAACATGAGATTAATATAAAAAATTAGCAGCAAATCGAAACGAAAAATATTTTGAAAATTAATTTTGACATGAATGAAAATTATTTGCTGCTAATTTTTTATACTAATCTCATGTTGATCGTCCTGAAGAAGGAAATAAACATTTCCGAAAGCTTGACAAACTAGCAAAGAATTTTCATCATTGACCTTGACTGCAACCTCAAGATACCATCTGATTAATTCATAGATTCATAGATAGGGTGTCCCATATAAAACTCCGCGGGCAAATATCTAAAAAATGAAAAAGAATATTCATATTTCGTGAAAGCAGATAATTTTGGTGTCAAAGGGTCCTCTTATTTACGACGTAGAGATCCAGCACTAGGCGTCATCCGTTAGGGCCATATAAAGCCATATAGACTGAATATGTGGTTTCAACAAGATGGGGCACCCAATATTTGGATGATACTTTTAATGAGAAATGGATTGAAAATAAGGGTCCAATACCATGGCCAGCTCGAAGTCCAGATATTACTCCACTAGATTTCTTTTTGTGGGGATATATCAAAGACTTAGTTTATATGCGACGTCCACAAAATGTAGAGGATTTGAAAAATAGTATCACAAATGTTTGTGCTTCCATAACGCGAGAGACGCTTTTAGCTGTTACGAATCGGGAATTACTAAAAAGATGCAATATGTGTATTCTACGTGAAGGGAGGCAGTTTGAACACTTACTAAAATGATTCTTGTTACCACTAATTGATTTCATTATCATCATGTTAGTTGAGTTATGGTCAAAGTAACATATTTTTTGGTAATTTGAAACATTTATTTCAATTTGTACAGAAATACGCAACTAGATAAAATTGAACAGACAATGAAACTGATGGATTCATTTTATTGAACTCGTATTATTGCATTCATTTTGACTTATTCATGACCCTCTTTATAATATGCAATAATAATAATAATAATATTATTATTGATTATTGGAGTCATTGGTGGAATGATGTCTTCTCTACTCTCGAATCTGAAAATCATTCCGGCTTGCCGCACTAAGGCAGAAATCTTAGCCGCACAGATGCAGAAGGCTGTCATTCTGGGCTCACTGCGCTTGCTCAGGGCACATGATTCTCGGACCCAATGATCACTTACCCCACGGTGTGGGGGATGGTCATTGGTTGATAATGCTGGCGCGCCCTCCCGAATGTATCGGGGCTTCGGGGGATAGGGCCTGACCAGCGCACACTACGGGAAAAAATAATAATAATAATAATAATAATTACATATCTTAAATCTACCAATCATAAAATTAACAAAACAGAAAAAACCACAAGGAAATGAATCCGCGCGTGGCATGAAATCTTTGTTCATCTAAAATACAAATGTTCTCCAGATCTGTTTAAATATGAAAGGATGTAAATCTAAACGATTCAATAACAAACCATATGAATTTTTGTTTGAACATTTAACGTAAACATCATAAAAATACAAATATTCTCTAATTTTGTTTAAATAGAAAAACATACAAATCTAAAAATTAATAATACTAGAAGATTTAAAATTCAAACCAAAGACTAAACAATTTGAAGTGGAATAAGATTATAAAAGCTTTAGTCAACTCACACTTCTAAAATATTAAATTTCATATCAGATTAAAGGAAAATTTTGGCCTTAATTTGGCCAATAATTACATCAGAAAATTACATCTACAGATAATATTATGAGAAAGTGAACAGTCAAAATCACTTTTCAGTGGATGACGCCTATTGCTGGATCTCTTCGCAAATAAGAGGACCTTTTGACATCAAAATCATCTGCCTTCACGAAATATGGATAATCTCTCTCATTTTTCAGATATTTGCCCGAAGAGTTTTATGTGGGACACCCTGTATATATATGAGATGTGTCTCTACGTTTATTAGAATAGAGAAAAATTTAGGGCAAACCAACACTACCACTCACACGCAACTAGAGCTAGAAGGTTTCTGATAGCGAAGCCCCACCGAACCTCTCTTTATCAGAACAGTCACCTATACCTCGGATCTAAACTATATAACAAGCTAGATGTTTCTATTAAGGATTCAATGAATATCTGCATAGTCAAAAGACAAAAAAAATATCTCAGTGAAAGAAATTGCTACACCGTTGACGAGATTTAATAGCTACTCTCAATAAATAATTTTTAGTTAATTATCGTTATATGTCTAGATTAGTATCTGTCATGTTTTGTTGTTTTATATCAACTTTTTTTTTGTCTTACACAGACGTCTTCCTTGTTACTGTATATAAATGTTAATTATAATGCTTTCATACTGCTCAACAAGTGAAATAAAGTGTCATTGCTTTTCGAGTTTGAAAGCCGTGGATTTTTGGAATTTCTTCCTGACGTTTCGCTGGCGCGAGTAGCTAGCTTCTTCAGAGGTTTAACCATCATGGCTTCCTGTCCGATGACTACCTTTTAGGCTTTGTAAAGCGTATTTTTGCCTTGTCAGGTAATCCGTTGTATTTGTACCTTTATTCGTACCTGCACTCGAACCTGGAGCATTAACAATCTTGCTGCCTGTTGTCCTGTTCGTTATTCTCGAATCCCTTAAAATGGGGTTCCATATTTGATTGAGGTTCACCGCTTCTTCTTTTCTGTTAAAATTATCCGTGTGTTTGTGGATATCTATTGCCTCCCGTACCAGTCGGCTATGGTATCCCTGGTTGGGGGCAATTAGTTCTGTGTTTTCAAACAAGATTCTGTGGTCTCCTTCACTCAGTGCGTGTTCTGCCACAGCTGACTTGTCTATTTGGCCTAGTCTGCAGTTCCTTTTATGCTCTTTTAGTCTTGTTCCCATGGATCGTTTGGTGGTTCCGACGAAAAAGGATCGGATGGTTGCACGCTCATATCTACCGTTTATCCCTAGGGTTACGGATAGAATTGGAAAACTATTGGGCAAACACGACATCGAAACAGTCTTCAAACCCACGAGGAAGATTCAACAAAGCCTCAGGTCGGCTAAAGACAAAAGAGACCCATTATCAGCGGCAGGGGTCTATCGCATACCGCGCACTTGTGGAAAGGTATATTTCGGAACCACCAAACGATCCATGGGAACAAGACTAAAAGAGCATAAAAGGAACTGCAGACTAGGCCAAACAGACAAGTCAGCTGTGGCAGAACACGCACTGAGTGAAGGAGACCACAGAATCTTGTTTGAAAACACAGAACGAATAACATAGCCGACTGGTACGGGAGGCAATAGAGATCCACAATCATACGGATAATTTTAACAGAAAAGAAGAAGCGGTGAACCTCAATCAAATTTTATGAATTCGAGAATAACGAACAGGACAACAGGCAGCAAGATTGTTAATGCTTCAGGTTCAAGTGCAGGTACGAATACAAGTACAAATGCAGGTACAACTACAGGTACAAATGCAGGTACAAATACAACGGATTACCTGACAAGGCATAAATACGCTTTACGAAGCCTAAAAGGTAGTCATCGGACAGCAAGCCATGATGGTTAAACCTCTGAAGAAGCTAGCCACTCGCGCCAGCGAAACGTCAGGAAGAAATTCCAAAAATCCACGGCTTTCAAACTCGAAAAGCAATGACACTGAAAACCTCAGCCGTGAAAGTCTAAACCATTTTGTCAAGTGAAATAAATATTATAATTATTATTATTATATTCACCTATAGTATTTGGATTAAGGTTTGGTCGTGTCTATAAAATGTAAATTTTCTTGAGACAACTAAAAATAAAATGAAATTGAAAACTAAATCCAGCAATTAAGATATACTCACTCTGGAGAGAACCCAGCGATTACTGCCTAGTTGTTTGTTACTATCTTTATTTACTCAAAAGTATTATTTGTGATCTATGTAATAGGGTAAAAATTATACATGTAATATTTCATTTAATGAAAAGTATTTATCATTCATTTTTTAGATTTACAAAAAACCTGTCGGCAGATAAAATCAATATAAGCACATTCAAGGGTGAAGGAGAACTTTCCAATTTAGAACTAGATGAAATTGTTTTGACAGATTTACTAGAATTGCCGTGTTGGTTGAGGTTGACTCAAGCTTGGTGCAATAAGGTATATTTTAGAATACCATGGACGAAATTGAAGAGTGTTCCTATATGTTTGGTAAGTTACTAACAGTAATGTTTTCAGAATGAATATTTTAATCAAATGTTTTCTGTCAAGAGACTGCTGAAGATTTTAAGATCAGGTTGGTTGAGGTCTTCGAAGTAAAATGCTGCTCTAGATATTATTATTTATAAATGGGTAACCTTTGTTGGAATTAAAATACAAAAACATACATTATACTTACTAATCCTAATACTAATATTATATTAATATAAAAAATACATATGTTTAAAATTATAGTAAGAGATAAATAATATCTTGAAGCTGATATAAACTTCAATTTGAATGTTGCTCTAAATGTACTTAATCTATCTAAGCTATCAGGTAGATGATTTGCTTCCTTCATCACTCTAGGAATTGTGCAAAAATAGCCTTAATATTTTGAAAGAAAACAGACACTAAACAACTAAAAATTTCTCGAGTTTTGCTACATCAAAATTTGATTTTTTAGTACTGCTAAACAATCAATTTTATTTGATATCGAACAGTTTCTTACATTTAATGTAAAGTTGGGATTTAAGGGTAATTTCACAAATAAAAGTTCTGAAAGTTTTTTTTTATCATTTCCTATTAGAATATGAATTGTTTCCAGATTGGTCGAGACCAAATGAACAGGTCTATCAAACATTGGTAGGTACATTTTCCACTTAATACACCTATCAGAATTGATGTAATTGTGACTAATTCAAAGAAAATAATAAACATTTTGTCTTTTAAAGGGTACTTGTGAAAGGGTGGGGTTGTAGGAAACGTCCTGACAAATTATCAAAATTTGATTTGTTTACTAACCTACAAAATACATGTTGGAGATTTAGGCTAGGTCAATATGTGATGTGAATGAAGGACAACTTGTTGCCTGACGAGTGAGCACTGATGATGACGAAAGTCGAAAGCACTTTACAATAAGATTTTACAATTATATTACTTCTATAAAAAAAATTCTTCGATTCATTCATTACAGCAAGTGTATTCAGCTTCCCTAATTCATTCAGTACAGGTTTAGACAAGGAAAATCACCGAAATTGCAATTAAAGTATTATGCACTAAAATCTATCAATATCTGAATAGTATTTATTTAAAATAAAAGGGGTATATATTAGTAGAGGTTAATTTTCGGGAAAGAAAAGTTTTGGCTGTCTACTTCTCCATCTTGATACAAAAAAATGTGGGAATCTTCCAAAGAAATGAAGAAAGCAATCATTTTCAAAAAAGTAACTTCAAACAAAGATATGTATATCATGCAAAGAATTTTCTTATTGATTCGGCCATTACTTGATGAAGATCCATAGTAATTTCAAAAACTACACCTCACGATTTGATCTCCACAAACTTTATTTGAAAAAATATAATCACATGTGTATACACTTGAAAAAGCTACTGTGCTAGCGAAACATGTCATTATATTTTTTCAAATAAAGTTTGTGGAGATCAAATCGTGAGGTGTAGTTTTTGAAATCATACAAAGAAGTAACTTTCATACACGAAATGGAACAATAAGCCCTCTCAAAACAGGTACTTTCATATAAACATTGAATTACATAAAAGAAAAAAAATCGAATTAAATACTTTTATATGAACACTGAATTATACAAAAACCGCTATTCTCTATTCAGTTTGTATTCCAAACTTTCGTTATGGAATTGAATCAGATATCATTCACATGATTCCTACACAATATAGTGAATGAAAGAGGTAAAATTTCACTTACATGAAACACTGTCATCCTCACTGGTATCTGTTATACAGATTTGGTACTGAAGAGCTAATAAGGTAAGTGTCTTACGACGAAACATCGGATGTCTACCAGTGAGATGAAACAAGTGTCTCATTCCGAAACTTTGAAGTACACCATTGAAGAAGAAAGTATTTTATTTAAGTATGAATGATATCTATTTTAATTTCATAACAAATGCTTGTAGTACAAACTGAAGTTTTTTTGAAAGAAAAGTCTATGTATGATATATATAATTTTCAATAAATTGATGGATGTAGCCGTTACTATGTGGTAGAAGATCATGATGAAAAGAGAAATGAAAATTTCTATGTTTTTTACCACTTTTAAAAGTGGTAAAAAACATAGAAATTTTCATTTCTCTTTTCATATATAATTTTATAAAAAGTTTTTATTTTAGTAATTTTCTTTCTTTTTTCCATTGAAAGTGACCCACATTTTTGAATAATAACCATATACCATATCTTATGTATTTAGACATCTAGTGAATGTTTTGAAATCTAACTAATTCAAAAATTTATCAATTTTTCTATATTCGTATCTCTTATTGGTTGAGTGGACTTGACTTATGTTATCATCACTTCTATCACGTGATTTGGCCTTCCAAACCTCATTCGTCAATGATCAAGTTCACGTTGCCAGATGTCACCAGCATTCCAGAAACAGTTGATTTTGCTTCACCTCTCAAACTTTTTTGCAGTTAGACTAAGATTTCGTCGTTGGAGTAGCCACATGTTTTTGTGATTTGTTGGTAACCAATCCTCAGGATTTCCATCAAAAACTGGAATTTCTGTATTAACAATTGGAAAAGCGACTGTCAACAATTAATATCAAAACTTAATTCATTGAAGTTTCTCTTCATCAATTTACGAACAGTTTTAACAAAGAGTCAACTGCTAAATATATATTATGCTCAAGTAGAATCAAGACTTAGGTATGGTATCTGTTTCTGGGGTGGTTCCACCACAGCAGGAAATGTTTTTATAGCACAAAAGCGAATTCTGAGGTGCATAGCAAATTGTTCTAATAGAGAATCATGCAAGGCACTTTTTAATGAGTACGGCGTTTTAACTTTAACATCGGTTTATATTTTTGAACTATGTATGTATGTGTTCAAAAATAAATCAAGATTTACAACAAATGTAAAACTTCACCAACATGATACTAGAATCAAGAACCATTTTCACTTGCCATTAGCTAGATTCAAAGTAACATCATGTGGACCAGAATACATAGGTCCAAAGATATATAATCACCTTCCAGATTATTTAAAAGCCTTGAACAGTTTTTCTCTGTTCAAGAAATCATTAAAAAAATATTTATTAGAAAAATGTTTTTATGCTTTGCAGGAATTCCTTCAATAATGCATAGTCATCTTAGTTTTAGAGCATGTATTGTATTGACACTTAGTACACAATTTTATTGTCCTACTGGAAATAAAGAATTATTATTATTATTATTAACAAAAGTATCTGATCATTAGCTGGTTGTGACCAGATGAAGCAATATTCTGGATTATATTGGATATTGTTTGGCATAGCAGTTGTATGTCATCTCGACGGGTTTTCAGGACAAATTGTTGTTCTTCTTTATTAGTAGACTATTTCTCTTAAACATCGGGGTGACCTTTCCACATTTTAATAGATTTGGGAAAGATGTGATGAATTCACAAAATAAACGACAATTCTTCTATACATCTCAACACATTTTTCAGTAAAGAACGAGGTATTTCATCTGGGCCACTTGGTCGTTTATTTTTAATTCATAATAAATTGAAGTTATTCGAAAAAAAGTTCAAGAACCATCCATTTTTTTGAAAAATTACATTTATCAATATTTCATTGTTTCAACAATTTTAACAGGAGCTGGTTTAAAACAGTTGTTAAACATTTCGATTATTTGAAACTAATATTATCATGTTCAATAACTGTTTTCACGGAATTTAAATTTCTGTTTAAATCTGTTTAAAATCTGTTTTTCCGTTAATCAGCTGTCGCCCCCATACGAACGACAACTCTCAGAAATTGTGAAACTTGTGCGAGCTAAGAACTAACGAGGTCTTACCTTTTAACGTGTGATTCCTAACACGGTTGCAGAATCATCCCAGCTTCAACCAGATAAATTCTCTCGTGAAAAATATCTGGTCGAGGCAGGAATCGAACCCACGGTCTTCCGATCGTGAGTCGGGCGCACTACTACCGCGGCCAATTCCACATCTGAAGTTCTCTGTAATTTCAAATACTAAATTTCATGTTGCTTCATGTTTACTATCAATGTTGAAAATAAAATTTTGATATCTCGCTTGGCCGCTTCAGTCTGAATTTGTCTGATTTTTTGCATTTAGATATCCATTTTTCTTTTTTGGGAAAGTTTTTGATATAGTTTAGTTGTTTAAGATAGTTGCTGCACTCTCTTATCTCACAATTCACCCATTTTCTTGGATTTGATACACATACTTAATTTCTCAGAGGAAAATTAACGTCAGAATAGTATTTAAATATACTATGAAAATAATTACATGCTGAGTTTACAAACTTGTTTTATTTTCTTTTAAAAGTTCTTGTTTGAAATTATATGAAGATAAATCATCAGAAGACCTTTAAATACATGCTCTTCATTTTGGCTGTGTTGAGTTTATTTCAAATCAGAATTGACCTATGATCAGACTTGATGTTGTCCAAAACTAAATTTTAATCATCACTGACATCAAAATTGATGAATCAACATGGTGTATCTATTGTTTTAACTGGTTTTACTTTATTTTTGTTAATTCTAGTGGGCCATTTGACTTTCGGTTTGAAATTGAATTCACTCAAGATCTTATATAGAATTTCCATGCAAACAGATAAATCTGACGGAGTACGATAGCAGACTGAAACGATAGTATATCTTTTATAATTTTTATGGCTACTCCACGAGCTTCTATGTTTTTAAAACAAAATCCTTTTTGTCAATCATAATTTGGTTTACGAAAGAATTAGCTATTTCATATTCATCAATTTTTGTATTAACAATTTTTTTGAGAAAAATTTCAATCAAACAAAAAGTATCCAAATATTCAAAAACAGTTAAACATATAAATAATCGATCAGGTTTCAGATGATTCAGTCCCTGCACTTACAAACAGTAGCACTTTGGGGATTATTAAACACTGAAGTATTGATTTTGTATTGTATTATATTGGTTTCAATCTGGAATAAGTAGACGTTTTGAAATCAATGTAACCCATATGTTCTGTTCGCGTCGTAATATTTGTTTCAGCTATGTAGACATTGGAGATTCGTAAACCATTCATATGTTTGGAAGCTGTGCTGTCTGCTACAAACCGACATCTTCATAACCCTCTATGCATATATTGATTTCTTCTGCAATGAAGACCTGGAATTTGTGTTCTTGCTTATTTTTCTCAGCGCTGTATTATTTTTGATCTTTTTCAACATTCTGCTCGCATATGACTTGTTTTTTTGCTAAACGTAACAAAATAGTTTTGATTCCTTTCTAATTTGAGGTATTAAAAGAATTACTATTGCTTTGAAAACTGGGACTAGGTTTATTTATGTTGACCACTGCAAAATTAATTTCATTGCTTCGGTTCAAATGTAATTATTTTTTCAATAATCTTGTGACGAGATTATCGAAAGTATGTTTTCTTCAATATGTTGACCGATTCTATCAGTACTGTTCATTATTCCTCGTGTATTATATCGAAAATTGCTCACATTGAAAATGCGTCTTAAAAAATATCACTTATTTATTTGACAACTCTGACATTGATTACTTACAGCGTGTAACATAAGTACGTCAAAATATTCAAGTGACGTATTCTTAAGACAATTTTAAGAAAAAAAATATATAAATTTGTGTTCGGAAATGCTTCGTTTCAGAAATACAGGATGTTGATATTGATTTTTTTTATTCGTTTTTCAAAAATAACTTTTGCATTTATTCACACTTTTGTTTTAGAATTTGGATGAAGTATACATCACTCTTGAAACATGTGAAGAACTTCGAGTTTCGTCGACCTCACCCAGACCCAATTATGGAGGAGTACCTAGCAAATATAGCTTCATTCACAAAGTAATTGATGGAATAACTGTTGGAATAAATACAGTGAACATAGTATTCAATAGTCCAGCATTTACTGCATCAGTTCAGGTAACTTAAATAATATTGATATTATTAATAACACTCTTCTGTCAAAATTTAGATTAGTTTCGAATGACATAAAGAAAAAAGGGAGAGGAACTTTCAATACTGTTTCATATTTGTTATAATCTGATATAAACCAATTTGGAATGCGACGTTTCGTTCATTGGATGTCATCATCAACTCCTTCTTTTTTTTTGAATAAGGACCCTCAGTTTTTTTTCCTCGATTTTTGTAGCCATATGATACAGACATAAGGCGGAATCATGATTGAAGTAAACATAATCCAGGTTGGTAGGCTGTGGTCCAATGGAATCCGAAGAACCAAACTTTTCATCTGCTACCGCAGTAGACATCATCAGTACATGCATTGACTACGTGGACGAAGTCATATCTCAATGTCTCAGCAATGACTTACAGGCGAGCTACGTGCTCACTCACTCATTTATAATTTCAAGGGTGATGGGTATGGTGGTGATGCCGATGATGGTGACATAGTGGCGGCGATGGCGGAGTGTTTATACAAATGCTCACTTCTGATTGGTCCATACTTTTGCTGTAACTTCAACATTTTTTTTTTCAGTTCAGGATGTAATTTGCCCTTACATATTTTTATTGAAATCCATTTAGGTACATGCAATGGCAGCTATTCATCAAATAGCAAATTGCGTGGGATGTTAGTGGGCTTCAGCTCACATGCGGTTTTTAATGGTTTAAAACGTATTGGAAAGGTCAATAGAAAAGTGGGCGACCCACGATTTGAACGATCAACACATTTCAAGGTCTGTTTTTTTTGCAACCAAAATAATGCATAAAAAAATAATGCGAAAAAAGACCACAGTTACTGTATGGTGGTCAGCGGCTGGTGTAAATCACTATAACTTTCTGCAAGGAGCCCAAACCATCACAGCAGAGTCCTGTGATGGTTTGGCCTGGAAATCGAAGAAATGTACCGAACATTGCCTCAGCAGCAATGGTCAACAGAAGAGGTTCGATCCTGCTCCACGACATAGCGCATCCGCACGTTTTACAAATTCCTATAATTAAACGAATTGAGCGTTAGAAGTTCTGCCTCATGTAGAAAGCCAAAACCTTTCTTTATCAAAAAATATCTCTCCTAAAAATATACCTCTTTCGAATTTCACTGAGGTATTACAATTTAAAAACGAACAAAACTCTTGTAACAACCTAATAATAGTAATCATATATCCATTGTTTGGTCATACAAAATTGTAAATATATATCATTGAACAAAATCTTCTATTGAGGCATTACCATTTTGCACCATGATTTTGGTGTAAAAATAATCATTCAATCAATGAAAATTGAAAAAAGAATAAAAATAAATCTGGCCTGGTAACTGGATTATCCGGTAGTTCAACTCTTTTCAAATATATATCTTTAGCACGATTGTGTGTCAGTTTCTTTGAGACAAAGCAAATCTTTTCTGCGAGCAGTGTGTGTTCACTGTATGCAGTCTAATACATTGATCATCAATCAATGAGCCATGTGGTTTTCAAATAGATTAATATGGACTAATAACCCATTTCGATAATGCAAAATATTGAATCAATAATGCAATCTAAAAGTTTTCACAATTTCAACATAGCATAGAATACGAGAATAAATTTCCATCAAGAATATTTTAAAGCACCACAGGAAAATATGAAATAGTGACAAATGAAATTACTACCCTTGAAATGAAAGGTAAGCCCAAAATAAAACGACAAAACTGTTAGGGATGAGAATATAGTTCTTTAAAAAAATATAGTTTTGAATCTCTTTTCAAAGGTCAAAAATATCTGTTCTCAAAGTAATGGTAGGCGGCGTAGGATATTTGAAGGAAAGCAGGAATCCAACACCAGACCGATCTTCATTATTAGAAATGTGTTTTCTTGATGAACTTCTAATCCTTATCACACAACATATAAACTTGATGAGAATTTTTTCAACACTACCTCTCTCCTTGAATTAAAATTCGTGAACCCGCTAAATTTTGAGAGTGCTCATGGTTGCCTATCGTGAGGTACCACTGACGTTCTCACTAGCAATACTTGATGTAAATATACAGAAAAAATGAAAAATAAATTTTACAAATTTAATTTAGCATTTTGATTATTACTATCCAAAATTGTCTTCGGATGATGGCTGACCTATTCCTGTTATTCATGATTATTTATAGGTCACTTGTGCACTTTTACTGCTCCTCACTCTCCTCTCCCTTTTATCGACTAACGGTTCAGTGCAATGCAGACTACTTTCCCTCCCTCTTGATTAGTGGAAAACACTACTCATAGTTTCTGTATGTTCCTTCGACCACTGACACATGATGTTATTATGGGTCAATTTTCTCAGAGTTGCTGAAAGATTAGCTATGCATTTTCCAACAAATTTTACTGTACCCAGAAATCTCATTAGTTCAGATTTATTCTGTAGATCTGGCTTTAACCCTAAGATGAATTAGATTTGGTTTTTTTTTGGAAAATTTTGTATTTCAATCAAAATAAGTCTGAAGACGGTATCTATGAAAAACATATGTTTAAGAAAATTAATATTTCGAAATGGTATCTCCAAACATTCTTCTCTCCCTACGTACCTACACAGCAGGTTCTGGAAAATACCTGCTAGAAAACATGTGGTCCTGCTGCTGGACGAAAGAGAAACATTGCAAGACTAACCTCTGTGAGGTATCTTGCATGAATGTCTGTCGGATATAATTCAGTGTCCATCGTGGTATTAGCTGGAAAGTAGTTGTTTTCTGGCAGGCATTTACCAGAACCTACTGTGTAGGTACGTTAGGAGATAAGAGAATTTTTTCAAGATTTCATTTTGAAATATTCATTTTTTTATTAGATATATTTTAAAGTTTTTTCCGAAACTATTTATCATGTTCTTCAGTATCCTGTAATGAACAAAACATTAAAATACATACATACCCATACCTTTAATACTCCTGAAAATTTCTTGATTTTTCGTCTGGGATGCTTCTGAAGTTGAACAAATTCAAAAAGGTAGGAGAAGATACTGATAATGTCTAAAAGATTTTTATGTAGACATATTTCATATCAAAAACAAAAAAAATTGCAACTGATCTGCAAGAAATGTCATCATCTGCTAGTATAGGAAGATACTCACATTGTATTGCAGTTAAAGTTGTTTATTGAATATCAGATAGGGATTTTTCTGGGAGGGCTAACGTTATAAATATGTTTTTCATAGAACACTAAGGTTACAAAAAGGGTCAGTAAAATTAATGAATAAAAATTTTTGGCAGGGTAGGTTGGAGTATAGTTGTTGGAATATTGTTATTATGAAAGAGTAAGTTTAATTCAGAAACACAGAAATAAATTTAAAAAATTAAAGGCCCCCTCATGCGTACCACCTTCTAGGGTACATATGTAAATTGTAATTATATAAATAATAAATTCGACACCAACAATCAAGTTCATACATTCAATCACTATCATTCTAAACGAGATGAAATAAGTACAAAATAGTAATCTTGTTCAATTATTTTGTAAGTAGAAATCATAAATGTTTCCTTCGCATTAATTTTTAGTAATATTTAATATTATGTAACGAATTATGTTTTTAACCTTTTAACTTCAATTTTGTACTAGTTTTAAGATTTTAAACCTGAAGATGACAGGTACAATATCGAAACATCGTTGATTAAAAATACATAGACTGAATAAGACTCTTATTCCAAGAAATTGAAGAAAAAAAATTGTGGTCACCCTACTGTTAATACAATGTCCTATCAATTTTTTTTTCTAATTTCAGGTTTCAAATTCGTATTTTCTACAGACGAATAAATCCATACTTGTCATCCATATTTCAAAAAACAAGTGATTTTTTCATATTCACATTTCGAACCTAAATATTCCTCCAACACTTGATATACTAATAAGAAAACTAATAGAATAGAAAAGAAAATAATTAATTATATTTTGATAAAAGTACAATGACATTATATATTTTTTTTTGTTATTTCAGATAACAAGAATTTTGGTGGAGTCTAAAACGCCAAAATTTACTCAGTCAGATTTGAGAATGACACGTTTGAAAAACCAAGAGAAGGGCCAACTCTTAATATTCAAAGAATTAGTTTGGCAAAATATGAGAATAGAAGCAAAGTCTACTGTTGATAAGGATTTGACACCTCTGAGGCTTCTGACTAACCAGGCCAGATGCAGAATAGTGATGAAAAAAAGACTTTCAGGTAGGATGATTTATTTCTGAAACAAATATTTGTGGTGGTTCAGAATTTGAAGTTAAATATTTGTAATGCGATATATCATAAAATAAAACCCCTCTAAGCAATAGAAATTTTGTCAAGTTCAGTTGCTGATTATAATTTTCCTAATTTGTTCTGAACTAGTAACTTCTAATTTATACTAGTTTTTGAAAAGTAGCAGGAACTCTTGTAATGAGAGTACAAATAGTCTAAATTAATTCCTAAACCCAACTTGATACATACATATAAAGACACCACCACCACCACAAACTAACCCATACAGACACAACTATCAATAACCATTTTAATCACTCTCATCAACATATGTTAGCAGCTTACCATGTCATTATCCACAGACTCATCAGAATCTCCACAGAGAAATTGAATTTTATAAAACACCTTTTAGAAAATAACCACTATTTTAACATGGACTACAACATATTACATATAGAAAATAAGGGACAAAAATTAAACCTGCTAGAATCTCTGGAAATCAAATAAACGCAAATATTCAAATTTTCTTTCAAACGATCAACAAGAAGTTATTCATTCACCATTATTCAACTTATTTAACAAGATTTAATCATTTATCTGATAAGTTTTGTCATTACCTACTGTTATATAAAAGACATTGTAGAATAGTTTGATGTAATAATATAATTATTTTCATGAATAGAGTTATACATAACAGAATCAACTTTTTTCAGTAATATTTCAATTGTTTCTGGCTTACAAATTGATTAACAAAGGGCTCTTTAAACGTGTGTTGAATGTGGTTTTCTGGTAACCGAAAACCTTCAGAATTTGAAACTTGTGTGAGCTGAAATGGGATCATTATTCTTGTTCATAGTTTTCATGCCACAGTTAGCTATTTCCAAAACAATTACAGACTTTTTGATTTCGATCACCTTGTCTTTTGAATTGCCCAACACCTGTTGAAGTGAATAAGCAATTTTTATATTCCGTTTTTAAAATATCAGACCCAACCCAACTTCATTCCTGCGTACTGACAGTAAATTTCATACAACATTCACTAATTTTACGCTTCCTGAATAATTTATCGACTATTTTTGAAGGATAACCATTGTCTCAGTTAAACTTGAATGAATCATAACATAATTCTCAATATCATATCTTTCTTTACCTGGAAGATACATAAGTATTCTATTTATGCAAGGCTTACACTGCGACAGGACGGGAATATGTCGGGAAGGGAACATGACGTGAAGTTTCGTTTCTCTTCCTATAGTTTATTATGAAGGTTGCGCACTAAGGAGGCAACGGACAGGCACATGCCACTCGAAGAGCGTAAACTTCCTGTGCCTGTCCCAGGCCATCCTCCCATCTCTGCTCCGTTCCTCCTCACGGCGTATGTTTGACCTTGGATTTTAGTGCTCTATAAAGACACTGCCTTCAGACGTCAACAATGCCCTGTATTGTTTGAATAAATTATATTACGATGTAAAAGTTGCAATTACAATATCCTCCTCACTGGATGAGGTATCAGAATCCGAAAGGGGAGTCTTTGTTAACAATACTAGTATCGAGATATTAAATACGAGAGGGAAAATCAGAGGAGGATCCGAGCAGGAAGGAAAGGAAGAAGGTGGGGAAACAGGATGTGGCATTTCGCCCTCCCATAGTGTGCGAAGGAGGCAAAGGACAGGCCACAACCTGTTATGTTCTCGTCCTGTTGCAGTGTGCATCTTGCTTTAGAAAGAAGAGTAGTTCAGTCATTTTTTATTATAGACAATAGAAAGAGCTGTCTGGAATAATTATTAAAGTACAGGTGTTACTATACATATCGAATTATAAATCCCTACTTTCAGTTTCATATTATGTAAATTTAATACTCGGAGACCTGTCGTAACTCTATACGAAGTCCTATATCTTACTTGTTTTACATTACTGCAAATTTTCTGCTAATTTCTACTCGATATATTACATGTTACATATATACGTTACAAGGCTCTACTCTACGTAAAGCCTTTATAATGATAGCATGACCAGCTGTCGAAAGAGTTGGCATATAATTGAATAGGAGTTATAAAGTTTCAAATCCTTTTTGTAACATATATTAATATTAAAATACTGAAAATAAAGGAAAATTAGTTGCATCATTCAATAAATACATATATATATATATATATATATATATATATATATATATATATATATATATATTAATGTAAGTCACAAAAAGGATTTGGAGCTTTATATTATATGCGAGCGCTTTCGATAGTTGGTCATACTATCATCATCTAGGCTCTACGACCGTGTGTATATATAGAAGAGTGGTTTTTCGGGGATTTGGCCTGTTTAGAATAAAATATTCGCGAAAGCTCGGGCAGCTAAAAAGAGATATATTTTTTTCAACACCAGAAATTGCTGTTTCGACCTGCCATAGGTCTCATCAGTGGTGCTAAGCTGTACCACAAATTAATTGCTGGACTCAACTACCCTTAAAGAACAAGACGAGGTGAGCAAAAAAAAATCTGTTTAAAATCTGTTTTTCCATTAATCAGCTGTCGCCCCCATACAAATGACAACTCTCAGAAATTCAGAAACTTGTGCGAGCTGAGGACTAATGAGGTCTTACCTTTTAACGTGTGATTCCTAACACGGTTGCAGAATCATCCTAGCTTCAACCAGATAAATTATCTCGAGAAAAATATCTGGTCGAGGCGGAAATCGAACCCACGGCCTTCCGATAGTGAGTCGGGCACACACCACCGCCGCAATTATATTTGAGTTCTCTGTCGATTCAATAGATGGCATCTTTGTAAGGGGAGATGTCATCCCCGTTACTTACTCAGGCTTGTTCTTCAAGTACAGTTAAGTCCAGCAATGCATTTCTGGTTCAGCCTAGCACCACTTCTATGGCAGGTCGAAAAAGTGTTGTCTGGTGTCGAATCATAAATGCATTGTGTTTGGGCTCTGTAGAAAATAACGAAACTTATTCTAAATGCACTGATTTCAATATGGCACAAGTAAACAAAATCCAACATTCCACTCCGGATTTGTTGAAAGATGTGCAGTTATGTATATTTCCGTTATTTCAAAAATGCAAGTTTCTTGTACTCTATTTGGTGGCAAAGAAATCTAGGGAGTTAACTTCTATGCATGAGCTACACTTATTTGGAAATTTCCAACATTTTTTTATATAAAGATGGAGAAGTAGAAAGCCAAAAGCTTTCTTTCACAAAAATTATTCTCTCAAAAAAATACCCCTTTCACCATAATCTGAGAAAAAACTATGGTATGAGGTCACATCATTTTCATTGGATACAAGCGAAAAAACAATTCCTTTCTTTTTTGCCATTGATAAATCTTTTGCAAATAAAATGTTATGTAAGCCATAGGTTTCAGGTTTTTCTAAATCATATAAATATAAATACCATATAAATATATACATATAAATACCGTTATTGATTCTGGCCAAGAAAATACAGGTAAATCAAAATCAAAATTTATTTTCCAAAATTTTCTTCAATAATTGGGCTCCAATAGTTGCAGCTAGTAATTCTATAGTAATTCCAATGCTCATAGTTTTCATTGGGGATACCCCGCATTTGGATTGTACTAGTTGCACCCCGATTTCATCTGATGTTTTTATTCTAATATAAAAAACAATTGTGTATGCTATCTGGCATTTCAGTATATTGAACAGTTGAGAAAAAACTTCTAACCGATTCAAAAACGCCACTTTTCAAATTACAATCTACTTTTTTATCCCAGTCGTTTTAGTTGAAAAAAAATCTGTATTAACATCAAGATATGACCCAAGGGTCACAAAGAAACAGACGAAGAAAATCCTATAGAATCGAAAACTTATGAGCCGCAGATAAAAAAGTATGCCTTGTTATTGAATATGTCTGTATGGCGCCACAATAATCCGAAAATATAAGAAGAGAGCCAGATTTTTATTCCAATTTTAGTCCTAGAACAAGTATCAAATTTGTGGGACTCACAAAATAAGTAATTTGAGTACTCCCAGCCTTTCAACTTAAATTATGCATAAATCATTGAATTGGTCGATTCTTCAATAAAGTATTATCTACGTAACAATTTACACTCATCACACAATTTATGACTTAGAAATGGTGCATGGATAATTGACTTGATCGGTAAGAGATATATGTTTAATGTCATAAGAAATACATCTTGTCGACAAACATTTTTCTGCAAAAAAAATAACTACTATAAATATTAATAAATTGTTAAGTAAATATATAAATGTACACAAATGAGCACATACACAAACAGTATTTTTGTTGAAGTGTAATCTTGTACATGGATAAGGCTATGATTGAGTAATTTTTGTATTCATGTAATTTTGTATAAATAAAAAACGATACAAATAGTATGTATGTATATATACTTATAGTTGAAGGACAGTCTTTGCTGACTAGTTAAGAATAAAATTTGGGAATTATCTTTGGGTGATCAGCAGAACGGAAGTGTACTCTTATAACACAAGTTATTCCAATATTTTGATAAAATTTATTATCATCTTCAGGGAAAAGTGTTAGTGAGGTTGGCCGTGTTGAAAAGAATGTTACATTTAAACAATTGAAACATGTCAATACAATAAACAAGTCATTAAATTAAAAGAGGTAGACACCTCACTAGATACAAAGAAGAATATTGAATTAAAATGTACTAAAAATCGTTATTTGTTTTAAAATTATGGATTACCGGTAAAAGCCATGTGGTTTAAGAACCATATATACATACATACGTACATACAAACATATATACACACATACATACACATGAATATTATTATGTGTTGATGTTATCCTCAAAAAATTCATTTAATGTATAGTAAGCCTTTTTGACCAGAATTGCCTTCTAGTTTCTCCTAAAAGATAGTAGCGTGACTTATTCTATTGAACTTTTAGGTAACTTGTTATACATTTTCACTCCATTATTTATAATTGAGTTCTTGTTGGGATAGAAACCTTTAATTGGCTAGCTAGTCTAGTATTATTATTGTGAGGCGGAGAAGTAAAGGTATCTTTGTTCTTGTGTATAAGGCATGCTTATTCAAGAATAAACAATGAAGTCACAGTTAAAATTAAAAACAGTGGCTTACAAGGATCATTCCACTTTGCTCCACAGAGATACCGTACTGCACGTTTTTGTAATATGAAAACATATTGAAACAGCTGTTTACTACATACACCCCAAAATGCTATGCTATACCTTAAGTGAGAGTCTATGAGGGCATCCTAGTTCCTTTGATACTATTCTGAGTGCAAAACACCCAGAGGAATGTTTCTTGTTTATAACGCCTATATGTTCCTCAAATTTCAGACACTCTTCGATATCAATTCCCAAGAATTTTGTAGAGATCTTATTTTCCACTACTGTACTTTCCATATGAATTTCTGGTAGATTGCACTTAAAGGTGATTATACTAGTTTTTTAGTGCTGAATGACAGCAGATTTGCATCGCACTATTGTTTAATTTCGCTGAGGTCATTACAGATGCTTTCATATAAATTCTATTGATTTATATTATGCCACAAAAGTGTGGTATCATCTGCAAAAATGCTGAAACTACCAGAAATACGTACAGTAGCCAGGTTATTTACATATAGTAAAAAAAAGTATGGGTCCTAAGATCGATCCTTGGGGTACTCCTGCTTTCACGTTCTTTGTACTTGAGCAACTATTGGTTTTAACAAACTGTCTACGTCCTGTTCCAGCAATTCCATAATGATGTAGCTTCCGCAGCAGTATTCTGTAGTTAACACAATCAAATGCTTTTGACAAGTTATGTTATGGACTAATTCTAAATCTCTTTGCAAATTATGACCTATAAAGAAAAAATTCTATATAAATAATACATTCATATCCAACACAAATCAGAACTGCAAAACTTTTCTCAATGCATGTCAACCAAAAATTTGAGAAATATTAATATATTTCAACCCTATGAAAAAAAAAACAGTTCTTATGCAAAAGAAGAAAAGACAAATTAACTTTTGAAAATATGTTTGAGCGCCACTGATATTTTTTTTACTGTTAGTAACTCCCCCTCATGTAAATCCGAAAGTTTTCAACAAATTTGAACCTCTAAATATTGAAATAAAGATCAAGTGGAAGTAAATAAATCATGAAAATGGAATATAAAAGATAATTTTTTTAAAGAAACAGAAATAGAAAATGGACAAGTAATAATGCAAAGGATTTGAAACTCACGACATCTTGAGATGATAGTCGCAGAAAAGGTTAATGGGCAACTTGTGATATTTAATTATACTATGAAAAATTTAACTTTCGCCGTGCATGGTCACATATAACAATGCAAATAATTTTTATTTCTTTTCAGATTGTTTCATTCTTGGTTCTAGATTAGTTATTATATTAGATGAATTATTATGGGTTTTAACCGACTCTCAGCTGAAAGCTGTTCTGCATTTCCTAGAGTCACTTACAGATCTTGTTCAGAAAGCCACACAAATGACAAGAATTGTAAAAGCAGCTAGAAAATTAGAGGTGAGTTCATATTATTACAAATATGATAAAAATTAAACCATTGTCAAAAGGTCTTTTACCACCAGGTCCATACCAAAAATGAAGCTCTTCATTATCTAGAGTGTTTTATTTACATCACATGTATTTAAGAATAGTTGAATATTGTAAAAAAAAATTCAGTAAGTTTTCAGAAGATTTTGATAGCATTTTGTATAAAAATAAAAGAATAAACCAATATAACATGGTGCGATATACCATTACATTTTCAATTGTACAGCAACTTGAGTGAAAACTAGGTGAGTGTCAAACAAGCATTTCAAAAAGTCTTTATATCAGAAATTGGTTGTAAGAAACAATAAATATAAAAGTTATATGAATAACTTCGACTAATTTTGAAGTCTTATGGGTTGAAAGTTGTATATTGCATTTTCATTTGATTAGTAAGCTGGGTCTCAGCAATTATGGTTAGTTGGGAAGCAGACTAAGCATTCTTGTGTATCATTTATTACTATTTAATACAATTGTGAAGGCAGAGATTACATCCTCCATTTTGTTATTATTAGTATCAATCACTTGTCTGATCTCATATTCCTTAGCCATCAACTTATCTTTCTTTCAGTTTATTTATTTCAGCAATCAACTTCTGTACTTTATCAATCAAATCCCACTTCACAAGCAAACACTTGTAAACCGGCATTTTTTATACAGCCTTTTCGAGATTTTTGTGAGACAGACTAAGTACACTTCAAATTCTACAAATTTCAGTAGCACACAGAAATAATCATGTGGAACAGTCACATAAATGTGTTCACTACAATTCTCAACTTGCAACCAAAGAAAACTTATAGAAATATGACAGATGTGGACTATCTCACAAACTTAGAAAATTTCCAGCTTTTTAACTGCGAGAACTGTCACTATATGAATCATTGCAGTTCCATATGCACATATGTAGTGGATACTTGGATTGTGAACTTGAATAAGCAATCACTCAAAATTTATTCATCATCCGAAACCACATCGAATTGCTGGAGATTAAAAACATTTGGAAAAATGTTCTCAGAAAGTTTATTTGACATAAATGCAGTTCTTCATATGAAGCAGTATTTTTGGTACTTTTTGATAAGAAAGCCAATAGTGTTGCATCCTTAGTCGCCGAGAGGACGCTACCAACTTATTTTTTAAATGGAAAGGGGGTGTTGTTATACTTCGTTTGATAAGTCTTTGAATTCTCTATTCAATTCAAGTGAAACCCTTTGTTGTATGTTCATTTCATTTTTTTACTCAACTTAGTTGCTGTTTTTTTTTGTATTTATTATCATTTGTATTAGTTTTCATATTGTTATCCATCTATGTATTTATTAAATTTTGAATGTTATCAATAATTCAGTAGGCCTGTTGTTTATTCACAGATTTAAGGAAAATTGTCTCGAAAGGCAAAGCCATCCTCAATATATTTGTCCATATGGCTGGTTGCTTATATAGCAGAGCAAATGTTTTTTGCACGTATAAAAAACCCCTTATTTCTTCTATATTTCACTCTGGAAAATATTGCTTCCATTTACCAGTGGAAGTTGAAACAGTCAAAACCTCGCTTCACTGCACAATAATTTTTTTAAACCTTTACGGATCTAATCTACTTCCATAAATTGTTATTGATGATTTATACTGGCCATAGTCATGGTATGTAAAAATCATAATTTTGAATAAATTTTCATTATTTGAAATCGTGTTTACATTCAGATTTTCATCAAGATTTGGCAAGTGCGTAATAGCATAGTCAAATTTAATAGTTGTAACCATAAGAAATCAGAGTCATCCATTTGAGAAGACTATAAAATTATTCCACTAGAGCAGGTGAATCCACTAGTTGTATTCACCTTAAAGCCCAGAGAGAAAGTTTTATTGCACTATTTTACTTTTGGTAATTGGATCAGCTGTTCTTGATCAATTATCAACTGTATATTTGATTTAATAATCTGCAAACAAACGATATCATAATTTCAAGAAAAATTTTATTCAAAATGTTAACCATTCAATTCCTGAGTCTGTGTACAAATTTATGGATGGAGTAATTTCGTTGCAAGCACCTCTTTTTCTATCCTCGAGTTATTAAATGAACTGCAGTTGTGAATCGTACACTTCAAATGAATTTTCAGCTGATGTTACGTCTGAGCAAGGTGGGATACCTTCTCATTACGATAGGTTGGATTGTAACTGTCACTTTGACAATATCCAAACTGGTGGATATCAAATGTGGTCCCTCAAAGTATATGTTACACAACAGTAGCAACCTAATGAAAGTACCCCAGGAACCGTTCATAATATAAGGAAAAAATTTGTAAACAAAATTTATTTTTATCAGAAGTGAATGGTGAACATCCTCAAAATTTATCAAAATCAACTGAAGTGAGTTTTTGAATAATTTTGAAAATATGATATTTATCTAAGATGGCAAAATCGTAATACAATATAAAAGTATTAATTACTCAAGAAACGACTAAATTGATCTTAAAAAATGAAACAGTGTTGGATATAGAGAATTGAAATACCTCTTAAATAAGGTATAATAAGACCCTACTATTTTATGTCAATATATACTGTTAATGTTCAATAAATATTATATTTCCTTTTATTATTTATTGGTGTCAACTGCATCGACTGCTGTGGTCATTAGCCTCGTGTTGTGGGTGGGCAATGTTCAAGATTGTTTTGAATTTTCAATTATTTTTAAATTTTTGGTTGAAATCTTTGAATAATATAAAATGTTACATTACTTCATTACAAAAACGCAACACGTGTTTCGCTATACAATAGCTTCTTCAGGCGCGTAAAGGTCTGAAGAAGAATCAGAATGAATCAGAAAAACAATGCAAAAATAGTACTGTATTTTTTCACAATTTCCACCGAAACTAAATCTCTTATTGAAAAAACTAGAATATTGAAGTTGTGGGTAACTCAAGTGGAAACTATTTTTCTACACATTCTGAATATTTTCGAGAAAAATTTTTCTCCACAAAAATTATTTGTTTTTTAGGTAATTTTGTGAAGACTTGCCTTTTTGTACTCCTGAAAAAAAATCATTCACAATATTCATTTTAACATTTCATTTTCATGTTGATCTTAAAAAAAGCCCTAATCATAATATCAATGTGTTAGATGTTAAAATAGAAAGCTGAAATAATAATTTCTGAATCATACTGTCGTTATCTACTGATTGTAGTTTAGTTTTGTATTGTATAGTTGGTAAAATTGTATGGTTGGTAAAAAGTCAGTAGTATGACAGATAATAAAAAGTAGTAATTTTGATGATTGCTCCGCAGTATCATCTTATATTATTCAAAACAGTAAAAATAGAATAGAGGCAATATAGTAAAATCTATCAGGTTATGGGCCCAGATGCTCCAAAAGTAAATAGTGGAAGTGATCTGAAAAACTAAAACGTAAAAAACGACAAAAAGTAAGAACTATAATATCGAAAAATGGCCGCCAACAACCCGACAATGGAAGAGTTGTCATCGATTGAAAAACTGAGTGATGGTGAATCATTTCAATTATGGAAATTTCAAACTACAGTAATCTTCAAGTCACAAGGCGTTTGGGAAATAGTTAATGGAGAATTATTGGCAGAAAATATTACCGATGCAGAAAAAAAAGCTGATTGGATGAAAAAGGACGCCAAAGGTCAAAGAGTAATAATCACAACAGTCGATAAAAAAATATTAATGCATATATTAAACTGCAAAACATCATATGAAATGTATCAAAAACTACACAACATCTATGAAAAGGACTCAGAAGATCAGAAATGCACCCTTCTACGAGAATTCTTCAACTTCTCCTATACAAAGGGTTCAGACATTTCACTTCATATAAGCAAAATTGAAAACTTGGCATACCGACTCAAGAATTTGAAACAAAACATTGACGATGAAATGATAATGTCTAAAATTTTATCATCGCTACCAGAACGTTTCAAATATTTCAACACTGCTTGGGACTCTTCTCCGAGCTCAGATAGAACACTCACAAAACTAACATCAAGACTGATTGCTGAAGAAGCCAGAAGTAAAAATAACGAAGAAGAAGGGGCAGTTGCGTTCAAAACCTATGAAGAAAAGAAAGGAGGATATAAATCACACAATTCCAGAACAAGAACCACAGAAAAGGTGAAATGTTATAAATGTAATAATTTTGGGCACTTTGCAAAATCGTGCACGAAAAATACTGAAAATCAGCGGAGGAACTGTTCCATCTGTAAAAAAACCAATCATGTTGAAGAAGATTGTTTTTTTCGAAAAAGGAAAGATGACAGAAAAGTTGCATTTTTGACAGAAGGCGAAATAAAAACAAAAGAAACATTTAAAAATTTTGTGGTAGATTCAGGGTCGTCAAGTCACATGTGTAATGATATAAAAATAATCAATGATTTGGAAGAAACTACATCCAAAATATTAGTTGCTAAAAAAGGTGAAGATATGAAAAGTTTTGGTATTGGCTCCATTGAAGGAAATGACTGTGTTTTAAATGATGTTCTTTACATCCCAGAACTAAGTAAAAACCTTATTTCAGTCAACGCAATCACTGAAAAGGAAGGAAAAGTAATATTCGAAAAGGAAAAAGTAACCATAATAAAAACCAACAAAAAAATTCTTGAAGGACAGAAAAAAGAAAATGGACTTTACGTAGTGAATTTGGACAATAATTCAGAAAGTTTATTTACTGAGAAAGAAGAAAATGCTGAACTATGGCACCGAAAATTGGGTCATTTAAGTATTATTAATATTAAAAAACTTTTGGATCTTTCTACAGGGATAAATATTAGTAAAGCAGACTGTGAAAAAATAGGCAAACCATGTAAAACATGTTTGGAAGCAAAACAAACACGACTTCCATTCAACAAAATCAGATCAAGAGCAATGAGACCACTTGAAATAATTCATACGGATTTGTGTGGACCTATTGATCCTGTTACTTGGGATAATAAAAGGTACATTTTAACCTTCTTAGATGACTTTACCCACTTCACTATGGTTTACTTATTGAAAAATAAGTGTGAAGTTTCAGATTATCTGAAACAATATGTACTTGAAGTAGAAGCTTACCATAATCTTAAAGTATCAAAAATAAGAAGTGATAATGGAGGTGAATATCTTGACTCAGACCTCAAAAATTGGTACAAATGTAAGGGAATCATCATGGACACCACAATACCCCACTCTCCTCAGCTGAATGGAAAAGCAGAGAGATTAAATAGAACAATTATGGAAAAGGCGAGAGCGTTAATCTTTGACTCTGGCCTTGATAAAGGTTTTTGGGGCGAAGCTGTAAGATTTGCTGTTTATCTGCTGAATAGATGTCCAACTGAAACGATAAATGTAACACCAGCTGAAAAATGGACTAATAAAGTACCAAATTTGTCAGATCTGCACTTATTTGGGTGTAAAGCACATGCAAAGGTACTTGGTTATTTAAAGAAACTGGACGCAAGGAGTAAACAATATATTTTCATTGGATATTCCCCAACAGGATACCGTTTGTGGGACAATGAAAAAGGTAAAATAATTATACATAGAGATGTTATTTTTGAAGACAAGATTGATAGCAACTTACTGGATAAAAAGGATGTATCAAAAATAAATATAGAATGGGTAGATGATGAATGTAAGAAACTGACAGATCCAGAAATACCAGTAAATGAGAATAACGATTTGGAATCAGAAAACGAATCGGACCCAGAAAATAGAGAAGAAACAAAGACTGAAGAAGAATTTTATGAAAACAATGAAATGTTAAGATTCAGAGAAGGCCAAACAACTGTCAGAGGAAGAGATGTAAGAGCACCAAAAAAATACGATGATTATGTACTTTTAACTTATGAAGAAGCAATAAATAGTGAAGAAAAAGACAAATGGTTGAAAGCAATAGAAGATGAAAAAGAATCACTAAAGAAAAACAACACATGGGTGTTCGTGAATGAACATGAAGTGAAAGATAAGAAGATTTTGTCGAGTAAATGGGTTTTCAAAGTAAAAGAAAATGGAAGATACAAAGCGAGACTTGTTGTACGAGGCTGTGAGCAAAAATATGGTCTGGATTACAAAGAAACATTCAGTCCCGTGGTAAATATGAGCTCTTTGAGAATTTTATTTGCATTAGCAGCTCACAACAACTATATTATCAAAAAATTTGATGTAAAAACTGCATTTCTCTATGGAGAATTGTCTGAAGAGATCTATATGAAGATACCAGAAGGCTATTCCGAAGAAAACAAGGTATGCAAACTCAAAAAATCCCTTTATGGCCTAAAACAGGCCCCCTTAGAGTGGAATAAAACTTTTACCAATTTTTTGAGACTAAACGGGCTTCGCATTCTCAAAAGTGAGAACTGCATATTTTTAAATGATACCGGTTCACTTATGCTTGCCATATACGTGGACGATGGAATATTGATCGGACAGAATGAAGAAGAAATGAATGATCTCTTGAAAAACTTAGACAAAAAAATTCGAAACTGTTTCAGAAGATAATCCGAAATTCTTTCTTGGTCTAGAAATTGAAAAGAAAGCAGATTCAATAATCATAAGTCAAGAAAATTATGTAAATAATGTTTTGAAATCATTTGATATGGAAAATGCGAAACCGGCTAACACCTCTAGCGACTGATACAAAAGACGAAAGTGTATTTAACACAAACTTTCCCTACCGAAACTTAATAGGAAGTTTGCTTTACCTTTCAAACAAAACTCGCCCTGACATCTCATATGCTGTGGGATATGGAAGTAGAAGAATGGAAAATCCAACAAATAAAGATATATCCAATATGAAGAGAGTGCTCCGATACCTGAAAGGAACAAAAAATCTAGGTATTGCATATTGCGCAACATATGGAATAAATGAAATAACTGCTTACAGTGACAGTGACTTTGCGGGTGACACTGAAACACGAAAAAGCACCTCAGGCTATGTAATCATGTTTTGTGGTGGCCCTATTTCTTGGTGTTCAAGAAAACAGCCAATAGTATCACTATCCAGTACTGAAGCAGAATACATTGCTGCTGCAGAGTGTGTCAAGGAACTGGTATATTTGAAACATTTAATTGAAGAACTCACAAATGTTGAAGTGATAATAAAATTGAACGTGGATAATCAAAGTGCTATAAAAATAATTGAAAATAATCAGTGCAATAAACGTTCTAAGCACATAGACGTTAGGTTCCATTTCATAAATGAGAAAATCAAAGAAGGTTTAATAAGTATTTTGTATTGTTCAACTGACATGCAAACTGCTGATATATTCACAAAACCTTTGGATGTAAACAAATTTCAAAGATTCACGAATACATTGATGTGTGGTATTCCCGAATAACTTTATGTATTTGTCCTTTTGTTGAATTACTTTTATATTGTTAATTTGACCCAATGATTCAGTAATTATTAAGAGAAGGTGTTAAAATAGAAAGCTGAAATAATAATTTCTGAATCATACTGTCGTTATCTACTGATTGTAGTTTAGTTTTGTATTGTATAGTTGGTAAAATTGTATGATTGGTAAAAAGTCAGTAGTATGACAGATAATAAAAAGTAGTAATTTTGATGATTGCTCCTCAGTATCGTTTTATATTATTCAAAACAGTAAAAATAGAATAGAGGCAATATAGTAAAATCTATCATTAGAAACCGTTTTTTTTTTTCAAAATCAACAGTGGCCTTTTTTTATTGAAACATCTTTCAGTTGGTGTAGAGGAAGTTACATTATCATGGATATATTTTCCGGAAATTGTGAAAATAAAATTTCATTAATTTATATCAATTGTTCATTGGAAAGTAGTTAATCCATAATTCAACCAAAAAAAAATACCACTGGTAATTTTGACGAAACTATTTTCAGCACGTGGATATTTTGAACTGAAGAAGTATTTTTATGTTTAAAGTAAAAATAAAATGCTGAACTAAATATTCCTATTGAAAAAATACACAAGAAAATGCAACAGGCCTCTACCCTCTATATAATTATATTCTATCCACATATCGGATAGATTACTTTATTTTCTAAATTTCAGGAACTCCCTGAGTATCAGGCTCAAATGGATCAAGAAACTCGCGGAATTGATATTACACCAAAGTCATCCTTATTTGCAGCTTATGATGTTATTGAGACTTCATACCATTTTCTCTCAAATCAAATAGTATTACATCTATGTGATGATCCAGGAAGTAAGTCCTATTCTATCAATTTCACTTATTTTTATTAATTATTTTCAATATAACTTGGAAGTGTTAGGGGGCGTCCATAAATTACGTGAGGTGTTTAAGGGGGGGAGGGGGTCGAGTCAAATCTCATCTAATCTTACGTTGGAGAGAGGGGGGGTCCCGGCGAATATCACGCAATTTTTTTTCTGATTGAAACAAAAAAAATGTACTATTTTGGTCCATTTAATCCAGATTGTACATGCTTAAGATTTAATCTTAAGCGTAATCGTAATATGATTAAGATCATTCACTAATTTGTTCGAAAGAAAATAATTTCATTTATACTTCGACCGATTCAACCGCTGAATGCCTTCATCAGCACGCCTTAAGATCTCTATTGCCCAAGTGTACGAGATGATTTAGAGAAAAGATGCTGCAGTACATGCGGTATTTACATTGCATCTAGCACAAGAGCTGGAGAGCACAAGCGAGCAGCTCACATTGCACCAGCTAAGCAAGCGCGTATGTTCCGCAAAGTGCGACCCTCGCGGATTGTCACAAGACGAGCTAATGAGTTACTGTGCGCAAGCGCCAACGCCTTAGAGTGGCTAGATCAGAACGAAGTTGAAGGAGCAGATGATTTTACTGAAAATCATATGGACATGTTGGTTCCAGTAGTCTCTCTTGAGAACGCGCATGATTCTCCATGGACTGAATTAGAGTAGATATTCTTTTTTTAAATTACAGTAGTTACGATTTAAGTATTCTATTGTTGAATTTTTATTACACTTATAATTAAACTCTCAGCAATATTGATTACTAGTCTTAACTAGTCGTAAATAAAAGCACGAAGCATTTTTTTTTCTTTTTACAATAACCATCCAACGTGTTTACGTAAGAAACCCACATTTTGAAAAATCTCACGTGAGATTGGGGGGTGGGGAGGGGGTTGTGTAAAATCTCACGACATCTCACCAGGGGGGAAGGGAGGGACAGAAAATTAAAAAAAAACACCTCACGTAATTTATGGACCCCCCCTTACATATGATGTATATGGTTATTATCCTTTTCTAGTCCCATGTTGGGCGCCAATTCTTTATATTTTGGTTTTTAGAATATTTTTAATATCACTATCATTATTGATTTCATTAGCTATTAGAGAACAACAAGTATTTCTGAGCAAGAACATGACAATAAACAGACAAAGAAAATATCAACAACAACAAAAATCGAAAAAAGGGTGATCTGAAAAAACCCAAATTAACTAAAACCAAACCGTTTCAAGTCAAAGTAAACATAAAGGAGATATATAATTATCTCAACAACAAAAAAGAGGGATATAAACAAAACCCAACCAACTAAAACCTATATATATATATATATATAATATATATATATATATATATATATATATATATATATATATTTTCATATATATATTCAAGGAAGAGCTATAAAAAGTGATGATAATACAATATTATTAATTTGTTGAAAAAAGGTTAAACTAACTGTTAGTGAGGATGGCCGTGTCGAAAAGAATGTCGACTGTCTAAGTTAAAGAAGAATCTTTTATATTTTTCGGGTACGCAGTCAATAAAGGGATGGTAAAATAAGTGAACTTTTTTTTCTGTTCTAGCTTTCGAGTCTTTATTGGCTCTTCATCAGGAACTGAAAGTGAAGTTAGTAATCCCTTTCACTTGCCGTGATTTGTAAACATAACATTTCCCAAACAACAAACACTCTTGGTAAAAAACAACATGAAAATAAAAACTTTACATTATGTAATGATTGATAGATTATTTGAATTACTCTCAGTAATTATTAAATCATAGTCTCCCATGAGGTCGCTTCCTCTGTGACTCCATCATAGTCTCCATGGGAGACTATGATTTAATAATTACTGAGAGTATTTCAAATAATCTAATCAATCATTACATAATATAAAGTTATTATTTTCATGATGTTTTTTACCAAGAGTTTTTGTCGTTTGGGAAATGTTATGTTTACAAATCACGGCAAGTGAAAGGGATCACTAACTTCACTTTCAGTTCCTGATGAAGAGCCAATAAAGATTCAAAAGCTAGAACAGAAAAAAGAGTTCACTTATTTTACCATCCCCTTATTGACTGCATGTTTAGCTATCACAGTAGCTTTTTCGTGAAAAAGCAAAACGTATTCTGGAAAACTTAATTTTCTGTCACCATGCAATCGTATAAAATCATATATGTCAATTCATTTCCAAACCTTTGCTCTTAATTAATTTTCAATACCAATGAAAACCATTGTAGGAGTACCTCAGGATTTGATTCTTGGTTCCCTGTATTTATCATTCTCATTAGCGATATTAATAGAACTTTGGCATTCCTGATCGAATCATTCAAATCGCATGATACATATTTTATTCTAACAAATCATCAATTTGAACAACACATTGATAGTTGTAATAGAGCATCTATTGAATTCAGTGATTACTGTCAAGAAAATTGTCTAACATTAAACGCAACAAAAACGACATATAAGCAGTTTGTATAAAATTCCAGTACTCATATATACATCAACAATAAACCTACCAAAGTAACTGATAGAACGAAATGTCTAGCTTTAAAGTTGGCTCTGAAACTTAGGAGTCTCAGGTTTAGAAGTAACTGAAAAATCAAGTTCGCTTTTTTATGTGATTCAAAATATAAGAGAAAAAATATCATCCCATGTATTGAAAGTCCTATATCATGACTTGATGTAGTCATCTTTTCATTATTGCTTGAAGTCATATCAACAGAATTTTTACAGATCAGAAATGAATATTATGATCCATGTATGAATATCATCAACAGAATGGAGTAAGGCAGTCTTTAAAAATGAAAACATTTTAAGTCTTCCAATGTCTGAAATTGTATAAATGCTTCCACAGAAATTCACAGGTTTTATTCGATATTAGGATTATGACAGTAACTAGAAAACATTTCAGGAAATAATATTTGAATGCCACTCAACCTAAAAATTTCCTCAGATAAATATCCTTTTTTGTAAACTGAAACTTTGTGTCTTTATCATGCTTTTTGTCGTGGTATTGCTAAATAACAAAGTTTCTGTTAAAAAATGAAAATTTATCCATATAATTTTGAGGTCTTGTGGTATTATTATTGATAACACCACACTTTACCAAAAATTCTTCTCATTTACCATGATTAAAATATATAACGCCATCCCAAACACGTTAAAGACCATGAGTAGCTATGCGATCAAATGCACATTGAAAAAACTCGAGGATAGATTCAAAATATAAGTGTTTCTGAATGAAAAATACACGATTTCTTTTAAACAACATATATCCTCTGTACCTACGAAACCTTTTTTATTGTTTTGCCACTTTCTTCAGGAAAATATAATAAAAATTATCATTATAATTATAAATCGTTCTGTTATTACTTCTGCCTTGTTATGAACAATGTAATATTATTATTACTATTATTCACTTTTCAGGTTTTTTAATAATTGATTTTGGTTGCGTGTACTTATAATTTTTCATTACATCTGCATAACTTCTGCGAAAGGCAGGACAAACTGTATCCTCGGACGAAGCTACTGTTACATGAGTGACATATAGCAGGAGAACTAGCCAAAACAAAAACAAAATAGAGAGAGAGTCAGTATTCATAAATTGATTAAGGTTTTCGCGGCCAAGATTTTCAGTGTTACGATCTTCGTTCGGGTTTGAAGGCCGTCGTGGTTTGGAACTGTATTCTAACGTTTCGCCAGCACGAGTGACTGGCTTTTTCAGAGGTGTATTCATCCTGGTGGTGAACCAGCTACTCGTGCTGGCGAAACGTTGGGGTACAGTTCTAAACCACGACGGCCTTCAAACCCGAACAGAGAGACAGTATTGTTACGTTTTTCCTGTGGGTTCGACAATAATTGCCACACTGTACAATCGAACTCAACTTTTTTTCACTATTACACTGTCAATACAACACAAAAATCATAAGTGAACTTCAAACTCAAATATCCATCGACTTATTAGCCCACTTCGTAACGCACTTTCAACTAGACTCCCTCCTCTGCCTGTTGGTAGTGTTTATATATCCCTATGGATGTCTTTGAAAGCTAATGGGATAATTTTCGAAGCGACGGCACACCTAGCGAACACAAGTAGGGTTGAGCGCGATCTTAGCCAAGTCACAATCGATCGGTGATGACCAGCGGCGGCCGGCATTACTTTTCTTCAGGGAATAATTTATAGCACTACCCTACCCCCTTCCTCGAAGTTGGTCAACCCGAACAACATTCCAAGTGGATACATCACGACCTATGTATGGACTCAGTTGCTCTGCATGGAAAACCTTAGGCTTGTTTCTGGGTGACAATTGGATCCTGTACACCAGATCGTTTATCGACTTTGCCATGGTCTCTGCAATTTGGGACACAAACCTTTCCTCGAAGTAGTGTAGCTCGGTAGATCTACACTACTTCACCACATAGAAGGATCGAGAACACGAGTAGAGTTGAGCACGACTTTGGCCAAATTACAGTTCATCGGTGATATTTTGAATTGTGTTCGTCAATTGCCAATACATCGACTGCTATTAATAAATAATAATAATAATTCATCTTCAAAAGTTCAAAGACAAGAGATGTTGAAGACAAGTGTTTTCAACTTGAAACTTCGACAAAGTATGCCTTGAGATTGATGGAATTCCAAATAGGTGAAATATTATATCACTTCTATTTCATATATTACGTTGTGTGGTGTTTCTGTAAATGATATCTATTTGAACTTCATAACGAACATTTGAAGTACAAACTGAATGGAAAAAAGTGTTTTCCATGTGATTCAATGTTCATAAGAAAGTAGTTGATTGGACAGGACTTTTTCTTCCAGTTTGTATCTGATAGAAACTTCTATGCATGATCTACATAACTATTAAAGTGTTTATTTCGGAGTTAGTTGATTCCTTCCTTCGAAAGTTTCATGCATTTTTTGTTTCAAAATGAAGAAGTAGAAAGTTAAAAATCTTCTCAAAAATTAGTCTCTTCTAAAATGTATTCCTCTTTCAATATAATAATGTTTCATGAAGTGTGTTCGCTTTTTCTGAATAGATCTTTTCTTTATGCCCTTAATTTTAAATTTCAAAAGCATGCTTTTTGCAAATACTTGTTGGGCTCGCAGGATATAAAAAATCAAATGATAATTTTGTTTCCACTTCTTATGCTACTCGAAATAGAAATTTCACCATTCCCGTCGCAAATTCAATTAGAAATTCCTTATACTATTTTGATGGTAAATTATTCAATCACTATTACCATTAGAAATAAGTTCTGAAATCCTTAACAACTCCAATTTAACAAAAAATAATGAAAATTTTGCTTATTATTAGGATTCTTAATCGATGAAATTATTATTATCATAGTTCACAAAAGTATTTTAACATTTTTTTTTTCATATTATGAGCATTTCATTTAATTATTTTTTGAATTTCATTAGTTTGGACTTACATTGTCTTATATATAAAATTATTTGAAATCCCTGAAAGAACTAACAAAAAAGAAGAAGAATTAAAAAAATAGCTGAAAATAACAATTATATTAAGCCAAAAACCTGATATGAATAAAAGTGAAATAAAATACAAGTAAAAATAGAACAATTGAATAAAAAGTTAAGAGATTCCATGCCAAGTTACTTCACGACGTTTCGATTGTGAGTATCCACAATCGTCTTCGGGTGATGACTGGAGTAATTCCTCCGAGAGATGACTTTTTCCGCTTAACCTGTTCAGTGGGAGATGACCGTTTGGCGGAAGTTGGCCATTTTTCGCTTGATTATGGGTTTCCATATGTTGCGTATCTCTACGCTAGCTTGGCTATGTTGATGGGTCCAAACATGCTCTGCTATTCCTGATTTGCTGGTTTCGGTTTCCCCTCGCTGCGTGTGTATCTTGTGCTCGGCAATGCGAACATTCAATGGCCTCTTAGTTTCACGGATATAGGATTTTCCGCACGCACAGGATATCCGGTAAATGCAATTCTCGGAATCACAGTCCGCGTTTGGTGGCCTGGTTTTTTTCAACCTAATAAGATGCAAATCTTCAGAAGTATATTTTTGTATAATTTGAGTTTCAGGAAGTAACAATGAAATTATGATCCCTATTCTGCCAAGTAATAAATAAGCCATATGCTCAACAATATTTTCTAGCAATAAAAAATTATTTATTAATAATCATCTTTTTCAGGTGGGCGCTCATCTCATCCCAATTTGCAGGATGGTGGTGCATTACAAGTAACTCTGAAACAACTTCAAATTGATTACTATCCCTATCATTTAGCAAAAGGTAAAAAAGATGTGGTGTGTTTAATGGTTTCATTAGGTTTTTCATGTTGTAGGGAACCGAAAACATTGGCCAAAGTATAATGTCAGCTCTGTACCACATCCTTCGTGGCAAGATCAATCTTTCAATTACTTCAGAAACAAACTAATGGATATAATAGATGAGAATAACTCACAGCATAGCCCGCTCAAAAGACCACTGAAGGTAACTAAAAAAATATGTGAATCGAAATTATTGTCAATTAGATGGCAATGTGGTTGAGCCGACCTCAGATGAATTTGCATGTTTTATCATGAGTCTCATATTGGAAGGTAGGGTCTTCGTGTTACCAATAAATCGCACAAAGGTCACTATAATTTCTGGGAGTTTTTTGTAGGGAGAAAATTTTGCAGTTTGAAATGAGGTGCTCATTTGCAGTTTTATTTAATAGCCCTATCACACTTACCTGTGAAATCGATAATCTGGTATATTTTCCTAATGACAAAAAAATGTTCATATAAGCAACCTTACCCAATATAACTAAAATCTTTGAGAAAAGCATACATAATTGTCGCATTGCTTTTCTAGAAGTACGACAAGAGCAAGGTATCATGAGTTATACACAATAATTAATAGTCAAAGAAACACACTTTTATGATTAGTTCGGACTGACAATCATCAAATAGTATTTCACAAACTCAAAACCTATAGAATTAGAGAAGTATCCAATTTTACATGTTAGCATTTATACAACCACAAACAGAAAGTTGTAAAAAATACTGTATTCAGAGTAAACTCACCAAATCTGATGCACAAACTTTTTCATAACGGTGTTACACAAGATTTAGGAGCCGTTGCTTTACATACACTAGACAAATGAGTTACCAAGTATGAATAACTTCAACACTTTTCAGTTTGCTGATGATACAACTATAATTTTTGACGTATCAAACTGTGATGGATTGAAGCAAAATTTTCAATGAACTGAATGGGCTAGAATTCTTTTTTTAAAAAATTATCTGAAATTGAACATTAACAAAGTTTAATTAAATTCATTCAGGCAACATAACATAGACACACTGTGACAGATGACATATCAGCACTTTCATCATCTAAGAGTAATCACTTGTTCGATTGATGACCTTTGTTGGGAAAGAAAGTTTTTGGCTTTCTACTAAAATAAAACCCTTTCAATTCAAATGACCTTTGTATTTTGTAGAAATTCATATTGAATATAAGATAAAGTAAATAACTTTTGTTTTTATTTGTTATGACCAGTTTCGGTTTGTTAAACCATTTTCAAGTAAAATATAGCATGAAGAAAATAACTTTAAACTTTAGTCTGATTTCTAATGTCTAAAAACTCAATAAATATCAGACAAAAGTTATTTTCTTTATCCTATATTTAAGAGGAATCAATTTTTGACACTTGAGATCGATTTCAGATTGAAAAATACACTTGAATACATTGGCACAGAACTTCTCGAAACATTGTTATCTTTGAGGGTTATTACATAAACTCTTCATAGTCGATAAACAGGTTGTTTTTTAAGCGATACATTATTAGGGTCTGGAAAATCTTCAAAGTTAGAAGTCGGTTATATATTTTGAATTACCTTCACCTGCAACTAAAACATCAACTGTGAAAATAAACATGATTATAATGAGTTCTACAGCAATTCACTACCTTGTTGCAAATACAAAAGATGATTTCAGTGTATACCTACATGATACTCTATTAGCTAAACACATTTCTTTTAATTGATATTTCATGTATCACCAATTGATTTTTAGGACATAACTACAAATTTTGATAGTAAATTTAGTGACGAGAACTTACAAGAACTCAGGACACGACTAGCTAATACTGACTGGGTTTTATGAGAACATTCACAACAAATAATGCATTTGAAGCATTTATGAAAAAATTAACATGGTTTTATGTCCTGCAGTAGGTGTGAGTAATGTAAAACATGTAAACGAGCAAATCGCAAAAAATTGAGTGATTGGTGAACTTGAGGATAAAAACAGAAAGCTGAAAAAGTTTTACAGGAAAAAATGATGAATGGAAACGTAACTGAAGAGATCTATAAAATAAAGAGAGAGTTGTACAAGAAAAAAATTGATAAATGGTAACTTGACTGAAGAGATCTATCGAAAAAGAATGAGAGAGTATACAAATGAATTGGTCAACTCAAAAACCGACTATTATGCAAATAAAATAGAAATAAATGAAAACAAACAAAAACTACATGGTTGCAGAGGAAAAATAAAATTGATAAAAATAAGAATATATAGGCGGTAACATAATAAATGACGGAACAGAAGCTGCCTATAATTTTGCTTATCATTTTACAATTTAAAAATCTGGCAAAATACACGGCTTAGATTATGTTACTACCAGATACGTACAGTTTTTAAATTGAATGAAAATAATGTTTTTCGGGTAAATTTCAGGGCCTAAACTACTGTCAAACATCAACAAGGTAAAGAATAAAATATAATTATAGTAAAAAAAATTCAAGTACAAGCTTCAATTTACGAGCTATAAAAAGAAAAAATAAACTATGAAGTGAATGAAACCCTTTAATTTATTACATTACACAATTTATATGATATAAAAGATTTTCGCGAGATTTACCTATTTTAGCGTCACTTAGCTAATCTTGCATTGTCATCCAAACTATTGTCAATCCTCCACAAGAGTCAAAACTTGGTTCCAGATGTTCACATCGACTTTTTCAAAGTGGTTACAATAAATGACCTGCATCAGTTTTCTCCTGAGTCATGCCTTTGGGACTTTGCGGGACTCAAGTTATAGCTATTTTACTTTTTACCAATTCTTCACCTACATAAAACCATCTTTTTGCCATTTCTATTGAATGCAGTTTATCTACTGGAAAGACCCTGAATAAGAAAGTGAGATAACCTGTCTCCTTAGGAAGACGTCATCTATAGGATCGACAAGAAACTTGAACCACCCTGAATTGTTAAAGATGATGGCATGGTTATTTCTGTTAGGGGAGGAAGAGTTCAAGAGTTGCAACTATAACCCGGCCAGTACCACTGATGAAATATATGGCAGATTGAAACAGTGTTGTCTGCTGTACCAAATTAAATGCCACACTTTCGGACTTTTTTATCATCTAGTTGTCTGCTTGCATTGAAAGTTGCAGAAATAGACAGAAAACAAATCTCATTGAGAGGTCGATGTCATAGATTGACTTTGGAACTGATCACCTTTGGGAGCCTCGTTTTACAAGACTGATATTCAGGGTTCAAGTCTTCTGTTAATCTCAGAGTCATCGTCCTTTCCATATATTGTGTATCATCTTATTGAAACTCATAATTTTATCGTTTCTGAGAACATTATTCAAATCAGATATTAATTCGTATTGTTTCTAATATAGGAATA
This sequence comes from Leptinotarsa decemlineata, assembly GCF_025532065.1. Taxonomy (NCBI): domain Eukaryota; kingdom Metazoa; phylum Arthropoda; class Insecta; order Coleoptera; family Chrysomelidae; genus Leptinotarsa; species Leptinotarsa decemlineata. Next base: position 2,547,048 of record NW_027412574.1, read on the forward strand.
TGGAATTAGGGCAACTGAAAATACGAAACAAAATGAAAGTGGACGTCAAAAGGAAAACAAGATGAAAATGATGATGCAGTTGTCAAAGATAATGACCACTTGTGCTATTGTGAGGATGAATGATTTTATTGTATACAAAGTAACAACTTCCAATAACAAACAAGGATTGAAAGAGTTGCTTTTTGGTAAGGTCACAATATTTTTATCACAGTACTTTGATGCAAGGAATCCACATATATGAATAAACTTTCAGAGGCTCATTTTAACTGATTTATAGAATATCAGAAATTAATTCCACTCCGATGAGGTTGACAACTGATAAACTAGTTTTGAAGTATAGATAATTCTCTTTTGTTTGTGATGTTAATGAACTTCAATGAACTCGACTCATTGATTCGGCCGTTATTTGATGAAGATCCATAGTAATTTCAAAAACTACACCTTACGATTTGATATTCACAAACTTTATTTTGAAAAATATATTACAACATGTTTCGCTAGCACAGTAGCTTTTTTTAAATCACTTGAAAAAGCTGCTGTGCTAGCGAAACATATTGTGATATATTTTTCAAAATAAAGTTTGTGAAGATCAAATCGTGAGGTGTAGTTTTTGAAAAAAAAGCACATTTTTCTATTTATGCATATGATAATAATGATAATTTCAGACAAAACAAAATATTAAGATACGATATATGTTTGTGGAGTGATTTCTCCTTATTACATTATATATTCTTATCACAAAAAAGAATCTTAGGTGTATCTTTTATATTTCTAATATGACCTGTAACTGTAGTATCTCTTTATGCTTATGACATGTATCTTTATGTAATTTGCTAACAGAACAAAGTTTATTCATAACAAAAAATGTCATCATGGTAATACCAGACAATGTGAAAATTTCTGTATACCATTCTCCCAATAAAAGTGAAAAATGACTCTCCATAATGTTTAGGACTAATATCTTTCAATGAACTTCAAAGCATGACCAATTCAATGAACTTCAAAGAATGCCCATGGATGATTTTTGTCTTGAAAATATGGTTTTAATTTAAATTGAAAGGGGTATATTGTTATTTCAACGACTTTGGTTATACAACATTTTAGGTTTTGTCACTGAATATTTCATTATTTACAGTGAGCACACTTAATTCACCATCTGATCTGATTGTCATCTTGTGATGTAAGAATCATATTCGTACTCATTTTTTTTTTTTTCTAAAATAATATCCCACACACCAGAACTATCAATGCATGCTCCACAAAATAAATTGGTGTCATCAGGAGATATCCAAACTAATTCCTAAACACTAACTAAGCCTATTTACATCAATAGACTGAACCCTCACTCTCATTTCCTTTGCTGTTTGGAAGCCTATACTAGTTTGTTTGTACAAGTTCTTTGTTGGATATTTGACATATTCTTTCGCACTTTGTTTTGGCTGTATACAAATTTCTTGCCTATTGTAATCTAATGCCTCACATTCGTAAGAGACATGAAGATCTGCTCTATCCCTTTTTTACATTATCTGCAGCTAAGTTACAGTGATATTTTGTTCCCTCCACTGAGCAGGCTTGTAGTTATTCTGAACAGATCTTACTCCGTTGAAGCAGTTCTTTGGTTATTTTCTCAGATGGTTTGTAATTCGTGTCAGGAACACACATCAGATTTTTTGTTTCCTATGATTCCCGAGTGTCTTGGCAACCAGATGTTTGGTTTGTGACCACCAAATCTTCAGTTATTACATTGTTTTTAGGTTCATTAACCTGAGTGCAGGCTGATAAGATAAGAAAGAATTCAATGGTTCTCAAATTGTTGTTCTTTGCACATTACAGGGTTTCATACCATCATCATGAAAGAAGAATATTGACTTGACTGAATGGGTAGCTGTAAAGTACCCATACAGTATGTTTCAGCTGTCATATCAAAAGTAACGTATGATGTTAAGCGTGTTCTCATTTCATTATTTAATTTTTGTCCTGAAGCAAAGTGATTTATTGGTTTTATAAGCATATGATTATGCTGCTTTTTTCGTGACATGACATGAATCCATTTCTATTGATGTACCTGCCCTATATTGATATCGATGCAGTGGTTTCTTGTAAAGTGAAGTAGTGAAGTAGTTTTTCTAATATTTCAAGCATGACTGAACTGATGATTTGAATGGTGCTTCATTCTATTGTCGTTTTCTAACATGTGATTTGATGGACTCTAGACTTTGCTGGCCTACGAAGTTGAATATATACTGGATGCTCTTTAAAACGAGTGTTTGTTTATTCTGACCAACATATATTTTTGTTGTAGCTTATTTCATAAATCTTCAACTGCTATTTCCATCTTATTTTTCGAGTTGCCTAACACTTGTTATGAAGACAGTTTTGAAAGTTTTTTAAATTTCGAAAATTCCAATTAAGTGTGATATATCAATAGAGTTGTCACCAAAAAGACTAGTTAAATTAAATTGGTGATGGTTTCTCGGAGACGAAACGTCTGATTGAACATCTGTAAACGCCATATTATACAATTCGAAAAGTGGCACTGAGAATGTTTTTTAGTATCTTACTAAATAATGTCAGAAAAATTAAAACAGAATTGGAGAATTTCGATTCTTTTTGAATAACTCCGAAAATGATCAGAATTTCGTGAATTTTGAAATGTAATTCAAAAACGTTCTTAAATGGTTAACTTTTTTTTAATTCAATCGGCAGTTTTCGATTTTCCCATGTCGGTCTTCCTTATCTTGGACATACAGTATCTCTAGGGAAACTTGCAGGAATATGTTAGTGTCAAACTGAGAAAACCATGTTTTTATCAACCAATAGTATTTTGGATAACTGTCAATTCACAATTTCTTTTCGAATAACTGACATTGTTAAAAACGAATCTGCTACAGCAGTTGTTATTTCTATAAAGAGTTTGTATCAATATTTGTTGTTTCCTTTCTTTAAAATATTCTTATGCTTCATCTTGTAATAATAAAGTAAGAGAAAATAGTTAATCTCTCTAAAACATATAAAGTTTGACGATGTTTATTTTGAATGTTGTGTTTATGATACATCTAAAAAAATCTGATAATTTGAAATAAAGCACTGCCCAAAAAATTCCACCATATAGAAGTTTCAAGTTCAGAAATTCATATAGCAAGGTACCCTGTGCCACAATTCCGTTGATTGATTTTAATATAGCAAATACAATAAAAATTGTCAAAATCAATTAATAAACAATGGAAAATTTACAAAAATATATTCTAATCAGTAGTGTCCGACCGAAACTGGTTTTTACGACCGAAACCGAATTTCGGCAACGGTCTCAGTTTCAGCCGAAACCGAAACTTCCATAAAAGGATTATGTTCTGAGGAAAAAATAAAGAAAACTTTATTACAATCAGTCAGTCTTCATTTTTTTAATTTTAAATCACAACGTTATGCAGTCTTTGACACTTTTACTTATTGATAATCAACAAATCAACATAAAAACCCCTTATTACAAAAAAATATTAATTGCACCTTAAAAATACTTAAAATGGGTGATATGTTTATTTGAGTAGGTGTAGATTCTTCTTTTGAATATTATTAATGGTTTTTCAAAAATATTGAATATAAAATTACTTATTTAAGTTGTTACCTAACATCACAATAGGTATTTAATATTTATGTAATAAACAATGTAAATCACAAAGTAAGTCACGACATATGATTAAGCACGTGGACGCGGCAAAATGTCTTCGTCGCTTGTATGAAATTCAACGTGCCGAACATGACCGATCATAGCGCGAGAACTCCCGAATACGGTTTCGGTCGTAGTTTCGGCAGGTTTGCCGCCGAAACTGAAACTCGTTTTTTTTGCCGAAACTCGACCGAAACTGAACTTTCAGTCGGACACTACAAATCAGATTGCCAATGTTCAAATGGGAATTTTTGAAAAGGGTATCACAGTATTTGAAAAATAAATCTAAAGAAATGAACTTTAGATGATCAAGCCAGTCTCGGATATGCCTACACAGTAGGTTGAATGGACGTACGCCTATCAGAAAACAACTACTCCACTGGCTAATACCATGAACGGCGTTGGATTATATCCGATAGAAGTAGTTGTTTTCTGATAGGCGTCAGTCCATTCAACCTACCGTGTAGGTATATCCAAGAGTGAAGTTCATTTCTTTAGATTTGTTTACTGCCTGTCTTCAAGCATAGCCCACTGACTAATAAGAAAGTTTTTCTTCATTATTCAGAGGAATCGGGCAAATTCCGGATATGCAGTTGGTTAGTACCTCGTCCACTAGATATAGTGACATTTTTGTTGTTCGCTCCAACTTAAGACGAGGAATGAAATACTCTGAAAGAATTTCCATTTTCAATTATGGAATATCATTGACTTTAGGTCGATGATGGTCACTGTCTTGCACTGACGAGTGGCTAAGGGGCCCGAAACCGGTCTGCAAGTGTGCCCGTTCCAAAATTGAAGGTCGACTCTTTCAGTTGTATTGCCAATTGCATATGCAGGAAAATTTTCTGTGAAGATTCCTGCACTGACGCCTGTCGGTATAATCCAACGCCGTTCGTGGTATTAGCCAGTGGAGTAATTGTTTTCTGATAGGTGCCAGAATATTCAACCTACTGTTTAGGTATATCCGAGGCTGGCTTGAAAATTTAAAGTTCATTTTTTTTTACATTTTTTACGGCCTGTCTTCAAGCATAGCTCACTGACTGATAAGAAAATTAATCTAAAACAAGCTCTGCTCACACACATTAGAACTGAAACAATCTTGCCACACTTTTCACCAACCGAGTTGGCCTCATCAAAAAATAAACGATATTGAGTAATTGCAATTTGTTTATTATTTATGTTTGAAAGTCTGTTCGAAATCTGGTTTTTCCGTTAACCTTCTGTCGCACCCCTACGAACGACAACCCTCAGAAATTGAAACTGCGAGCTAAGGACTAACGAGGTCATACCTTCCTAACACGGGTTGGACAAGTGAAAATCGATCGTTCAGCCTGGGGCTTGAACCACCGACCAACACGGCGGTCGATTTGTGTGAATGAGCCAAGCACCCACGTCGAACCGACTGGCTACCAACCGGTCCACACTTAAGTGGATTTATTGGTGTTATTTTTTCAACCCTTCAATGAATAAGAGTAAAAGTGAATCTTACTGAAACTGAAAAATTCAAAACTTAATGATTAGCTGGAGAAGTAGAAGTCAATAGCACCAGTTACCAATATCATGATCAGCGGTAAATCAAATTGAAAATTAATAATATTACCCCGTTAGACATGAAGAAGGGACATAAAACACTTTCATCCACTTCAGTTTCTAGATATAAGACATCATAAGCACAACTTTCATCCATAAAAAGTACACTTTGTACAAGAATCATCAGATGATAATTTTTAGTGATTTGGTAGGACAATGATGGCACTCTCCATCGCAAATCCTTAATTGTTTTATCATAAACTAGTTGTTGCTCGGGACTTCATTCATGAGAACTTCAATTTTTGGATTCTCCCAGATTTTCCAACATCAAATATTGCCATGTATTTGATTTGTATCTTTGATTTATAAGAAAATCGTATTAAAGACTATAAATATAAATTGATGGATGTAGCTGTTAGTACGTGGTAGGAAATCATAATGAAAAGAGAAATGAAAATTTCTATGTTTTTTAAAAATGTCCGTATTGGACGAAACTGCAGTAACGTTAGTTACAAATAAAAGTGGTAAAAAACATAGAAATTTTCATTTTTCTTTTCACTGTACATATAGTTAACCAAATGAACTAAATGGTATTTTGATTGGTATTTTTTCCAACAAATGTTTACATGAAAATATTGGAACTTTTAAGAAAAAGAAATTGGTCAAGAACTCTACTCAGTTGTGGAATCTTAGCTGATTCTTGATGAAAATTCATCATAACTTTTTGATGAAATTTTCACAGAATCACAAGTTTCACTATACAATATTGTAGTAGTTGTTTATTATAGCAATAAAACATGTGTTGCAGTTCTGTAAACTGTTTGCTGAACAAAGTGTCTCACTAAGTCTTGTTGGATTCAACTGAGTCATCTCATAAATAGCAGGCAAAATTCAACAAACCCTTGTCATCGAAAAAGAGCTTGTCGTCATTAATACATAGCAGCTTGAAATTTTCATATTTAAATATTATTTTCCAAATTTCTGTTGTTTCCATACACAAAAATGTTTTTGTTGCAGTCAACCAAAAAAAACTACCAATTGAGGGTTCCCAGGGGGTATTTTGCCCTTTGAATAGTTATAGTTGGGTTTTCCAGCCTTTAAAGATGAACGGATGGGTGAAATATTTTTGTCAATGATTTCAAATAAATATTCGTTACTTTTTGGAAGCACTCTATTTACAAATAAATATTTTTTATTTACTCAAAAAGATTTTTTCATCAATCAACTTTGTATTTTCAGGTGAAAGGGGTCGAACAGGTCTTCCAAAAAACACGAATATCATTCATGCAGAGTTTATCTACTACTACTATACCACATCTTTTCCCTTCCCACGTAAGTAATATTTTACAGTAATCACATATTAATCTTAACATTTATATTTCTGTTATTTATATACAAAAATTGTTATGAATCCAGATCTCTGTATGATTTGTTATTATAAATAGGTTGAAACTGATTGATTTTAATCATTTTCAAACAGCTTTCTGAGTGGTCAATTAATTCAAACAATTCATATTAACAGTTTTTTTTACATTTTATACTTATGTTATTACTGCTAATACTACTTCGGCTGCTATTTAAGGATTATTCTAAAAATACTAGAAAAGTGGCTATAGCTGTAGGCGGGTCCAACACTTTAATAGCATAGCAAAAAATTCTATGTTGTCGTATCTAAAAATCCTTTGTAGTCCAAATAATGGCTTCTAGAAGGTATACAAAATTAGTGAAATTACCTCGCTATATTTGGAGGTAACTGTCACCAAATTCAGTACCTGCTTATATCCACTGGCATATGCAATATCTTTTCAACAAAATTTAAAACTGTATTAAGATATTGAAAACTTCATAATAATCGAACACTGGCGACCTTATGTCGAACTGACAGTACACGAGCTTGGTCAAATTTCAATATTGGTACAGATCTGATGGAACAGCACATTTCACTCAACATCATTACTGCAACAGCTACAATATACTGGTTACTGAAATACGTAAATACTGTTATTACTTTTCCGTCACCTGTTTTAAAGCCATACATTTACAGAAATTATTGGGAATTTTAATCTAAATAATCATCCTGGAAACAAATCCTTGACTCACATTTTTTATTTCTAGACGCGTTTTGCTAACACTATAGTTTCACTACGGTGTTAGCGAAAAAATGTTTGTGAAAATTGTTTAATTATTATCATGGATAACGCTTTCTCGGCGACGAGTGACTTCACATTATTGCTAAAAAGTATTATAAATGAGACATTTTATGTAAATTTTATTCAACTTTGATATCCATTCTTGTTTGTAAGTTGTGACGCCAAATTCAATACCAATCAAAATTTCAACCTCAATACCTCAATGTATCAATGGTTGTTGAACCATAAGTACCAAACTTCGAAACTAGTAGAAATCAAAAAATATGTTTAGTCCGAATAAATTTCTAAGTGCCGAAATATTTTGAAGGTATCCACATTTTGAATTTTGAAGAACATCTTCAAAATTCGAAACATAAAATAGATAAAGATAATTTAAACATCCTACACACATGCGAAAAAGGGAAAATGATGAATCTGTTGGAATCTATGGAAATAAACAGGTCAAAAAAAAATCCCAATTCTATTGTCCTCAACGAACAACTTGATTTAAATAATAGTCCTCTCCTGAACCTATAATCCAGATCCCAAAACCTACATTATATTGAAAGCTTTGTTATGTTCATGGATTTTACAGGTATATGAAACGCAGGTACCGGGTATCAGGTATATCAAATCATTTATGATAGAATAAGCAACAGGTATAAATTACTCAGATTTAAATGTAATCAGTTAGTTTTGAAAATGGTGTAATAGCCGAAACCGGTCAACAATAAAAGAAATATAGTGGAAAATCGACAAAAGTGTGTTTTTGTAGTGTATCCTCAGTGAACATGAATTTCCACAAAATAAACAAGTCGTCAATCGAAGAAGATTCTCTCAGATGCCTTGAGATATATCTGGTCGAGCTAGAGTTCAAACAAAACCAGGTCTCTTTCAGAGGTGGTGTGTTTCAGGGCTTTTCCCTCATCCCCTCTCATTTCCAGAACCTCACTATTGTCATTATCTATTGTCTAAGGAAAACTCATGGGTATTGAGTGGGCCAAATTGGACACATTTTAAGAGAAACAACGGTTTTCAAACTAGATAGATGAAAACTGATGACTGTGTCTGACAGTCAAATTTTATGACAAAAATGGTGAAAACCGCATATCGATATTTATCATTGTTTCTGACTTAAGTACCTATGTTTTTCGAAAATGTGCATTTTCAAAAAGTTGCTGTAACATATTTCCTGTCAAAAATTTCTGTTTCTATGAAAATATTTCCAAAGCACTTCTTTACGTAGTATTCAATGGTGTAAAAAACAAATTTTTTCAAATGAAGATATCCATAGTTATTGATGGAAAACTATTTTTTTTAACTGACACCTTGTATATTCCTGCATATTTCAGTAGAGCTTAGAGCTTACCAAATGTAGCACATTTTGTGTTTTGCTAAAGTCACCTTTGAAATACAGAGCTTTAAGTTTTTTTCATATAGACTTTGAAATGCACATTGTGATCAAGTAGGCTTTGAACGATGTGGCGAAGAAAAAACAGAATGCCAATATTTACTGGTAGCTGTCAAATTTTGATTTTCAAACACATTCGCAATGAAGTATGAGAATTATGAAAAGTGGGATATGATAGTCTGTATAATACAAACCGGGTAAAATGCAGAAGCAGCAAGCCATTTGTATCACGAGAGGTATCCAGAGAAAAGACACCCTTTTAGAGACATTTTCTCAAGATTGCGACACAATCTAATCGATGTTAGTCAATTTGAAAAGAAAAGGCCAAAATTATATGAATCAAATAGGGACAAGGATTTAGAAAAAATAGTTGTTTAATGAGCTGTTGAAAGTAATCCCAAAACAACAACGTGAAATTTCAAAATATCAACAGGCCTATCAAGAACTAACGTTATGGGGATTTTGGAAAAAAAATTCAAGCCAAACAGGACCAGAAGAGTTCATCAACTTAGATCAGGAGATTTTGAACGCCGCATGACTTTTTATCAGTGGTTCCTGAAAAGTTGTAACTATGTGCCTGATTTTTCGTTAAATTGTATTTGGACAGGAAGCTTATGTGAGCAGTGCCGGCATTTTGAACCGCTATAATTCTTATACTTGGACACAACAATATCTTCATTCTATTGTGGGGCAGAGAAGTCAAGGAAGATTGGATTTAGTGTGTGTGTGTTTTCAAGGGTAGAATTATTGGCCCTTTCATTTATATGGCACTCGCATATCTCAGAGGTATTTTGAAATTTTAAGGTAAAATCTTGAACTTCCTTAGACCTTAGAACCTGGACCTTAGAAAAGTATACTTTCAACAAGACGGGACTACGCCTCACAACACTGCAATTGTCACCAATTTTTTGGTTGCAAATTCTGGTAATAATTGGATAGCGAACCAACGTCAGGGGGTCTTGTGGCGAATACTTCACAACCCTAGAATATGAAGTCAATATCTTCACCTACTACAAAATGGCGGAACATTTAATAATTTCCTGAATACAAACACATTAATATCGATATATCTAGAAATATTCCTTTTTATCTGCCATATGGCAATTCCAACAACCCGATAAGGTTTGTTAAGTTATTTTTTGTTTCCCGGTCGCTAACGACCGCGAAAAGTAGTATCCAAATATCGACGACCAATCCAAATTGGCCGTCAAGGTCCTACAGAATGGCCAGCCCGCTCGCCAGATTTGACACCTTTGGACTTTTTTTATGGGGCTATTTGAGAGAATAATAAATATTTGTAGTGATATTGACGTTGCTGTGTTCGAAAATGTTCGGCGTGAAATATCGGATAGGCTGTTCATATGTTAAGAAGTTCAAGGCAACCATTTAGAGCATCTTCTGAACCGTCCTCAAGCTTATAACCTCATATTATGTAGTTAAATGTCAATGTATTCAGGCAATTATCAAAAGTTCCGCCATTTTGTAGTAGTTGAAGATATTGACATTATATTCTAGGGTTGGGAAGCATTTGTCAGGAGCTTCAAAAATATTATGTGTCACAAGACCCCCCCTTTCCATTAATTTTTTTCCCAGATGGCGCCCAGTCGCCATCTTGAAACTTTCATCTGTCAATTTCACTTCAAAATAAAATATCCCAATTTTTTGAGTTGCCCGTTCAAAAAATAAAGGGGGGGACATTAAAGAAATGCACTGTATATTTCATTGTTTGTTCTTTATCATTATTACCATTGTTGAAGTTTCATTTATTAGTGGTAAATATAGTATAAATTGTCTCATCAGTTTCATCGAAACTATGCCTTTTAATTACCGCTGTGCTAAGCTTTCTCAACATTTAATAGCTACTTACTGAACAATTTCTTTCTGTTTTATCGCCGTGTCGTCCAAAACCTACTTGATCACAGTCTGTGTTTCAATGTCTACATGAAAAAACCTAAAAGCTCTGTATTTCAAAGATGACTCTAGTAAAACATCAAGAGTGTTACATTTTTGAAAACGTAATTTTAAGCTCTATTGAAATATGTAGAAATATATAGGGTGTCCCATTGAAAAAAATTGTTTTCCATTAGTAACTATTGATATTTCATTGAAAAAAACATTTTTTTTACACCATTGAACACTACGTGAAAAAATGTTTTGGAAATGTTTTAATAGAAACAAGAAATTTTTGACAGAAAAAAAGTTACAGTAACTTTTCGAAAATACATATTTTTGAAAAACATGCTATAACTCAGAAACAATGATAGATATCGATATGCGGTTTTCACCATTAAGTTTGTCAAAAAATTTGACTCTCAGACACAGCCATCAGTTTTAATCTATCTAGTTTGGAAACAGGAATTTCCCTTCAAAAGTGTCCAATTTGGCCCACTCTACAACTGTGATGTCCCCAAAGCAGGAGACATAAATATTTTATATAGTTAATCTTAAACTTCATACCTCTATTCCTCTGTAGAACAGGATCTTATCGGTTTTGAAGAGTGATGGAAAAATACACGAGAGCTACCAGAATTGGAGTTTGGGATGTGAAGAAAAAGATGTGGAAAATTGGTAGAGTGTTTTTTCATAATCCACCTGGTAGGCCGGAATTAATCATTTATCTAATTGAGTTTTGACATAAAATGCCAATGATTAACATATTTGTACCTGTTTTAGTGGAATTAATATTTTAATTGTTTTTCTTTCAAAATCTACCTGTTTAACTATAATGAATCATGTATCTAATTGAGTTTTGTTATTACCTACTGTCATATAAAATATATTGTAGAATAGTTTGATGTACCAGTCCAACAGATGAAGCTACTATGTAGCGAAACGTGTCATAAATATAATTCATAGTGTGAAGATTGTAGATTCTATAATTATTATCATGGGTAGTTTTTATTTATGGTAGCTGCAAGAGTTGCCACTTAACTTGCCTTGATTTTCGATATTAAAGGAGGTGACCATTACATTGTCAATGAGTGATTACACTCTTTCAGCCATGTAAGAATACAAGAGTGTACAGGGTTTTTCTCCAAGAATAATGAAGAAGTTGGGTTATCCAAAATCTGGCCTGCCCTCCTTAAATCAAATGGCTCAAAGTCAGACATATAGGAAATCCTATTTTTTTTTGTCAGGATGGTATCATTAAAGTCCTAATTATCTGTGTGCCTGAATGTGAGCATGCAGTTATATATGTGTGTGTGTATGTGTGTGCGTGCGTATGTATGCGCGTGTATATGCCTGTGTATATGCCTGTAGTTGTGTAGTGCACCAATCTGTCTTATCAAGAGCACATATCAAAATTCTGCTAGAATATCTCTTTGACAGCTGAGCTGCGACCTTTGTTATTCTATGAAGGGCCTCAAAACACTGTCCAGATCTCCCTTCAAGAGAGTATCAGTAGATTTATTTGTACCTTTTCCTGTGACTGATAATGACAACAAATGCCCGATGGTAGTAATTGACCGATTCTCTAACATAGCCTCAGGTGGTTCCTAATCCAAATCAAAAGGCCAGTTTGCTACCAAAAACTTGGTTGTCCGACATGGACTACTTTTAAAACAAAATTCGCTAGAGGGTTAACATTTGGACCAGATCTGTGGCAAAAATTGATGCATTAACAATTAGACTACCTGTCTCTGCTTGTTTTAGAAAAGACGGACAAATTGGTACCGATATTCCTCCTGGTTTATAGAATTACAGAACATGTAGCATCATGTTTTTCTCCATCGATGCTGAAAATCAAAGGGTCTGAAACAAATGGGTGTATATCTTTTAGTTCGCATATCGGAGCTTCAACGCAGACGACAGGTTATGCACCATTAATGTTGATAAATGTCTGATAAGGTTTGATTTTTGACAGAAAGAAGAAGTTGGTGAAATTCTCCCTTTCAGTATAGGATAAGAATGATTACCACCACTAATTAGTCAAATTCAATCTACAAATCAGCAGTGTCATAATAATAAATGCAAATTGCTAGTGACATAATAAAGACATGGTTCACAGGAAAGCAGTATCAACTAGTTTGAAGTAAGAGGATGCGGTGAAGTTTTGCCAATCCTGACTTCAAAAAGGTTGGGGTTATAAAATGTAGAGAACGTAACAAGGTTCTGACTCTGACCTAGTGTATAAAATTCAGTTGTCATATTGAAGCAAACCCAAGGTTGTCTACCTAGAGATATTAAGTCTTTATATTAATATTTCTGTTATTCCTAGTGCACCACCTGAATATGAGTGATGTAATAAGTATCCTAACCTCAAAGTCACGAATGCTTTTATAACTTCCAGTGAGAAATTATAAGAGTATTCCAACTTCGAAAACAGACCTGTGGTCAAATAAATGATAGTCATTATTATTCACCTTGCTAAAATTGCAATTCGTGCAAAAAGTAGGTAGATAGATAGATAGAGATATGAAAATTACAATTCAAATACATCGAACAAGGCCTTAGTAAAGCCTTTAAAAACAAATTATGGTGAAATTATCAAATGAAGATAATTCTGTTCAGGAACAACCCACATCAGTACCTATTTAAAATGATAACTTTCCTTTATATGTTGAATTTTAATTTTGAATTCATTATAGAACATTATAATGTTCTATTATAGAACAGTATGGTATAGTGTAAAAGGAGCATATTATAAAACCTAGGTGCATAATAATTTTCAGAATATTCAAATATGTGTTGTATATCATGAATCCATAATAAGCATGGATAAATATATAAAGAAGGTAGTGTCATGATTTTGTTCATCTTAAATGTCCCACTCAAGGATTCCATTTGTTGAATGGAAGTCTAGAAGGCTAAAATAGTCACACAGTGAAAATTCTGAGTGAAATCTATAAAGGGTAATGCCTATTGCACAATGCAAGGAAGGTTTACAAACTCAATTATTTGGAATCCTTGGAAATTCTTAAGAATAAACATTGCGGGTGCAACCTGTTAAATGATCAAATCGATCTAGTTTACTCACCGGTTTTCAAATAAGCATATCCACATTGTCACAAGTAAACAAAATTCAGGTACTCAATTAACTAAGTACCTCTATTATTACCTACAGTGTTGCTATATAAGGGCTAATTTAATTGATTATTTTTAGTTTAACGTATAACTTTGAAAATGTCCTTATAGGACGAAACAGCAGTAACGTTAGTTACAAATAAAAGTGGAAAAAAACAGAAAGATTCAATTCTCTTTTCTTCATTATGATTTCCTACCACATAGTAACGGCTACATCCATCAATTTATTGAAAGTATTTACCTTAAGTCTTTTTACATTTTCTTAGAATTTTCTTATATTCTGAAAGTAAATTCTGTTAAGTTTGAAATGGATGGATTCTGTCTGTATAAAAAAAAAAACAAAATATACTGGAAATGCCTAAGCAAAAGCACAAACTTTACAAAAATAGTCCATTGTGCTTGAGTATTATACTAAATAACAAACCTTCCATGAGATATTATGGGCAGTGTTCAGCCAAGATATATTATTCATGTCCATTTGGCAGACGTCCTTGTATTTTTCACTAACAGTAGTTATACAGGGTGAGTCAACAAGATTCCCTCGGTCCGTTGCTATCAGATGAAACAATTTTTGAACTGCTCAAATTTTTTTGCAGTCATATTAATAAATACTATCTTTTAAAATTATTTTCTCGCACACTGGGTGATTCAGCCGGGCGTGGCCAACCAAAGTTATATTTTTTTAAATAGAACACCGAGTATGTGAATACTTCATTCGATTCCATATTTTTTTTAACTCTCTAAGGAATTTTTGTTTTCGAATTTCCATTGCGGCATTACCAATTTATTCCAGAAAAACCTATTTTACAGATAATATTTTTTTAATTCACCACCCACATGTCTACAGCAATTAAGTGGATTTTTTATTAGGAATAGTTATTCAAAATTACTATGATAATTTCTGGAATCTCAACTTTCGAAAATAATATACAGGGTGCTCGGTAAAACCGCTCAAGTTTCATTCATTTTCAAACAGACATAATTCAACTTTTTCATTTGTATGAAATGTTCCAACATTTTTCATCAGACGTATACTATACGGAAAACATATATTTTACAAATTATACCCAGTTTTATTGATTGTTGTAACCACAAAAAATTCATTTATTTACGTTCACTTCATCATAAAGTTTTCAATATGAACAATAACGCCTAAATTCATATTTCATGTTTTAATTGAAACTGCAGAATTTTCCTCTTTTAGACAGCTCTGGACAACTTGGAATATAAATTGTTTTTTACAGTGCCACCACCAAAATTTTATGTACAATTAAATCCAATCACGTTCGTTTATGATTTGGAAAGTTGTTTATGGTTAAATGCATTTGGATTAAACTTATTTACATCTGCAACAGATTCCAGAAATGAAATACAACTTTCTAGCTATACCTATGTGGATGTGAGGATTGAAGCTATTCTTCTGAAGGTAACTATTCACTTTTAATAGCACAGGTCATTTATTCTCAAATATGAAAAGGATACACTCCAAAGGCTTTCAGCCAATTGATCAACACATTTTTCATTTGTTAACATTACAAAAACACCCATTTAAACCTGAATAGAAGATAGATATTTCAGATCAGGCAAAAGATCAGTGTTTTGATAACTCATGTACCTTCTACTCAGTACAAAAATTCTCATTGTCGACCCTTCATCGACAGTAATCCATACTGGAGAGTAATCCATACCCTTATTCCGTGGGTGAAACCTGATAAGACCCAGGCACTATTCATCCTTTGACATAGGTTGCATAACACTACTGGATTAGGCCCGCTTTTTAGCTTTCTAACCCCCGATGCTGCAGGGGGAGTATCCTTTTTCGTCTAACTTTTCACTTTCCACCTTTCTGGCAACGAGACCCTACCGGTACCTAAGCTAAAGTCGCTCCTTCATATCTATCGGGTTCATAAAGTAGATAAACTTACCGTCGATGGTGCTATGCATTCTTTAAACTTATTATGACTTTTTTCATCATGACTATTTGAATACTCTGAGTGAATTTGACTTTCTATTATTCATTAATGAACGTATCTGAATAATGGATGATCAAAAATCATGTGTAGATCACATTTTTATTAAAAGTAACCATTAACAAAACAAAATGTAAAAATTATATTCACTATAAAAAATTACCTGTGATGCACTGTTTGGAACCTTTAGTGTAGTAATAAATGTTACTGGAGTTTTATCTCAACCTCAAACTGTTATTTTTAATACCTCGACGCGTGTTTCGATCACCAAGTGATCATCTTCAAGACACAATGAAACTCCTGTAATATTTATTAAAAATTATAAGATACTTTCTCAAAATATTGAATTTGGTCAGTATTTTGGAATAAATAACTGATGTGCTTACAAATCATCTCATCGATAAAATAAAAGAAACTTGTAAATTTTTCTTCAGAGTTGTACCAGAGAACAAAACACGAGCATCTCATTATTCAATATACTTATTATTCAAAACTGTAATTCTCAGATGGTAGCTGGTTGTTCATAGGAGTGGTTCATTCTTCTCAGTCAACCCATAGTTATATGAACGGTTCGATTCCAACTGTGGGTTTTTCGATTTTTACTAGGACGGTAGCTGGTCGGGTTGACGTGGGTGCTTTTCTCCACTCACTCAGTCGACCGCTGTCTGAATCGGTGGTTCAAGCCGCATGCTGAACGATCGATTTTCACTTGCTATCGTCCAACCCGTGTCAGGAATCACACGTTAAAAGGTAAGACCTCGTTAGTCCTTAGCTCGCACAAGTTTCGACTTCTGAGGGTTGTCGTTCGTAGGGGTGCGACAGCTGGTTAACGGAAGAACATATTTTATTTGATAGGATTCAAACTACGAACAAGGAATGGTCATCCAATGAAATTTCAAAGTCAAATAAATTTACTTGATTTTCAGAGTTCCAATTTTTTATTATGTGTATGATTTTATGCTTTAAAAAATCCTACTTTGATAGTATCAAAAGTTCCAACCGACCTTTTTTTATCCCTCTTAGATATTGGAATGAAAAAATATATTCTATGCAGTTATGCAGCAGACAATGTGGCTCCTTGTCATTATAATTTATATGCACTTTCAAATCACAGTGGGACTACTTACAACGGACATTACACAGCATATTGCAGACACCCATATAGTGGCACATGGCATGAATACAACGATTCACACGTGTTCCCAATTTCGCCAAAATCAATTGTGAGCAATGAGGCATATGTCCTCTTTTATGAACAGGAGGGAACGAAGCAGCACCTTTGATGTGTTTTTTTTTCTTTCTTTTTGTTTTTCTTTCCTTTTTTTTATAATCTTAGTTCTTTGAATTGATTTGTATTTCTAGTTGTGTCATAATTATAAATGATAACCTTCTAATAATTATTCAATGAATTTTTAGGTTAGTTTTGGAAACGCATTTCTGCAATCCAATCATCAGAACCGACCAAAATCATTGGCCATATATGTGACAAAAGCTGTTATAACAAATGTCAGGGGATTTGAAGAATCTTCTAGAGCCGATTTAGCTAAATGTCTCGATTCACTCCATATGGGCTCTCTGTTTTTTGGGACAGATTTTCCATCTGATGCTGATGATTTATATGTTGTCACTCA
Source organism: Leptinotarsa decemlineata (assembly GCF_025532065.1). NCBI lineage: Eukaryota > Metazoa > Arthropoda > Insecta > Coleoptera > Chrysomelidae > Leptinotarsa > Leptinotarsa decemlineata. The sequence goes on from NW_027412574.1 coordinate 2,564,408, forward strand.
AAAATTTGTAGATCACATATCAGCTGATGACGATGTACGCAAAGTATCTGTGGAAACGGATTCATCTTTCTCAGAAATACAGGTAAATATTAGTGTTTTTATTTTTCTCTCGAATGAAAAAAAAATAATAATTTTTGCCTTGAACATATACATGTTACAATTTCAAAACAAATACATATATTATATTAAATTGGGAATTATTCTCAGGAATTATAACTTCAATAGTCTTTTAAACTACAAAAACATTTTTTATTAAGAAAAGTTTCGTATTGTGCTTGAACTCTTGATTGAATCAGGCAGTTTATTGTATATAAAAGAATTTTTAAATTTATTTGATTTGTGGGAGGATTTCCTTAACTAACCACCATGTCGTGTACAATAATTATGAGTAGAAGCATTCGTTTCAAAAGATGCGAGATCATTTCTTACATAAGTCACACATTTGAGTGTATATATATATATATATATATATATATATATATATATATATATATATATATATATATATATATATATATATATATATATATATATATATATATTGTGTGACATCTGTAAGGTTCTATTACATCAAGAAATGAAACAAACACATGGATGGAATGATGATTTGGAAACCTCATAAAATACAACCATGCAAAGTAAGGTTTAAATGCAACAAAACATATATATTTTATTTGAAACCGGATCTGCTTTTTATTGCTCTGCAATGTTTTGAAAATCTAATGGCAAATTTTTTTCGGTGTAAAGAACATTCAAATAATCATTTTTTTCTAGAATAGATTCCGGTAAGTGTAACCGGCATCAGCCGGATTCTTCTTTGACTTGATATAATTTATTTGGTGAATATACCCACTGAGAATAACACACCATCTCTGGAAAAACAGATTTTTTTAAACAGATCTAAAAAATTTGTTACATTCGTAATACCAACAAAAATTTGTTTAACAATCCTTTGAAAACTTTCTGGAATCACTGATACCCCATATGATAATCTATTCATTTCAAAAAGTCCTTTGTGAGTATTCAGTAGGTACCACTATTTTTTTTTATTCATCATCTAATTCAATTTGCTGAAAATTTTGTCATCGTCCAGTGCTGCAAAATAATTATTGATTATGTGTATTGTATAAAGATCAACGTGTAGATTTGGATTCAAGATTATTTTAAAAATTACCACATATTCGAATTTCTGCAATTTTTTTAAAGGATGGCACGGCATGGTGGGTGTTGCCCATTCATTAAAATCTACCCGTGATGAAATTTCAGAATTTTGTAGTGCGATTAATTCTTTTTCAACTCTGTCTTGGAGTGCGAAGGGTAAATTTCTTGCCTTACAGAAAATAGGTCTGGCATGTTCCTTCAAATACAAAGTAGCCAGTGCTTTATTAAATCTACCTGAACCCTCTGACTACTTGAATATTACATAAGCCCACATTATAAAATTAATTTATGACCAGTAGGTAAGGTATCATTGTAAAATTAATTTAAGACAGACAATTGAGACTCAGGCACCTAGCAGAAGAGGTATCTGTGGTATAAATAATGACAACATTGTATGTATATTCAGTTCAATCTTCCTCTTGAAGATGATCGATTGGTGATCAAAACAAGTATCGTGGTGTTGAACATAACAGTTTGGTGTTGGGATAAAACTCCAGTAATATTCATGAGGTACTTGTTACCGAATGTGGTCATAAGGAGTGGTCCCAGAATGTCGATTGCGATTCTCTCGAAAGGGCGCCCACTGAGGTACTAGTTCAACTTTCCTCCTTGCCTTGTCTTCGGACCATTTCTTGAAGAGCACAGGTCACAGCACTTACACCACTTCCCCACGTGTCGGCTGCAAGCCACCCAATAGTATATTTCACCATTCAAAGAATATAATCCTATTCATCATCTTGTAGCTCCCTGATGATGACAATTTCCATCGTCAAAATATTGAAAATATAATGTTATAACAGTACAACTAGGCTTTTGCTGCATTCCTAAATAATTATATAACAAATAACAGAGTGATAATTGAAAATACTTCTGAATACTACTTACTCACACACACACACACACATATATATATATATATATATATATATATATATATATATATATATATATATATATATAATCGATCGCTTCAGAAACACTTCACTAACTTTCTTTGAAAGCTTCTGATAATTCCTCTTCAATATTCTCTGTTTCACTATCACTGTTGTCATTTAAATCAATAATGAATTTATTTCCACCATTGATATGGAAGTGTCCAATCTCCATATAGTATTTTTCAACTAAAATTACTTTTTTAATCCTTTTCTGCCAGTCTTCTTCGGTAATATTAGTTAATCCTTCTTTAATTAGCTCTATTACCTTCTTATCAAATTTTGGAAAATTATTTTTAGGCCTGATGCTTTGTTTCAATTTTCCCCAAATCAACTCGATGGGATTGAAAACACAAAAATAGGGGGAAGTCTCAGTATGGTGTTACCATATTTTTCAGCAATACTCTCAACATTTTTCAAATGTTTTTGTGTGTGAAACTTCAAGTAGTTGGTTTTTGATATAGTAATCTTCAAAATACAAATTGTTATTCTTAAAGAAACTTTGTATTTCATCTTTCCTCGAATTTTTATTCGGTTCTTTGATGAGCTGTCGTGAAAGATTGGAAGCGTTGTCAAGAACTATTACACTATTCGCATCCAAATTTGGGATCAATGTGTTTTCAAACCATTCTTCGAAAATATTAGCTTCCATGTTCTTATGATAGTCAACATTGCAATCTTCAAGTTTTTTTCTACATAATAATTCGGAACCCATTCTTTACTTCCTCCGCAATGCACAATGATTAGTCGCGATCCTTTGTTTGCAGGCATGTTAAGCGTACATATTCTCCATTCATCAGTCCACCCTTTCGTATCTGTGTCATGAGTGTCATACCAAGATTCGTCCAAATAGAAAATTTTCCGTTGTTCTTGTCTATGTTTAGTTATTTGTTTTAAGTATTTGTTACGAGATTCCACTATTCTTCTGCTTTCCATAACTGCTTGACGTTTGTTTATTATTTTAAATCTAAATCCTAGTTTCTTTATCCAATTCTGAAGAGTTTGTCACAGCAGCTCACGTTATGGCCGGAAGGGTTCAATATTTTCCTTATGATTTCAGTTGTAGGAATCTCATTGCTTTTGTAACACTCGTATAATGTTTTTTTTCTATGATTTTATTAAATGAACATCTGAAGGTTTTGGTAATCAATCGCGTCTTGCGTTCATAAGGTTTGTTTTTGACTATTTTACGTACAGTTGAGAAAGGAATTTGGGTCAAATGTGATGTTGCTTGTAATATGTTTTTCCCTCGAAACCAAACTTGATATGTAGATTCTTATATACATTGAAACATACTATCTGTGTTTCAATATTCAAATGAATCGGAATCTTATTCACTGGTATCTCTTTTTCGCATTGTTTACCAGCGCTATTGGAATGACTACACAGGAAAAAGTCTGCATTGTTATCACACTCGTTATTACTATTAGTACTTGTCCAAGGACGCCACATTTTAAACAGATAACAAAAATTTTAAGTAATTATACCAATATCGAATTTCAACACTCAAATCGCGGATCAGTTTCTGAACTGAACACGACGGCGATAACCATCCCCGCATTCCATGATTTCGATTCGTCACCGTAACATGACTTCAAATTTAATTCTATGACTCTTCAGCCAATCATAAAATTATCCAATACGAACCGCCCAGTCTATAGTCCACGTGGACTAGTTTGCTGCAGGTTCGTTCATTTCTATGTATTGGTTTTATTGGCTTTTGAGGATGCCGCCAACTTTAAGAGTGCACCATATCGTTTATTTCGACTATACCTCTCACACATTTTCGTTGGGTTCAATATACTACGAAATGCCCTCAAGTGCGACCATCGTAGAGCTGTTAAGGCTATTTGGGATACACATCTTTGGAAGAATTATCTGGAATTCGTGGGTTCTTTCATCTGTGCTTTCCCATTTTCGAGTTAGTAGGTCATCTCAAATGCACTTGGGGTCCCATTGGAGCCAGTAAGTTTTTTCCTGCTAGGCATGCAGCTGCTAGCTGCAGATCTCTTCCCATTCCGTCCTTACTACCACTCCTTTCTCAATCCATTCTCGTACAGTTTTGAAGACTAGATCCTCCCTATGTGCTACTATATCTTGCCCCGTCATGGAGGAAGTTTCACCCTCGGAGGCTGTTAACGATCGTACCACATCATGGTCAGGTGGTACCTCACATCTTCTGTCCGTATCCCTGGATAAGGGACCCTTACAGGTTGCTACCTTCCGGGTCAGAGGGAACCCGAAGTAGTGGGAGGTAAGGGAGGTACCTCGTTATCAGAGTGGATGAAGTTATCAGATGCTTTTGGGTAAGCGTGTCTGTTTAAAAAAAAAACTGTTTCGTACCACATTATGGTCAGGTGGTACCTCACATCTTCTGTCCGTATCCCTGGATAAGGGACCCTTACAGGTTGCTACCTTCCGGTCAGAGGGAACCCGAAGCAGTGGGAGGTAAGGGAGATTACCTTCCTATCAGAGTAGATGAAGTTATCAGGTGCTTTTGGGTAAGCGTGTCTTACCAACCTTTCAAGTTCAGCCCCAAACTCCTGCAGGCTCTCGGATGGACTTCGAGTTCTCACCTTGTTGAGCTTGGCAGACTTGTTGAAGGTGCTCAATACCATACCTGCCCTCCAAAGCTGATATAACTGCTTCATAATCTATCTGCTTTTTGACTGGGACATTCTGTAAAATTTCGGAGGCCTTTGCTCGTAGTGCACGTATGAGGGCTGTTGCTTCCTCTTCATTTTTCCGCAGAGGCCTCAAATTGTCTGCGATATATTGACCATTGACCAGATTCGCCATAGAAAGTTCGTGTTTTAATAAAACTACTGCTAGAAGGGCGGGACATGACGTTTGCAATCCGACTCCTTCAAGCTTCTCTTCAAATTTCTTTTCAACACCCTCAAGCTTCTCATCGACTACTTTTTCAAATTCCCCCTTTGTTTCCTGAAATGCTTTTCCAAATTCTTTTTGAATAAATCCTTGTACCTCCTCTTTACTCACTTGGGAAGATTTTTAATCTTCCAATTAATAAAGGTACATCTAATTGTCTTTTTCTTGTTTTTCTTGAATATTTTCTAATAATTTACGATCGTCTTCTCTGTCCCTTTCCTGTTTATCCTGAATAGTTACCAGCAAGTCTCTTATTTTCTGTTTTTCCTGAATACTTAGTAGAAATTCACGATCCTCATTTCAACGTTATCTTTTTTCCTCTCTACTACGATTTTCATTCTCCGCCAGGCCACTATGCGAAGCCTCGAACATTCTTCAAGCCCTTCCATCTCGTCGTAATCAACACTCCTTGTTTTCACCATAAAACAGAAAATGTTCAGTAAATTACCCACTTTTGACAGTAAATGTTACGTTTTTCTCCTGGGTTTACCAATAATTGACTACACTGTACTGTACAATAATGAAACTTAACTTTATTTCACTGTTGATACAACAAAACACTTTAACTAGACGGAATTCTATCGAAGCCGGTAGCATTATTCTCGCCAAGTTTAGAACGGCCGCGAGCGGCGGCCGGCGTTATTTTCTTTAGAGAATCATTTACCTACTTTGCCTAATCTTAAGTTCACACATAACGACACATAAGGGAAAGTTAAAAAATTCTGCCGTCAAAAGAAGATAAAAAACAAAAATAGGAAAAAAAAAGTTGTATGTAGTAGTTTGAAGCAGTTGTGAAAGGATAATTTTGGAACTCCTGAGAAGTACAGTTAGCATCTCTCTATAGCAAATCTTTGTATTTTGGAATGTTATGTATCGCTAGTAATATGATTTCTTGTGGCAATTTGTTGTAACATAAAATTTCATTATAGTGTGGAGAATCTTAGAAGTGAGTTAATCTATGCTGAGGAATTCGCAAAAGATTGCCATGTCGTGTATTGTAATCATCATTTGAAGCAATTGTCAAAAAAAAAGTCAAGTTACGCCTAGCAAAAAAATGCATTTCATGATGAAAATGGAAGATGGTGTTAGTGGTTTTTACTTTTGAAAATTGGTATCTGTCTCGCCATTCCAAATTGAATATAAGTTGAACATCATTGCTGCCTCAACCAAACTCGGCTTCAATTGTTGTATAGCATAACTGAGGATAAACTACAAAAATACACTTTTGTCTATTTTCCACTATATTTCTTTATTGTTGACCGGTTTCGGCTATTATACCATTTTCAAAACTAACTGATTACATTTAAATCCGAGTAATTTATACCTATATTATTCTAGCATAAATGATTTGATATACCTGATATATCTGATATACCTGATATCCGGTACCTGCGTTTCATATACCTGTAAAATCCGTGAACATAACAAAGCTTTCAATGTAATGTAGGTTTTGGGATCTGGACTATAGGTTCAGGAGAGGACTATTGTTTAATTCAAGTTGTTCGTTGAGGACAATAGAATTGGGATCTTTCTTTGACCTGTTTATTTCCATAGATTCCAACAGATTCATCATATTCCCTTTTTCGCATGTATGTAGGATCTTTAAATTATCTTTATCTATTTTATGTTTCGAATTTTGAAGATGTTCGTACATTAATGATTTTTTATCCGAAATGACATGTTCGTGGTACCTTGTACCTTAAATTGCAAATTCAGGGAGATCACTAATTTCAAACATTCTCACACTATACTAAATTCTATAGACTTGACAAAGAAACTCAACAACATAAAAATTAACAACAACATTAAATTAGTATCGTTTGACATCAAGAACATGTTTCCAAATATTCCAACAGATGAATGCCTTCCCCTGATTAAAAACATATTAGATAGACATAATACTAACCCATATGTCAACAGTGAACTCTCTGAACTGTTCAACACGTGTTTAAAACAAAACTATTTTAAATTTAATAATACATTTTATATACAGAACTCAGGCCTACCAATGGGATCACCGATAAGTCCGTTACTAGCTGATATATTCCTAAACAATTTAGAGACTAATCTAATTTTGAATAACTGTCTTTCCCATAAACATATTGTGTTCTGGTTTAGATATGTATATGACATATTAGTAGGCTTCGATGGTTCAACTAGACAAATATCTCATTACTTGAAATTCCTCAATAGTCTACACGATAAGATCAAATTCACCGTAGAGATAGAAGAGAACAATGAGATAAATTTTTTAGATCTGACAATATCCAAAAACAATGATAAACTCGATTTTAACATTTTCCGAAAAAACACATTCACAGATTGCACAATACCTTTTGACTCTTTTAACCCGATTTCACAGAAATTGTCTGCATTCAGGTCAATGATACATAGGGCTTTCACAATACCCCTTTCTGATCAAAACCTCCGAAGTGAAATTGCAATCATTAAACAAATAGCAGTTAATAACAAAATACCTACCACTCTAGTTAACAACATAATAATGAAATATCAACAAAAATCAATAATGAAAGAACTATACTCAATTTCCACAAGACCAGAACACAAATATGTTAGTATCAATTATGCTGGTAGAATCTCCGAGAATATTAAAAATTATCTCTCAAAATTCAATTTACAAACATCCTACACATCCAACGGAAATTTAGGAAACATATTATTTAATGCCAAAGCTAAATTAGAGAAAGGAAAGAGATCTGGTATATATCGAATAGAATGTGGTGAATGCCCTGCCATATATACAGGCCAAACTGGGAGAAATTTTGATACAAGGTACCACGAACATGTCATTTCGGATAAAAAATCATTAATGTACGAACATCTTCAAAATTCGAAACATAAAATAGATAAAGATAATTTAAAGATCCTACATACATGTGAAAAAGGGAAAATGATGAATCTGTTGGAATCTATGGAAATAAACAGGTCAAAGAAAGATCCCAATTCTATTGTCCTCAACGAACAACTTGAATTAAACAATAGTCCTCTCCTGAACCTATAGTCCAGATCCCAAAACCTACATTATATTGAAAGCTTTGTTATGTTCACGGATTTTACAGGTATATGAAACGCAGGTACCGGATATCAGGTATATCAGATATATCAGGTATATCAAATCATTTATGCTAGAATAATATAGGTATAAATTACTCGGATTCAAATGTAATCAGTTAGTTTTGAAAATGGTATAATAGCCGAAACCGGTCAACAATAAAGAAATATAGTGGAAAATAGACAAAAGTGTGTTTTTGTAGTGTATCCTCAGTGAACATGAATTTCCACAAAATAAACAAGTCGTCAATCGAAGAAGTGTATAGCATAATATGCCATATTTAGATGAGAAAAAACACTATCTATTTGTGTATTCCAAGTCAAGTTGGAGTCCAAGTAGTTACATAGGATATTATCATTGTGCATAATTCATCTGGCATATATTGATTTAGTACAGAATTAGTACAGTATGTGTACTGACATTTAGTATTAGCTTGTTTGACACCAAGTACTAAATTTTTTTGAAACATCATCCAGTTTGATAGTAGAGTTGCTCTGATTTATGGTCAGATATAGCTACAGTGGTGTTATCTGCAAATATTGTTATATACCCCTCTTTGATATGAAAAGGAAGTTCACTATCATATTATAGTAACAGTAATGGCCCATTAACTGAGCCTTGAAGCACTCTGAGGTTCAGATTCCTGGCGTTAGAGGTTGATCCATTACATTTCACGACCATGTTTCTATAATCCAAATAAGATTCAATCCATTTGATCATGTTTCTAGGAAGCCCCAAACTTCAACAAGAAGACTATCAGAGCATATGGAATCAAAGGCTCTGGTCGGATAAAAAAACAGAAATCATGTACCTGTTATTATCAATTTCATTATAAATATGATCCATATGATCCAACCATGTTGATAACAAAATAAGTTATTGATGTCAAATAGATCAATGACTCTGTTGACAATTAGTTATTCAAATAATTTGGAACACGAGTTCAATAACGATATTTGTCTCTAGTTGTCGATCTCCTTCGGACTACCTTTTTTTTGTGTGAATCGGAATAACATCTACTTCTTTCAATGCACAAGGAAAATAACCTCAAATGAGGGATTCATTCAAGAGATGTGTCAATGGCTTGGTAATGAAATCTATATGTTTTTCAGAGTAACAATTGATAGTTCATCAGTCCCCATGGATTTTTTGTTTTTCATTCCGGAAAGGGTATTCAAGATCTCAATTTTAGAGAATGGTAGAGACTGGAATGGGTGCATTATATCGACATTGGCTAATGTTGTACATAGAAGCGACATATTTTGACCAAAATGGCTAGGTATACAAGTTTTTGCAGAATTTGAGAAATACCCAAAAATTCTGAAACATCACTAGCATCTGTGGCGAGTTCGTTATTTTGTTCAGGTGTGATTTGAATTCTTGAGGTACCTTCCTCCCTAATTAGTTGTTAATGATTCTCAAGTTCATTTACTTTTATTCTTCAAATTGTTCATTTTGGAACGGAAGTAATTCATTTTTGGCAATTTGATATTGTGCTTAGGTAACAGTTATTTTGATTGAATGATTCATTTCACAAGTATGAGATTGTGGCCTGGAAATAACATTGTTCCGCGATTCTTCTGTTTGAATATCTTGGACTATTCCTTTGCATACAAACCATTTAGCGGATTTCCCCAATAAATAGCCATCAGTTTTATAATCACTGTTCCTATTGACGCTGTCGCACTCTATAAAGTTGTTGGATATTTTCAAATTATGTGAAAGGCTTTTTACAGCTAGATTACGCCACATCTACTTGTATATGTCTCAGTGATAGTAATGTGGTTAATCCAGGCTATTTGTTTACAAATATATTGTTCAAGGTATTCAAATTCATGTTATAGTTTTTGAGTCATAGAATAATTATGACATTCTCATTTCCAAAACGTTAATTATCACATGCAGGGTTTACTAATTGATTATCCCTGAAACCAGGTTTCAGAATAGGTTGAACTGAAAACTTTTCGCCAGACTTGTCGTTTAAGAAGTTTGGTCGGATATCAGTAGTGCATTCTTTTTTAATTGTAAATATTTAAGGGGCAGAGTTCAATTGCTGGAGTTACCACTCCATGGAGTTTGTGTAGATATATCATTAAAATTCATATCTACGCCACTGGGATTCATTAGTTGATGTGTTTGTATACAGTTTGTTTTTGTGGAAACAGAATCGTTTTTGAAACGGATGACAGTATTTCCTGTCAAAAAACAAACTTTCAACTTCTTTTTTATCAACTCTTATGGTAAATACCTGAACATGATATGCATACGTAGTAACTTGGTACCTTCATTTTGCAACACAAATGACATTTTGTTTCAATTATGTATATACCCAATCGCGGTCTGTATTTGATGAATACTTTAACTTATGTAAGATAAATATCTCCTCATAGTATCAATATTGTTTTCAGGCTATATTCAAATTTAAGCTAATAACACTTCCATTTTCAGTTTACTCGTGAAATGCTATGGACAGAGGCAAGAGATATTTGGTTCATTAATCTTGATCCTGTGTGGGGTGAATTTTACGAACCTGGATCAATTAATCGGAATAAATACGTAACATTTTTGGAAGCGATACCAGTAACTATTTGGCTTCACACTCATTTAGATCCAAATTCAACACTGAAACCAGTTTCTGGGGAAATACCAAAATCTTCAAATGCCGATATTCATGTCCTGGTCCACATCTCGAATTTGATTAGTATCCAAATAAATCATTATCAATATTTATTTCTTCTAAGATTAGCCGAGGACGTTACATTATTGACAACACTCATGTCAAAGGATGCTGAAAATATTTTCAAAGTAAGTGATTTTTCAATTATAGTCTGTGAATTTCTTATCTCGCCTTGCGAATAGTTTTCTCATTCTTTAGTTAATAAGAAATATCAACTGGTTGAGATTTTGTTTTCATTTTTTCTGTAGGTATCTACTCGTATTATATTAGAAATTATATATTTTGTCTAAATTTGGTGCAGCAACATCTACTTACAAGTAGATAGATAGATAGATAAATTTATTAATCTCCATAAATCATTTACATGACATAAGTCCAATGGGTAGTCATAAAGATAAGATAAATATAATAGTTTGAGTAGTCAGGTATTTACACATAATAACATCAAGTAATTGATGGAGCATACAATATATAAATATGAGTCTAAGTTGGATGCCAACTATTGACAAAACTTGTTGAAAATATAAAATGTACATATAAAACATATTAAAAGTGTTCAAAATGTGTCTATCGGTCATTGGATCTAGTTCTAATATTCAACTCAATGTATTCAGTTAGTGAATAAAAGGAGTGATGGAGCAAAAAATTCTTTAGATCGGATTTGACTTTTTTTTAATTTTTTGCTAATTTTATGCATTCAGGAAGCAGGCATATTCTGTTGAATTGATTTAGGTGTATGTTGTTTTTATATCTAGTATCGTGCTCATGAAGATCGCTATTTTTTGTAAATTTATCTTTATTATTAAATGTATAAATTAATAACTTACTTAAATAGGTAAACACACGGGAACGTTAGAATATTTTCATGTTTGAAAGTATTTCTGCAAGATTCATTATAATCCATGCTAAAAGTGAGTCTTATAAATCCTATTTGTAAGATGAACACTCGTTATACTTCAGTTGACCTACCCCATGTAATGATATTACAGCTGATTGCCATGTAGACAAGAGCGTAATACATGTTATTCAAGTGGTTTCTATGAAAGTTCGATTTGAGACTAGTAAGAGCATAATACAGTGTATTCAGTTTTTTACGTATGTTATCAATTTGGTTGTTGAAGGTTAATTTGTAATCCAGCTCCATACCAAGGAATTTCGTACTTTCTGATGCTAAGATACTATTGAATTGGATAAGGACCATTTTTTCCATATTATCAATGAGGTGATTTCTCTCACACCATCCAGTGAAGTTCTTCACTACTAGTTGTACATCATTCGTCAAGTCAAATGTATCGTTAGCAGTTAATATAATTGTTGAATCATCTGCATAAATGAAGACCCGCCCTTTGTTAATGTGGAGAGGTAGGTCATTGATATACAATGAAAACAACAAAGGACCCAATACTCCACCTTGAGGAGTCCCAAGGGAAATATTTTTTCCTCTGAAAGTTCTTTATTGACCTCAACTTTAAGGGTTCTACCGGTCATGTATGAAAAATGAAAGATTGTATGGAATTTCGAATGCCCATTGATTCTAATTTTATCTTCAAGAAGTATGGATTGATGGTGTCAAAGGCGCGGGTGAGGTCAAAGAAAAGTCCTACTACATATTTATTTTCATCGATATTTTCATAGATATACTGAATCATATCTGTTGATGCGGTCTCAATAGAGTAGTTGGATCAGAAACCGTGCTGACAAGGGGTTAATATTTTTCTATGCTCTAGGTAATTTATCAATTGATTTTACACAGCTGTTTCTATATCTTTTGAAAAGCAGTTGAGTATACATATCATTCTATAGTTTTCTATACAATGCGTGTCTCCTTTTTTAAATGCTGGGATGGTTTTTGTGATTTTTAATTTCTTTGGAAAGCAACCTTGTGTAACTGATAGGTTCACAAGAGTGGCCAATTCACTTGAGATTTCTTTGACAGTCTTTCAGTAGTAAAGCTGGAATCTCATCGATCCCTGCAGATTATTTCTTTTTTAGACCCAGGATAATGTGCTTGATATCACAATTGCTAATAGGTTTGAAGAACATGCTTTGTGGAGAGCTTATATCATTTTTTCTACAATTTTTTTGAGTAATTAACATAATTACTTGTATTGCTTGACGTAATATTTTCCAATAAACACATTGAGTTTTTATCTTTGTTTAGGTTGTAAAAAATAGTTCAATTATTATGGGAGCACTCTTACCACAGCTCGAATTGAATTTTGTTATGCCAGCCCTAAGCACCGAAAGAGATATTTTGGACGATGTGGATTCATTTATTCCTCCCATTTCATCTGTTACAGTAGATGAAACTTCATTTGGTAAGTTTTTTAACTGGTTATGAATATTTTTCTAGAGTTTGAAAAGAGCGGATATTTTTGTTACATTTGGCTAGTGCTGATGCTGAAAAATCCATAATGAATATTTAGAAAACACTTTATTCTGCGATCGTTACACAAAAAAGTTTTCGAAACCGAAATGTGTTCCACTATACAGTACCTTCTTTAAGCGACTAATTCAAAAGTATCAGTCTAATGACATGCTTGAAGAAGATACTATATAGTGAAACATATTAAGAATGGTAAGGACACTGAGTGAGATTCAAATCGGACATTACCTTGAAATTTATCGAGACAAATAGGGGCGGACCTTATTTCCTTCAAACGATCGCGGGAAGACGTTCTGACCGATTCGTCAATTGATGTTTATGAGTAGGAGAAAGAGATAGAGCACTAGAACGCCCAACACTTCTTACATACAATCGCATTTGATGCAAACAAAGTTTGACAATGTGGTATAAGGAGAACGGTATTGTGATTTCATTCATAACATTTCAGGTAGGAACTAGGAAGGGCGATGTTAGACAGCGATCTATTGTTTACACAGCGTAGCTTTATAGACATAAAATGTTTTTCTTCTGTGGTCTATATACGGATGATTCTTCCGAGCATGAAAATTCATTTGAAATAATTTAAACTCTTTCTCCAAGGTATATTTGAATTAAGTACTTATATAATCCCACGTCTCTTGCTAGATTTGCTTCTTCTTCGGCTGCCTCTTGCATTGAATCCCATGCAGATTTTCTCAGGACATCGGAAACCTTATCGTGATATTTATTGATGATTTTATTGGCCATCATGGGCATGTTGACAGTGGCAGCTATTTCATCGAGTTGCGAAAAACCGATTCCTGTAGAAATGGCAGCTACGGCTAAACCCGAATTGATATCCATTTCAGTGCATTCTGTCTTCTCCGTTGTGATAGTTTGGATTGAGCAACACATTTTGCATTTCAGAACAAAACTGCTAAAAAGGTCCTTTCTTGTTTCTCGAATTGGAACCATATCTGTTATATCACAAGAAAATGGTTCATGAATTTCACTAGTTCGGACTTCCATTGTCTATTATATAAAATGATTTGAACTCCCTGAAACAAGTAAAAAAGAATGATTAAAAAAAGATAGTTGAAAATAACAATTATATTAAGCAACAATAAACCTGAAATGAAATGATAGTGAAATAACCTACAAGTAAAAATATAATAATTGAATAAATAAAAAAATAAAAATTAAAGGGATGCAAAATTATTCAATTATTATATTTTTACTTGTAGGTTATTTCACTATCATTTTTGTTACATTTGGCTAGTGCTGATGCTGAAAAATCCATAATGAATATTTAGAAAACACTTTATTCTGCGATCGTTACACAAAAAAGTTTTCGAAACCGAAATGTGTTCCACTATACAGTACCTTCTTTAAGCGACTAATTCAAAAGTATCAGTCTAATGACATGCTTGAAGAAGATACTATATAGTGAAACATATTAAGAATGGTAAGGACACTGAGTGAGATTCAAATCGGACATTACCTTGAAATTTATCGAGACAAATAGGGGCGGACCTTATTTCCTTCAAACGATCGCGGGAAGACGTTCTGACCGATTCGTCAATTGATGTTTATGAGTAGGAGAGAGAGATAGAGCACTAGAACGCCCAACACTTCTTACATACAATCGCATTTGATGCAAACAAAGTTTGACAATGTGGTATAAGGAGAACGGTATTGTGATTTCATTCATAACATTTCAGGTAGGAACTAGGAAGGGCGATGTTAGACAGCGATCTATTGTTTACACAGCGTAGCTTTATAGACATAAAATGTTTTTCTTCTGTGGTCTATATACGGATGATTCTTCCGAGCATGAAAATTCATTTGAAATAATTTAAACTCTTTCTCCAAGGTATATTTGAATTAAGTACTTATATAATAACTCTATTTATATCATTCCTATTATTTTGTGAATACATTTAGTTCGCTTATCTAAATTGGGTATAAGAAAATTTATATTACTAAATTCCAAGGTATAGATATATGTAAAAGGAAGAAACGAATAGCAGATACGACCGCCCGGGATTAGGAAATATTCCTCTTTACGGGACAAAAGATACCTTTTCAGTATATATTTCAATCTCAACAAAAACAATTTATTGCACTACTCTAAAGTATCACCTCATTTTTTTGGTAAATTATATCAGTTATCAAATTTCAAAAATAAATTCACATTGTCAGGATTGATTCATTTTTTTAACTAGAAAGTACCTAATATAATTACTCTAAAACTTGTGACTACAAACTATTATCTAATTGGTCTTCCTTTTGGATATTGTGGATCAATTAACTCTGGCAAAAGGTGATTGAAGTAAAAATCTTTCAATTTCGGTAACATCTCATTTTCCCAAAATAAATGATCTTTTTCTATATGCAACAAAATTTTTAAGTTAGTATTCTTTGTGTTGATAGACAATTTTTTTTTATTTTAAGAAAGCATCTTCACCTCTTCCACAAGTAATCCAAGAGGGCTCCATATACAAAAATATGACGATTTTCGGCGAGTAATAGCAAGTTGGCCTTGAACTTGAAAATAATAAGCATGATTCCTTTTCAATCGCATTTGATTGTTCTTCAACTCAGCAAATGTTATTTTTTTCTCAGCAATACCTTGTTCAGGACTCATTTTAGAAATACTGGAAGGGCATTTTATTTCTAATAATTTATCTTCCTCAACAAAACTATCTGGCGTTGCTCCCAAAAATGGAAGATCCTTGTCAATAAAGAGGCCACAGTTCTTCACTTCTTGACTAAATTTTTCCCTGAATGATTGAATAGCATGGGACTCGTTTGCTTTGCCATACCGAGTGGCTTGATTACTTGAAAATTTATTATATAACATATTTTTTATACAATTTGCCCTTGAAGTAGTTTACCGCATTTTACAAATCTATCCAAAGTGGGAAGCTGTTATTCTAAGAACATAAGGGATTACCAGCTTGCCCAACTGTAGCTCTTTCGATATATTGAATTTCTTGTTGGGTCTTCTTCAATTTGTTCAAAAATTCAGTTTCCATTTTCTTATATGTTTCATCATCCAACGGTAAAGGTGGCACACATGCTTCTGGTCCATAATCTTCATCAGGCATGGATGATTTCACTTTCGGATGAAATTTTTTTTTGCGTACTTGTAATCTTTTTTTTTTGGTTCTGGAAATGAAGATCTGTTTAAATTTCTGTGGATTTCTACTCTCTAATGAAAGAATTTACTCGAAAAGGTCAGATTAAAATTAATATTTCATATGAATAAATTACATATAAAAATAAATACGGTAATTATACTGAAGATAATTAACTTTTCGACCTGGAAATAAACATATTTGATAATGGCGAATTATTCAATTCAATTTGATCATTCATCAGATGTTGAGAGTTTCTAAATTTGTTCATTTCTATACTTTGCAATATATGGTTATTTTCAGGTAAGAAAAGTTAATTATCTTCAGTATAATTACAGTATTTATCTTTAGTTGTAATGTATTCATATAATTGATGAATTTATACATGACCTTTTCAGGTTAATTCTTTCAATGGTTGTAATTATTATTAATGCTTGAGAAAGCTATTGGCTAGCGAAACACGTGTCGCGGTTTTTGTAAAACCTTTTGTAGTGAAAATCATACAATAAACTGTATCAGTAGGTTTATATACTAATTAGATTATGGGAAAAACTTATAATACTTCAACTTACCGTATATGTCCCTCAAATTTGAAGAAAAATTTCTAAGTAGATGGTTTGTGCATTCTACTTTTTGGCCTAATTTGTTTCCACACGGCCTACATTCCAACAGTTTGTTGTGTACCGAAGAATCGCCATCTCCTATCATCCTACAATATCTCAGACTGTGTAATTCTTCACTACATTTGAAACTTTCCACTATTATATCAGTTTCCATAGAAGTGGAGGTTCCTGACCAATTTTTATAGCATTTATGCTGGGGTATTTCAATATCCTTATGCTGGAATTTTGCACAAATTGAACAATATTTGTTTCTAATGCCCAAGTACAACAGCTTGCCCGTAGGATACCCAATAATACATCCCTGAAACATAAATCTTTTAGTGATATTTTTTTTTCATTTTATGAAGAAATGGCAATTCCATTTCTCATTATCAATAAGTTACTCACCACTCCAGATAATGCATCATAATTAACATTATAAGACCAGGCCCCATCTGTGACAACTGTTATACATGGCACTCCGTCATTGTCAATATCTCCCACGTCTCTTTCTAGATTTGCTTCTTCGGCTGCCTCTTGCATTGAATCCCATGCAGATTTTCTCAGGACATCGGAAACCTTATCGTGATATTTATTGATAGTTTTATTGGTCATCATGGGCATGTTGACAGTGGCAGCTATTTCATCGAGTTGCGAAAAACCGATTCCTGTAGAAATGGCAGCTACGGCTAAACCCGAATTGATATCCATTTCAGTGCATTCTGACTTCTCCGTTGTGATAGTTTGGATTAAGCAACACATTTTGCATTTCAGAACAAAACTGCGAAAAAGGCCCTTTCTTGTTTCTCGAATTGGAACCATATCTGTTATATCACAAGAAAATGGTTCATGTTTTTTGCCACTAAAAATTTGTGCAAATAAATGTTCTATGTCGAAAATCCGCCTACCACTGAAAATTTCATGGGTCGTAGCCACTTGCCTGAAAAAATATAATATGTCAATGCAACTCAATAATGTTGATTATTAATATGATACAATCAAGGAGCAGACATAATTACATACTTTTCCATTATCTCTAGGTAATCTTCATCTGATGAAAATCTTTCTATATCAGGGAGTTGTTGGGTGTCAGTTCTAACCTCGAGTTCTAGTCTTGCAGTGGAAGGTAAACTCTCCGGTACAGCAGTTTGCTGTTCTGGCCAACTAGATTGCTCACGACTATTACCTCTCCCAAGTTTTTGCTGAATAATCCTAAAAAAAATTCAGGAACTTACAGGATAAATCAAAGAATAATAATCCACTGGCTAAAAATTTTTATCGCGATTTTTCAATAAGTTATGGTTTAGTTAATTAACAATTTCATGTAGCTTCAATATTAACATTGCAAGTGCGATTATTGTTAAACCACAAATCTCAGAATTTTTCTGTTCGTGGAACGATTCTTCGAAGGCTTTGAGAATAGCTTCCAGTTGGCAGAATAAAAAAAATGTTATTCTTCACATTATTAACAATTTACATCGGTGAAAAATAGAAAAGTTGAATATATCATGAAAACATTTTTTATTATTATTATTTATTCGTTTACTACCTAAAATTTTTTTTTTATTTTTACCTTTTATTGTTTTAAAAATTGTTATAAACATGTGCGTTATTTATAAGATGATTTCCAAAATATTGTTGGAAATCTAATCTTCGATGCAAATTATGATTTAAAAAAACAACTTTACAAAATTGTTTTTGTTGCTTAAAAACGGTTTTGTTAATCAACATTAGTATTCAATATTGAAGAATCATTTCTCTTTTTAAATCATAATTTATCACATTGCTAACTAAAAAAAAAGCTTCAATTTAAATATTTATAATCAACGAAACAAATACAACCATGTTGACTAGACTAATGAACATACCTTTTGGATATTAATCGTCGACTTCGATTGCTCGAAGATGGAAATCGAGTTTTCTTCTGCGTACTTAGTCGACCCATATTGAAAAATAGCACAATAACATACACTAGCGAATGCACACACACTAAACACACCACCTAATTTAATCTGGTCCGCCTCTGGTCAGTACTCTACTTCAGAAATCTCTAGACTAATTCATAAAGATATTTACGTTTCTGAAATCCCAATTATATATTGCGGTTTCGTCATAAGTGTCAACAGTAGGTACCTACTAGATATGCTAATGAGTTATTTATGATCGAATATTCCTAATCCCATCGATCCACCTGCTTTAGAATTGTCATTCCTTCGACCTCATTCCACTACAGAGTAGTGGCCTGCTTAAAAGGCAATAGTAAACAAACCGTACAAATTCCAGTGTGATGTGGCCAACGCTATTTCATACGATTTTCAGTTTAGGATTCTGTCGTGGGGTAACACATTCCCATAAAAAATTTCAAAATACTCTTAATTTCAATATGCCGGCCAAATGACACATTATATGAAAAAATGTTTCTAGCAAACTCTGTCTATTTCTGGATGTAGAATCCCGCTGAGTCAATATTTTTTTCATAAAGTTCCATATTAACGTTTCAAAATTTTTTTTCCGCAAATATGAAACATTCATTAACTCATTTTCATCATCATTTTCTCGCAGAATTCTAAATTAGATTTCAGTATAACGCGCTCACTCCTTACGACTCTTTTAAGTATAAATTGAAAGGAGTATATTTTTAGGACATATTCATTGAAAAGATGGAGAAGTTGAAAGCCGAAACCTTTCCCAAAAAATTAATCACTCTTAAAAATATACCTCTTTCAATTTGAACAAGATTCTTATGGCTGGGATTTTTTTCAAATAAGCGAATTAATGTCATTACGTACTATCATCGATGACATTAGTAGATTTAACTCATTCGTGATAAAGTCGTAATTTTATGAATGAATTGAATGCTTCTTCTTATAATGTGCTCTTTTATTCACTATATTGTGTAGTAATCCTGTGAATGATATCTGATTCAATTCCATAACGAATGTTTGGAATATAAACTGAATAGGGAAAAGTGTTTTTTGTATAATTCAATGTTCATATAAAATTATTTGTTTGGAAAGTATTTTTCTTTTGTGTGAAAGTAGCTGTTTCGTGAGTGCTTTTCTCTCAGTTTTGTATGAAAGTTACTTCTTTGCATGATCTACACATCTTTGTATAGTTAATTTTTTGAAATTAATTGCTTCATTTTTGTAAGATTCACACATTGACATTCAGAAAATCTCTCAAATATTCAATAGTTTTTGGTATAGGGAAACGAGTATACATTACATGATACTAAAATATCTCCATCCCGCAACTTTACATCTTCAATTTCATCTATGAATTCAAGTGAATCAACAAAACATAAAGTCGATCATGAGATTGAGAGTTTCAAATTGTTTGGCTAGCCATTTAGCAATTTTATAAGTGATGAAACTTATGGCATAGGCAATTTGTGAATTTTTGGCAGGCTGTTTAGTTTAGACACTATAATATTAGAAACCTGTAGACTCCTGGACACATCTTGAGTGTGTTTTTCACTTCTGAAACCATTTATTATAGGGACTGTTATCAATTAAATTATCAATTCTCCCATAGTAATCTAACTGTCCAATATCATAACCTTGTCTGCTTTTTGATAGAAAACATCTTTCTTTTTCAATCATATATGATAATCCATTTTCTTTCTTTTTTTGGAAGTAAAGTGTACCCTGTTAGATATAAATAGAGACCAGGTCAAGATTAACATATTAGTGAACTTCATCTCCTGAAGATGCCAACTTGGTTGGTGAAACGCGCGTCGAAAAGAGTGTTGCAGTTCTGGTGTTTGGAAACAGTGTTTGTTTTGAATATTAAATATACTTAACATGATTATTGTAATATATACACGCACACGCTCCTGAAAATCAGAAATTAACCCCTCCCCAAAATTTTGATCTAAATCCACCCTTAGTATATGTGGTTCGTATATAAGTTCGGGTCAAATCTTGCAACTGAATTTCAAAGCAGTTATCCTTAACCAATTGGGTTGAAAATTTGCACACACGTTCAGTTTGGATGAAAATGCATAGTTAGCTAACGTTTGTTTGGATGAAAATTCATATTTAGCTAGGTGACTCCAATCTTCATCCAACATGGTGGATATTTATTTTTTATGTGCCCTATCAAATGAAAACGTTTGATGAAAGAAATGGGAAAAATAACATGACATCACTTTAACTCCAATCTGGTTAACCTTTTAATTTGGTGGACTAATTTTTTATGTAACTACATGAATTGGGTTTCAAATGAAAGAGTTTGATGCATATGAAGAATACGAAAAATAACATGTCATCATGATTGGTTCTTAAGCATTTCCATGATATGGGTATTCAATCAAATCAAATCAATTTATTCTTTACAAAAAAATACATAAATATTCAATCAACAAAGATCAAAGACAGATGCATCTTTATCGGACTAGACAGAAAAATGGGATGTAAATATGCAGTTTAGATAATTAACATATAGTTGAAATTAAAGTTACAGTGAAATTAAAGTTATAATTAAAATTAGTAAGTTAATATTTTAAGAATTAATATTAGCGAGTCAAGATTTTAAAAATCAATATTGAAAAACGAAACACATTTTAAAAGTTGAGAAACTCTTCTATACTATAAAATATTTGTTCTGTCAGAAAATGTTTGAGTTTAATACTAAATGACATGTTAGCCATATTACAGATATCTCGTTTAAGCTCACATATACATTTAAATTTATAATAATTTAACTCTTGAACCTGTTTTCATTTTCTTTAATATATGTAATTATTTGAAATATGTATAAGCTGGGCAAATATTTATTTGCGATCTTTTGAATTGGTCTTTATATGTTGACAATGAATGGACAATGAACATAGCTCTTAATATTTTTTCTGTGCTCTGGATGCCTTATCAGCATGTGGCGAGGAACCTCAAAATACTAATCCATACTGTAGAACTAACTGAACAAGTAAATAATATAGTAATTTAAATACATTGAAAGAAACAAAGTCTCTGAGCTGCCTTATCATGTAACAGCAGGTACTTAGTCTGGAGCATACAGTTTTTATATGGGCCTCCCATGAGAGTGTTTGGTGAAAACAAAACGAAAAATGTCATGAAATCACTCGATATGGCAGACCTCTATAATATCATCAATCAATTTATTAAAAGAAGAAAGTAATACAAATCATGAAATTATGAAACAACAAAGCAAAGGTGCCGGGAAACTTGTTAAAGACATTAATAGATAAAGAATGCTTGATCGATAATTCATTAGAAGTGGCAAAAATGTTCAATTTATTTTTTGAAAATGCCTCAAAAGAAATGGTCTCTAGGAATTCTTATACTCCTGACATTCCAATTATTAACATCAACAAATTGCAAACCAATTTACTTTCGTGTTACTATACTTCAGCTGAACTAAGTGAACTCTTATTTCCTAAAATAACAACAACAACTAAATACTAAATAGTTCGCTTCCAATACCTGAACCCATTCATTCTATCTGGAGACCACTCTCAGTTATGAAAGATACAGATGCTGTGAGATGCTATCATCCATTTTGAGCCTATCTGAGGAAAATTTCACAGCACCACATTCTCAGATTATCGAGATAGTGTGAAGCAGTGTATGAAAAATTATCGATGGCGGCATCTATTATAACTGAAGAAGATTATTCGTAAAACTAATTCTGGTTGCTGAACATCCAAATTCTATCCCAACCAAAAGTGAGAGCTCTCGATTGATAAGCAAAAACTGCAAAAAATAGAAAAAATCTATATTCAAAGGTTCACATCTCGAAAACTGTACAATTCTGAGCTTTGGCTGTGGACACTTTCAATCAGCACATCAAGAACTACAACATATTGTAATAAATCTGAAGCCGGCCCTGACCGATATCTCAGTCAGCAAACGCATGACTCATCGCGAAACATCGCGAAAGGTGTAGATAGTCCCGAAATCCCTAGAGAGATCCGAAGCGATCGTTGGCAATATAAAAAGGCGCCGCTTCTAGTCAGCCAGGCAGTCTGTACCTAGAAAGTGAATCGTGCGTTTAAAATAAATCGAACTGTAAAGATAAATTAAGCGTTAGTTGCTAAGTGTTGTACGTAAATTAGTCGTGATAGTGAAATATTGTAAAAATAAATTTGCTTAAGACAGTTAATACTTTAATCCGTTACAATTGGTGATTAGAAGTGGATTTTTAAAATAATTTTGTGAGCGCTTAGTGGACAATTTTTGTATTACGGTGAAATTGACTATAAAACTTTCGCGCAGATAGACTGGTGATTCATTGTGTTTCGCGAAGTGAACAGTACCGGACTACGGAAACATAAACTGATAGGTCTTTCTCGCGAAAAATAGATTTGTGAAAATAAATAAGTGTTTCGTACTCGAATAAAATAAGTGGACGTAGTCAGTTTTGTGGAAAATAGACAATAAGAGACAAAATGTGTTCGACGAAAGTGTGGCTAGTGGACTTGAAGCAAGAATTGGAGGAGAGAGAGCTAGATTCTTCCGGGAAGAAATCAGTACTCCAGAAGAGACTGTGGGATAGCTTGATTTAATCAGGAGAAGATCTCGAAATATATTTATTCGAAGTCTCTGGCGGTGATTTGAGTTCAATAATGAGCAAACTCGATGGACTTCAACAAAATTCGGTAAGCCTTGAAGAGAAGCTTCTGGAAAATGCGAAAAGCTTGAAAAATAAATTTCTAGAAAATTCGAAGAGTCTAGAAGACAAGCTTCTGGAAAATTCGAAAAGTTTGGAAGATAAATTTCTAGAGAATTCGAATAGCTTGAAAGAAGAACTTCTAGAGAATGCAGAAGGCTTGAAGAAAGAGCTTTGTAGTGTGGCGAGCCTACTCGAAGAAAGGATAGGAACCATCGAGACAGAAATAGATAAAATCAGGAAGGAAATGAACACAGAAGTAGAGAAAATCAAAGGCGGAGTTCAGGCAGACATCAGCGAGATAAAGGAAACAATTAGAAAGTTGCAAAACCAAATCGATAGTTCTGCCCACCCCACAGAAACGGTTAATGAAAACTCAATTCCGGAACTGAAAGACGTCAAACTCAATCCTGAACCAGGAACACTCTCTATGAAGCCGCCCGAGTTCGACGGAAAAACTCCTTGGGCAAATTATCGCCGACAGTTTGAAGCTGCGGCCAGAGCGAATGGATGGAATGCAGAAGAAAAGGCGGTAGCATTAACATTGGCGTTGCGTGGAGAAGCAACGAATATTCTGCATACCCTCACGGCCCAAGAACAGGAAGACTATGACCAACTCATAAAGCATCTTGAGCTGCGGTATGGACAGGCCCACTTAAAGCGTTTATCATTCACAGCTGAAGAGCCGCTGCCAGAAATCAGGAAAATCCCTACAGGAGTTTGAAGCCGACATAGCTCAATTGGTCCGTCTGGCATATTCTGCTACACCCGAAAATGTAATGGAGCGGTTAGCAGTTCAGGCATTCTTGGATGGATTTCACGACCAAGAAACGAAGCAGGCCTTGACGCTAGTTCATCCCAAACATCTTGTCCCAAAGATGGACAAGTGCCTGCAGATATTGAGGCCACCATCAAAAAAGTAATGAAGGAAGTTTTGCCTGAGAGGAAAAATATAAGATGCTCGAACTGTGGGAAAATTGGGCATGTGCGTAGCTAATGTCCAGCTTTTAAAGAATCGACACCAAATCAGGAAAACTAAAGGGGGTCGATGAGAAGGGGCAATTGTCGACCTGTACCCAGCAACTCCCCGTAAAAACGCATATGTTGCCGTTCGTCAACGACAAGACAAAGGTGTTTTCGTAGACGGCATCAACAACTAGCCTTGCACCATGCTGCTAGATACAGGTGCGACGAGAACCATTCTTGTGCCAACCTTTGCCAAAACACCGTCAAGCTGGAAACTACGCACCGCAACAGAGGAGCCAGCCACTGTACTTGGAGAATTACCAATTGAACTGGTGTTGGGCAGCACTAAATTGAAACATCGAGCATTGGTGGCAGACATCGAGGACGATGCAATCATTGGAATTGACATAATGAATTCCAGAGGGTTCGAGCTTAATTTCCAAGACGGCGTCCTACGTGTCGGCGGAGAAGAGCTGGTGCTTCATGGAAGAAGCGAAGAGACGATAAAGGTCCTATTGGCTGAAGACATGTGCGTACCTGAAAGGGCTGAAACCATCCTGGAGGCTCGCTTGGACGGAAGTGCGAGCAGTGGCAAGATGGTAATGTTCGAGCCCAAGATACACGTGAGAAAATTGGACGAGGAATCGCACTGGGGAAGACCCTGTTGAGTGTTGATAAAGTTGTGCCGGTCAGGATCATGAATGTCAACTACTTTCCCGTGACCTTGAAGAAAGGAACAATGCTGGAGCACTGTTCGTCCATTTCCTCTGTGACACGGAGTGTACGCAGTTCGGTTAGCCAAGCCAACAACTTGCCTAAAGAGTTGGAGAAGTTGATTGACATTTTCTTCAAGGACATACCACAAACTCACCGATCAAAACTGAGGGAGTTAGTCAAGAAGTACCAGGAAATCTTCGACATTGGAGAAGGAAAAGGCGGCAGAACGAATGTGGTTCAGCATAGTTGAGAGCAGTTCAGGACAATTCTGGGAAAACTATAAAATTGTTAGAAATCAGTTTTTTTATGAACAACAAATTGATGCAAATCGTAATAATCCAAGACAGATGTGGAAACATCTTAAATCAATAATAAATCCGGTTAACAATAGTAAAATGAATAAAATCATCTTTCGTGAAAACAATTCAATAACAATTAGTGAAAATGAACATGAGATAGCTGAGAATTTCAATAATTACTTTGTTAATAGTATTTCAAATATATCTAAGATTATCCCTCAATCTGATGAATGGTCATCCACAAATTATTCAGTTATAAACAGTTCTTTTTCCAAATTTAAACTATTAACGATGACTCAACTGCGGAAGATTATTCATTCCTCAGACAATAAAAACAAGTCTGAAGTACTGAATAGCAAATTTTTAAAGAAACATTCGAGGTATTTGGGTATGTGATATTAAACCTGGTGAATACATCTCTGGATAAAGGAATATTTCCAGATCAACTGAAGATAACTTCTGTTATTCCTATACCAAAGGTTAGTAATACAATTGAAGCAAGCGATTTTCGCCCTATTAATACTCTACCAACTTTAGAGAAAGTCCTTGAACTAGCAGTTTATGAACAATTAGTTGCATACTTGGATGATAATGAATTATTCTTAGGTAAACAGTCAGGATTCAGAAAAAATAATTCCTGTGAATCAGCTATTCAGTATACTTTCTCTTGATGAAAAAATGCGTATGATGAAAATAAATACACTGTAGCTGTCTTTCTTGACGCGCGTTTGAAACAATTGACAGAAACATTTTGATAAAAAAATTAAATTATTACGGGTTAACAGGCTCTGTGCTGGCATGGTTTCTTAGTTACCTTAGTGAAAGAAAACAGAAAACTAAAATCATTTCAAAAATATCTGATGAGATAGATATCAACATTGGTGTTCCCCAGGAAAGTGTACTTGGCCCACTTTTATTTATTATATACCTAAATGATATTTATTTTTTTCCTGGACTACATGAACTTAATCTGTTTGCAGACGATACATTTATACTTCGAATACAGAACTCACGATGTTGTAGATACTCTCAAAGGTTCTATGAAGAAAATCGAAAAATATTTACATATGAATAAATTAAAATTAAATGCAGATAAAACAAAAGCTATGGTGATAACAGCTAAATATAACCTGAACTCTATTGATTATAATGAAATAAAAATTTAAATTGGTAACACTACCTTGGAATATGTGTCTGAAATGAAATATCTGAGAGTTATTGTAGATAACACTTTGAGTTTGAACAGTCATGCTGAATACGTTATAAAAAAAAATTCAAAAAAATTATATATTTTTTTTCTAGGATAGCAGATAATTCGACTATTAACTCCAGAATATTAACATATAATTGTATAATTAAACCTCATTTTGAGTACTGTCCAACTTTAATGCATTTAATAAACCAAAATAGGCTTTCCCAATTTCAAAAACTCCAAAATAGGGGCATGAGAATTATATTAAGATGCAGTCGTTATACTTCCATTGATCACATGTTAAATATACTACAATGGCTGTCGATTTCAAATCGATTATTCTTTTTAACAATGGTTTTTATATTTAAAATAACCAAAAGTCTCCAACCAACATATTTTGATGAATGTTTGGTTTTCAATAATCAAATACATGAACATGAGACAAGATCTTATAATAATTTTCTTATATATAGAACTCACACTGGTGGCGGAACGAAAAACTTATTCTACAAGGGACTACGGGAATTTAACAATTTACCAAATGCCATTAAAGAGGAAAATACTGTAAGAGGGTTTAAAAGTAAATTATTGGAATACCTAGAGCGTTAGTTAGTTGGAAAATATGTATATCACTATTGGTTTTCAACATTGGGTCTTATAAATTGTATATTTTTTATTATTATCTTTTTATTTAGTTTATCTTCATTATTGTTATTATCTATAAACAGATTTGAATTTTATTAATATTTTTGGCACTATGGAAATTTCAATTGTTAATTAGTTATTATGGCTTGTAAGATTAGGATGTATCTTATAATAAAGATTACTACATAGAATCGGCACTGAGAATGCCCGACCAATCCGGCAATCAGCTAGAAGACTCCCTCTTGCCAAGAGAGAAGAGGCAGACAAGATAGTCAGCGATATTGGAAAAGAAGGAGTCATCGAACCTTTTGACAGCCCCTGGTCTTCCCCAGTCGTGTTAGTGAAGAAGAAGGACAGCTCGACAAGGTTCTGCGTGGATTATCGCCAACTAAATCACGTGACGAAGAAAGACACCTACCCTCTTCCAAGAATCGACGACACCCTAGACACGCTCTTCATAATTTTCTCGACCTTGGATTTGAAAAGTGGATATTGGCAAGTTGAATTGGCCCCAGAAGATCGAGAAAAGACAACTTTCACCATCGGCTCAGGATTGTGGCAGTTCACGGTTATGCCATTCGGGCTTTGTAATGCTCCAGCGACCTTCGAGAGATTGATGGAGATGGTTCTCGAAGGGCTCTCATGGAAGACGTGTCTAGTGTATCTCGACGACATAATCGTGGTCGGAAAATCGTTCCACGATCACTTGAAAAATCTGGAGGAGGTATTCATGCGTCTGAAGAGTTCTGGATTGAAACTTAGTCCCAAGAAATGCCATCTGTTGCAGAAAGAAGTCCGTTACCTTGGCCACGTTATCTCTGGGGAAGGAGTGGCGGTAGACGAACAAAAGATCAAAGCAGTTAAGGATTGGCCCATTCCAAAAGACGTACATCAGCTCCGGAGCTTCATTGGTTTATGCACCTACTACCGCCGATATGTGCTGGGGTTTGCCAACATCGCAAAACCATTTTGCCAACATCGCAAAACCATTGACCCGACTCACAGAAGGGCAGATCCAGTTCCAGTGGTCTGAGGAATGCCAAGACTCATTCAAGAAATTGAAAAGAGCTTTGATCAACGCTCCTGTTTTAAGCTACCCCCTACCTGACGGAAAGTTCATTTTAGATACAGACGCCAGCAATGTGGGACTTGGAGCGGTCCTTTTTCAGATCCAGGATGGACAAGAGAAAGTTATTGGCTATTTCAGCAAAACGCGCAGTAAACCAGAGCGCAATTATTGTGTCACCAGGCGAGAGCTGTTGGCCGTTGTGAAAGGTGTAGAACATTTCTACAAATACGTGTATGGAAGAAGATTTCTGTTGAGAACGGACCATGCAGCTCTCAAATGGCTGCTGCAGTTCAAAAATCTCGAGGGCCAAGTAGCACGCTGGATTGAAAGACTTCAAGAATTTGACTTCGAAATAGAACATCGAGCTGGGACTAGCCATAAAAACGCAGATGCCCTATCACGGAGACCATGCCCCGATGACTGCTCACATTGTCGACGAGCAGAAGAGAAGGAAGCAGCTATTTGTAGCTGGGACAACTGGGAGGATAATAAGATCAAGGAAGACCAAGAGAAAGACCCAGATCTTGGTTTAGTCATCGAATGGAAGAAAAGTAATCGAAGACCATCGTGGCAGGAGGTAGCAGGTTATTCGCCAGCGGTTAAGTCCTACTGGGCACAATGGAACTCCCTTACCTTGGAAAACGAGTTTCTGAAGCGGGTGTTGGAGTCTGAAGACGGTGCAGAAGAAAGGCGCCAGACAGTGGTACCCAGGAGCAGACGACGGGAGATGCTCAATGAAATCCATGATGGAGTCACTAGAGGATATCTGGGAGTAACGAAGACCCTCCAGAAAGTAAGACAACGGTTTTACCGGGTTAATTGTCAAGCCGACGTCAAGGACTGGTGCAGAAAGTGTGCTGCATGCGCTGCCAGTAACGGACCTAGGATACGACCGAAAGCTCCAATGCGCCAGTATAACGTAGGTAGTCCTTTCGAGAGAATCGTATTGGATATGTCGATTCGGTGTCCCATTGGAGCTGCATTCGGACCAGGGCAGAAATTTTGAGTCCAACCTGTTCCAAGAAATATGTAAACTGTTGAACATTCAAAAGACAAGAACCACAGCCTTACATCCACAGTCCGATGGAATGGTGGAACGGATTTTAGACCGCCACTTGTCCAAGGTAGTCTCTGACCATCAAAGAGACTGGGACCAATACCTCCACCCGTTCCTGCTGGCTTATCGTTCGGCAGTGCATGAGTCAACCGGCCAAACTCCTGCCAGTATTATAATGAGCCGAGAGCTGCGGCTTCCTTGCGACCTAAAATTTGGGACGCCTCCAGAACAAGACACTGCGGGGGAAGACTATGTCAGCAAGCTTCGGCAGAGAATGGACGACATTTATGAACGAGTCCCTCTGAAATTTCGGAGTTCCAGCAATAGAATGAAGGAGGCCTATGACATCAAGGAGAATGCTGGAGGATGCGAAATCGATGACCTAGTTTGGCTGTACAATCCTAAGCGACGCCGTGGTTTATCACCAAAGTTGCGGAACTCGTGGGAGGGTCCGTACAAAATCATGAAAAAGTATAATGACCTCGTTTACCGAATCCATAAGCCACCTCGAGGAAAGCCTAGGGTCGTCCATTTTAATAGATTGGCTCCTTATGCTGGAAATCACGACCAAGTTCGCGTCCTCAGAGCACCAGAGGATGAAATGACGTTCCAGCAATTCATGTCCTTATACTCAAACGGACAGAAGGTCGTACATGGGGTAACTCGAGAAAAGCCACGAGACATTTTCAAGGTTCCAGTTGATTACCCATTAGCTCACTGCGTGGCAGAGGATCTTCAAATGTCCAAGGGTATCGCTGTGGTATTCAACAAGAAATTCGGTCAGCTCCAAACATTACGAGAACAGAATCCAGAAGTCGGATGGGTGCTACAGTTGAAGAAGGGTCAGAGAAATATTTTCTACTTAGTGACCAAAAAGCATTCTCGAGACAAACCGTCGTATAAAGATGTCTGGAGGAGTCTTACCAGACTGAGGGACACGATGCTCGACCAAAATCTCGTGGACCTGGCAATCCCGAAATTAGCCTCTGGGCTCGACCGTGCATAAAGACTGTGGAGTGTTACTTCCATCGAACTTCACAGTGCAGATATAGAGAGTCCTTCAGGTATCGACAAACGCCAAGGATGACATTTCGGGGCGAAACGTCTTTAAGAAGGAGGCAATGTAATGAATCTGAAGCCGGCCCTGACCGATATCTCAGCAAACGCATGACTCATCGCGAAACATCGCGAAAGGTGTAGATGAGTCCCGAAATCCCTAGAGAGATCCGAAGCGATCGTTGGCAATATAAAAAGGCGCCGCTTCTAGTCAGCCAGGCAGTCTGTACCTAGAAAGTGAATCGTGCGTTTAAAATAAATCAAACTGTAAAGATAAATTAAGCGTTGTACATAAATTAGTTGTAATAGTGAAATATTGTAAAAGTAAATTTGCTTAAGACAGTTAATTCTTTAAACCGTTACAATATCAAAATTTCGGCAAAATTCAAGGCAAGCCATTTCTCATAAGAAATGTGCGGGGTCCTTTATCAAAATATTGAGGAAAAATTTTACCATCCGAAACAAAATTAATCTTCATACTCATTGCAACACCGAAACAACTGTTAATTTTTAAAGAAAAAATCGCACTCGGTGAACAGCTACTTGCTGAATTGTTGTCTGAAATCATTTGAAGGGATTGAATTACATCAATTTCATTGAATCATGCGGTGCCCTGAAATCACCATGGAAAACAGTTGCTCATTGATATTTACTGTCAACCTGACAATATTGTTGAAATATCTTGTTGTATTAACCCCCAGACCAGTTTTCATTGCATTTGTTGTTTCTAGTATTGTTGTTCTTTGAATCACCGTTGTTCCTGTTGTTTCTGCCGTGTTTTTGTTCCCATTGTGTTTATTGTTCCTGTATTTGTGTTGGATATTGTTCTTGTGTTCCAGTTGTTTTCTGTTCGTGAGTACCTGTTCATATTTTAATATTTCTGAAGTTCCCATTTTGACTGATATCAGCTCATTTTGATCGACAAAGTTCAACAAGGCACGTCTGTCACTTCAAGCAAAGATTGAAATTGTTTTAATTGTTGGTGAAGGGGGAGGTCTTATCGTGAAGCGGCCGCTGAATTTAATAGAAGACACCCGCTAGAGGTAGCGGTACACCCTGGAACTGTACATAAAATATATAATCTATTCGTGAGCACCGGCCAAGTAACAAAGGACAGAAAAATTGTTAAACATCATATTGATGATGATACGATATTGGCGGCTCATCAAGCTGATCTTAGAATTAGTTTGAGAAACTTATTGCTTCAACTCAATATGAGCCGCAGTAAAATATGGAGGTGTTTAAAGAGGCATAAAATGCATGCGTTCAAACCCAAATTTTTACATACTTTGCACGAAGGAGATGAAATCCGGCGTATGGAGTATTGTTTATGGATGCAGGGAAATTATCTCAATGACAGGAATTTTTTAAAGTATATCTTATACAGTGATGAGGCTACTTTTACCATGAATGGTGTTGTATCTTCCCAGAACATGAGGTTTTGGGCTGAACAAAATCCAAATTGGGTGGTGAATTTTAGAGACCAAATATCTTAGAAAGTTAATGTGTGGTATCCTGAACGAAAATATTATTGGGCCATTTTTTTCGATCAAAATTTAAACGGACGACTATTCGTTGATTTTCTCGAAAATGCATTTTCCGATGTGTTGGAAGAACTACCTTTGGATGTGACACAGCATGATTTTTCAGTTAGATGATTCACCAGTTCACAATAGTGGCATAACAAGGGTTTGGTTGAATAGGAATCTACCTATGAAATGGATAGGACCCAATAGACCTCTCGTAGTATGGCCGCCATGATCCCCAGATTTAACTCCACTGGAATTTTATTTATGGGGAAACTTGAAAAATAAAGTTTATAAGGATAGGGCAACAAATAAGGAAGATCTCCGTGCAAGAATTATACAAGCGTGTAGAGAAATCACACCTAGAAAACTGAGAAGAGGAAATAATGGAAGGCGCATAGAAAAATGTGTTCGATTGGAGGGAAATTTCATAGAAGGCACGAAAATATAAAATTGTCAACAGTTAAATCATTTGAAATTGATTGTTTAGTTTTTCAATTGAAAATGTGATTTTGAAAGTAGTACTTCGAAAGAATTTTGAACTACATAACATACTTCGCCACAAAATATCCTTTTTTTTTTTAATAATGGGAAAATGAGAATATGAACTAACAGTCATCCTAAAACCTCACTGATTACATGTTTCCGTTCCTCTTACAAAATTACCATTTTCTCTCTTATTGAGAAGGAATAACTTTCCTGACAACAAAATAAAAAATAAATTATTTATGTGAAAACAAAAGTCGAGATTCTCTTAAACAATTTCGTTCATGTTTTGATGTCAAAACCAAAAAAAATCTACTTCAATTATTACGGAAGATACGGGGGTGTTTCCATGAGAAGTGAAACAAATTCGGATTTTTCAGGACTGAAATTTTTTCAGGAAAAAAGTGTAATCGTAGTAATTTGGTAGTCCTGATCACGAATCTGAAGAAATTTTGAGCCTATTTTGCCCCCTAATATGTTTTAGCGTAAAAATGGGGTGTTCCATCGCGAGTGGCGGACAGTGTATATCACTTTAGCCAACCCCATTCAGGTGGTAGGTGCATTTTGAGCATTTTCATCAGTCCTGAGAGTTTCATCGTTCCACCTCGAATATTAAGGAAGATACGGGGGTGTTTCCATGAGAAGTGAGACACACGTGTGTCTCACTGTATACAGTACTGTATATTATAATGTAATAATATAAATATATATATATATATATATATATATATATATATATATATATATATATATATATATATATATATATATATATATATATATATTATATTGAATATCCCCGGAACTAATCAGAATTTCCTAAATTGTAACTTTTACTATTTAACCAATTTTCTTTCTCTCGCGGTTTCCGATTTTCCCATCCTTGTCCTCCTTTTCTTGAATACACAGTAAACGTTCTTCCTAACAATAAGAAGGAAAAGCAAATATCAAAATACATGCATTTATCTTTGATGAATTGATTTTTGAGGAAATTGCTTTTTGGTACACAGTTTTTTGTGAAATCATCAGACACCGATTTATTCGAGTTATCCATACTATTTCTAATTGAAACTTTATAGTTTGGTACTTTTTCTATATAAATATATGAATATATAAATTTTACTTTCAATCTTTGAAAATTAAGTCACCGTAATATATAACTACTTGTATAATACATAACAATCATTTTTCAGGTTCTTCTTTTACATTGAGGCGGAATAATTCCTCCGATTCTCCATTAAATAGTTCTCGAGAATTAGTTGAGAATGAATTCTCTAGTTATTTTGAAAAACAAACTAACATTCATATGGAGTTAGGTAAGATAGATTCTGATATTAAACATCCACTGCAAGAAGAACATAAACCGAAACTTCCGAATGCCGAAAATTTGAATTTACCTACAAATCTTAATTCAGGTAAGCCATTGCCCCTAATGTAGGTTTCGAATTGTTACTATTATTGAACTAATTGAAAAATGACTTGACTGTCGTTAGACAGGTTTTACAGAAGAGACAAAATTCTGATTTATTAGTTATGTAGTCATGATTACCAAATTTTGTATTTTAACTTTATCACTTTCAGTTTTGAATCACTTATGTTGCTGTAGAAATATTAGTTTTGGAACAGAATTGATTCTAAAAAACAGGCTACATTTGTAAAATGTTTTTACTATACTAAAACCAATAATGATAGAGAGTAGAAGTAAGCTCAGTTGACAGCAAATCGGGGGCGTGCTTATTAATTTTTGAGAGGGTTAAGAATGAAAGAAAAATTCATTGTACAATTAGTTAAAATATTCATACACATTTTTTATTTATTTCATTAAAACTTTGCAATATCGTAATTTACCTAATCGTTGTAGTCATTAGGTGGGCCTTATGAAAACGGAGTAATAATCGTGGTAATTATAGTAGGTATAGTAGGTTGCAGCAATTGATAAGTGAACTCTTTATAACTATTCTCAAGCTTTCGAGTAACTTAAACTCATCGTCAGGGGTACTAGAAAATACAAATTACAAATTTTTGATAATAGAATATAATATAAATGTACAAATTTTCGTCTAATCTTCAACCTCAGATTCGTCACTGTTGCTACCGCTATCATCAAAGTGAATTATGATTGGTTCAATATTGTGTTCAATACGGTTGTCTACGTCCCACATTTTTTGCTCCTCTTTTAAAACATGCTGCATGCATTTCTTCCAGTCTTCTGCAGAAACAGTTCGAATAGCTTCTTGTAGGTGATGTTGCACGTCCACTAATTTAAATGTTCTGTTCTTTTACTTGTGCCCAGATTAATTCTATTGGGTGTAATTCGCAGTGGTATGGTGGTAACCTTAAAACTGTAATTCCACGACTTAACGCCATTTCATCCACTGCGATTTTTTTATATTTGTCTGTGTGTAATTTTGTCAGCTGAAGTAGTTCTGCCTTTAAACTATCTTTGTTATATTAGATGTTCTTATTAATTAACCATTCTTGAATTGCTGCTTTTTTCCATGATTGTTTCGGTAATGGTTCTAAATGTCGACTATGGTATGGGGCATTGTCCATGACGATGACAGACCCAGGTTCCACAAGTTGAATGATGCCTTCAAATCATTTTTCAAACACCTCCGCATTCATCTCTTCATAATAGTCGCCTGTTTTCTTAGATTCAAATATTAATTCACCATTTGGTAAAAATGTCACTTCCTATATGCGTAACTATCAGACGACTACCTTTTCCAGATGGCTGTTTTAACCCAACTGACAAACCTTCAATAAAGGCTTGTCGTGCACTTGTTATATTACCATCCTGCCATACTTTTTTTTGACCGTATGTCCTTGGTTAACCCATGTCTCGTCCATGAAGTACAATTTTTTTTTGAGCTTCCGAAATTCGTCAATTTTTCTTAGATAGTTTCTTCTAAATGCTATTATTTCTTGACGTTCAATGAGAATGCTTTTCCTGTCAACTTTTCCATACGTAAATTTCATTTCGTGTACAAGTTTCCTAAAAGTTTCTTTACCCATTTTTGGGACCAATTCATGATCGCTAAGTGCCTCCAGAACTATTTGTAGCGTGGGCAGCTCATTTCTGAAAAAGAAACTGTGAATGTTCTGCGTATACTGGTTTTGGCTTCTTCATCAACTGTGATTTTTTTTCGTCCGCTACTAGTTTTTGGTATTTGTACGTCCCCATGAATTTCTGCTTCTCTTAGTATTTTGTAAATCGATGATTTTGGTACACCGGTATAATCAGAGCACATATCAACTAATTTATCTTTTGTAATTGTGGAACTTAATGATGTAGAAATGCCCGGTTGGTTATTAGGAGGTACACACGTAGAATTACAGCACATATGCACAAAGTCATCTTTTGGTGGCTGATGATCTCTTTCAAGACAGTGAAATACTCGCAGTACAATTTGTTTTTCTCTTATTGA
Organism: Leptinotarsa decemlineata; assembly: GCF_025532065.1. Taxonomy (NCBI): domain Eukaryota; kingdom Metazoa; phylum Arthropoda; class Insecta; order Coleoptera; family Chrysomelidae; genus Leptinotarsa; species Leptinotarsa decemlineata. Next base: position 2,600,318 of record NW_027412574.1, read on the forward strand.
CCGAGACTCCGACCGTTTTACCTTTTTCGACGTGGAAGGCCCGACCATGTCTCCCATTTTTTGAGTAGTTTGAGAACGGTGTAGAAATATAATTATGTAACGCTTAAACACTTATTAGCACTATTATTTTCACCAATTGTTATCACAACACGTCGATTGCTGACTAAGTTAACTGTAAAACGTACAATTCACGCTGTATAATTCACAAACCAATGATACGCTCATGGCTGCAAGTACATTAGTGAGGACTGCAACAATGAGATGGAAGTTATGGTAAAGTGACAAAGACAGAAATATCGTTGCGTACAGCGTTGCCACTAGTTGTAATAAATATCTAACACTATACAGAAAATAATGAATTTTAACTGATCAGTAATCAGGAAATGTATAAGTATTACTCATTACAAGCTCATTACTGATTTTTGTCATAAATAATACCTTTTAATCGTACTAGTATTGTGTATTATCTATAATTTGCCACAACCTACAACTCTACTGCTTACTATATTTTGATTCTGCTATAAACTGGTAACGTAAAATTTCGATATGACAACGCGCTTTACTCTCAATCATTATTGGTTTCACTATAGATTATCTGAATGTGAATAAAATTGAAGAAATCGTGATTAACCTCTACTCTTTATATTTCATACTCAAATTTGAATAAAGCTGTATTTATGATTTCTTTATCCAAGATAAACAAGAGTTCCCACAATGGTCTGTTCGAGTTTTCTGTCCCAAGATGACATCTTCAAAACAGTAGTACTTATAACCACATTTGTGGTTATAACCACAGCTCTGTCTGTTGTTGGATCCCGAATTCTTTGTTATGGGCTCTGGTTTAATTTAGTTGCCTAATATTTGAAACTTCAGAGAATGTCTTTTTCATTTGCAAATCGATGTCGAATTTTGGTGTCTTCGTAAGGGGAGATTTTAATGCATACTTATGAATATTTCATACCGAAAAATTGTTTGAAAACGATTATAAAAAGAAATATTCTCAAAAACTGTAGTCTGACAAGTGTACGAAGATATGGAAGAGTATTGCCATAGTTTTGATCTTTTCTGATTGATATTTTAACTGTTTCATAGTTAATTTCCGATTGAAATATTCAACTGGCTGAACAATGATTCTATTATTTTCAGGGTTAAGTTCAATGAAGAAAGGTTTCAACAACCTAATGTCCTCTATCGATAGTGCTTTGAAACCTAGTCCAGAAGATGTCAGCGATAATATGTCCATAAGAAGTGATGTTTCCAGTGATTCAGAAAAATTTGTATATATGAACTGTGAACCTGATATACCTGGAAAAGATTTGATGTTTTTTGCTCCAGAGTTTCTTTGTGATAATGAACCAATTGAAGAAGCATCTGAAGTCTTAGAACAAGAAGATAATATTTCTTCACCATGTGATTCTGCTACAGTACCTCATCAGGAAAAGAACAACTATGTGAGTCAATTTTTTTCATTCTCTACATGTACATACACATAAATACACACACATGCATTAACGATTACACACTAAAAGGAATAAAAGTTTTATCTGACATAAAACTTATCATCACTATGTTATAGCAGAGTATGAGATTAGAATTTTCGCTCATCCAAAAATTCGGTTTTCTATATTTTTTTTGTTCTTCAACACGATTTTTTGGCGTAAAAAATGTTATTTAACAAAGTTGAGTTCTAGAACATTTAATTTGCCACAAAAAAGTTCCTATTAGTGGGAGCTTTACGATCCACAGTTTTCAAGTAACAGAACTTGAAAGAACCATGAACCAAGGAAAAAATGGTCTTCGACGACTTCATCAAATCCTGATACACCCTTAGGGCAGAGTGTATCGGCTTCTGTGGATGAGAGAGCCGACGAGGTACCCACGCCATTGCAATGGTATAGGGAAGACTGGGACGAGAATGGGCACTCGATGTTGTGTTGATGGGTCCAAACATGGTCTGATATTCCTGATTTGCTGGTTTCCCCTCGCTGTGTGTGTTTCTTGTGCACGGCAATGCGAACATTCAATGGCCTCTTTGTTTCACCAATATAGGATTTTCCGCACTCACAGGGTATCCGGTAAATGCAATTCTTGGAATCGCAGTCCGCGTTTGGTGGCCTGGTTTTCGTGAGGCTGCTACGGATAGTGTTACCGGATCTGAAGCAGGTTCTGATGTTGTACTTGGAACCAATTATTCTTATCCTCTCCGATAATCCTCTGATGTAGGGAAGTGAAAGCACTGGTTGTGACGGCATCTCTTCCTTGCGAGGCTCCTGCTGTCTTTTAGCCAAAGTCTTTTCTACCATCGCTTTGGAGTAGCCATTCCGTTGAAGATCATTTTTGATGATGGCGCGATGGAACGCGCTAGCCGAGCACTGATAAAGTCTTCAATCAATTATCACCGTTGGAAGAGGTCAACTTTGTTGCAGGATGCCACTGAACGATTTGAAGAAATAAAAAGAGAGATATTGGAAGATGATCAAGGACCAATCTTTTCCAAGATTGAAAGCACGTGCTTGAAGATCCGCCAAGACATGGAGAATACCCACAACAGAAGGTGGGGGAAGTTAGTGAGGAAACAATGCCCAAACACAGACCGAAAACAGGACAACTATGAAGCCGCCAACGTCATCAACATGAGTTCCCGCCCGCAGACGGGAATAGAGGAATCCTTGTTGAGGAAAGGCCTAAATTTCGCCATTGCGCCAACATTTGTGCCCACTTTGGAGATAATTACGGCAGTGGAATACACCAATTCATTTACTGACCAGACTGAGGCAGAATAATTCAGATAGAAAATCAGAGAACAGCTGGATCGAGAAACAGTTCCAACATCTAACGTCAGCAATGAAGAACTTAGAGCTCTGAACGGCCTACGTAGAGACAACACAATCAAGATCCTACCTGCAGATAAAGGAAACGCTACTGTGGTGATGGATACTGTTCTCTACGAACAGAAGATCGAAGAGGTTCTGCAGAAGGAACGATACATAAAGATCATACCCTACTGCCTCAATTGAAAGGAAGTTGTACCAGATTTTGAAAAAAACACCAAGTCTATTTTTCAGACAAGGAAAGATCATCGCTAACACCGCACCACTTTTATGGATTACCCAAAATCCACAAGAAAGATGTTCCTCTTAGACTGATCATCAGCTCCAGAGATTCGGCTACTCAAAACTTGTCTAACGTGGCTTGGAATCTCTTAACTTTTCATTTTCATTTTTATTTCTTTATTTTTTGTTCAATCGTTCTATTTTTACTTGTATTTCATATCACTATTATTTCATTTCAGGTTATTTTTGCTCAATATAATTGTTATTTTCAGCTATTCATTTTTAATTCTTCTTTTTTAGTCGTTTCAGGGATTTCAAAACATTTTATATATCAGACAATGGAAGTCCGAACTAGTGAAATTCATCATGAAATATTGTCAATCACCTTCAAATAATAACCCTTCATGCCGGTACTAAGTGGGGCTGTCGCCAATGCGACGTTGGCGATCTTGGCTGGGATTACCCCCTTACCTGTAGAGGCTGTAGTAAGACATCAAGTATGGATGAGAAATGGTTTGAGAAAAAGTGACTGTGATTGTGATAGGGTATAAGAAGAAACGAAGATCATGACCAAATATATGTGGACGTTGGTAGAATGGATAAAGAGGAGGTATGAGAGTGGTGGGCTTGAATGATATTATTAATGATGTGGAATTGGGGGCGATAGAGAGAGTGATTGAGGACAATGTGTCAGAATGAATCAGGGTGGTCAGTGACTCTTATATCGCGGTGGAGTTACTCCAAAAACTCCGAACACAACAATAGGGCAGCTAGAGTACTTAGTCTTGCAGAGCAGCGCAGATGTCGATCGTGGATCGAATGGAGAAAAGGGCATGAAAGAACTATTGAGAGAGCATGGCAGGATAAATAAGATTATATGAGTAGTGTAGAATGGTTGGGAATGAAAGGCTTACTCTGTCCAGGAAGATCGTCCAACTCATCACGGCGAGCACATAATTGTCGTCTTGGACAAACCGATAAATCAGCTGTAGCCGAATTATTATGCAAAAATATGTAGAAAGACAATAGAAATTCAAAAACATAGAAATAATTTCAATAGAAAGGAAGACGCATGAGCATAAGTGAAATCTGGCTATATGTCCTTAATTGTACACAAACAAGGTCCTTTAATTAAGAGAGATGAAGCCACGACCACTAATAATGATATAAAATAGGAAACAACTTCCAACATTATAGTTTCTGCGTTGAGAACAACTCGAGCACTTCAAACGTTACCTTAGATAATGTCTACCGCAGTAGTAGACGAAACGTCCGGCATACACACTTGCAGACTATGGACAAAAAACTTAAAAAAATCATTGACACAGTTATCTCCGGCCGTGAAAGTTAACACTCTTTAGGTTAGTCAGTTTGCATGTCTGACATGTCTGACAAAAACTGATTGAACTGCAGATCTTCAATCTGTATCTCTCTGTATCTGTAGGTAGGGAGGGTGAGTGTAAGCCCACAGTACTTAGGCCACATGTGTACATCCTCCCGAGGAGTTGTCCTAGGTCATCGTCCATCCTGTCCTTTCCAGGAAGGTGAACAGGTCACTGAGTTTATATTTTATATGTTGAAGACTTTCATACCAGTGATGTCTTTGTTAGGCCAACCTGAGTCCTTTTTTTCTCAGTAAAGTAGGTCCACTAAATCAGTGTTCAAAATTGGTGTTACTCCCGTCTTCAGTATATGTTCTATTCGTTTTGTTTACATTATTTAGTTACAACGGTACCTACCGCCATTCCGATAAATCTGTCAGTTATTGAATTTTCTTCGCTCGGTGAGCTTCTAACTATTTTAACTGTTCACAGTATGCAGAAGAATAAATATTTATTAAGATGCTACAAAAACTCATGACATTTAAACCGGCAAAACTTTTGAAACAACCTGATACCTACTCCTTTCAAACCTATATATCCAATACATTCTCTTCCTAGATTCCTACTATTTCCTATCTTTCTACTAGTTACTGTGGCCATACGCATTCTTAACTCCCCTTTCATGAAGTCGAAATCTGTTGAAATCTGTTTTTCCGTTAACCACTCTGAATGACAACTCTCAAAAGGCTAAACTTGTTCGAGCAAGGTCTTTCCTGGTGCGATAATTTTTTTTTCTATTTCTGTATTTCAGGTAATAGAAATAAACGACCATCTTGGATAATATTCTCTTTTCATTATCATTTTTAGATTTTATATTCAGGAGGTCTTTTATTATTAATATCTGTAGATGGTTCTTCTTAATTACCAGTTGTAATATATCTATTTTTTTCAGATAATGGTAGCAACTTTTAAGTTAGAAAAAATAGAATTTGTTCATCAATCTATAGGATATTCATCTTCACTTAAAATCCAAGTTGGAGAATTAACATGTGATGAGTGTCCTTCTATTTCGTGGCATGAATTTCAGGTATGCACCCATTTTTTTTTAACAAGATCACTCAAAAGTAATTTAACATTAATTATGAAAGTTAAAAACGGATAGATTCTTTACGCAGCTCATGCCTGTCTAATATTCCTGTTATCTGTCTAATATTCATATTATCCGTCTATTGTTGGCGGATCTACAGCAGCGGTAGCGAAAATGAAAAAACAACTATTGCATTGGTTATGTTATAATAGTGGATTTATTGTGAAAATCTAAATAAATTTTATTAGTGACTTTTTCGCAGATGTTCATATCTGGTTTTATGAACCCTCGCTCAAAACCTCAAAAATAGTGAAAAACTAACATATCCCACACACGTTCTGATACATCTCTATACAAATTACTGGTAAATTGAAGCAGCTTATATCTGAGAGCTTGGAGAATTCCCAGAACAAACAAACTAACTTAGTCACGCCTAATAATATGGTTGGGAAAGAAAGTTTTTGGCCTTCTACTTATCCATCTTGATACAAAAAATGTGGGAATCTTCCAAAGAAAGAAAGGAAGCAATCAATTTCAAATCGTATCTCTATACAAAGATGTGTAGATCATGCAAAGAAGTAACTTTCAGGCACACACTGGAAGAAAAAGCCCTCTTGAAACTGCTATTTTCATATAAAAATTGATGTTTCGCCATAAGACACTTGCCTTATCAGCTTTTCAGTAGCAAATACGGATACTATTATAGAAAAAACACTCAATTCGTTCATAATTACGACTTTTTGTCACGAAATGGGTTGAATCCACCCATGTTATCGATGACAGTATGTGAATAACATTCATTCCCTAATTTGATCAAATCCCAGCCATAGGAATTTTGTTTAAATTGAAAGGGTATATCTTTAGGAGAGGTTAATTTTGGAAAGAAAGTTTTTGGCCTTCTACTGCCCCATCTTGATACAAAAAATGTGGGAATCTTCCAAGGAAAAGAAGGAAGCAATTAATTTCAAAAATTACCTCTATACAAAGATGTGTAGATCATGCAAAGAAGTAACTTCCAGATACAAACTGAAAGAAAAAGCTCTCTCGAAACAGCTATCTTCGTTTAAACAAGATTCTCATGGCTGGGATTTAATCTATTTGCTGATGACATCACTCTTGTGAAATCAGATAAGTCATACATCGATTTGATTCGAACTGTTGATGAGAAAAAAGCTGGTTCACACAGAATATACTCAAATTAAATGAAAATAAAACATAGAACTCAATTGTCCCCTCAAATCTACTCTATCAGGAAATACAAAATGTATATATACTTGGTATATTCATCGTCGATTGGTTAAACTGGTCCAGCCACGTAGATTATGTACTTGGTAAGCTCTCTGGAGTTTTATTATTTCTAAGACAACTGAAACCAGTAACCAATCTATAAAAATACCTTACTTCTCTCCATTTCATTTTGTACTATCATACAGTATTCTACTTTGGAGCAACTCGAGTAATGTAATAATGGTATTCCGATATCAGAAAAAAGCCATTCGTATTTTAACATAGATCATATAGTAGTATTTATTTATGTTAACCTGATGTGCAAACGTTCATTAAACGTTTTCACATCAGGTTTGTGAGAGTAAGTAAAAAGTAGATAATAAAAATTAATCACATCAACACTTTATTCAGCTTGGTATTATGCCGATGCATGCATGTACATCGTGGCGTTAAAGATACATTGAAACGTAAACAAATTCAAGAAACACTCCGATATACACCAATATAAAACAAGACCTGCAGATCTGTTGAATCCCAACAGCACAGACTAGCTATTAGAAACAAAAATTCTCTGGTCGGTGGTTCAGCCTGCGGCTTGAACCACCGACCAACACGGCGGACGATTGAGTGAGGGAACAAAGCACCCACGTCGAATCGACCGGCTACCAACTAATTTCCTTTTTAATGATAAGATAAAGTGGACAAGGTGGAGAAATCTGAAGTTTATAAGATCAAGTGTCCGGAGTGTAATAGTGTTTATATGGGACAATGTGGCCGAAATTTCTCAAAACGGTATCCTGAACATGAAAGGTCTTTCAGACAATGTAAAAATGATTCGACTTTTTCAAACCATTCCTTGGAATGCAACCACCAGTTCCCGAATCTAAACAATACGGAAATTTTGCATTATGCAAGCAAAGCTTGGAAACTCAATTATTTGGAATCCTTGGAAATTCATAAGGATTGCGGATGTAACCTACTAAATGACGAAATCGACCTGGTCTACTCGCCGGTTTTCAGATTAGCATACCCACATTGTTACAGGTGAACAAAATTCAGGTACTCAGTTAAGGACCGTCTGTTATTACCTACAGTGGCGTGTATACAGGGTGTTTATTAAACATGCGGCAAACATTTAAGAGACTATTCCTTGGACTATTCTAAGGATATTTTGTCCTTTATTTTGATGATTTTTGATAGAGCGCTTTGTTTCGAAGATACAAAGCGAAAAAAATTTCGACAATAATAATTTATTACCAAAAATTACATGTAATGTTTCTTAATCTACAAGAACTGTTGAAAATGACTACCCCCGCTCGGATGCAAGAATCCAATCTTCTCCTCATCGACTCCCGAACTCTTTCAAAAACACCAGTATTGTTTCTGATTGAGTTACACTCAACAATTATCCGCTTTCTCAAAGCTTTCACATCTTTCACTGTAATCAGAATGTTGTTGATAGGTACCAACGGAATTGTTAGATTTTTTATTACTCGGTAGGTCCAGTTTAGTACGCTATACTTTTATTTCGGCCACGTTAATAATTTTTAAAATTACCAGAATGGTTATTGTCGAAATTCTTTTTCGCCCCGTATCTTCGAAACGAAGCGCCCTATTGAAAATCGTCAAAGAACAAAATTTCCTTAGAGTAGTCCAAGGAATAAAAAAACTGTTTTAAAATCTGTTTTCCCGTTAATCAGCTGTCGCCCCCATATGAACGACAACTCTCAGAAGTTGAGAAACTTGTGCGAGCTAAAGACTAACGAGGTCTTATCTTTTAACGTGTGATTCCTAACACGGTAATAATCCCTTAATTTTTTGCCGCTTGTTTAATAAACACCCTGTATAAGGGTTAACATTGTTAATTATTTCAGTTTATTTTATTCAGGCAATCAATTTGAACAAATCTCTATCATATATCCTCTATCTCTATCCTCATTTAATTTGTAGTCAAAATATGTTTTAGATTTCTCTTGCAATTTTTGCATGACAAGTTTCACGATTAAACTTGAATTTGAAAGGGAAAATTTCAAATACGAAAATATTCCAAATTGTCATATTATACATTCAGGTAGACTGAATGGAATTGCATATTGGGAATATAAATCAAGCATTTCGCGAGCTTGATAGAAAGAAACGAATTATATTGATGAAATGTATTACTTCACTACCATTTCATACCTCCCACTTGCAGATCCCCTTTGCACTATACTCACTTTTCATAAAAATCGATTGAAGGTGACTAAAAGTTTTAACAATAAACGACAAGTTGCTTGACTCCCAAAATTAATTAATGAAAGTCAAATTGTTAATCAAGACAAAAAGTAGTTTTTATATAAGGGGTAATTTGCTTCTTCAAATTCTCACATACGACTTCTTATTACTGAAAACATAATTTTGAAGTGACACTTCACCCTCTCATTTGTAGTCGTTTATTATCGGTGAGAAACTCTTATGGTTATGAAATCGATAATTTGTTCTAGGTAAAATTCCGCACAAGGTCCACATCACGTACTGGTTTATATTCGAATATTCCAACTAGATCCAAGGTGAAACTGAGATTAGATCACGAACCTGCTCCATATTTTTTTTCCCTAATGGATTCGGATATCACTGAGAGAGATCAGTTTTTGAAAATTTTCAAAGATTCGTTGTTCATTAAAGTTAATGATTTATCACTTCATTTGAAAACAAGTACTTTGGCAGGGTTAGCCGAACTCACAGAAGATGAATTCTTGCCAACAATATTCGAGTTAAAGGTAAGTATAGTTTTTTTGGTACTTATTTTTACCATCTATAACTTATGTATTGAAAAATGTCAAAAATATATTTTAATGAAATTAATCCGATAATTAACGAGTCATTTTTTGTGGAGGAAAATCAATTTTTCATCGACCTTTTTTTTTGTGGTATTTGTTACCTTCCACAATCTGAAAAAAATATAAAAATTATAATGGAGAACTTTATACAAGTGTAGAAAGGGTAAACTTTTTAGTTTACCCTGATAAGTTATTGCGTAAAATCAAAGTATTTTTCACAATGAAAAATGTTCTATTTATCAGTAACTGCCTATCAAAAAAAATCCAAAAAGTAATACAATACATATCTTTACATTTCAGAGGCCAAAATCTGCCCCGGATATTTACGATATTTTATATATACTTTTTTTTTTAAACTTCAACGCCCTGTATCTCAGAAACGAAGCAACTCCGAATAAATGTTCATAAGATCTTTTTTTTTCAAAACGACCTAATGAATCACCCTCTGAAGTTTTGTACCGTAGTTATGAAACACCCTGTATAATTTTTTCACAGGATTGCAAAATAAGTCTCTTGAAAAAGTTGTTTCTTTTACATTTTCATCACCATATACTATATTTCATCAATCTAGGATATTTTTTGACATTTTTTATAAAATGCATTCTTTTAAAAAAATGGATATATTCAGTTCATTTTTATTTCTTTGTGAGTACCATGTCATGCAAATATAATTTTTATGTCAATGAAATATATAATTTATGTCAATGAAAAATTAAGTATGATACTGCGAAGTATGATGTTGCGAAGTTATGATGGTTTCACCGTTTTGTGAGAAAATAAGTAAAGGTCTACTTTTTATTCAATAAGATCAAATTAAAAAAACTCATAGTTTCATAAAATTAACTGCCTACATTTTAGTATGTCGTTCTTCACGCTCAATGAAAACGACGGTTTTTCTGGATGACCAGAAATAATCCCGATCGCGTCCTAAAACTCTACCTCTTAACATTTGATTTATGCACTGCTTCACTGCAACAGTTTGGTATATTAGTACACCATCAGCTGCTACCATAATTTTTGTTTGGTAATAAGGTCCTCATAATAGTAATGGTGATAAGATCCACATTCATCAATAGTTTAAAAGAACATCTGAGCCTCGAGACACATGTCTGATGCGTTACTACTATGAGCTTTGTAGTGCTTACTAGTTTTTGTGTTTCACTTGTCATATTGAATGTTTGTGAATCTCGAGACCAGCATTTTTGCTGAGTAGGGAGCATAAGAACATATTTTATATTTATAGTGTCTTAACTTGTTGAACTAACTGTACGCTGTTGTTATATTTTTAATACAAAAAAAAAATTAAAAAAAAAAAACATCTACAACCTAACTAATATCAGTAATCAAAATAATTTGTTAATCCTCAGCTGTCGAAAGTTTCTTTAAAGAGGTTTTCAATGAGTACTGGTCTCGACATTCGATTACAAAACCATAATTTTTTTGGGATCGCCAACGGCAATTTTGGGAACTCACTGTACCGCCTGAAGAAGAGGTTGCTTCATCTTTCCACAAAATGTTACACACTGAAATCGTAAATTCCTTTCAGAGTATAGATGTCGGTTTCTAAACTTGAAATTAATTTTTTTAAACGTTTCTAACACTCCCCATTCAATAACCACTTTTCGTTATCTTGACATCTTGTATTTACTCGTTTTACAAAAACCTTTTCTACAAAACCACATTTATGAAATTTACCATTATCCTTGGCGTAGTACTGAATCGGGATGGTTTCTTCTCACTACATATTAAAACAATTTCAATTTCTTCCTGAAATGATAGCACTATTTAGTTTAGTTTGGCAGAATAATATACGAAATATTTATAGAATTCGTCTTTTAAGTTGTTTAAGAGCATCTTATACACACGAATTCTCAACGCAGTTGTCAGAGTATTCGAACGGATATTTAAGTAGAGAGAAGAGAAGAGAACCTACTCATCAAAAGATATGTAACGAAGGACAGGATACAATATAAGTGTAATCTGTCTATGCTCTGCATCACATGAGCTCATCTTGCATTTGTTCAGATGCCTTGCCCTACCCAATTTACAAACGGATATATTTCAAGGCGATTCCCTCAGTCTCCCTCTTTTCTGAATGTCACTGCGTTTATGTGGAATAAACTTCCTGAGAACGTTTTTTCGAATGGATATAATATCCAGCGATTCAAATCCAATGTGAATCGCTACTTTCGCATACCGCTCTCAGAGCGCTTTAAAGATTTTCCTGAAGTGCTTGTGTTTTGTCCTTCAAAAAAATATATATGAATTACCTTGAATTGAATGCCCCGAAAAAAAAGGTCTCCGTCAGTCCTTAAGGGTGGTGAATGGAATTCAGGATAGACAACTCAAAAGACAATATGGAGATTATGGAAAGGATGTACGGCTCGTAGACGAAATCATTCAACACAATATGTGTAGAATGATTTCGTCTAATTTTACTTTTGGAATAACTTGTGTTATAAGAGTACACTTCCATTCTGCTAATAACCCAAAGGTACTTTGCAAGTTTTGTTGGAGTGTGCGAAAGTATTCAGGTTCACCGTTTTATTTTTGTGTTCCTTAAAAACTTTGATATGAGCCCATAAACGGCAGGGATTTGTTGGTTAGTCCTCACATTTTCTGGACTGCAAAAAATATATTTAACAGCATGTCTTGCTTTCCCTTTTAATTACCTTTGAAAACGATATAAATTGTCAGGTGAGATCTTCTTTTCTTCTGTAGAACAATAAAATCGGGAATGGGTTTAACGGGCTTGACGGATTACTTTAATGTTAGTTTTTTAAGATTGGAACTCAGCTTGTCCATACATTTGGCAAATAAAATATAAAAATCATTGGTTTTAATATTTTTATTTACATTCGAAGTTTTTCAACGGATGATTCGTTACATTGGATGAAAAATAATTTTTTTCTCGTGAGGTGATGCTTTTAAAACGGACATGACATGCATCATGAATATTCACTTTTTATTGATCTAATCCGAATTCATTGTGTTTGATTTTTCAGATATTCTTGATGAAGTATCGTTAACATGTTCTTTTCCTTCGTGAAAGATTTCCAATTGTAATTTAAATTTTCTGAGTTCTTTTTATTCTTTCTCAAGTGAACATTTTTTTTCTTTCTTGGAACTTTTCAATAGTTTCCCTAAGTTTTTATTTAACAATTATTTTTCTACAAAGCTTGTTGACAAAGACCCTTCTCAACAACTGATGTTCAATTTATCTGTATACAGAACTATAAATTGAAATGTGAATATATAAACAATTTTCAACATTCTTTAATATACTCAAAGAGAAACTAGGGTATGTTATATGTTGTAGGTTACTGTGGAAAATGTGCAAATTGACCTGGAGGATGATCATCCATCAGTTAATGTTACTTCGTTTGATCGGGCACCACTGGTACTCAACGTCATTCAACTCTACATATTTCGGAATGAAGATGGTATATTCAATATTTCTCCTACTTTCCCAATGAATTTTAATACCGGCAAGTTTACAGGTTAGTATGTAATTCTGAAATTTGATATTTTTCCAGCAAATAGTGCATGAAATTCGTGGCACATATCTTTTAAGATTCAATTTTATCGTGCCATATTTATGATGTACTAATCAGAACTTGAATTTTTGTGAAAGCATCGACAGAAATTCAAAGTAGTCATCAAGTGATGGCCTTTGCATATTATGTTCATATTTTTTTCTCAGATTTTATTTGTTAATGTTCTATTGGTGTGGCCAAAGGTGCTTGCTCCACTGCTACAGTTAATGTTAACATTATTAACTAATGTTAACATTATTTTAAGCATAAATGCAAACCCCACCATTTCTAAATTTCGTTCTTGAATAGAAAGAAACTAATTTAAAATTATCAATGTATGTCATTTTCATTTCGTCTTCTTTCAGCCAATGTTCGGACATACACAGTATGTCTGTATTGTGCTCCATCACTATCAGCTGTAGAAGTTTATTTTTGTTTGACAAACCTTGTATATTGAAATGCAAAATAGAGTAGTCTTTCCCTTGGGTTTTGGTGATAGGCACTTGATTTGGGAGTCTATAATCCTCCGTCTGTCTCGTATTTAAGATTCCTGAAGGTGAGAATCCATCACTTCTGCTGGTCTCCTCTTCATCGAAAAAAACGATATCATGGATCCATTTGGCCACGTTTCACGTTTCCATGCTTCATTAAGTAATTCTCGATTGATGATGACCTTCATGGAGGAATACAATTCTGGTTTCCTAGAAGGGTGTACCTCAAACTTAACTCCTGGTAGTTTATTATTCAGAAACATCATAAGGTCATCCGGTTTAGTTCCTGCTTTTAACCTAGTGACATGTAGGTAGACCTTTCTTGAGATAGTCTCTATTGTACTCGACTCTGTATTTCCTACCAGGAATTTCCTATTTCTCTTGTGTGCCACCTGAGATCAACCTTCATCCTTCTGTACATGTTCTTCAATGGAAGTTTGAGCTAAGTGTTGAATCTTGTTTATTGTTGTGTAGCTTTGGGCTTGTATTAATGCTGTCTTGACATGTTGCGGAGATATTAGGTCCCACGGAGATTCCAATGTTGGATTAGTAGCCACTGCCGCTTCAATTTGTTTGGAATTGTCTACGTTATTCATGACTATTGTATGTTGTATTTTTTTTCTTCTTTGATGGTCAACTTCGTTTATCCGAGATTAACATGGTTTTGTTTGATTTTTTCTTCAAGCAGTTCATTTGTTCTTTTTAGCAATTTATTGTTTTCAAGTAAAATCTGATAATTTTCTCCTTTCTCCAATAATATTTTCCTTAGGAAGTCGATTTTTGATTTTATAATAAGTACATTTTCTTCTTGATTAACTTGGTCTTCATTTTTATTATTTTGTGGAATTTTACACACCTCGCAGATGATTCTTGTATCACATAGTTTCTCTCATTTCTGCTTTTTCCTGGCTGCCCAGAATAAATGAAAAACTGAACCACACTTTACACACACTAAAACGTTGGTATTTTTTGGCAATATTTGAACATTTTTACATTAAAATTTCTGTCATTTATAGAACAGAGATCTTCTACCTGCGCATCACTCGACGCCATATTTCATTGATTGACGTTAGATAGATAGACAGATAGCTGAAGTAAAACTTCAGCTAAGGTATTAGTGTTAAATAGAAACTGAGGTATTAGTGGCCCACATCGTCCATGAATTAATTTTGGGACTAGACATCATGTCGCCTATGTATTCCTGGTGGGTATGAGAAACAAACTTGAAAGCTGGAAATGAGGAAATTGTGTTCTTAGCCTTATGACAGTCTCAAGATCGTAAAACTGGAAGACTTTAGAATCTTTCCAACGCCGAGAGATTCATACAAACAGAAATTTCTGGACATGGTGGCTTGGGCACAACATTATTAAAGCCATCGGACGGCTCCTAAGTAGTAATGTTCGTGGCTTGATCTCTCGTAAATGTTAACAACCACATAATTTCAGTAAGAATAATCAACCCAAATAATAACAAGAGTGACTCTTGAAAAAGGACTTCTGCAGCGTGCTTGACAGTCCACAAAGGAACTCATCGATTCCTTCAGGAAAACGTGGTGCCATTTGTCTAAAGAAGAACTATGCATAGTCACCCGCTTTCTGGAGGAGTAAAGCGACATGGTTGTGAGGGGCAAAAATCATTGGTCTAATTGGTAGATCAATATCGGATCGAAAATAGGGCGAAACTTCATCTATTGTTAGGGATATATTGGAGGAAGGAGTAATTGAATAATCAAACAGTGTCTGGTCATCACCTGTGGTATTGGTGACTAAGAAACATGGATTGACGAGATTCTGCATAGACTACAGGAGGGTTATTGATGTCACCAGAAAGGACAGTTTTCCTCTCCCAAGAATAGATGATACACTGAACATCTTGGCTGAATGCAGATGGTTCTCAAAATTAGATCTCAAAAGCCGATATTGGCAGGGACCGTCCGCCCCAATGATAATGAGGAGACTGGCTTTTTCACCTGCATGATTTATAATAGATGACAGTTGCAGAATCATAGTGCAAGGCAATGTAAAAAATGACGCAAAAATGTGTGGTGGTTCATTAGTATACATTGCAACTGCAATTTATTTTCAATCAACAAAAAATCTAGAGATGCTGCAGACAGACCAAATGTAGTTATTTCTTACAAGAACAAAAGAAAATTGTTTTGGGCAACTCTAATTTTTTAAATTTGTTGCCTCGTGTTCACAAGGCAACAATTAAAGTGTACAGCTGTATAACTGTAGAAAAGAAAGGGAAAAGGGCCATTTTTATTGGAACACTTTTGTTATTACTATAAACTGAAACAGCACCTGCGCAGAAAAAGGAACTATATTTTTACACACACAATTCTGAATGTATTTAATTTTAGAAAAAGAAAATACTAAAATACCATTGATAATTTTTCATAAAATGATATATGTGTTTTTTTCAGAAAGTGAAATCAGGCCTGATTTGAAGAATCAACTGTATTTAGATAATGAGGAATTGAGAAGACGTTTAATGGCATTCGAAAGAGTTTCAGAAGAAAACCGTTCTTTACGCAAAACAAAGGAGGAGTCTACTATACTTCGTTCTCGTTTGAAAAAATCACAAGAAGAAATTGCTCAGCTGATAACAGATAAAACAAAATTAATCAATGAAATTAAAAAATTACGAGAACAAATATCATCAAAAGAGAGTAGTTCTATGGTCAATAGCAGTAAAAGATAGCAAAACTGTTTTGACTGTACAAATTACTGTAGTAATGTTAAACGTTAGCAGTATTTGACGGTCATTTTGTTTTTATATATGATAATTTGTTTATATTTCCTGTATAACAGGTAGAACTAGTTCCAGCCATCGAGTGAAACTATAATATAAGTTTATTCATGACCTTTTTTTACTCAAATATTTACTTAAAGTTATATATGAAAAGATGGTATGAGCTTTTAAGAACTTATTATGTTTTAGAAAAATGATATTGTAAAATTAAAAAGATTGTAAATAAATGGAGTGAATGAAGTTTTGAATTAACAGTTGATGCATTAAATATTTCAGCTTCCTTATATAGAGGGTGTTTCATAATTAATTGATGATCCTGAAGGGCGATAATCTTTGATTTTTTTCAAGGAAAATTATTCATATGAACATAGGTCCACAACCGCTTCATTTCAGAGATACAGGATGTTGAAATTAAAAAAAAAAAATCAGTTCTCCCCTAATATCTCTTAAACCACTTTGGTGCTTTTTCAATTTTGGTACATGCAAAGTATGTATAAAAATACTTTTTTTCATGGTAAAGGTTTTCATAATGTTCATGTCCTTCTAATGTCCTTCTTCCAAAAAAATAATATTTTTGTAATCACCCTCTATCTTCTCATAAAAATGGTCTCTTGTCATTTCTCGCCTTGTGAACGGTTTTTGAGGTAGAAAATAAAATACTTTCATTTGCTTGTTTCTAGGTAAAATCAGCTGTTAAAGTGTAGTATAATTAATTTGTGGTCGAGACACATCAAGAGTCTTAATTTTAGTGTCAACATAAACAATTTTGACACTTCTCTAGTTAGATACGTTATAAGTCATAAAAACTTGTTTCTTAAAAAACATGGTTAATTTTACAAATACCCACCTAGCAGACATGTGTCAAGTGTATGGAGAATTCTGTATAATTTTTTATTATATCCCTATCACGTTCAATGAGTTCTGGCTCTACTTCCTCGAGAGTTTCCCTTACGAGTGAATGTCTGCCAATGGTTTCTTCAAAAAGTTACCGAAAATCCTTTATTTTTCAGGGAAATTTATTCACGGACGAAGCTAGTTTTACTGAAATTTTCATAGTAATCATTTTTGGGCTGAGGAAAATCCTCATGTAATCTTAGAATCTTATCACCAGGAGCAGTTCTCATTATTTGCCTCGGCTGGAATTATTAAGATTACTCAATTAATCCTTTTTTACCACTGGCAAGATATTTCAACCAAAACTTTCATAATCGCTGAAATATGTCATGGAGGAACAAAGCCATGGCCAGCTTGATCCTCAGACAGTTTTAATTATTTTCTTTGGGAACATTTTGAGACTTTGGTGTACAGTCAACCAACTCAAACTGAGGAAGAATTGCGAAACCGCAAAATAGTTTCCTGTGAAGCTATAAGGAATATTCGAGGAATTTTCAAAAGAATACGCAAGTCGATTAGAAGGACAGCTGAAGCTTACATACTTTCAGAAGGCGGATATTTTGAACAGTTTATATGATTTTGGTATTTTTTGTTCATAATAGTTCGTGCATACTCATTACAAAAACTAAATAATTCATAAAGAGTATCAAAATTATAAATAAAAGCTTATAAAAATCTTACATAGATTCTTTGATTACCACAATTGTGAATTTAGGAATAAAACAAAATATCGAATAGGGATGAGCAAATGAATGCATTTTTTTTTCTAATTCACAAACTTCACCGTTCGAAAAAGGCAGACCATTTTAATGAGAAGAGAGAGGGCAATTACACAAATAATATTAATCTGGAAAGAGGACAGTGGCGTATAATAATTTTAATGAAAAATATGTCAGGGTATGTTAACAGGAAAGCCACCAAGGAAAAAATCATGGAAAAATGTATTTTTTTTAAGTACCTATATTTAAGATATCGAAATGTATTTACTTGATCTAATCCAAACAATAAATTTTCAAAAGAATAATGTGATGAAAATGATATAGTTATGTTAATATTCGAATAAATTATTATAAAATGGAACTTAGTTTACCAAAGGCATTTTTTCTTCCAGAAAAATGATTCATATAAAGACAAAGTTTGAAACCAATTTTTTATCTGCGATTACTACTTGTTTATGTTTCAATCTTGTGATTTTTTGTGTCACTTAACCATTTTGTGATTTTAACTGAGATCTAAAGTCTATCCAAATCCAAGATAGAGTAATACAAAACTGAAGCGTGATGTTCACGTGATCGCCCAGTGTCAGTTGGAATGGGCAGCGTTCATTGGTGAATTTGCCTTCTTGGTACGAGTTCGGTTCCAGAATGAGAATGGGTTTGTTGCTGAAGGGCTGTGGTGTTTCGAGTCAAAGAAAACTGGAGATTATCACGAAGAAATGAACGGTGAATCTTTTGAACAGTGGTTTTCCAAAGTTCTACCCCATCCGGAGGATAATGCTGTGATTGTAATGGACAATGCACCTTAACATTCGCGACGGTTAGAGAAGATTCCGACAACGTCTTCAAAGAAGGTTGAAATCCAAAATTGGCTGTGATCAAAGAATATTAGCTTTGAAGACTCAATGCCTAAGAGTACAGCTACTAAAAATTGTCAAGGAGCGCAAGCTTGAATTCCAAAAATATATAGTCGATGAGATGGCAGCAGGCCAAAACAAAATTGTCTTTCGCCTGCCTCCATACCACTGCGAGCTCAATCCCATCGAGTTAATACGGGCGGATGTGAAGAATTTTGTAGTTCATCATAACACCACGTTCAAATTTGCAGATCTCAAAGTACTTTTTGATGAGGCTTTGAAAAGAGTCACAGCAGAGAAATGGGAGAAGTGTGTTCGGCATGTTATATTGGAAGTCGAGACAAAGATGTGGAAGCTTGATAACATAATAGAGGCACAAATCGAGCCACTGATAATTCAAATTGGTGAGGATGACACTACTGATGAAGAGACAAATTCATCCAGTAGAATAATTTTGATTAATATTCCTTTTGATTTTACATAAAATAAAAATTATCAATAAAGAAATAATTACGTCTCTTTTCATATAATGCTTGAGTGCGCTGTGAAAAATTCAATGAAAATCTTTTTATATTACACATATTATCTGCATTTTTGCCGTTAAACTGCAAAACTTGTGCATTTCACTTGTTGCGATCGACAAGATGTTGGTTCTGAATACGACCCTGGCCAATTCTTGGTATTTTCAATATCACGTGCGTAGGGCATGCCGATGTTTACATCCACTCTATCTTGGATTTGAATTTGCTATAATTGAAAATGACCACTTATAAATTATACATAATCAGTTTATAAGGTACTTATTTTGATCACCTGATGAGTGGACGAGAATCAAATTTAGCAAATGATAGTTGAAGTTGAAAGGATATTGATTGATTAAATACTTTCAATTTTTTGAGATTTGGATGAGATAACACTTTATTGTGAGATTTTCAGTGAAAAGTTTACAAAAAGGCAACACGTATTTCACTATACAATATCTTCCTCAAACATTTTCATACAAAATTTAGTGACAATCTAGTAATAAAGTGTTATTTTAATAAGTAGTGGATTTCCATCAAGTATTGGCCATTTCCATCACATATTTATGCTACAGGTAATTTTGAATATTGCTTTTAGATACGAGCAAGTCAAGTCAAGTTTATAATGCTTGTGTTTTTTCTTTATGAGTGAGAGGAAGTTCACGGTTTGCGTTATGTTTCTGAATTATTTTTTGTTAAAATTTGACAAGTTTATCAGTTAAATTTTATAAAGTTCAGTATTCTTGTTGTACAAGCTATCATATAAAGTTATTCGTAATCGATTTTCAATGTTGATATTGAAAGGATCTGACATGGACAGGTAACCTGTAACAACATCAATGGGTTTCATTACTGTCGCCGATTGTATTGAATGGTTATTATTTCATGAGACATTTGTTCGATTATGTCCAGGTCATTATGGTTGGTTTGGAGATTCTGTAGGGGAATCTTTCAACAATTCTTTCAAATGCGGCATCATCGGTAGTAACATATTGCAATTTTATGTTGTGAGTTAATTTGGGGTATTGCCGTTATTTCATAAACTACACCCCACAATTTGATCTCCACAAACTTCATTTAAAAAATATCACGATATGTTTCGCTAACACAGTAGCTGTGAAAACAAAGATGAGGCATTATCTGTGATCGGTCAAAGATCACAGGAAACCACTCGAAGCTGTGGGGGTATATCACTTTCTTTGTTTGTGTGGTAAAGTATATGTAGAAACCACAAAAAGGTCCAAGAGCCCTAGGATGAAGGAATACTGAAGAGGTTGCAGAATGGGGCAGACAAAAAGTCATTAGTACCGGATTAGGTTAATAGTGCTAGCTGAGGGATATCATAATCGGTAAAATCGATTAGTGCTGGGGACGATAGAAGTACACGAACACACAAATAATTTCAGTAGGAAAGAACATTAAGTTCAGCCAAACATGAACTTTATTCTCACTAGAACGAAGATAGCATCACAGCGCCCCGATCATATTCCTCTATCAACATCACAATCTACTACGTCACCGCCTCGGCACGACAGTCTTCGTTCAATATTGGGGATGGAAGCACTTCTGACGAAACCCGACAAAAGATACGAATATAATATAAAACGGTGATAGGGAGACTCAAATAGAAATATTTTGAGGGTAAAGTGCGGGATTGGTTTTTGAAATACAGTAAGCATGATGTCGATGTTCTCGAGAAGGGCATTTCATCATCTCTAACTGATTTTGCTTCATTTCTGCAAGTATTCTCATGACAAAAATTCACGTCTTGGAACTCCATTTGAAGAAACATGGTTGGGAATGGTCATTCTGACGCCTTTCAATAAAACATCTATTTAATTTTTCTTGCTTTACAAATAACTGAGATATTGCGTGTTAAGTAAATCTCGGGACACCCTGTATGTATAAATTTGTACTTGGAAAAACGCGTCTGATTGACATTCAACTTGTACTTTTTATATACTATATCGTAATTACACCTATTCAGCTTGTGGGGCCATATCTGAAGTTGATACAAATTGGGCTTTGTGAAAGAATGGCCAGTAGCCCAAAATTGGCGTCTGAAGTTAAATAAAACACAAAATTAATCAAAATTTGAATACTATTAGAATTGGCTCGTTGATGAGAAGTTTTTTTTGCAATGTTCAAAACTAAATTGTCATGGATGATTTTTGCATCTTTCTTTAAATATGTTGTAAAAGATTTCATCTGTTTGAACTTTCCTCAAACATGCATATCTCAGACTTCTTAGAGAGAGACTGTTAACGTGCTCTTATAATTATAAAAAACAATTCCTAATGTCGTCTGGCTACACTGGACAAATTTTATTGATATACTTTCTGAAGTTGTTTGTATCTAGCTGCCTTTTTCAGTGTTGTAAAGTACATAGACTTGTCTAGTTTATTCAAAACATGCGTGATGTTAGTTTTCAGGTATTCGTCATCGATCGTTTTCGATAATCTATAACTATTTTCGATTTTACTTACCAAAAACATCTTCGTTTTTTAGTAACAATCCAAATTGCGGATGACAAAAGGGATTTGCTCGTCCAACATTTAAAAAAATTGGGATGGGACTGGATTGGTATGAGTAAGGCTACGATTTTGTATGAACAGGAAATTTATTTCTAATTTTTATTTTGGTTGTCGCTGTGAATGAGTCACTTCTTTTAAAATATCTTAAAACTGTTTGCAGGGTTAACAGTGGATGTTTTTTGGATTTAAGGGATCTGTCTATATTATATTTTGTTTATCACTGTCACTTCTCAATTTTTGAAAAAATGAATTTTGAAATTATTTTCGAAATTGAATTCACTTATTTCAGGTACCTCTGAAAAACTAGTATATCTTATCTTTGAGAGGTGAGGTTTTGACTGGAAATAACATTGTTAATTTGAAATCATTTTTGATCAAGTAATTTACAGCCCTCCAGAGTTCAGTAAATTTCAACTTTAGAGCCATTTTTGCACAATACACTATAGAAAAACAATTAAATCATCTAAAAGAAGAATTCGTTCAGGCCAGTCTCAACTCCCTACACAGTAGGTTAATGGACTGACACCTATCAGAAAACAACTACTCCCCTGGCTAATACCACGAAGGGCTTTGGATTATATCAGACAGGTGTCAGTGCAGGATTCTTCACTGAAGTTATTCGTGCATATGCTGTTGGCGATACAACTGCCGCAATAGATTTTCAATTATTGGAACACATTTACAGACCGGTTTCGGGCTGTTTGGCCACTCGTCACTGCAAGGTAGTGTATGTCACCCTACACAGTAGATTAATGGGAGTTGAGACTGGCATGAACGAATTGTTCTTTTAGATGATTTGATTTATAGCCAGTCTTCAAGTATGCCCACTGACTATATGTGAAAGTTTCATTTCCTTATACGAGGAATTGGTCAAATTTCGGATATGTAGTTGGTTACCTCGTTCACAGGCAGATGGGGCGACGACAAACCTGTTGTTTATTGTATGCTTCAGCTTAGTTCGAGGAATGATACTCTGACGGAATTCGATTTTCAATTATCGGAAATCATTGACTTTATGTTGATGATATACAATACCTTGCACTGACGAGTGGTCAAACAACCCAAAACTGGCCTGCAAGTGTGTTCCAATAATTGAAAATCTATTGCGGCAGTTGTATCGCCAACAGCATATGCATGAATAACTTCAGTGAAGAATCCTGCACTGACACCTGTCTGATATAATCCAACGCCCTTCGTGGTATTAGCCAGGGGAGTAGTTTTTTTCTGATAGGTGTTAATCCATTAACCTACTGTGTAGGGAGTTGAGACTGGCCTGAACGAATTGTTCTTTTAGATGATTTGATTTATAGCCAGTCTTCAAGTAGCCCACTGACTATATGTGAAAGAAAAACAATTGTTCATTCACCACATCACCTTGAGATCTTCAATTGTGTTGACGCTAGATTAAGCGAAAAATGGATTTAAGACATGAATTAACAGTGACTTATATGCCGCAAAATAACACAAGTGAGTATAATTTTGATGTTTTAATTTTGTAATCAATTTTTTAAATGATGCAGGATGTTGTCGGACCTCAAAGATTATAGACAATACAAAAATACTGAAAGAGTAAAAATTACCTCGTTTTTTTTTAACGAGAAGAAAGATCCAATTCTTTTATACAACTTTTTAGTTAGGGTCAGAGGAATGCACCTTATGTACCTGTAACTACCATAAAACAATAAAAACCTGTACAATTGTTGGTTAGATGGAGAAAATGGTTTTGTAAAAAAAAATTAGAATCATTTTACACCAAATCTATGAAGATTTGAATGGGAAGCCAAGAAAAGTATCAATACATTTTATACAAATAAGATAAATAAAACATCTTTTATATTACTTTGTTTGATAAATGTAAGAGGGAATTCAATTCTCTATTCAGTTACATATGCACTATGATTTCCAAGAAATTACAAAAATGTGTAGTGAGTTAAAAGTTTCGTTTAAATGAATATTCTACCCGTAGCTAATCAAATGTTTTTTTACATCCAAATCTGGAAATATTTTGTGGAATTTCCCTTCACATTCTCTCCATAGATTGGGCGTTAGCACCTAAAATACCTATATATTTAGTCTTAATGAATATCAAAAATAAATTTGCACCAATAACCTGTGCAAGGATCAATGATAATGAATGTAATACATCACGAAAAAGAGATATTTTACTTCTCCGCAATATTCGCTCCAATCAATCATTAATTAATTTTGAACTTCATTCTGGGATGTGGAATAAACAAAACATATGCAATGAACATTATTACTCTTCCCAGTGTCAGGCGTTATTCGAAAAGGTGTTCTTTCTGGAAGTTGTAGCAAATTTACAAATAATGATTTTGCACTTTTTTCTACTTTTCGATTTTTGTTATATCTGTGAATTTGCATTCTTCATTGCAATTGGTACAACGTATTGATGCTGCAAACACTTCAATTTGAATTAACAAAAAAAAAATGTAAAATTTATTTGGATAGAACAAGCGTTTTCTTCGACTCAAAAATGCGCTTATATCATCACCGATTTTAAAATACCCAGATTTTCAAAGTAATTCAAATGAGGAAAACTACTACAACAGTAACGAAGAAATAATTTATATAAAAAACGATGAAGTTTGTGCGCCAGGAAGTGTAATAAAAGGTATTTTGAAAATATTGCTCCCACGTCGTATCATAATGGTCATCGCATACTAATCAATACACGAGGGTGATCCTAGAAGTACTCGGCCTAGCAAAGAAAACAAAAAATTATGAAAAAAAAACTGTATTGATTTTTCAACATAATTTCCTTTCTGCTCTATACACTTTTCCCAGCGACGTTCAACACGTTCGATACCGTTTTTATTATAAGAACTGTCT
Source organism: Leptinotarsa decemlineata (assembly GCF_025532065.1). NCBI lineage: Eukaryota > Metazoa > Arthropoda > Insecta > Coleoptera > Chrysomelidae > Leptinotarsa > Leptinotarsa decemlineata. The sequence goes on from NW_027412574.1 coordinate 2,624,980, forward strand.
TACTCCTCAAAATAGCCATTAACTGCCAAAATCACTTTTTCATCAGTGGAAAATCTTTGGCCACTGAACAATTTTGTCAAGTTTGGGAACAGAAAATGCTCCGAGGGGCCTAAATCTTACGAATAGGGTGCTTGAGGATAATTCGTTAATTTTGGTTATTGCGATACCTAATGGATTTGTGGGCTGGCGCATTGTCTTGAAGAAACAACACTTTCTTCTTAGCAAAATGCGGCCGCTTTTGGTTGATTTCTTCGCTCAACGTTGCAGTAAGTTCGCATAATACTCGCCGTTGATAGTTCAACCTTTTTTAAGGTAGTCAAAGCAGTATCCCACTCGCATCCCAAAAAACTGATGCCTTGACCTTGCTTGCAGATGAAATGGTCTTCGCCTTATTTGGAGCCGGATATCCCTTTTGAGTCCACTGTTTTGATTGTTCTTCTGTCTCGGGTGTAAAATGATGAACCCATGTTTCATCCACGGTTGTGGAACGAAGCAAGAATTCTGCTTTGTTGCTGTGAAACTTCGCTAAACACTCAATTGAAACATCTTAACGACACTGTTTTTGCTCGAGTGTGAGCAAACGCAACATCCATCTTGCACACAGCTTTCTCATGTACAAATTTTTAGATAATACACGATGTACCGCACTTTTTGAAATGGCTAAGTCTGTTGGCTCGCGCACTTTCAGTCGACGATTATTCAGTACAGCTTTGTGGATTTTCTTCACCGTTTCTGTCGTCACCTCATTTGATCGACCACTGCGATGCTCGTCTTGGATCTTATGGCCTCGTTTAAACTCTACTACCCAATATTTCACTGTTGTAAACGAAGGAGCAGACTCACCTATGGTAGAATCCAGTTCAGCTTTATATCGGTTGGGCGCTAAGGCATTTCAAATGAAAGTATTGTACCACATCACAATGACCAATTTTGTACATTTTCACAAATTCACGGAAGACGTTCGCTATTGATGGCTGCCAAACAAACACTGAACAACCATTGGCCTCTTAGGTTCACCAAAATAGGATTTTCTATACTCAGAGGGTATCCTGTAAATGCAATTATCGGAATCGCAGTCCACGTTAGGTGGCCTGGTTTTCGTCAAGTTGCTACGAATAGTGTTTTCGGATCTGAAGCAGATTCTGATGTTGTACTTGGACCCAATTCTTCTTATCCTTGGTCTAAGTGAAACATCAGAACCTGCTTCAGACCCGAAAACACTATTCGTAGCAACCTCACGAAAACCATGCCACCTAACGCTGACTGTGATTCCAAGAATTGCATTTACCAGGTACCCTGTGTCCAACAATGTATTCAGCCAAGCTAGCGTAGAGATACGCAACATGTGGAAACCCATAATCAAGCAAAAAATGGCCAACTCCCACCAAACGGTCATCTCCCGCTAAACCGGTAAGAGGATATAAGTTAAAGTACTCGAATAACCCATAAATAGTCATCTCTCGGAGGAATTAGTCCAGTCATCACCCGTGTTAGGAATCTCACGTTAAAAGGTAAGACTTCGTTAGTCCTTAGTTCGCACAAGTTTCGACTTTTGAGAGTTGTCGTTCGTAGAGGTGCGACAGCTGGTTAACGGAAAAACAGATTTTACAGACAGATCACCGGAAGACGATTGTGGATAATAACAATCGAAACGTCGTCAAGTTACTTGGTTTGAAATTTCTTAATTTTTTATTTTTATTCAATTGTCTTATTTTTTTTACTTGTCTTTTATTTCAGAGTTTTTTTTGCTTAATCGATAGATAGATACATTTATTTCAACAGAGTGCCACTCGCAGGAGTGGCAGGATATTTTTGTCTGAGAAATACATCAAAAGGAAAATTGTAAAAATATCAAATATGTGTACATATAAATCTAAAAATGACGCATTCAAAATGAATAGCTTCAAGTTTCAAACACGATTACAAACATATTAAAATGCGCATGATTACTGAAAGTAGAGATAATTTCTATAAATACATAGCGCAATTTTGAATAAAATTTGGTTCATAAATTTCCATAGGCCAGAAAATATTATTCAGTATTGTACAGATTTCAGAAATCTGTTAGCTACGACAATATCTTTTATGTTATTCAGAAGATTATTATAAAATTTCATTCCAACATAGATAGTGCTATGTTCATATAGGGATTTTGCATGGATGGGATATGAGGTCTTTTTTTTGTCTTGTCTCGTAAATATGCGTTTTGCGATGTATGTCAAAATGGCCTGGATGATTGATAATAAATTTTATTGATTCATATATATAGATTACTGACACAGTAAGTAGTTTGTTGATCTTAAAGGCTCATCTGCAGGAATCTCTAGTATTTATATTAAAGATTATTCTGATTTTTTTTTGACATAGGGAAACTCTATTAAACCCATGACATGAGCCCCAGATGATTATCCCTTGTCTCATAGAGGAGTAATAATTCGCATAATATACTGTAACTAGTGCTTCAAGATCAACATTTTTTTTTAGAACTCTCATGGCGTATGTTACCGAGGATAGTTTATGGCAAAGGTTGTCTATCTGACTACTCCAACTTTAAAAGTGTCATCAATGTATATGCCTAGAAACTCCACTGAAGTATTACAAATGATTTTTGATTGTGCATAATTATGTGGTGTTTCTATACTGTTATTGACTTTGAACAATACAATTTGTTTTTCCATCGTTCAGAACTAACTTATTTCCAAAAAAATAATCTTTGAATTGTTCTATTATTTTGCTACCCTTTTTTATAATATCAGGTAAGTTCGCACCTGTTAATAGAAGATTGGCATCATCAGCATAATTGATCATGTGAGCAGTGTTTATATCTGCTACAACCTCATTAATATCATTGACAGATATAATAAATAATATTGGACCGAGAATACTACCCTGTGGGACACCCATAGACACATCTGAAGCATCAGATCTTGCCGTTTTGTCTTTTTGATTGAGTTCTACTATTTGCTTTCTATTTTTCAAATATGAATTGAACCAGTCGTACGATTTTCCACGAATTCCATATTTATTGAGTTTCCATAATAAAATGTCATGATCTATGCAATCGAAGGCTTTAGATAAATCCATGAAAACTCCACATGATAGATCTCTTTTGTCCATTGCTTCTAGGACTTCATTGCTGAGATACATCAAAGCAGTTTCAATTGACTTATTTTTCAGATAGCCATGCTGGTTATTACAAAACATTTTGAAGTTTGTAAAAAATTTTACTAATCGATTTACCATTGCTATTTCAAAAATTTTTGATATACATGTCAAAAGACTGATTGGCCTGAAGTTGGAAATGTCCGACTTATCCCCTTTTTTGTGAAGTGGTTTCACTATCGCTATCATCAGTTCATCTGGGAAAACCCCTTCCTCAAAAGATTTATTGATCAGGAAGGTCAGAATACATACAATCTCGTTTGTTTGAAGGTGATTGACAATGTTTCATGATGAATTTTACTAGTTCGGACTTCCATTGTCTACTATATAAAATGATTTAAAATCCCTGAAACAACTAAAAAAAAAAAATTGAAAATGAGTACCTGAAAATAACAATTATATTAACCAAAATAAACCTGAAATGAAATAATAGTGAAATAAAATACAAGTAAAAATAGAACAATTGAATAAATAAAAATAAAGAAACGAAAAAAGAAAATAAAAAGTTGAGAGATTCCAAGTCACGTTAGTTCACGACGTTTCGATTGTTAGTATCTACAATCATCTTCACCTAGTCATCACCCGAAGACGATTGTAGATACTAACAATCGAAACGTCGTGAACTAACGTGACTTGGAATCTCTCTACTTTTTATGTTTTTTTTTTTCATTTCTTTATTTTTATTTATTCAATTATTCTATTTTTACTTGTATTTTATTTCACTATTATTTCATTTCAGGTTTATTTTGGTTAATATAATTCTTATTTTCAGCTATTCATTTTCAATTCTTCTTTTTTAGTTGTTTCAGGGATTTCAAATCATTTTATATAGTAGACAATGTAAGTCCGAACTAGTAAAATTCACATACAATCTCATGAGCACAGCTTTTCAGTATGTGTATGGGTACTGTGCTTCTCTTGTTGAGTATCTCATCTTCTGTGACAGGGTTCAAGAACAGAGTGTTACTGTAAAAAGCTGTAGATCTTTCAAAGCAACTCACCTTACCAATATCCTTCTGTGTTGACAAGAGTTTAGGAGCAGATTCGATGAAGTATTTGTTGAAGCTATTGGCTACCTCGCATGGATTATCGTATTCAAATTGTACGGTTTGAGATGCACCTGTCACTCCTCTAATAATTTGCCACATCGTTTTGGATTTATTATCCGACACAAAAATTTTATTTCTATAATAGTCATATTTTGCAGATTCCAAGTGATTGATGTAATTTCTCTTTATCTCCTTATATGCATTTTTATAATCAGGATCAATTGTAGAAATGGATTGATAAAAGACAAGTTGGTTTTTCATTTGTGTAATCACAGGTGAATTGAAAAGTTTACTTTTAATACATTTCTTGTGTTTATGCGTTTTTGGAAAGCGTAGATCAAAGTAAAAATTGAAAGTTTTACTAAAATTTGAGAAAGCTTCTTTTGTATCTTTCGCACTGTATACATTTGTCCAGTTCTCGGAAATTAGGTTTGTACAAAATTCACTTATTGATTGGGAATCATAATATCGTCTCTGAACTTTTGTTGCTGATTGGGTTTTGTCACATAACAACACTTGCGCTGAGTGATCAGATATACCTGTTTCAATAACTATCCCTTTTTTATCACCTTCGAGATTCTAATTATGTTATCTAGGCAGGAAATGGAATGGGAAGTAACCCTTGTTGGTTTGTTGATGGTTGAAATGGAATTATAAGTAGCTAACAGATTTATGAAATCTTTACAGGTATTGCTTGTAAGAGAAAGGGTGTCTATGTTAAAATCACCTGCTATAAAATAAATACAGTTGTTTCCATATAAAATATCTAATATGGTCTGAAATTTAGATATAAACAATTTAACTTCACTTGATGGGGACCTGTAGATGCAAACTACATTGAACTTTATTTCACCAATTTTACAGGCTGCACTGAAGCACTCGAAAACATAGTTTTCAGCTAAGACGTTCACTTCGTCGATTGGACTGCTAACAATCTCCTTGGATACATATACAGCTGAGCCTCCGTGTTGGCCTTCTCTTCTGCAATAGCTAGAGACTTGAATGAGATCTTTGAAATTGTAATTCTCAATATTATGTTGTGATTGCCAGTGTTCTGTAATGCACACTACAGGACAATTCAGATCTTCAATGACCTTATGCATCATGTTGATGCTATTTCCTAGACTGAACATTTTGATGCATTAGAAATTCTTTTACATGGGAATATTTTGTGACTGATTTCCTTCTAAAAAAGTAACAGGCTGGTGTGGATTTCTGTTTTTTGTATTTTGGTTCTCAAGAAGATGATTGCCTCTCCTGAAGTTAAATCGCTCAAAACCTATATTTTTTGGCCAGAAACTGGGATCATATACCTTCTCTTTCAGACTCTGTGCAACACCTATCATAAATGATTGATTATTACGCCTTGTACTTAGTGTCTGTAGTTTTTTTACTTCGATTACTTGGTTTTCTAGTGATTGTTCTGTTTGTGCTTCTATATGTTTTCTTTTCTTATGTTTTCCTTCTTTATATTATCGTGTACTTTGGTTATGAATAACCATATCTTTTTGTATTGATCATCATGCCCATGAAAATTACTATCACCTTCACCACTGCCAATGTTTATTTTATTTTTACGACTCCTATGTGTGACCTCTTGAAAACCTTCATTGCTATTATAATCATCATTTAAATGAATAATATCTTTCATAAACCTTCTTTGTTCATTTTCTAGAGCATTTACTTGATTTTCAGTTTGTGACTTATTTTCAATTTTAGATTCGTTAATTGTGACACCCTGTATGTTGTGGTTTCTCACAATGTCTAATAAATCCATATGTTCTTGAATGTGTTTTTCCTGGTTATTTATTTTGTTTTTTTGGGATTTGTTTTTCTTTATTGGATTCTTCATTTTTTTTTAATGGAATTGTCATACTATGTTTTATGGTTTGGGTTGGTCTGTCTTTAATGAATTTCTCTTCCAAAAATGCAATTTTCTCTTTCAGTAATATGACTCGTTCTTTGTCTGCAATAATGGATTCCTTATCAGCAGAAATTTGCCTAAGTAATTCATTTTCAGGAAGTCTTCTTCAGATAAATAAAGTAGCTTGTTAATCTGATTCATGCTTGCTTTCCACTTTTTTTGGTCACTAGATTGCTTGAGACACTTTGGATGGAAGTAATTACATTTGATACATTTCACTTTGTTTACTACTTTTTTCGAGCAATGTTTACAAGTAAAATTCTCGTTTTCTGTGGGAGCTGGCGACGAACAACCTGCTTAGCCCGCCATGTTAGAAGAGAAATATAATTGTTACTTTCAGCTATTCTTTTTAATTTGAACTGGTTCTTTTAGGAATTTCAAATCATTTCATATATTATTAGACAATGGAAGTCCGAGCTGATGAAACTTATCATGAAACATTGTCAATCAAATTGAAACAATTGATGTGAAAATCTTGAAAAAGTCCAACTCTTTATCATATTCAATGCCTACAAATTTTCATGTTTCAAATAAAGTTTACAGCCAAATTACTCACTAAAAATAATACATTTTATATAAATCAAGTATGGTGTGAAGATAATTCATATGTTGTCATTGAACACCAACTTTAGTTTTTGAATAACCCAATTTAAAATAATACAGGGTTAGATCTGGCGTTTCGTTGGAAATTCGTAATTGAAATAAATAATACAGGGTTAGATCGGGCATTCCTGTTGGAAATTCTGAATTTAAATAAATACTGATCCTAATGGTGCATGATGAAAGGTGAAACCGAACCTCTGCCTTAGAATAAATCCCAAACAAGAACTTCTCCCAATCATCAGAACTGCAATACTCTTCTCAACACGCGTTTAACCAACCAAGTTGACGTCTTCAAGAGATGAAGAAAAGTGCTTGTGTTGGTCTTAATTATGCAGTCAATTCAAATCAACTTCTCAATATTTCTACATTGAGTTGATAAAACTTCCAGGAATAACCACTCTTTAATTTTAAATAATACACTTTTGATGAAAACGGAACAAAATATATTATAATCAATTTTCAACAATTCAAATATTTTTACATAACAATGATATTGCCATTTTCTATGAACTTCATATTATAAATTACCTATCTTCCTTATATATTACTTCCTGTTTTGAATTAAGTAATTCTCCATTACGGGTAATAAGTTTTTTAATTTTCTCTCTCTTTTTTGATCGAGGTGGTTTTAAGGTTTTAAACATCACTTCTTGAGTTTCATTCTTGTTGATATCGAACTGGGGACATTTCTTCTCTTTTTTAGGCAATTCTTCGAAAGTATCATTTGAATCAGTGTATCTTCTTTTTAACGTTACTCCAGCCAAATTCAGTAAAGTTTCTGCACCTTTAATTTTTTGTTGTTCATCATCTTCCAAACTGAGTTTTTGTCTGGTACAATTTCCTGGAACCCTAAAAAGAATTTCTAGGTGTGAATATCTATCAGCATTATGAAATGTAATAATGAATGAAAATGAAAAGTTAAGTTCAGTATTGATAATCAATAAACAAGCGGATAATTTTGTTCAATGTATTTCAATACTTATTATTCATATGAACTGAGGTAAATCAAAATATTGATTTTTTCAGAAAACCATATGAATGAAAACCCTAAAAAGTCGAAATTTGTGCCAGGTGTGCCACATGTTATAAAATTTTCCAGATGAACTAATCAAACTCAAAATCTCTCCGGACCAAGTGTAATTTTCATCACAATTTTTTGGGAAAAAGGTTTTGGCTTTCTGCAATCTTCCTGCAAAAAAATTTGGGAAACTTTCATAGAAAGGAAGAAAGCAATTCATTTCGAAATGAACTCTATACAAAGCTGTGTAGTTTATTGAAAGAAGTAACTCTCACACACAACTTGGAAGAAAAAGTCCTCTCGAAACAACTACTTTCATATGAACATTGAATTATATACTACAAACATTTGTTATGAAATTGACTCACATTGATTGCTTTCTTTCTTTCTTTCTTTCATTCATATTTCAGTTTCTCTATTTTTTCTTTTTGTTCTTTCAACTCACGCATATAGTTTTTTTCTGCATTTTCTACTTCATCTTCGAAATCTTTTGAGGTTCATTGTAGCTTTTGAATAAATTCGTCTCTCTCCTTATTGCTTTTTTTTAATTTATTAATTTCCTCCAATAGCTCTTCTACCTTATATTCATGTTCCCTTTCGGCTTTTTCTAAATGAGCATCTTTTTCTTTAACAGCCGTCATTCATTTTTGAAGTTCATCTGCTGCTCTCTGTAGTTCATCTTCATCAATTTTATTTTTCTGCGCACATTCTCTAGAGCAGGGGTTCCCAAACTTTTTTGTACCACGCCCCCTCTGGTTATTTGGAGACCCCCCCACGCCCCCCTACACATATCAATAATTGTACGTATGGTGAAAATTTAAACAAGTATTACATGAAAAACGAATATAATAACTGATACAAAATTTAACATTGTAACACAGATACATTTTCAATTTAAGGAAGGTGAAACAATAGGCCTACCTACTTACAAAAACAAAACATAAAATGTAATTTAGTGAGATGGGTGCGCTTGCATGTTCTGGATAAGCTGACAGATCCTGGGTTGAGTTTCAGACAAAGCACAGCGTAGGTCACTTTCGACATCAAGTTTGTTGCGGTACTTGGTTTTGATCGCCACAAGAGTTGAAAACGCTTTTTCGCACATGTATGTTGTTGAAAAAGGCAAGTACATCCGAACAGCTTTCCCTGAAACACTGGGGTAAACTTTTAAGTACTTTAACCAAAATGAGGGCTTGTCCATTTTGTCAAAATCGTATCTTGCAGCAGAGTCATTTTTTATTTCTATTCCCTCCTCTTGCAACTCTTCAGGCAGCAACTGTATGTCCATGTTGAACGGGTCAGTTGATAGTTTGTACAACTCCTCTGACAAGTTAGGAAAGTACCTGCTGAACTCCTCCTTGAGGTTCTTCAAATGGTCAATTATCAAGTTTTTCAAAAGCGGTCCTTCAAAAACGTCCTCAAAACATACTTCTTCTGAGACTGACACTACTTTGCTGAAATTTGAATAGTTGCTGGGGTTCATTGACACTTTACGTATCCAAAGTTGTAGTTTCTCAACGTACATCTTGATGGCATCCCGATGTGTTACTATATTTGAGTCTGCACCTTGCAGTCTCAAGTTTAGGTTATTTAACGTGTCAAAAAAGTCTGATAAATAGGCCAAAATCACTTGGTTCCAGGGTTTTTTGAACTCTGCACTAAGCTCGTTTTGTTTCTGCTGTGCCAAAAACGTTATCACTTCATCACGGAGTTCAAATAGTCTTCCCAACATATTGCCTTTTGATAGCCATCGTACTTCTGTATGAAATAGCAGCGTTTTGTGATCACTTCCTAAATCTTCACACAGAATTTTAAACAGTCGAGTATTTAGTGCACTGTTCTTAACGTAGTTGACTACTTTAATACAAAGCTTTAAAACAGCATTGAGTTCGTTAGGAAGAGTTTTTGCTGCCAAAGCTTGGCGGTGAATAAAACAATGAATCCCAACCACATCAGCATTCTTCTCTTTGACCAACTGCACAAAGCCTGAACGAGAACCCAGCATTGAAGGAGCACCATCTGTGCATACACCAATAAGTTTTTGCCAAGAAAGTTCGTGTTTCTTAAAAAAGTCTGATACTGCTTCCATCACATCTACAGCTTTAGTAGTGGTCAACAGCTCAGTAGAAAACATCAGTTCATCCTTCATTCTTTCATTTTCAATGTAACGAACATATACAAGCAAATGAGAGCATTGTGCTATGTCTGTACTCTCGTCAAGCTGGATAGCAAAAAACGGTGATTTTTTTATTGCATCAACCACCTGGTTTTTAATGTCCTTGGCCATATCATGATAGCTTTTGCCTACTATCAGTTCCAAGGACAACATCGGCTGCTTTTAAAATGCACGGTTTAACAAGCGTTTCACCAATAGTGTGACTTTTCTTTTCCTTAGCAATAATAAGAGATAATTCATATGACGCTTCAAGCACTTTTAGAGATGACTGAGCAGCAGATCCAGTGCTATCTAACTTCATGCGCTTTAAATTCTTAGATTTTGCAGCGAAAAACTCTTTAGGTTTGTCATTTAAAGAGGCATGTTTGGTTGACAAATGTCTCAGAAGACGATTAGGCCTCATCGCGTCATTGCTTAATACCTCATAGCAAATAACGCACTGAGGGTGATCAACATTATCTTTAAGCAAGGAAACAAACCCATATTGAATATAATCGTCAATATACTTGCGTTTCTTTGCCGTGTTCATCTTCTCTGATTCAGCTTCACACAGAACTCACACAACACAAAAACAATTACTCCAATTCAAACGTCGCAGCAATTACAGAACACCCACGATACAGCAAACACGCTGACGATAATTCACGGAAAGCACTGTTGGCACAACGGACTGGCGAACGGACTAGTTACAATGCAAGCACTGAACAAAGTGCAAGGTTATTGACATTGGATTGAAGATGCGGTGGGGGTAGTGGTAGGCGGGCGTGGTAGGGGTGGAGGGACGCTCGCACTCACGCCAAGGCCAAATGGAGGTAACGGGTGGTGGGGGTCATGGATGGCGGGAGGGGAGTATTATTATGAGGAAATTATTTTTGTATTTTTTTTTATTTATTTCATTTGGGTGTCACGCTCCCCCCTGGACTTTCTCCACGCCCCCCAGGGGGGGCGCGCCCCCCAGTTTGGGAACCGCTGCTCTAGAGCATATGACCTTATGAGATTCTAACAGTTGAAAGGTTTTTTTCCTTTCTATGCAGCTGTATTGGAAAATATTGAAACACTGAATGCAGCAAACACTGGAACAGTCCTTCTTCTTACAACATTTGTTTAAATATCCCTTTTCTGTTTTGCCACTCTACGCCACTGCTGCTTAGTAATACGCTCAATTTTGAGAGGGTTTTTCCAAAATTTTTTGACTTTGAGATATGAGGATTCCACTCAGTTTTTTTTTTTTTTTTTATTTGGCATTTATTCGCTTTTTTTTCTGTTGTCTTTTTTTCACTTGTTACCACATAAAAACTCAATTTTGCTATAGAGGCAGGCAGACAAAGTGTTGGACTCTCAACTCAACACATGAATCCAAATTCAACTTCTGGCTTTTACGGAAATGACAACAACTTTTGATTTTCAAATGGGACATCCTATATATTATCACAAGAACGGTTAGGGAAGATCATGAGGAATCCAACAATACCAGGTTTGATGATGTTATCTCTAATGACTACTGAAATATCGCCATTTATTTTATACATAGCCTCAATAAGTAGGACAGAGAAACTTTTTCTGGAGGGTCCATCCAACTCTCTCTCCCACTCATTGAGCGATATCTCCGTAGTAATTTGAGATAGCACCTGGTATTGTTGGATTCTTCATGATCTTCCCTAACCGTTCTTGTGATAATATATAGGATGTCTCATTTGAAAATCAAAAGTTGTTGTCATTTCTGTAAAAGCCGGAAGTTGAATTTGTTTGACAAATATGTCAAAAAGTGCCGTCTAGTGAGCATATTCAATGTTCCAAGCTTCAGTAATATCGGTAGAGAAATAAAGGAGAAAAAGTGGGTGTACCATAAGTCTGTGTCACACGGTATATATGAAGTTACTTGCAATGAATCTCCCAAAAGGAAGATGTTGAAATTAAATATTCCATCTTTAAAAATGTGTTTTTAAATGTGTATGTGTAAATTTGCATTTACATATGAAAATGTTGATTTTAATTTTACCTTATTTTATTACAAGATCTAAGTATACTTTCTAATTTATTCATTACTCTTTTACTCATTTATGACTTGAATATATACACTAGGTATCCTTTTTAAGTTCTGCTGAACACAATTATTTGGAAAAAAATAAGAATATGTCAAATATACAAGATTTCTTAAATATACAATTCACTGGACTGAATACAGGATGTTTCTTTCATATTCTTCTAGTAGGTACAACTTAAAGTGTTTAAAAGTTTTTTGCAAAAAATCTTCTATTTCATTCATTCATTACTACACTGAGATCAAGCTCAGTCTAGCTGTTGACATAAAATTGAAAAAACTAGTATTACTTTCTAAAAATATTACAAATTGAAATACCTGTAACCAGCACATTCTAGGGGCTCCAATTCTATTCTTATGGAATTACCACTATCTGCCGAACTGTATGTATGATCTTGACTAGGTGAAGTCATAATAACTGGTGGACATTCCATATTTTTAAAACTTGTTCCACGGTTAAACTCAACATCACAGTCGCAGCATCTACAGCTTCTAAAGAATCTAAGTTAGCCTTATAATCTGAGTCATCGATGGTATTTTCAGACAGTTCTCTGGCTAAGGAAGGAAATCGGTCTGAATCTGGTGAATGGGAAGTAGATGATTTATTAGAAAAACAGTTCAGAGATGATGAATTGTTGAAAGTAGACAATGAATTTATTGGCGATCTATTAAGAGCCTGGATTAAACTTGGTTTATATTTAGGATCTATTGTCCATAACGATCCCTTCCCAATATTCTACAAAAAAAAACAATGGCTTAAAACAAGAATAGATTCATTAAAGGACTATAAGTTTATTAACCGACATGAGGCTGGTTCATTTACTGAATTTCTAGTTTTGCTTTTACATTACTCTAAGATATTGTCCCAATGACAAACATTATTTAAACACTTATAACATAAACAAGTCAATTATTATCAAACTGCATGTGGCACTTTTACGGAAAAATCTTATAATATTCCTGATAAATCTAATATTATGGATCGCTCAGATTGCTCGTTAATAGTATAATAGTCAGTTCATTCAAGCCTTCCCAAGACTCTTGACTCAAGAGGATACCGCACTGAAATATTCTAAAATTATAACATCATAAATATGTAGTCTTTAAAAGGAGACTCCTTTCTTAAAGTGACGAGGAAATTGATTTTTGTATTTTCGTGATGAAGGTAAAAGGCGCTCTCAGAGCCGAGCCTGTGCAAAAGTAAGGGATTCACATTGGATTTGAATCGCTGGAGATTAAATCCCTTTGGAAAAACGTTCTCAGGAAGTTTATTCCACATAAACGCAGTTCACTAAATGAAAGAGTTCTTAAACAGTGAAGTTCGAGGTGTACTGCGTTGAACTTCAAAACGATGAACAGCCACAGTCCGTCGCATATTTCTGATATGTACCGCTCTTAGTGAATCAAATGTGACAAGTCACTTGAACACCTCCCATGAAAATATATATAGAAGAGAGATAAATCTCCAACCTCATATAATGTACTCATGATAAAAACCCTTTCTGGGTTTTTTGAAAAACTTGCTTAGAAATCGATTCTGACCCTACATACTAGATTTTAAAGAAAAAATTAGAAATTTTATTTTTTCTTGGAATTTTCATATTCAAGTCTGATTTTCAATTAATGGTCCAAATAAGAAGCGTCAGAAATGATAAAATTGTCAAAATCAATTAAATAAGTGTATTCTTATTCTTACATTATAACGGTAGGGTATCATGACTTTTTTTTGCCATTACCAATATACAGGAGGATATGCTGTTCTGGATAAACACAGTAATTTTTAATAGGTGGTTCATACTTGTCACATTAATTCCCTTCTTTCATTGTTATGGATTTGCCTATCAAATCCATTTTTTGTTGTCAAAATAGTGTGTAACTTTTCTCTTTCGACTGTATGTTTTCAATATTCAAGTAGAAATGGATACAATAGAAAACAAGTTCATGAAATCACAAACTAATATTTTGTTCGGTTCTCTTTGTACTTGAAAGCTGAAATACACAATACCATTTACATTTTACTGTAAGACTGTCAAAACAAGCTATGTATCCAAATTTCTTTGCAACCAGGCACTATAGGCACCCGGTTATCACCCGAAGATGATTGTGGATACTAACAATCGAAACGTCGTGAAGTAACTTGGTTTGAAATCTTTTAATCTTCATTTCTTATTAATAATTTTTTAATTTTTTCATCTCGTGTTCATAGTTCAATTTTTTATAATATAATTGTTATTTTTCAGTTAACCTTTTTGATTTTTTACAGATTCTTTCAGGGATTTCAATTCAATTTATATTATATTAGACAATGAAAGTTCGAACTAATGAAATGCACCATAAAACATTGTCAACCACCTTCAAACAAAAAAGCAAAGTGCTATATTTGTGATACTGAATTGATTGTCCATCATATTCTAATCAAGTGGCCACAAGAGACTTCTGAGCATAATCTAGGATATAATTTGAAAACTATATCAACTATATCAGTATATACTTGATTCTTGAACTTTATCGGTGACATAAATGTACTCAACAAAATTCAAATGATATTATACCACTGTAACAACCATAACAATCTGTAAATGATATATAGCTAATAGTCCTCTGTGGTTGATGCTAAATGAATGACAAAAAAATACTTACAATTGCTTTCTCCACTTTTTGAAAACATTTATTCAAAGACAAATTGTGTCGAACACTATTTTTCCAGCCCATTGGTGCTGTCTTGAAATAAGGAAAATGATTCACAATCCATGCATAAATTTCTTTTACTGGTAATGCTTTTTGATTTGAATCCTCGATAGCCATGAATATTAAACAAGAGAACGAGTAAGGAGGTTTATTATTTGTATGAACAGATGGATCATAAGGAATATTATTTGGATGTTTGTTTCGTAGTGTGGTTGGAGTCTGATGAGGAATAGGGTGGACAGAGGAAGAATGCAAATTGCTGGTTAACGAATCTGGTACTTCATAACAACCCCTCAGTGATCTTCCAGTAAAAGTATTATTATTATCAATGTTTTCCACACAATGGCTGCTAACAGTATTCGATGAAGATGGATCAATGTTCATACCTGAAACAAAAACAATATCTATACAACTTCAAGGTAAGAGTACATAAATTTAGAGGAAACTACCCACCCTAACTTCTTTCATAAATGAAATAACAGATTGATATTGTTTCTTACCAGTATCAAAACAAATTAATGACTCTCCAAATGAAAATGATAGGTTTTTATAATTAAAAAAATATGCGATTATCTGAACAATAGTTCTATTGAAAATCAGATAAATTATTTCAAGAGATATTGACGATTTGATATTTTAATTATAAAAACTACTAATTAATCTTATCTGAAACAAGCAATGTTGATAAAACGCTGAAGATCGGATGCATTCAACCATTCAACAAAATTTACATTTTCATTATCTAATGAAATAAATCATGTACATCCCTTAAGTAGAGTAGCTACTTGTATGTCTTTAGCTCCATACCTGAAAACTGCTACTTTGGTAGTTTATTTTCTCACCTCCCATTTTGCTTTAAAGTTCGCACATACCACTGATGATGTCTGCCGCAGTAGAAGACGAAACGTTTGGTACTTCAGATTCCAGTCGACCAAGGCCTACCAGTCTGGAGTTTGTTTTCTTTAATCATGACTCTAGCCAGGAAAGCCTATGTTCTTATATTCTTAGAGGTCTTTTTTTAAAAATGCTAGAGTAGAACATAAAAATGCAAAATCTCATTTAGGTTCTTGATGTTCGAACTTATCAAATTAGGTATATGCGAAAAGTTCTTGATATCAACAATCTATGAATCTTCTACTTTGCTAAAATTAAATTCCGTCTTAGATAGATAGATATTTATTTAATCTCTTATGGTTGCTTTACAACATGAGATAAGTTACAGTACATAAAGAGAGAAAAAATTCTCATTGGATATAAACAGTAAGAAAAAACATCACAAATATCCTAGTCGTTACATATTAATTAAGAATAATAAGAATATGCCTCATTACTATGGAGCACCTCTACATATTATTATTATTATTATACACAAAAAAACCATTTTATGACCTCTAAAAAATTATTTATAATGCTAAATAAATAAAAAAACGAAGCAGTGTCGAACAATCATTTGTACAAATGGCCATTCTTCCACGAGCCTGCCTATACATTCTAGAGGCAACCTCTTATATTTACAACAAACAAGTCTCGACTACTCACTCTAACATCCATTCACATATAGCTAGATATAAAAACTTATTGTATTAACTTTGTAGAATGACATGTTTTCCAAAAGATTTGAAGTCAGTCAAATTACACCAATACACAACTCAGGTAATGCTAGCCTCATTGGAAACTAAAAGCCTCACAGTATTCTCAGTCTCCTTAAATTTTTTTGAAAAAGTATTATATAATAGGATTTATCATTCTATCGCCCCAGCCTTGCAGGGCTTTTTCGTATTCATTTTGGATGAATCATGCAGATGCAGATTTTGCTTCTGCTGCTTGAGAATTTGGTGCAGGCAGATTCATAAGATATTCTGCTTTTGAAGAGGCGATAAGTCGCTTCCTGGCTGCACGCCTTAGTTTCCTAAGTCTGTTAATTGGATCAGGAGTTGGAGAACTGAGAAGATCTTGCTCTTGATACTATGTTACAGGAAGGATAGTTACGGTAATTCAGTCGACGTCCATCTCCTCTGTAGACACAGAGTCGGATTCATTGGTTACTTCAGGGTTCCTTAGGTTTCACGAGTAGCTAGAGAAAGTTCTTTCACCGTAGAGCCCCGCATTTTGCTTCTGCCCGTTATCTCAAAAGATCTGTTTGTGACACTGAGTGGGCTTTCAGCTTCGGATGGGGTCATCATTTAGGAGGACTCTTAACCTCCATAAGTGACACCTCTCCAGGCAAAGGTGTTCTAACCAGCCCCGCTATAGGTCGGTGCAATAAGTAACCCAAGGTATCAAAAATTTGTCTAAAAGTTATTATTTTACATGAGCGCCGTGGCGGGTCGCTAGTAGCACATATTCTTCATGATTATTACATACATTTCACAGAAAATACAATGAGGATAATGTAATTTACAATGGATTCATGCTACTTTATCACCTATGAACTTATTACTCACCTTTCAACAAGTCATGCTCATGAAGCCAATTCAAATTAGTCAAGTCATCGTCACTTCTGCTTTGACTTTGTGCTACTGCCAACAAAATAGAAATAGGTGATTGAGCATTTTGAATGGGAATTCCAGCAACAGGACTTGCTGGTACTGACATTACTGGAGTTGGCACATTCTCCTCTTGAGGCGTAAGTGCCCTCTCTGGTGCCATTTCTAGCTAAAACAGAGTAAATAATTGGAAATTTTGTAATCCAATTTGAATCAATCATTAATGTATTTAGAGGATCACCTGGTACGGGAGTATTTACTTTAAATGTGTAGGCAGATCGAAAATAAATCAGTATTTGCCTAGCTATTGTTTTATTCCTATGGTACAGTCAATAAAAAAAACTGTTGAAAACCGTGTGGTTTATCTCACGAAAAATTCAATGTATTCAGTGTATTATGCAATGTATGTAAAGTTCGGGGACTTTCAACCAAAATATGTGAAAAAGTAATAAAGTGTATACTGTGTGACGAACACAAAATCAAGAAATGAGTGACGACGACGAATGGAATGAGGAATATTATTTTGTTGGTTGTGTCCAATCGACAGGTGAGTAGGAATGGTTGATAGAGACGAATATTGAAATTCTTTCATTAAAACACTGATAAAAATTAAATAAAAACAACAATAACAATTAATTGACGCTCCGGGGCGACTTCATTGATTCCAGTGGCGCATTTGCTTTTTCAGCTGCAGGAAAACCCGGAAAACCTGCAGCACCACATCATCTGAAGATCTTGATCTAACAATGTCCTCTCTCTTATATTACAAAATTTAGGGTGTCTCCAGAGGCTCCAATAAATTCAATGCATCGCCAGAACACTTCGTGACACGACTATCGTCAAACTTAAACTAGTCCGTTTCGTCTTTGACCAAGGCGTAATAATGACCAAATTCAACGCCAGAACCACAGCGAACAATGACTGCATGAATATTATAATAGTGGTCTGCTAGGTTGAAATGTTCATCTATTTCGAACCTTCCAAAGAGTTTCTTGCTTCCGTTAGAGGTTGAGTCTTGTTTGAAAATCATCAGTGTTATTATTAGATTGACTGGTGCCTCAGATAGACTTGTTTCCTTATAACAGTCAGTTAGTTTGGCGCATGTTTGAGAATACAGTCGATCATCACCTGTTAAAAATTCCATTTTCAGATGATTTATTAACGACAATTGCCCTATAAAATTCAAATTAGATACTGAGGGTAATGGTTAATGTAATATACTTGAGATACTCTTGAATAATAAAAACAATGTATTTGTACTATTTTGTTGTAAATAACTAATCTCATCTGATTTCAAGTTGATACTATAAGTAATAGGGATATAACAAAGAAAAACTTAGAAGTATTTAGTGATATAGGTTGTTTGGAAGAAAAATATAAAAGAATAGATTCCCCTGGTTGTTCACGTCCCACGAAAAGTGTTTTCATTCTTACATAAACAACTGAAAAAAAAAGATTAGAGGAATTTCAATTTAGTGGGATAGTTGTAAAATGTATTTCATTAAATTCTTTGAATAATTTTTATTTTGTTCTTCAGTTTCAAACTGATTTGGCTTGGAATGGTTTTTTCTTATCAGAAAACCCTCGCGGTTGTGCTTGTTTTATTCATAAGAATACGTTGATTTCCGAATTAATTTTGCTTTTTTTTCGTAGACCGTTACTGAAGTTGTATGCTTCTGTCTCCTAATTTTAATAGTGATTTGGAGGTAAGTGTTTAGGTTTACAGTTCAAGTGATTTGCAGTAAAAAAATAAAAATAATGTTAGATAGATGGAAGGTTGCAAACGTTGGAACTTTTTGTAGGAAAAAAGAAGTGAATTCAAAGAACATATTAAAAACCCACCATGAAATTTGCATAAAAATGTCCAACTGCAAATTAGATCTCACAACAGGAGATTTTTTTTCTATTTATTGAATATAAACTGCTGACCACAATATTTTATATATATATTTTCAAATTCAAATCATTGATGAACATTTTAAAAATCACTCGATTTCAATCGCGATCTAAGTGCAGATGCCGTTAATGTCATATCTTTGCCAGATTTTTCTCATTACAAATAAAAAATACATTTATGTGCAACAACTGCTGAAGAAAAGGTTTTACTGCTTCTATTGCAGAAAGAAAAATCATAATACAGAATAATGTATATTTTCCAAATAAATTGATTGTGAAAAACGATGGGGGTAGGTTAAAAAACAAATTGTTTTGCCTGTCTTAATCCCATATGTAAATGAAAAAGAATTTGCAATATACAAGGCTGTAAAAGAATTCACCACTATTTGTTGCAAAAAGGAACAGTAAGTCACCATTCCAAAGAGTTTCAAGAGAATGACGTCAGACGTTCATTTGTTCAAGAAAACGTTGGTTTGCTTATAGCATAAAAAATAGCTGATTTTATCGAAAACAAAATTTGGTTTATCTAGTAAAAATTCTTACATTGAGGGTAGACAAGATGTTATCCATTCATCTAACCATACTTGATGAAGAATTATACAAAATTGTTAAAAATTCTTATAGTTTCATCGAATTGAAAGAAAAGGCTGACATGAAAATGACATGACATGACATGAAAATGCCATATTCAAAGAAAAATGCCATCAGTTAAAATCTATCTTGATGAAGATGAAAAAGAGTAAAGGGTTTGCTGACAATACAGAAAAAAAGTTGAGTATCTGTCAGAAGGATATTATGTTAAGAAATCACTAATATTTCACTTTCCATGATAATAATTACGGAATTTCCACAATAAATTTTATTTAGGTTGCATTTCGCTATATGGCAGCTTCATCAGTTAGATTGGTGAACAGTACCTGAACAGTAAATAATGAAGATTATGAGTTGGACGTTTCAGAGGTGAACACAGAATTCTTGACTTCATTCACTTTTTCATTATTATCATACGATATTTTGACTTGATTTTCTTCGCAGTTAATGTTAATTAGGGCTAATATATAATACTTTCAGAAGCCGACCCTGTATGGTATTCACCTCAGTTTGCAGTAATAATAAATAAACCTGGAAAGGTGAGATTTGTTTTTGATGCTGTGGCAAAAGTAAACTTAAATGATTTTCTGATAAAGTGGCTAGATTTTCTTAGTTGGTATTTTATTTGAACTTTGACAAAGAAATATTGGTTTCATAGCGGATAGAGAGAAACGATAAAAGTGTACAACGCTTTCTATGGAGACGGCAGCAGTCAATGCAAGAATTTGAAATGGTTGTGATGATATTTGAAGCAGCAGTGGTTCAAGTTAATTATGACTCTCTCAAATAAGAGAAAAAAAAGTACAAAGTAAAATTTCAGAAAATTGAACTTCTGAATTGACATCCTCTGAAATAATTGAATATTAGAACTGGCCGATACTCGACGAAAATCCATATTAAAACTCATTATTACAGTTTATTGAATAATTTTCACTATAAGTATATTTTTTCCAATCTTTAATTAGATGTTGTTTGAATATAGAATTGAGGTCATGTTCTAGTGCTCTGAAAAGTTCTCATTATTTTCCTTAACAAATATTACTGCTTTATAACAGGTCTTTCATTAAGCACTTCCTATATTTGAATTCAAATAAAACAACGTGTGTGTAAGATATCATCGATATTTTTTATTACCTAATAATAATAATAATGGTTTTTATTGATAGTTACATACAATTACAACCAATCAAATGGCAGGAGTTAATATCTGAGTATGGTAAATCATCACAGAGATTGGTTTTCCATGCAACCATTTGAAAGACCTATTGATGCCATTATGTGTGAAATATAACATCATTCAAAGGTCTGCCACGACTTCTCTTGGTGTAGCGCATCCGAAACGTCCAATTTTTCATGACTCTGGCACATAAATCAGTGTGAATTTGACCGATGACATATGGGTTATGTGGTTTATTCGCATACACCTGCGACTTAAAAAAACCCAGAAAAAAAATTCCAACGAGGTCAAATAGCACGATCTTGGTGACTAGTTCACATCACTTCCATGGGAGATGACCATGGGGCCTCAAATCGCTCGTGCAGAGTATCATATGTGATATGAACTGTATGACACGTAGCGCCGTCCTGTTGAAACCACATGTTGTCGGTGTCCAGATCATCTAACTCAGGCTAAATTCTTTTAGCATCTAACTCAGGCTAAATTCTTTTAGCCTGAGTTAGATGATCTGGTTGGTAATCGTCGACTTATTAATCAAAATTTTTTAATTTTCCGGGATATGTTCACGCGCCTACCACCGTATACAGTAAGAGGCAAAATTTTGGTGTTGATCCGCAAACTTCCTCTCAACCTGCAGATCAATTAAAGAATTCATTCATTCAACACTTCAACAAGTGTTGGGCAGTCCGAAACACAAGACGTTGAAAAAAGAAAAGTATTGGATTTACGAAATAACCTGCAAGGATTGTGATAAGAAATATGTTGGTCAAACCAAACGGACTATATTAGCTTGCTACAAGCACGTTTCGCATGTTCCGTTTCATAGACCGCTCAACATGCTATAAATAACAACTGTAGAATAAGTGAGAAATATTTGATATTGTTGAGACCGCTACATAACGACATCAAAAAGTGCGGAATGAGTTCTATGAATAGCGACAAAAGTCCTATTTCGAATAGCCCTTTGTTTGGTTCAATACGTAATAATTCTAAATAAAAAAACAGATAAATATTAGAGATAATCACTTACATAGAGGAAATACATAACAAATTAGAGGTATTAAAAAAAGCAGGTAGGATCAAGCATAGGATCAATAACGGGTAGTAGTTAGGTAATACTAACCGTTGTAGTCTGGTAATACTAACAGGTAGTAGTTAGTTCACTAACATATAAAACACTATCATAGTAATAAAATTTAGTCATAATGATGTCCTGAGGACGCTAATTTGGTTAAAGAAACGCGCGTCGAGAGACCGTAATTTTTGTTCTGGTGTTGGGAAAGTGTTTTCAATAGATTCACAATAAAGTGTTTTTTGAATACGTTATGGATTTTCATCAAGTATTGGCGGTTCCATCAAATATATGAAACATTCAGTTGCATTCGAATTTTTGATAATACTCGATTTCGTTTATCATATTAATTTAGGAATTGATTTTTTACGGAAGCTCGGCAAAAATAGATTATAAAAGGTAGTATATGTCGATGAAATTTAATAATTCGTGGATATAAGTTCCTGAATTAGAATTGTTTCATGAAAATAGATGTGAAGATCAAATTAATATTCGTTCTATTTCGTATAAAAAACCGAATTACCCTATCATCAAAAACGAAGTAAAAAGCGATGAAAATACTGATTTCGAATCCTTTATTTCTTAAGTGCAGAAAAAAAAAGATTTTGGAATAACTAAATAAACATGGAGATTTATTTTCGAATCGTCCTGGTAGAACTAACGAAATTTGTCTTCGCGCGGAACGAGAATTTTGTTTGAAGCAATATCCGATTGCTTTAGCACATCGAACAACATTTATACAAAATAGACATTCTGGAGGAATGGGGAATGCTAACTTCCTATATATCTCCACTGATGGCCGCTTTAAAGAAAGACAATTCAGTGAGATTATGCTTAGACGCCACATTCTTGAATAAGTTAATTGTGAATGAACATGACTCGCTGGAAACAATTGAAGATATTTTTGTGGATCAATAAAAAAGTTTTCAGTCATGTCATCCCTAGATTTTACTTGCGGGTATTATCAAATTCCTCATTCCTCTCGGCAAGGAGTCGCGTGAATACAAAGGTTTTAAATTCAACAGTACGACCTATTTTTTTTGTCTTTCTGATTAACTTCGAGCGTCAGTGTTTTTGTTCGCTGCCTCTCGGAAGTTTTCGTATCAGAATTCGATAATTTTTTACCCATTTTTGTGGACGATATTTTAATAACGTCAAAAAATGTGTAAGAACATTTGATACATTTAGATATGGTGTTAACACTTCAAAAAATGTTCATTTTTTTTTTGAGAACAGATACAATTTTTAAGATATATATTAAGTCATGTAGGATATAAATCTGCTGCGAATCGAATTCAAGCTCTCCAAGATTTTGAGCCACCAGCTGAGAAACAACAAGTTCAGAGTTTTTCGGTGCTGGCAAATTATGATCGCGTATTTTGCAAGAATTTTTCATCAATAGCCGAACCATTGGGGGCGCTAACAGGAAAAAAATGGAAATGGATGGAAGTAGAGGAAGAGACATTTCTACCATCCGCAGAATGGTAGAATTCTCCATGCAAGTTGACGCATCTGACAAGGGCCTAGGTGCTCAGCTTTATGATGTGAAACATCTATAGCCGCGCGTAAAACCGATTGCTAGCGTGGCGACGAATCGCCATGCGCAAGCGACTGTGCGATTCACTTCCCACTGGTTCGGCGTTACGCTATCTCTCTCGCAACACTGAGCTCGGATACCTATAGTGTGTACAGTTGTGTTTACTACAGTATACATAACCTGTGTTTTACTGAATAAATAAATAAAAATAAAATATGTCTGACTGTGATAATTTAGAAAGTGAAAGTGAGCAGCCTCCTACAGAGCCTCCTACACTATCAAGTCATCAGTAAGTTAAATGAATTTTTATAATTAAAGTATACATTTAATGTAAAATCTACTCTCTTGGTAGATTAAAATTTACATAAATATTTTTATGTATTAATATTTATATTTTTAAATTAATTATCAATTAATTTTAATTTCATTCCTATGAAAAATGATGCACTAAAACACTTGCTTGAAGAATAAATTTCATAAAGACTGACAAAATTGTATTTCAAAATCAGCTGTTAGCGAGTAGCGCTTATTTGTTTTCAACAGGAACATAAAAAAATATTATTCAACAAATTTTCTAGCGATGGTAGAGTCTAAATTGAAACATTCATTATTGATATTTATAATTCAGGATCTTCAGTAATATATTGCAATAACTAGCTAATATTCTTGAGTTTACTAGTATATTAAACCCACATTAAAATTTTTTCATGTATATTTTAATTACATATTTTTTATAAATATTTCAGTACCCAACAATTATAACAGGGTCAAAAATTATTATTATTGATCTTTCACATCTGCCAGGCGTCCCGTGACGGCTCACATTTTTTTCAATTAGTGGATGGTAGGCGTCAGGTTGTGACACGGGCTTTCTAGGTTACTGCTTCAGCGAAAAACGCGTTATCATATTAACGAAAAAGAAGCCCTTGGCGTGGTATTAGCAACAAACCGTTTCTGAAATTTTTTGTTTGTTAGAAAATTCGTTATCAGACATGACTACTACTTATTTGAAAACGTGTCGGTAATTGTCAGCCCGAATAGCACGATATGCATTAGCTCGTCAAGAGTTCGATTATGATTTGGTGCAAATATTATCTAGCAGTAAAAATTTTGTAGCAGATATTTTGTCAAGGCAAGCTGCTACGAGACTACCTACTCCCGAAGATAAATTGTTTCATATTTAACTACTGGCTAATTTTTCACCTAAATTCCAAAATATTTTGAGAGAAATACAAAGGTACCAAAACGAAGATCAAAAACTTCGGGATATAGTAGATAAGTTACCCGGTGACGAAAATTTGAAAATGCGGTTTTGTATAAACGACGGTATTCTCTACAGTGCATTTCTTTAATGCCCCCCCCCTTTTTATTTTTTGGATGGGTCAACTCAAAAAATTGAAATTTTGGATAATGAAATCAATGCATGAATACTTTATTTTGAAGTGAAATTGACAGATGAAACTTTCAAGATGGGAACTGGGCGCCATTTTGAAGCTCCTGACGAATACTTCACAACCCTAGCATATGAAGTCAATATCTTCACCAACTACAAAATGGCGGAACATTTAATAATTTCTTGAAGACAAACATTAATATCGATATTTCTAGAAATATTTATTTTTATCTGCCATATGGCAATTCCAACAAGCCGATAAGGTTTGTTAAGTTATTTTTTGTTTATAAAAACTACAAAAAATGTCACTACGACAATGAACATCATTGTTCAGTTAGAATATTCTCATTTAGTTTTCGGTTTTACTAGTAGAAAGGTACCACGTCAACAAACTCTAAAATGGTCTATTCTCGTCTTCCGAATCGTCCTATCTGTAGAAAATATTTGAGGGAACTTGTATCAAAATTCACAACTACCGCTATTGTACATAACAAAAAGACCCCAGGTCATCCGTCCATTCCGGAAGAACAGCAGGTGCAAATAATTGGTGAGATGATAGTAAATCCTGAACAGTCTACTTATTCCGTCGCGATTGTTGTGAGGTGTCTCCTTCTACTGTGTGGAGACTTTTGAAGAGGAATAGGTATCAACCATACAAATTAAACCAATTAACTGAAGATGACCCTGATCGGAGAAAAGAATTCTGGGAAATCATTATGGAAACCACTGCAAGGCATCCTACCTATCTCCACAAAATTTGTTTTAGTGACGAATGTACATTTTTTTTATAGGACAATGTTCACAGACAACATTGCCGTTATGGGAGTGACACCAACTCTTGAAGTTTTCCGGGAAACACATTAACGTTTGGGCAGGAATATTGGGAAACCATATTGTAGGACCTCTATTTATTGATCAATCAAAATTTAACAGGGGAACTGTATTTGAATATGCTGGAAACTACTGTTGGCCCTCTCACCACTTAAATCGTCGAAGCGAATCCTTATGAATTCGATATGGATATTGTATTCCAACAAAGTGGAGCACCACCACATTACTCCAGACAGGTTAAAAACTATTTGGATACTACTTTTCCCGGTCGTTGGATTGGCCGTCGAGATCCTACAGAATGGCCAGCCCGCTCGCCACCTTTGGACTTTTTTATGAGGCAATTTGAAGTAAAAGGTGTACGAAACTGAACCTGCTTCAATATTGGATATACGGCAGAGAATAATGAATATTTATAGAGATATTGACGTTACCGTGTTCGAAAATGTTCGACGTGAAATATTAGTAGGTTGTTCATATGTTAAGAAGTTCAAGGCAACCATTTCAAGCATCTTCTGAATTGACCTCAAGCTTATTACCTCATATTATGTAGTTAAATGTCAATGTATTCAGGCAATTATTAAAAGTTTCGCCATTTTGTAGTAGTTGAAGATATATTCTAGGGTTATAAAGCATTAGTCAGGAGCTTCCATTCAATTTTTTTTCTCAGATGGCACCCAGTCGACATTGTGAAAGTTTCATCTGTCAATTTCACTTCAAAATAAAGTATTCATGCATTAACTTCATTATCCCAAATTTCAATTTTTTGAGTTGACCCGTTCAAAAAATAAAAGGGGGGGGAGAAATTAAAGAAATGCACTGTATATTTACTTTGGGTTCTTGTGTAACTAACGAAAATGATTACATTTGTATGCCAGGAAGTTTTTGGACATTTTGGAGCTTACAACACGTGTTGTGCTTTACGAAATTAGGTTTGGTGGACCAATATTCATACAACTGTTGAGCAAGTTATAAAATCATGTGAGCTTGGTCCAATGCCAGTTCCGGAAATGCAGCCAATTCTTCAGGTAACGAGAAACGAACTGATTGCGGTAGATTTACATGGTCATCTTCCTCCAAATCGTGGGGGTGCGACGTTTATCTTCGTGATTTTACACGTTTTTACGAAACTGATTAAAATTTATTGTATAAAAAGGGCTACCACCTCTGCTATCCTAAACCGGTTAATTGAGGATATTTGGAAAAAATTCGTATATCAAAGAAAATATTAAGGGACTACCACGGTACACAATTCACTTCTGTGAATTGTGTACCGTGTGCTTCTGGGTGTCTCCGTGAGACACCAGAAGCAAACCCGTCAAAGCGCGCGATGCGAGAGCTGGGATGTTTGTGTAGAACGTTCTGTCACGAACACCATACAAAATGGGCTTTTGAATTGCCGAGATTTGCCGAATTTAGGAACAATCTGGTTCATGAATCAAGGGGTTTTAGTCCAAGAGTTACATTTGGATGGCCGAAGGATTCGTTTGTTGCCTAATCACTTCCGAGGACTACGCACTGATATGGAGATACAGTCATATGACCAGAAGCTGATTTTAGCTAGGGAAACCTTATTGGGAAAAGCTGCACGCAGAAATGCAAGACAACCAACAGTGTGAAATTGCAATTTCGAAGTAGGGAATATGGTGCAAGGTAGTGTCTATCTTCAACATGAAGTCGATGATTTCCCATAGTTGAAAATAAAATTATTTCAGAGTATCATTTCTCGAACTAGGCTGAAGCGAATGACAAACAAAATATTTGTCATCGCCCATCTGCCCATGAACGAGGTAACCAACCGCATATCCGTATTTGCCCAATTCCTTATCCAAACAGCTCGAAACTGGTCTGCAAGTATGTTTCAATAATTGAAAATCGATTCCAGCAGTTGTATCGCCAACAGCATATGCAGGAATAACTTCAGTGAAGAATCCTGTACTGACACATGTCAATAAAATCCAACGCCCTTCGTGGTATTAGCTAGGAAAGTAGTTGTTTTGTAATAGGTGGCAGTCCATAAACCTACAGTGTAGGTACTATGAGACTGGCTTGAATGAATTGTTCTTTTAGATAATTTTATTTACGGCCAGCCATAGGCAGATGGGACGATTACAAACATGCTGTTTGTAGTTAGCTTCAGCCTAGTTCGGGGAACGACACTATGAATGAATTCGATTTTCAATTGTGGGAAACCATCGACTTCATGTTGATTGACACTACCTTGCATTGACGAGTGGCCAAACAGCCAATACATAATTGAAAATCAATTCCGGCAGTTATATCGCCAACAGCATATTCAATAATAACCAGTGAAGAATCATCTTTCAGATATAATCGAACGCCCTTCGTGGTATTAGCCAGTGTAGTAGTTGTTTTCTCCCTACACCTACAGTGTAGGTAAGTTGAGACTGGCCTGAACGAATTGTTCTTTTGGAAAATTTGAATGAGTAATAGCTTATTCATGTATTTTAACAAACTTTTGAGTTTTATGGAGGAATCACCCAAGAGCCTATTATCTAGTTTGTTTGAGTAAACAAATGAAATGGTTCATTTTTGGTATAGGGTGTATAACATAAACTCACATTAGAATAATGCCAAGTATTAAAAAATGTGAAAATATACTGTACCAACTTCCGGTCTAAGGAAGTGCTGAAAAAACACCATTATTTTCATTTGATAAAGCATTTTGAGTAATCTTTATTTGCCAATTTTCAGGATAGGAATTAGCCGTATCCCAAAATACGGCTAATCGATGGTCATCAAGCTGTACATGGTACATAGTAGATACTTCTTCTAGAAATACGTTTCATGCATATCACCCAATGTTATTTGTTATGAGTATTTCTCATCATATTATTATGTGAAACAAGGACATGGAATTATTCACATGATCAATTAGAGAAAAACTCATAACAAAAAAACATTGTTGTTATTTTTACACTGTCATTGATCTTGCTTAAGTTGTTAATACTTTAGTTAATTAAGTTAAAAGCCTGAACATGTACTTTGAATATGTATAATAGTTAATTTTCTGGATTTATTTTCTATTTAACACTATCATCCTCTGTTTTATATTTACAATGGGTTAAGTATTTGTTGTATATATACTATTTGTTTTTCATTTTTCATTTGAAGATCAAGTTATTTTAGTATTGGTTTATGTACTTCATACTCAATGTCATATTTACATTGTTTTTCTGTTATATAGAATAACACAATGTATATTATCATTACAATAAAATTCAAGTGAGGTCTGTATTTTTTATATTTATTTTATTCACAATCCACATTTTCCATATTTTGTTCCTGTTATTGGGTTGTAAACTGTTGTACATGCAGTCTAAATAAAACTTATCTTGAAATTGAGTTATATCATTTTTTGTGTGTGATATGCAATGATAGATAAATGAAAAAGTCATTATTTTGAAGTTGGTGTCCACTTCATTTCTTTCATTATACTCATAAAATATGCAATGGAATCGGCAGATACTTGATGAAAATCCATAACATATTCAAAAAACACTTTATTGTGTGTGTTTCTGTAAAACTGCTTAATATAAATTTCACAATAATATTTTTTTAAATATATAATACATAAAATAATATTTATATGGATATGAGGCAGATAAGTTACAAAAACCTGTTATTGAGCGGATCACAGTAGTTTAAACAAATGTAGTATGTAGATAATTATTCTGTCAAAATAATAATTTCAATTTACTTACTAATGAAAATACTTTCAGTTTTCTCAGTTCTGGTATCTAAGAAAAAAATTTGGAATAAAACAGAACAAAAAATAGTTTTTGGGAAAGAAAGTTTTTGGCTTTCTACTACTCCATCTGATACAAAAAAAATGGATGAGAGAATCTTCCAAAGTTATCCAATGTTATCCAATTTGGTACTGAAGAGCCTTAAGGCAAGTGTCTTAAGGCGAAACACGTGTATACCAGTTAGAGTGACAGTGTTCCATGTGAGTACAATTTATTACCATTCATTCAAAGTAGAACTCATGTGAATGATATCTGATTCTTATTCCTCAACAAATGTTCGATATACAAACTGAATAGAGAAAAGTATCTTCTGTATAATTCAGTGTTCATATAGAAGTATTTGTTTCGAAAGAATTTTTTTCTTTCGTGTAATTCAATGTTTATATGAAAGTAGCTGTTTCAGGAGGACTTTCTTTCAGTTTGTGTCTGAAAGTTACTTCTTTGCATGATCTACACATCCATGTATAGAGTTACATATTTTCAAATTGATTACTTCCTTCCTTTCTTTGGAAGATTCTCTCATCCATTTTTTTGTATCAGATGGAGTAGTAGAAAGCCAAAAACTTTCTTTCCCAAAAATTAATCACTCCTAAAAATATATCCCTTTCAAATCAAAAAATAGTTGATTTCCTAATTGAAAAATCTTTTATGTATTCCCCCAAAGAAATACCTCAAATATTGTATTCAAATAAAAAACCTAATTAATAGGATAATGGAGATTGATATAATCCCAAAATTACTGAAAATTCAGATCTTCTCAAATTTGATTTAGATCTGTAAGCTTAACAGCATACTTTTATATTTATATATGACTTTGTCAATAAGATATATTTCTGATTGATTGAGTAGTAGTCAATAAAATCTTCACGTAAAAAAATCAATTAAAAGAAAATAGGAGAATGACTATAGAATTATGTTCCAAAAAAAAGAAATAAAAATGGTTTTGCTATCCAAACAGCTGTAAATACTTGTTGACCCTAATAAGGAATTCTGTTAGTTTTTTGAGAGCTTATCACTTTATTGATTTCATTAATGGAATTTGGTCAATATAATAAGTAATTTTTGGAGGAAAAAAATATACTGCATACTGGACACTTGGGTAGTTAGTCACTACATGCATGAAATTAAATTGCATGGAAATAATATGTCTCAATACTTTCTAAAAGTTTCACATTATTTTAGAAGACTCAAACACGAAATGTTGAAATAAATTTGAACCACAGATGAAAAAAAACATTCAAACCACAAATAATAACAATTTTATAGTTCATTGTAATATTTCTAAAGATATATTCATTTATTTATGTGAACATCTGTGAAAATACCTGAATCTCAAAACTCCTTCAAGAAAAAAAAATCTCACATAATTTTTGGTTCAAACACATCTCTTATCTAATAATTATTTCAAAATTTTCTTTGACCACATTTTCACATTCCACATAACTACAACAGTGAGCTGACGAAAATTCACAGCGTTGCCATTCATGAACAACAGACGCAAGAAATAGAGCTAAGATATTCTGTGATAGATTCATGGAAACGATTAAAACATCATAGATATTATAATATAGAGTAAGTATATATAAATATGTATGGGCATAATAAATCTGAACTCTACATAACCTAAATAAAACCTATATATATATATATATATATATATATATATATATATATATATATATATATATATATATATATATATATATATATATATATATATACCTAGAGAAGTTTCATCACAAAGAATATTACCTAATGTAATCCAAATACAGGCAAATTTACCTAAAGCAACAGAAGTACCTTTATTGAGGCGTTCGGACCGTATAAAAGGACACATACAGGATGACACGTTCAGATAGAATAGTGCCTAGAGGATGACAGAACGACCAGCTGTCAAAAGAGCTCGCATATAATCAAATAGAAGTTATAGAGCTTCAAATCCTTTTTGTAACTTACATTAAATAGTAAAATATATATACATATAAGAAAATTTCAGAAGCAGCATCAAACAAATTTAATTATCAGTCTTCTCTGGTATTTTCTGCAGAACTAATTTGTTCATCACTTTACGATGATAACGTAAGCTCAGAAATTAAAATTGAAATTATAAAAAAGCTAGCGAAATTGCAAATTTAAAACGTGTTAATATCAAAAAAGTCAAGATTGATTCCTTCATGACTAAAAATTAGTTCGATTTGAGCGAATTCAACTTCCTACTGAATTTCTAAAATCACATTCAGATCAATGGAAATCTGATAAAGATTCTGATACATGTTTTACAATT
Source organism: Leptinotarsa decemlineata (assembly GCF_025532065.1). Taxonomy (NCBI): domain Eukaryota; kingdom Metazoa; phylum Arthropoda; class Insecta; order Coleoptera; family Chrysomelidae; genus Leptinotarsa; species Leptinotarsa decemlineata. The sequence continues at coordinate 2,656,675 of NW_027412574.1, forward strand.
TTGAAAAAAATATAGGTCGTCTGTGATACTGCTGAAAGAGGAGTTCAATTGATGGAATCATATAATCGGGGTTTAACTTTTAATAAGGAACAGAAACAAAACTAATTGCAAATTGTAGCAATGCATAATAATAGAATGCAATTTCCGAATGTTTATAAGCAAACATTATTGTTACCACCAACTAAGAAATGAAAGAAAAAAATGTATTTCAGCAATTCTAACGATTTATACTCGTACATTGAAGTTAATATTTACTCACTAACTAGAAATTATAGTCTATGAATAATAATTTTATAACTGCACAGCGTTTATTGTAAATGATATTTACAGTGAGATTGAAAATTTCCACTTTCAATTCCATACAAATTTTATATTTTTACATTTTTACTCGTGGATTGACCAATAGTTGACTACACTGAATAATCAAAATTATCTTTAATTCACTTTAAATACAACAAACACTTCAACTGAAACTTCAACTATTATTTGAATGTCTATCGCCTTACTAAATCACTTCGCGTACCGCACTGTAACGTCCACTTAACTGTGTCGATATCCTCGTAGCTAGCCTTTAAATATCATAATCGAATGCCGTAGAAATTTCGCTGAAGTTCCGTCAAAATCGGTAGCATTATTCTCGTTACTTCTAGAGTGGTGGAGAATCATCATACATTCGCACGCTCTTAGCTACGTCACGTTTGGATTATGGTTACCAGTGGCGGCTGGCGTTATTTTCTTTTGGGCATGATTTATAATACTACCCCCGTCCCTAAGGTTGTTCGCCCCCAACAACATTCCAAGAGGGGACATCACGACCCATGTAAGGACTCAGCCTCTCTTAGGCTTGCTTCTGGGTGACAATTGTATTCTGTACACCAGATCGTTTATCTTTTTGGTTACCAAGTAAGGTCCTTGCCAGTCTCTGCAACTTGGGATATAAACGACGTTGGGGTTGGTAGAGCCACACTGCATCGCCCTCTTCGAAGCTCACTGGCAGCGACTTTTTGTCAAATGTCATCTTCATCCTGTCGCTGGAAAGCTGTAATTTGGTCCTGGCAAATTCGTGTACATTTTTCAGTCTCTCCTTCAGGTCATTCGCATACTCTGAAAGAGGTATTCTATTTCGACCCTGATCCGAGTGTAGTTCTTGGGGTACTCCGTTCCTGGCAATTACGTTCTGCAACAGGGCTTCTGCTACCGTTTTAGCCTCTTGGTTGGGTACGGCTACTACTCTAGGCCATTTGGAGAAGTAGTCCATCACAATTATAAGGTACTTTACCGGATGTGGTCATAGGGAGTGGTCCCAAAATATCGACTGCGATTCTTTCAAAGGGCACCCATTGAGGTACTGCTTCAACTTTCCTCTCTGCCTTGTCTTCGGACCCTTTCTCAAAGAGCACAGGTCATAGCGCTTACACCACTCTTCCACGTCTCGACGGCAATTGACCCAATAGTACCTCTCACACACTCTCGCTAGAGTTCTATTTACTCCGAAATGCCCTTCAGAGTGACCATCGTGGAGCTGTTCAAGGATACTCAGGGTACACGCCTTAGGAAGGATCGTCTGGAATCTGTGGGTTCTTTCATCCGGGCTTTCCCATCTCCGAGTAAGAAGGTCATCTCGAATGCTCATGAAGTCCCATTGGAGTCAGTAACTCTTTTCCTGCTGGTCGTGCTTGGAAATCTCTTGCCATTCCGGTCTCGCTCCTTTGGCAATCCATTCTCATACAGTTTTCAAGATGGGATCCTCCTTCTGCGCTACGATGATGTCTTGCCTCGTCAGAAAGGTAGTGTCACCGTCAGAGGCTGTTGAGGATCGTACCACACCATGGTCAGTTGATTCCTCAAATTGTCTGTCCCTATCCCTGGACAAGGACCCTTACAGGTTGCTTGCATCCGGCAAAATTTGCTGCGTTTCCGTGACTCTTTCCTTTCTGATGTTGAATTTCAAAATCGTAAGTTTTTAACTTTTCGATCCACCTAGCTATTGTCCTTCTGGTGTTCTGAAGTTGAATAGGTATCAAAGTGCTGTGTGGTCTGACCTTATCAAAAATGCGGCCATATAAAAAGGAGTGGTAGTGATCCACCGATTTGACCACTGCGAGGAGTTCTTTTCTAGTAACGCGGTAATTTTTTTCGGATGTTCCCAGGAACTTACTAAAATAGCTGACAACTTCTTCTTCCTCTTGTACCTGGGAAAGTACTTGTCCTATTCCAAGAAATTAACTGTTTACTGGAAGAGGCAGCACTTCTTGGTATTGATCTACAAATGAGCATTGCGCAGCCTCGTGAAAACACTCAAGTTTGACAGATTTTCGTCAAAACTTTTACGGTCACTATGTCATCAAGATAGACGAAGCACGTTTTCCAGGTAAGTCCTCTCAGCACCAACTACATCAATCGTTCAAATATCGCGGGTGCATTGTATAATTCGAACGGCATGAACTTAAACTGATATAATCCATTGCCGGTGGAGAAGGCAGTCTTCTCTTTATTCTCGAGGCGAACGGCCACCTGCCAATATCCGTTTTTCAGATGTAATGTTAAGAACCATCTGCATTCGGCCAAGATGTTCAGGGTGTCATCTATTCTAGGAAGAGGGTGAGTGTCCTTTCTGGTGACATCATTTAGCCTCCTGTAGTCTAAGCAAAATCTCGTCGATCCATCTTTATTAGTCACTAACACAGGTAACAGAGGGTTTTTGATTCCTCGATTACTCCTTCCTCCAACATGTCCTTAACAACGGATGTAGCTTCGTCTTGCTTTGAGGAGGGAAGACATCTCGGTGGTTGGCGTATGGGCTTGGCATCGCCAGTATCGATGCGATGTTGAACTAGATCCGTTCGATCAATGATTTTGCCCTTCACAAACATATCGTTCTCTTCTTCGACGAATCGGGTGGCCTTGCATAGTTCTTCTTTAGACAGATGGTTTCACGTATTTTTGAAAGAGTCTATGAGTTCCTTTGCGTGTTGTTGAGCACGCTGTAGAGGGACTTATTCTGCGATCCTGATGATTTTCCTCGATAGGTTCACAGGTGCCTATTACTTGCCCTTTCTTGAGAGTCACCCTGTTATTATTAGGGTTGATAATTCTTACTAGAATGGTCGACGAGGGATCTGGCCACGATAATTCCTGATTCAGAGCCATTGGATGGCTCTCTCAATGCTGTATTCAAGCCGCCAGGTCCAGCAATTTCCACTTGAATAATTTTCTCGGTATTGGGAGAGATTCTGGAATCTTCCAGTATAACCACCTTGGCGCTGTCTCTCATTTCCAACCTTCAACAGTTTGTTTCTTATGTCAGCCACGAATCCGTAGCGGGACATGATGTCTAGTCCCAGAATGAGAATTCGTCGACGATGTTGGCCACTAATACCATTGTTCCTATTTCGCAATTGCCAAGCCTTGGTCTCACTTAAACTTCTCCATAGGCTGTCAATCTATTTCCAGAACAGGTACTACCGATAATTTTTTCAAAATGCTTGTTAGAAATGTCGGCTCTCATTACTCGTTGCTCCAGTATCGATGGCGAAAAGGCACTAATGATTATTCAGAAATCCGTAGACAACTAAGCTGTTACTGTTGCGTCCAATCATGGAAATCGAATACCTGGGGGCTTGGGATGCAGTAGCCAAAATGTACTTTTTTTAACGTAGGCTGAATTTGGTTTTTCCAAACCCTGTCGCTCCAGTTCGGGTGATCTCGAACGTCAGTCCCTTCTTTTTGGAGGTGATGGACAGTCCGCCTTAAATGTCCTTCTCTGCCGCAATTATAGCATTCAGGCCGTCTTCTTGCCTTGGGTGCAGTTCCATTCGTCAAATATTTCTTAAAGAGTTCTTCAAGACCGACCATGAGTCGATCTGTTCCTTCGTCTTCCTTTTCATTGATGACCCTCACTAGAACCTTTCGTTGTTGTCATGAAGCATTTATAGCAGCTTCAAATTCTAGGGCATAAATTATATGGCTTCATTCAATGTTTTATGACGTGCCATTCTCAATAACTGCTGTAGCCCCGTGTCACGAACCCCGTCGATGAAACTATGGACGCTAATTCAGTGGGTGAAGTTATCAGGTTCTTCTAGGTAGGCGAGTCTTACCAACCTTTTGACTTCAGCCCCAAATTCTTGCAAACTTTCTGATGGACCCTGAGTTCTCACCTTCAATTGAGCTTGGTAGACTTGTTGAAGATGCTCACTACCATATCTGACCTCCAAACCTGATACGACTGCTCAATAATCCTTCTGCCTATTCACTGGAATATTTTGCAGAATTTCTGAAGCCTTTCTTCGTAGTGTCAGTATAAGAGATGTTGCTTTCTCTTCATTTTTCCATCCATTATTTTCCGCAGCGGCGATAAATTGACCATGAAGATTCGCCATAGAAAGTTGGAGTTTTAATAAAACTACTGCTAGAAGGGAGAGGTGTCGCTTCCGATTTGCATTTTTCCACAGCAATCCTCTTCGGTTCCGGTAATAATTTCCGAAGTTCCCGAAACTTCAACTATTATTTGAATGACTAACGACTTATTAAATCACTTCGCGTACTGCAGTGTAATGCCCACTTGACTGTGTCGATATCCTCGTGGCTAGCCTTTAAATATCGTAATCGAATGCCGTAGCAATTTCGCCAAAATTCCGTCACAGCATATGTAACAATGTTAACTATACTGTGGTTCCGTGGAAATCGGTAGCATTATTCTAGCTGCTTATGCTTACCAGTGGCGGCCAGCGTTATTTTCATTCGGGCATGATTTACAACAATATTCAGTATGGGTTTTAATTGATAAATTAACGTTTTTGAATAGATTTTAATTTTTTTTTAATTTCATTATTTTCATTATCAGATATCAGAGATCAGTAATTACTGTGGTTGATTGTAAGACCGAGACAATAAGCTCTTATGATGTAAGAAATAAGATACATATGTTTTCGAATGAAAATTGGAAAGATATCTAAAGAAAACTGCATCGATTGTTGTTTCATGTCTTGTGGTAGGCTCATTCCGGTTATTATTGATTTGTAATTATACTTTACCTTGTAGAATGTTCACCTAGAGTTGTCCATCTTCGGACGCGAAGTTAACATTGAAATCTCCTGCTAAAATTAGTGGCAACGTATATAACTTTCTCTTAATTCTGCAGAGCCTACTCGACGATAAATGTGTGCACGAAACTCTCTCTTGCCCCTATAGCAATATACAAAACGTAACTCTCTTTCAATCTTCACTAACTTATACATCCCTTTCAACTTCTATTCGCCCCGTCCGATCACATTTCGTAAAGATGTTGTCACGCATTCACCAGCTCACTCCCCAAGTCAAGTCCCCCAGAGGGGGGAATAATTCTTGAGTTATCAGAACCTGTTTCTAATAGAAATTGACTGCTACTGAGTAATGGAAATAGCCGACATTCCTATGACTTTGAAAAAGAGTGCTTAAGTATCCAGGGTTTGTATATAGGGAGAGTTACGGAATATCAAAGATTTTTGACAGTACGTTTGTGATGTCGGGACTGAATTAGTTCGGTATACATATAATTCATTTGTTTCCTATTTAATACATTTATAATCCTGCAGATGTTCGCAATGTGGAGAAACTAGGTTAAAAGCAAAAGCTGAAAGTAATTGAAAAAACATTAGAATTTCTTCAATAATTAATTCTACCAAAATTGTAACGTGCTCTTATTCTTCTTTGAAAATTATTTAAAGAAACCGTAACTTTCAACATTCAATGCATAAAAAATTTTTTGCGAATCACTGATCCTTTCTCTGTTCAATTAGGCAGATTCTCTTAATGGATCTAATTTGAACATACAAATATACATACTTACAAAATATGTTGAAATCTGTTTTTTTCAACCAGCTGTCATAGATCTAATAAATGAATAAATTCATCTATTGGCGCGTTTCTATTGGTTGAAGCAAACATCAGAAATTTTCGAAAAAGACTAAACAAATAAATGACGTCATTGGAGGAATACGGATTTCCGCTTACTGCATGTATCCTCCTCTAAAGTCGTAGTCGGCTAATTTTCGTAAACCCCCTATATACGAACCCTGTTGTTGCATAAAATATTTTGTTATATCTTAATGAAAATTTCATAGTTGAAATGAAAGTGCAGATGAATGTTGGTCAGCATAAATTCACCTAAAAGTCAAAATCCTAAAAGTTCAAAATCGGAAACTTTCAAGGTCAAGGTTCAAAAATTAAGCCTATAACATGAAAGGTAGCGTTAATGATTTAGGTTCACACTGTACTTTTTTTTTGAGACTAAAATTCAGACAAACAGGATTTGAGATGTATAAATTGACCCTTGAAGTTAAATATTCAAAAAATACTTTATTGTGAGATTTTCACTAAACATTTGTTTGAAGGTGATTGACAATGTTTCGTGATGAATTTCACTAGTTCGGACTTCCATTGTGTACTATATAAAATGATTTGAAATCCCTGAAACAAGTAAAAAAGAATAATTAAAAAAGAATAGTTGAAAATAACAATTATATTAAGCAACAATAAACCTGAAATGAAATGATAGTGAAATAACCTACAAGTAAAAATATAATAATTGAATAAATAAAAATTAAAGTAATGAAAAAAGAAAATAATAAAAAATAAAAAAGTGTAGAGATTCCAAGTCACGTTAGTTCACGACGTTTCGATTGTTGGTATCTACAATCGTCTTCGGGTGATGACTGGACTGATTCCTCCGAGAGATGACTATTTTGTAGGTCCAGCGTAGATATACGAAACATATGGAAACCCATCATCAAACGAAAAATGACCAACTCCCGCCAAAACGGTCATCTCTCACGGAATCAGTGAAGCGGAAAATGGAAAGTAGAGAAAGTGAAAGTATTTCAACGACCTATAAAATAGTCATCTCTCGGAGGAATCAGTCCAGTCATCACCCGAAGACGATTGTAGATACCAACAATCGAAACGTCGTGAACTAACGTGACTTGGAATCTCTACACTTTTTTATTTTTTATTATTTTCTTTTTTCATTCCTTTAATTTTTATTTATTCAATTATTATATTTTTACTTGTAGGTTATTTCACTATCATTTCATTTCAGGTTTATTGTTGCTTAATATAATTGTTATTTTCAACTATTCTTTTTTAATTATTCTTTTTTACTTGTTTCAGGGATTTCAAATCATTTTATATAGTAGACAATGGAAGTCCGAACTAGTGAAATTTTTCACTAAACAGTTTCACAAAAACGCTGTGCTTCGCTATACAATAGCTTCTTCAGGTGTATTTATACATTCTATACAGTATATACACGCCTGAAGAAGCTATTGTATAGCGAAACACGTGTTGCGTTTTTGTTAAACTGATGGAAGTTGATGCTGCATAAGTCCACCTGAAATGTTTTATAAAATATAGGGAGACTACCACAACCTTTGATTGAAAGTGGTTGACAATGTTTGTTGTTGACTCTTACAAATTCGAACTTCTATTGTCTAAGTGAAATTGTAAATTGCTTTTTAACATGCGCACAGTATCAATTTTGTCAAAACTCTAAAAATTACCTATGTATTATGTACATGATTAAAAATAATTATATTGAACAAGATGTGATTGCGTTTATTTAGCTAGTATAACTATAATAAGTTTTATCAACATTGTGAGCAAACGAATTAGCTTTCTTTCTTAGGTAATACTCGCCCTTTTGAGGTGTTCTATAACAGGTTATTAGAAAATTTCAACAAATCTTTTCCTCTTCAAAAAATCAAAATAAGAAATAAAAAACCATGGTTAACAAAACGAATTAAAATCTTCGCCAAGAATTTGAGATCCTTACATTATATAAGTAAATTTATAGATACTACCCAAACCTCATTTATGGATTACTATAATAAGTAGGGGAGAGTGTTCCACAATCAGACACAAAATAGATTTTGCTAAATATTAACCTTATTTATTGAGCAAACAAAAATATGATTGTCACTAATACAAATTAAGGCTGTGCATAAGGTTATATGGTAGTACATACATGTTCCACATCCAGACACGGCATGTTCCACAATAAGACAAAAATTTTAGTACTGTTTTAACAAACTTCTAAGGCTGAAAAATTAACTTCAAATTTGATTGTTGCCGTTTTGTTGTTCCCACGTGTGATGGTTTTGGTAACACCATCTCAATGTTTTCCAAGCATACCAAAGAGACGTCTTCTATTTCGGGGTAAATGAAGCTGTTATCATACTTACCGGACTTTCTCAGAAATTTAACTTCACATTCCTTATCTCTTTCACATAATACTTCAGCTATGTAATAATTTTTTTTCTTTTTGTCAATAAATTCTATCAAAATAAAATCGGCAACTTCTGGCTCTTTATTAAGCTTGTCTAGAAGAGGTGGTGGATCGATTTCTCCTACAAAATCAATATCATCATCAGAATCTTCAGGTACAAGCATCGCCGCGTTTTCATTTTCTTCGTCTGTTGAATCTTCATCGAATCCTACTTTTCTTTTCATGATGTTTTTCTTCTTCAAGCTTTCTTTTTCTCTCTCTATCTATTTAGTTTCCAGGGCGATCTTTTCTGGAGTGTCGATGTCGTTTTTCAGCTTTTGGGTATCCATTGAATTCTTGCGGACTTATGAAAGTTTCTGAGTCTTGATTTTGTGTGGGAGTTGTGTGTAAATTAACTGATGCTGAAAGTGAAGAGACTGACTGACATAATATTTTCTTCAATACAGCTTGATGTTGATGGTTGATTGAGATCTACATGTGGTCGGGCTTCTTCATTGTTTTAATCCACATTCCTATCAGTTACGCTACTAATTGCAAAGTCGTCATCTGTAAATAAGAATTTAACGAAGGGGTAAATCCCAGTTTTTCGAAATCCGGATTTTATATTAGCTGGCGTCATCGATTTTTCTAATGCATTATTAACACAGCCAGCTATATCAAAAATAGAAAGAGGTATACCAGGGTGTTCTGAAAGCCATGTTTGTGAGGCAGTATTGTAGAATGATTTGAACGAAAAAAGGTTGCATCTTGTTGGAAGTATGCGGTGGTAAGGTCAAAATGATCACTCCATTTTCCTTTGCTAGATTCATTCCTTCTATCGGCAGATGACTCTCGTGATTGTCAAAAATCAGGAGAGAAGGGTTTTCTTTTGTGCTGAACGTATGCTCAATGAAGTGCCTCACAACGCTTGGAAACAACTCACGAGTCATCCATCCAGAGTCGGAAACCAATCCCAAAGTACCATACCGTGCTCCATAAGTCACTTTTTTAACGGCACGAATTATGTTCCACAATCAGACAGCGTCTGATTGTGGAACACAGATGCTGTCTGAAGGTGGAACTCAAACCGTAAAACAAAATTAAATTCAACTGTGAACTCCATACTTAACCTACAAAAGTAAACTCGCTCATAAAATGTCAATAAAATAGCCCAAAATCTGATCAACAGATTGTTTTTGTACTACTAGTTCCAAAAGAAAAATTAAGGCTTATAATATCAAATCAAGGATAGAAAAAACGTACCTAGGAAAACAAGTTTTTTGTTGAAAAATGTTCAAATCCAAGAGAATAGCGCTACAACTTTGTTTACCATAACTGCGTGTGTAACCCTACTATCCGAACGAAAAACATCGAACTTGCGGCTGGAATTTCAAAATTATATGCTTTGTCTGATCGTGGAACATTCTCCCCTACACTACAGTGTACAAAAAAACGTAGAAGCTTGCTAAGCAGATCTACTACAAAGAAAGACTGGATAAGGCAGAAAATAAATTAAAAGAAAACTGGTTCATTATTAATGATCTCAGAGGAAAGGCGAATACACATTCTGTTGAGGTTTGCTTAGACCACAACTCCTTTAATAATTTTTAATGCTCTGTAAGGGACAAACTCACTATAAATATATTGTCATCTTTAAATCCTGTAGTTTTTTTTGCAATGTCGATATATCCGATAGTTTCTTCTTTTATGAAACTAATCAACAAACTAAGGAATCAATAGTGGTTATTAAGGACATCAAAAACAAGGATTGTAGGAGTGTAGATGGCATTTCTATTGAAATATTTGATACTACCTTTTTCAACATTGGTCGTTCCTGAACACTTCTTTCATATTCCCTCTTGTGAAAACAGAGGTTGCATCTTTTGATGCAACCTGATCTTCAGCTTTTCCTGTTTCAGTAAATGTTCACACTTATTTATTGTATCATTCTGGGAATAAAGACCAATTATTATTATTATTATTGCGCATATCGCAATTCGTATAGCGGTGAGCGAAAAAACTTATGTTTTCAATTTCTCATTTTCATTCTTCCACATAGTTCCAAATAGTTTCCGTTAATGATAAAATGATTGGTAAATTTGGGGAAATTCAAAAGAAATTACTCATTCTAGTCAGGCTTGGTTAAAACATGTTATTTGATTCATGTAGGAAATTCGAGGAAATTATAAAAAAAAATCTTGAAACGTTTCAAAATTTTCAGAAAAACTTTTGGCGCGAAAGGTCGAGAACTTAGACGAAGGCGGGAAAACGAAAAACTTGATATGGGAAGACTTGATTTCAACTTTTCAGGGACGTTTCCGTAGAGGGGTAATCATAAATTAAAAATATCAAGATGTATCATTCAATTTTTCAATGAGGCTCTTCATCTCTTCAAACGACGAATAGAAAATGCTTCAAAAAAATTCGAATTGAAGTAAATGTGTGTTTGGTGTTGAATTCATGAAAATTTCCGAAATGCTTGATCAACATTTATTAATGAAATATTTCAATTCTAAAAAAACGCTGTCTTTGATACGGGTACGGATTTGAGGGAATGGTCACGAATGAACTAGAGGAATTCAGTGAGTAAAATAGCGGGTGAAGGTTGCGAAAAATCTCAAGTCTGGAACTGAATATAAACAAATCGGGATTTGGGAGTGGGTCATTCTTCATCGAGCTTCTGAAGGAAATTATGAGAAAACGTGCATGTGTTAATATTAGAAATTACGATGAGGCTTTATATATATAATCATATTCACATTGACCGGTGGTTTTGAATGCAGACGGGCTAGAATTTCCCCTTTCTCTGAGTGAAATTGATAAATTCGAAAGATATATCTGTTATTGTATACATTTTGGAATTGATCATATCGTCATCAGAAGACATCATACAGGCACATGAATTTACTTTTGATTCAAAGCAAATATTCTTCTTAAATGAAAAATTACGATCCGTAACAATCGACTGTAGACGAAGAAGAATGACGATCAGGACGACGACCAAGACATCAAATTTTACTATTGTTGGAAATCTTGTCTCAACATGTCAGCACACAACTCAATGAACATAGATGAAAAATATTCCTTTACGATCAGTGTGTGAATTATTTTACAGCGAAAAGAAACTCAACAGCCATACAGTTGACTAAAAAAACCGATGTGAAATCACTTTACCGAAATATGATCACGTGGATTTCGCGATTTCGTTTACAAAGAAAAGGCCCTCTTCGTAATATATGCTGATTTTGAGAGTATTTTACAGCCGTTTGACCAAATCTAAATCGGGAAGAACCATCAATAGATTTGATGTATTGGATCGCTGAATGGATGAAACTGATAGCAAGCTAATGTTAGCTAAACAATAAAGTTTTTGGAGATCAAATCGTTGAGGTGTAGTTTGCGAAATTACTATGGATCTTCATCAAGTAAAAAGATAAATCATATAATACCCATCAGAAAAAGATAAATCATATAATACCCATGGATTTGTATCCATCCGATAAAGATTCAGTGAATTGAGTGAACAAAGATACGATATTGAGAAAAATGTTATCAGATACATAGCTGAAAGCAACGGATGTCCCTCAAATAAAGTGGATTAGTTAATTAGAAAACGTAAATTTAGGGAGAATCTTTGACATTTCGAAAAGTCATCAGTTCAAAGTCCATTGTCCTTCCGTATGAACCAAGATACACTAATGAATTAGATAGAATTTTCGAAAAGTCGAAGTTAATAGTAGTCTTCAGAACTTCTTGCTCCCTCCAACAAATGTTAGACAACTCTTAAAGACATGATGTTGGAAAATGAAAAGTCGGGAATATATGAAATAAACGGTAAAGATTGTTACAAAAAAATTCATACTAAGCAAGATATTAAATGGAGGAAAGAAATATGTCAAAATACCTCCAGTGATACCTATAAAAGGTGGCAAATCTGGTAGATATCACTCTCTCCTTGAAACCCAATAATAATACATTGAAATGTGAAATGCTTACAAAATATTACAAGTATCGTTTGAAGAATCTAATAAAGCTGATCATGACTATGTCATCAACAAAACGCCTGCTAACCTTCTATAAATGCCTGTTATTCCACAACATGAAATTACCAATATAACCGTATTGGCACTCGACCAAGGCGGTAGATCAGTCGATTTTTTTTTTTGAATAAAAGTAGCAAAGAACACTTTTAATCATCAATGATAATGACTCACTGTTGCTGCTGGTAATAAAAAACTACACTGTGAACAATCAGTCAGTATTCAAAAAAACCTCCTAAATGTTCGTTATTGTATCTTGAAAAAAAAATCTGCTTTTTTTCACATAGATCGCTCCCAACTGATGTGGAAGGCGAATTCTTTTGGATGGAACCCAACATTAATAACAAAGCTTTGAATATCAACGAAAGCGATTTTCTTCATTGTGTAGACTTTGTTTTTTTCTGAGAAACCAACATTGACTCCACTAATTATTATTAGCAACTCTGAATGTTCACCAGAAAAGTATCTGAGGTGACTAGCTCTTTCACGGAGTAGAAGTTTATTTGTCATAGCTGTATTTTCAATACATTTTTGAGCAATATTGTTAATGATGCTAAAATGGGCAAATGAAAAATATTCTCAACATGTTGAGGATATCACAAAATGTTAATAAATTTACTTAATGTATCTTCAATAGTAAAACTAGTTCTGGGTAATTATGAAATTTTCACAGAAGTCCTTATTACTCCTAAAATAACAGACCATTCATTTTTTTTTAATGAATATTAATAATTCACAAAGTAACCATGAAACCATTTAGAGGATTTCAAGTCTGAATGTGAATTGATACTCGACTATTGCACTTAATATTAGGTCAAATAGTATACCATAGTTCGATATTGGACTGAAAATCAAAAGTTCTGATTAAAACTGAGCGTATTTGTTATTTAAATATGACATAACAGAACAAAATTGGCAAAACTTTAGAAACACCCATAATGAGTTTGCAAAATTGCTGAACATTAAAAAAAAATATTTAGAAAAATTGACGTGAATCAAAGAAATCAACTGTTAATGTGGAAAGAACTCTTTCTTATTATCAGTAGGAATATACTCTAGTTAACAAAAAACAAAAATTAAAAAGCAATGAGTATGAAAATTCAAATTTGTATAGCAAATACATATGTATTAAAAGTAAGAAAATATTTCAAACCAAGTTGTTTCTGGAAGTTTTGATTGTAAGTATCAACAATCGTTTTCTGGTGACAATTAGTGACCATTCCTGATATTCTAAATTATTTATAGGTCATTTGAGCACTTTCACTGCTTCTCAATCTTCCCTTGGTTTCCAATTCAGTGCAACACAGACTGCTTGATGAGTGGTTTTCATATGCTGTGTATCTCCACACTAGCCTGACCGAATGAGTTGTTGATCAACAGGTACTCAGCTTCTTTGAGCTTTCTCCTTAACCGATGTTTCTCCCTGTGGATGATTTCAGCATGCTGAAATTACTATTTCCTCCCTCCGAGAGAAGAGAGGGAAGAGGATGAGCGCACCCAAGTGACCTATACTCTCAAATATCAAGGCCAGTCATTATTTGAAGACAATTGTGGATACTAACAATCGAAAGCTTAGAATTTTGTGTTTTATGAATAAATTTATCCACAAATTCTCCTCTGGAATCATATCAATTCTAAAATGAATCAGTTTCATAACAATCAACTATAAACTTCTATCCACTTCAATTTTTTATTGTTCCATTATAATATGACATTTCAATGTGCCTTATTAACCATATATGCATATAAATAAATTGTTGAGCTATAATAAAATTATCAGATATTTATCTTCAATCTCTACCAATTTCTTCTCGCAAATGAAAATAATTTATACAAGCTTTCTCTTTGATGTAACCATTTGACTTCTACCAAGTCTACTATAAGAAGCAGACATAAGAGCTTACCAAGTAAAGAACTCAAAGAAAATAAAATAATCTTAGCAGAGAGTACATATAAAACGACCTAAAATATCATTGGATACTTATTGTTTAGAAAAAATAATAAAATAAAAATTAAGTTAACCTATTCAATTTCAATAAACAACATTTATGTAAATAGAAAGTTATTGTTCTTCATCTCCCAGTTCGTGTTTAATCTTGGAGAAATCAAATTCCTCTCCGGTACCTCTCTTGAAAATATCCAAGACATCCAAACAAGTAGTTTCGAAATGAGTTGTGGCATCATATGATTGGGAAATGAAAATATTGGAGTCCACTCCATCATCGTTTGGTTCAAAGTAGTCAGATACTGAAACAAATTTTTGACGAATTGTTCCCAGTAAATCCAAACCTGGTTTAATTTCTGCTTCGGGATTGTCAGTTTCTATAGTTGTAGATACCATGGCTATAAACCACCCTAAAAAATATAATAATTCAGATATTTTGGATAATTAATGAATAATAATAATAGTAACAAAAAAGTACTCAGTAAACATCAAGTTTCAGGACATTCTAACATGAATCTGTAAACAACAGATAAAAATTGGCAAGTGAATAAATATACTCCAAATACAGAAACAAACTATAAATTAAATAGTCTCACAGTTTTCTACTGTTCATAATAACAATAAATTGAATCTTTTATAAAAACTTTTCCCGCATCAGAACATAAATATGGTCTTTCGACGCTTGTTTCCATAACCAAGTTAGCATCATCAGAAGATGACTAAGACTGAATCGATTTCATTCATCTTCAAAGATATATAAAGACATAAATACATGTTGGGTGGGTTGGGATGTTTTTCAATTTGACCGTGGTCAATTTGAAGAAGCTACAGTATAAGCGTAACTATTATCATAATAGGCTTTGACTTTGATATTTCTAAATTTTACTTGTAATTTGTTACACTCAATGACATTTTGTTATCGTACAAGTCATTGAATTTTTGGCAAAAAATGGCTTTCACGAATGAAGAAAATAGAGATATGATACAAATTTATTACAAATACGATAGAAACAGTGTTATGACATCGGAAATGTATTCAAACTTATATCCCGAAAGACGACAACCACATTGAACTATGCTCAAGTTATTGGATCAAATCTCATCGAGTTTGGTTCGTTTGAAAAGCCGAGGAAAAAATACGGAGCCAGAATGGAAACTAAAGAAAATTCGATAAATGAGGTATGTATAAGGTAAGTTAGACATTGTATCCGTTTAAATAAAAATTAATAATTTGCAGATAAATATGAACCTGGGGAAATCAACACGCCAAATTCCTCCGAAATGAATATTTGTCATACAAGTGCTTGGAGAAATCTCAAAAGAAAGCGGTTTGAAATGTTACAAAATACACATGTCTCAAAATTTGCATCCAGGTGATCCCGAAAGGCGATTAAAATTTTTTAATTGGCTAATAATCTAATTTTCCTGTTTTCCTGGAATTTGAACAGGTAAAAGCTCTTTTACGAATTGTGGGATATTCAACCGAAATAAAAATAATGATAATTTTATTGCAATACGATCTACAAGTGGACACAGCAATAGTCAAACTTTCGAGAAGTTAATTCTCATTTACCCTGGAATTACCAATTTTAAAATTAACAGATATTAATGTATCATCATCGACAAATTACAGTTGAAAATTATATAAATTAAAGAGTTTTTCAAAAATATTCATGATAAACAATATTTACATAGCTATTTTTATTAATGAAATAACGAACACATTTGAAGCATAAACAACCCAAAGCAGTTCCGAGAAATTCGACCTCAAGTGTGATTTAGTATTAACGTGTGGGCAGGAATTCACAAAGATAGAATTTTGGGCCCTCATTTATTTGACGGAATTCTGAATGGAGAAACCTATCACCAGTTTTTAATGTCGATTTTCGAAGACTATTTGGATGATCTACTTTTGGCTAACTATAACATCTGGTTTCAACATGATGGTGCTCCACCGCAAACTACCAGACGAGTATCTAATTACCTCCAGATTTAAGTGTTATGGATACATTCTTATGGGGTACACTGAAAAATAGGAATAATAAATAATAATAAAAATTATGGTCATAGGGAATATCAAAATATTGAGGACCTTCAACACAGCATTGTCTAATTTACCTCATACACATCTCATTTATCAAATTTTGATTGTTGATTCTGTCTTCGTATTTTTCCTCGTCTTTTCAAATCAACCAAACTCGGTGAGTTTTTGATCCAATAACTTGAACATAGTTCGATGTGGTTCTCGTCTTTCGAGATACTAGTTCAAATACATTTCCGATGTCCTAACACTGTTTTTATCGTATTTGTAATAAATTTGTATATCTCTTTTTTCTTCATTCGTGAAAGTTATTTTTCGCCACAAATTCAATGACTTTACAATAACGAAATATCATTGAGTGTAACAAACTGAGTCAAATTTAGAAACATCAAAGTCTATTATGATAAGAATTAATTTTTTTCAATATCTCCAATTTTTCGAAAAAGAATGATAACTTGTGATACATCATTGAAAAGGTAAAATCGGGCTCTATTCAAAACAGAAAGAATCCAATGTAGTGCCCATAAGAAAAAATAAAGTTGATGATGGTGGCCGGAAGACAAAACGTCAGATAGCAAATCTAAAAACACCATTATGTAGCAGGGAAAAAGTGGCAATGTGGAAGTGCAATTTATTTTCGAATCTTTCGAAAAATATAGCCAGAAAAAATTAAATCCATTTTCCGAAATTTCTGTTTTTTCCATATCTCCGGATATACTCGAAATTTCAGAACTTTCTCAACGGCATATTGTTGGTCAGGTAAATGCGCAACTTTGCCCCAATTTAACCATCTTCGTATCTCTCATAGTTTCCAAGATCCCAATGGTGAGGATCGAATTTGCAATACCCTGAATATTTTTGAAAATAAGTCAAATTTTACATTTATTAAAAGTATTCACCACCACGAAACGAGAGTCAAAAACCAGTTCTATGTGCCTATTGTGAAATTGAAAGTGAGTTATTATTGACCAGAATACATTGGTCCAAAAGTTTACGATAATCTTCCTGAATATTAGCAGTCTTCAAAGCAACTGTATAATTTTAAACAAACATTGAAAGCATACCGATCGCATATTACGTAATAATGATTCTGGTATGATTACAGTTCTGGTATTATTAGACTATTCGAAAGCTTTTGACTCTCTCAACCATAATGCCCTGAAATATATTCTAGGCTATATTGGACTATCTCAAAAATCTGTAAATTTTTTTGATAATTATCTAAGTAATAGAGGACAAAGGGTTATTCTGAATAATAAAATCTCTACAGTGAAACAAATTAGTTGTGGAGTCCCACAGGGGTCTATTCTGGGACCAATCCTTTATACAATATATACTGTCTTCTTTAGCAGTCTTACACTCCATGGGCACTTGCAAATGTATGCAGATGATACCCAGTTAATTTATTCTTTTCACCCCACTGATATTAGAAATGGCTGCCGGAAAATTAATGAGGATCTCAATAGAATCCACAAAGTTTCCAAAGATCATCGTCTTTTGCTGAACCCTAGTAAATGTAAAGCAATGGTTTTCGGTAGGAAAAACGATAGACTTTTCTTTCAGGAAAGCAAAATTACCATCAAAATTAATGATATTCCTATCGAATATTGCGATGTTGTCAAGAATTTAGGTCTCTGGATGGACTACTCACTGCGATTCGATAAACATATCTCAGAATGCCTCGCTGAACAAAAATATCAAAAAAATGCTCTGCGAATCTCTCGTGCTTTCAACGTTCTCGCATTGCGATACTGTATATGGTCCTTGTCTCACTGCAGCTAATGCACAGAGGATACAAAACTACTGCCTTCGATTCATTTATGGTGATCGTAGGCGCCTGCCTATCACCCATAGATTAAAAGAAGTTGGATGGTTGAGTATGAAATTATGTAGAGAACTACACTGTTGCATTTTATATCATAAAATTATTCAGACCAAGGCACCATCTTACTTGTATAGGAAAATCGTATTTCGTACTGATGTTCATAATTTGAACATCCGTTCCAAGGGAACTATAACTTCACCCGTCCATAAAACTTCTATGTTTGAGTGTAGCTTTTCTTATAATATTTCAAAAGTATATAATGTCATACCGAAGGAACTGAAAAATATGAAGATTATGACATTTCGAAAACATATTAGAGAAGCCTTAAAATCCCCTACTGGTTGAAACCTGTCTCTCTCTCTCCCACTGGATTGAAATGTATGATTTTTTTTTTATAATATCTTTTTTTTTCTGTTATTTTGAACATGCATAGTTTTTGTTCTAGATAATACTTACGGTTACTGATTAGAATATGGAACTCTTGTAAATGGTTGAGACTTTTTAGTACTCTAGTTATATATGTGTGCATATATATATATATATATATATATATATATATATATATATATATATATATATATATATATATATATTTATTTGTTTTTGATTTTTTAAAAATATTTTTAAAATATTTCTTTTCCTATATTGTTTAGAATACCTACAGGTTAAGTGGAAGACCATCTGTGAGCATATCTATGCTCACGATGAACTTAATGAATACTGTTAAGACTTTCTTAAAAATACTGAAAAACAAAGCCTCAATCTGTTGATTGATAACAACACCAAACTTTGGGTAATGAAGATAGGTATGTTAATTTTCCATCTTCGGCAATCCTTTTTCCTCGAAAATTTATACATAAAAATGCAAAATGAAAGCCATATGGTGAATTAGCACCTCAAAATCAAAATATTGACCCATTTTCCTTTAAAAAAATGAGGTGGCTCTAGACGGTAGAGAGATGTAGTGAATAAGATGCACTTTATGTCACATCATAGCTTCCTTGATAAAAATTTAGACCTCTCTAGCCTTCATAAAGAATAATGTGGCGGGACACTGTTTATTTATATACAGTGAATGAATGAATGATTTATTGGTAGGAAGATCCTAATACACAAACATAATATACATAATATTTCATGTTATATAGACACACATACATATATACATATAGGTACACATAAATACATAATATATACCGAGTCCCTTACTATCTATTCTATTGTGATACCTTTCATATAATCAGTCAAATCTTTTTTGAATTGAAAAAGGTTTTTATTATTCTTCACATTTTGGGGAAGTTTGTTATATTCAATGAGGCCTTTATATAATAAAATTTTCATGGAGTTTGATAAACTACATTGTGGCAGGTGAAAATTGTCATTTTGTCTAGTAGTGTAATTGTGAGTGAAATTTCTATAAATGATAAATTCTTCGAAATAAGAAGGTAGCATATGATTGGTTATCTTAAAAATAAATATCATTGCTGACCTGTAATATCTTTCACGAATAGACATCCACTGTAATGCACTGAGCATAAAGCATATACTTGCATAACGATTACATCCAAGAACCACCCTCATTCCTCTGTTCTGTAACTTTTGCAGAGACATAATTTTATTTTGGTCAAAACTGTATAACAGCGTACTGCAATAATCAAAATGGGGCTGTATTATTGTATTATATACGGTTATTTTCGCATTTGTAGAAAGGTGTTTCGAAATTCTAGTGAAGAAATATAGTTTTTTTGAAATCTTTTTAGTCATATAGTTATAGTGTGCACCAAAAGACATACTGTTGTCCAACATAAAACCTAAATATTTGAATTCTTTCACAAATTCAAGTTTCTGACCATCAGCATACAGGGAAAGAGTATTTATATTTATTTGTTTATATTTGTAAGAGGTTGTTAGAATCATAGCTTTCGTTTTTAAAGTATTTAATTTCATTTTATTTGCCGAAAAATAATTCTCAATTTGATTTAGAGATGAGTTCATCTTTTCTATAGCTACTTTCAGGTCTTTATGTGCTATAGATAGTAACGTGTCGTCAGCAAATAAGTTGATAAAGTCACTAGTGTGGTATGTGTTTATGTCGTTTATGTGAATCAAAAACAACAAGGGCCCCAGTACACTTCCCTGGGGCACTCCGAACTTTGTAGTGACTGGAATGGATAATTCACTTTCAATCTTTGTGACTTGTTGTCGATCATTTAAATAATCTTTAAACCAATTTAGCACAACCCCTTTAATCCCAATTAATTCTAATTTTTATTAAAAGGATATTCCTATCAATTGTCTCGAATGCTCTTCGTAAATCAAGAAAAACTTCAACAACGTATTCTCCCTTATCAATTGATTGTATCCACTTGGTAACAGTCAGTTGTAGAGCGGTTTCACAGGAGAAATTCTTTCGAAATCCAGATTGGTTTGTTATTAGGATATTGTTCTTTGATTTGAAAGGGTTATATTTTTAGGAGTGATTAATTTTTTGGGAAAGAAAGTTTTTGGCTAGTAGTAGAAAGCCAAAAACTTTCTTTCCCAAGATATTGTTCTTGTTAATATATTTCATTAGTTGATCGTATACAGCCATTTCCAACAATTTCTCCATTCCCGGCAGAGTATTTATGGGACGATATTCACTTGAAACAGATTTGTTTTCCAAGTTGTTGATTATTTTAGCAAGGTCTGCTATCTTTAGCTGTTGAAATTCAGAAAAAGTAGACACTGCCTCATCACCCGCTTGCCAAACTGTATTAGCATTTATAGAGTCAACTATGGATTCGATACTAGTTTCGAAATAAAGATTGAAATTTTCAGCAATTTCACGAGTTTCCGTGCAAATTTTTACTTGACCGTTTATTTCAAACTGGATGCCGTTACTAAAACTAGAGTTATTCGTTGTGTTTATCAGCAATTTTATGCTTTTCCACATGCCTCGTGGATTTCTCGTGTTCAAATCAATTTTATTATAATAGTACTTCTGTTTTTTTGTTTTGAGTAAATTTACTACATCATTCCTCAATTTTTTGTACCATTGCCAATCATCATCATTTTTGCTATTCTTAAAGGTCTTATATGCATCATCTCTTGCTTTAGCACAATTATGCACATCCTGGTCATACCATGGTAAACTATTTTTATGACAACGGTATGTTTTGAGAGGAGCTATGATATTAATAGTATTTTCTGTTTGGAAAATAAAATCACTATAAAATCAATTTACATCAACACAGTTTAATAAATAATTGTTGCTTATTAGTTCTTTGGTTATTGTATCCATATTTGTTCTGCCCAAATTTCGGTAGGAAATCAGAGTTTTTGAGTTACTCTTTATTCTATTAGACAATTTGACTGAAATCAAGGAATGATCAGTTAACTTTGGCACATGATGTACAATGGTTTGATTATCGAAATTACTAAGAACAAAATCAATCAAAGAGGTACTATTATTTGTAATTCTGGTACATTCATTTACGTGCTGAAAAACTCCATGACTGTTTATTATATTTCGAAAACGAGTTGAATATGTGTCATTTTTGAGTAGATTTATGTTAAAATCGCCGGCTAAGATAAATTTTTTGTTAGATGTATATAAATCTTCACAGATGTTTTCGAAATCATCAAGAAATATTGAGTGACTTGCACTGGGTGAATGGTACAAAACACCGACTATCATGTTTGTTTGATTGTACTTAATTTTTAATGCTATACACCAGTAATTGTTGTTGAGAATATATCGTTTATAGATCGAATAATGTATACTACGGTTAACATAAATCACAACACCTCCCGTATGTCTTGATAATGAATCACATCTAATTGTGTTATAGTTCGGGAGCAAAATCTCAGAATCTTGAATGTCTTCAGTAGTACGACTTTCGCTGAATAATAAGATATCCGGCTTATAGGGAAGGATTCTGGCGATTACTTCGTCTTTATGCGCGGTAAGACTTTCAATGTTATCATAGATATTTGTTTTTAAGGGTATATTAGGATGAAGTGCTAGTTTTTTTCATTTTTGTCCATGTTAACAATAGTAGGTATATTGTTAATGTATCTAATGGTTTTTGAGTTATCTCCTTTTGCAATTATTTCTTGAAGCTGTTTCTTGATACTCTTATAATAATCTTGTTGTTCTTCAATATCCAATAGATTTGGAAAGATGGAAAGCATAAGTAAATATTTAGAAAGTGTGATGAAATTTTTGAGTAAAAATTTCGAGATTGTGGTTGAAATTACGAGTTTTGAAGCTGGAATTTTCAAGAAAGAAAAATATATATTGCCCTTCTGCAGTATAGATCTTCGTGGAGTATTTGGTAGAACTCGGGTCCTGTAAACCAGAGTTCTTCAAAGCAAATAACTCTGACTTCAGATTTTGTTAGATTCTTCAATCATCAAATTTTCAAACTACTTGAAACTGAATAAAATAACGAAAATGAGGGGTATGTTTGAATAATTTTTTAGGTTGTAATGAAATTCAATAATATTACTCTCATTCAAGATATCTTATACAAATGAAATCTATTTTGGAATATTCCTGATATTAGTAGTCAAAAAGTATATTATTCTTCTCGCAAGAAGCGATTAATGTGGCTCGCCTTCGGCTCGCGTCAAACAACTTTATTCACACAAGTAATGACCACTGGCTGAATAATAATATACTATTTAATTATTTGAAAAGTTGAAGAAATACGAATTGAGTTAGGAAATTCTATATTTTGTCAAAAAAAATGAAAGTATAATGTATTTGATGCTTCAAAGAATATCAATATAAATTATATGTTTCTCACTCTATAATAAAAATTATTTCCATAACTCCTTGCAATACTTTCAAATAAATACATAAATTAATGGATTATTATATGATTGAAAATATACTAACCTTTTGCAGCAACTTGATGAGTGTAACTCACTAATGATACATATATGTCAGAATTGCGGCCAACTTGTTTTTGTGGAATGATTATTTGAGTAGATAAAGCATCTCTAGTATTAGCAATAGGATGATCCAATAAACAAATGCATCTAATTACTTTTCCCTTCTTGCGCACCCTATCAGGAACATAAGTAGGATCACAATATACTTGTTTACACTTAGCAATTTCGCTACCAGACCGAACACCTACAACCTTTCCACCTTCACCCAATACTATTTCATCTATGGGTTTGTCCAACATGTATGTGCCACCATATATTGCAGAAAGTCTGGCAAAACCTGAAAAAAAAATGCAAGCATGAGAAATTTAGATCACTCAAGATTGTGGTAAAAAATGTGAAATTGTTTCAAATTCTAAATTTATTCTAACATTCATGTATTATCAGGGTAACACTCTCGGATGAAACTTTTCTGAAAAGAAAGTATGAATATCCCCAATAATACCATAATATCTATAGAACTGTTTGAAGCATTCGTAGAAAAGTTTTAAGCAGAACAATGTGAGGTTTATAAAGAAGACTTATATGGAAGGATCATAAACCGAAAAGCTTCAAAAATACAAAGTTTTTGTAATTCACTTACTTTTTTTGATCTGATGAAAACATAATGTTATTAGTTATTAAATACATATTATTATTAAAATCAAAATTATAATAGAGATGGCATCACACTGAAGAAGATTGAAACATTCCTTATCAACAAGTCAATATTAGAACTATTCAACAATAGGAAAGTAGATTCGAAGCAAATTGTTATAAAACCTCAAGCAAAAATAAATATTTATAATGAAATAAAAAATATTAGTCGCCGCAATTCTGAAGATATCTCCACTCCTCCCCTTCTCCTCTCCTTCAAATAATTCACATACTCTGAAAGGGTTACCCTTTGAGATTCATCGGATGGGCTGCCACACAGTACGTCTTTCAGAAGCTTTAGTTCTAGACCAGTTAACAACATAGATGATGTGTAACCTGTTGCGTCGGTATACCAATAGAAATAGAGAAACTAATTTATCCTCGTCTCTTTGGTTTTTGGAGACAAACATCGAGATATAGTTATGCGATTAAACCTCTGGCACATTCCATCAGACTGTGGGTGAAAAGCTGTCTTCTTCATTCCTATCATAAATCCGATTCGAGGTTGCGACCCTGATCCGAGTGTAACTCCTAGGGTACTCCGTGTCTGGCAATTACGTTCTGCAACAGAGCTTCTGCCACCATTTCAGACTCTTGGTTGGATAATTACTACTTCAGGCCATTTGGAAAAATAATCCATCACAATCATAAGGCACTTGTTACTGGATGTGGTCATAGATAGTGATTCCAGAATGTCAACTGCGATTCCCACTGAGATACTGCTTCAACTTTCGGACCCTTTCTCGAAGAGCTCAGTTCACAGCGCTTACACCACTCCTCCACGTCTCGGCGGCAATTAACCAATAGTACCTCTCACGCACGCTCACTAGAATTCTAGTCACTCCAAAATGCCCTCCAGTGCGACCATCATGGGAACTGTTTCGAGTATATTCAGGATACACATCTTCTGAAGGATTATCTGGAAATTGTGGGCCCTTCCATCCGGGCTTTCCTCTTTCCTAGTGAGTAAGTCATCTCGAATCTCAAATGCCCATGGAATCCCATTGGAGCCAGTATCCATTTTCCTGCTGTTGTGCTTGGAAATCTCTTGCCATTCCGGCCACACTCCTTTGTCAATCCATTCTTGTACAGTTTTCAAAATTGATTCCTTTTTCAGCGCTACGATGATATCTTGCCTCATCATGAAGGTAGTGTCACCCTCGAAAGCTGTTAATGACCGTACACATACAGAAAATTTACTCATCATTAAACTTTTTTTATACAATGGTACAAAAATTACCAGACTAGTAAAAACATATTGAAACTATTAAAAAACATAAGAACTTCCAAGAGAATATACAAAAGTCATCAGATTAATCTCTGTCATCATTCACTCCGCCTTGTTCACAAACAGGTGATCCCTCACATCTTTTATCCGTATCCCTGGACAAGGGACCGTTATAGTTTGCTACTCTCCGGGTCAGACGTAATTGAAGCACCACAAGGCAAGGGAGCTTATCTTCCTATCAGATCTGTCCATAAAAGAGTCTCATGTCACATCTGGTGGAAACTGGGTATCCTTGTCCTCCTAGGGTTGAAAAAATATGCATTCAGATGTCAGGCCAGGTTTCCGTGACTCTTTCCTTTCCAATGTCGAATTTCAAAATCATAAGTTTGTAACTTTTCGAACCACCAGGCTATTTTTTCTTTCTGGAGTTTTAAAGTTGAGAAGCCACCGAAGTGCTGAGTGGTCTGACCTGATCAAGACTTTTTTGGCATATAAAAAATAGTGGTAATGATCTACCGCTTTGATCAATGCCAGGAGCTTTTTTCTCGTAACACAGTAATTTATTTTGGATGTTCCCAGGGACTCACTAAAATAGCTAATGACGACTTATTGTTCCTGAGAGAGTACTGCTCCTATTCCATGGTGGGATGCATCCATGTCGAGGATGACCAAGCCCTCCTCCTTTGGGTATGCCAGAATGAGACACTGGTCAAATGTCTCTTCAAGGCAGCAAATGGTTTGCGGGCAGTCTGGGGACCAAACGAAGGGCGATCTTTTCTCAGTCAAGCTATGCAGTGATCTGGCAATTTTTCCAGAGTGCTTCACGAAACGCCTATCCAAGGATACTTCTAACGCCGTGTTTACTTTTCGTTGTTGGCCATTCGTACTCTGCCTTGATTTTCTTTGGATCTGTTTCGACTCCTTTTGAAGACACAACGTGTCCCAAGAAGTTAACTGTTTACTGGAAGAGGCAGCACTTCTTGGTATTGATCTGCAAATGAGCATTGCGCAGCCTCGTCAAAACACTCAAGTTTGACAGATGTTCGTCAATACTTTTCCGGTCACTATAATGTCATCAAAATAGACCAAGCATGTTTTCCAAGTGAGTCCTCTCAGCATCAACTCCATCAATCGTTCAAATGTCGCGGGTGCATTGTATAATTCGAACGGCATGAACTTAAACTGATACAATCCATTGCCAGTGGAGAAGGCAGTCTTCTCTTTATCCTCGAGGCGAACGGCCACCTGACAATATCCGCTTTTCAGATCTAATGTTAAGAATCATCTGCATTCAGCCAAGATGTTCAGGATGTCATGTATTCTGGGGAGAGGGTAACTGTCCCTTCTGGTGACATCATTAGGCCTCCTTCGATTACTCCTTTCTCCAACATGTCCTTAACGATGGATAAAGCTTTGTCCTGCTTTGCGAAGGAAAATCGTCTCGGTGGTTGGCGTATGGGATTGGCATCGCCAGTATCGATCCGATGTTGAACTGTTGAATGATTTTTTCGGTGTTGGGAAAGATTCTGGAATCTTTCAGTATAACCACCTTCACGCTGTCATAAGGCTGAGGCATATCGAGCAGGATTTCCTCATTTCCAACTTTCAACAGTTTGTTCGTTAGGTGTACCACTTTTCTATAGAAGGACATGATGTCTAGTCCCAAAATGAATTAGTCGACGATGTTGGCCACTAATACCTTAGTTCCTATTTCACAATTTCCAAGCCTAAGTCTCATTTCAGCTTCTCCATAGACCATCAGTCTATCTCCAGTGACTGTTTCCAGAACGGGTACTACTGATAACTTCTTCAAACTGCTTTTGTTAGAAATGTCGGCACTCATTACTGACCTAGTTGCTCCAGTATCGACGGTGATTATTCAGAAATTCGTAGTGTTACTGTTGCATCCTATCTTGGAAATCAAATACCTGGGGGCCTGGGATGCAGCAGCCAATGTACCCCCTAATACCGCCTTCATTTATTTTTTCTAAACCCCGACGCTCTCGTTTGGGTGATCCCGAACGCCAGGCTCTTCTTTCCTCGGATCATGAACATGATCGAAAGTCGCGCTTGAAATATCCCTCTCAGTCACAGTTATAGCATTCGGACCGCCTTTTTGCCCTGATTACAGTACCACTCATCAAATATTTCTTAAAGAGTTCCTCTAGACCTGCCATGACTCGATCTGTTCTTTCATCTTTCTTTTCGTTGATGACCTTCATTAGAACGTTTTGTTGTTGGCGCAAAGCATTTTTGGCAGCTTCGAATTTTAGGGCATATATGATGGCTTCATTCAATTCTTATGACTTGCCATCCTCAGCGAGTGCTGCAGCTCCGTGTCACGAACCCCGTCGATGAAACTATGGACACTAATCCAGTGGGTGAAGTAATTGGGTACTTCTGGATAGGCGAGTCTTACCAACTTTTCAACTTTAGCCCCAAACTCCAGCAAACTCTTGGATGAACCTTGAGTTCTCATCTTTAGTTGAGTTTGGTAGACTTGTTGCAGGTGCTCACTACCTTGCCTGACCTCCAAATCTGATACGACCGCTTCATAATCCTTCTGCTTATTCACTGGAATATTTTGCAGAATTTCGGAGGCCTTTCGTCGTAGTGCCAGTATGAGAGGTGTTGCTTTCTCTTCATTTTTCCACCCATTATTTTCCGCTGCGACCTCAAATTGTCTGCGATAAATTGACCATGAAGATTCGCCAATGACAGTTGGAGTTTCAATAAAACTACTGCTAGAAGGGAGAGATGTTATTACCTACTCCTTGTTCTCGACTCCTTCAAGCTTCTCTTCAAATTTCCTTTCAACCCCGTCAAGCTTCTCATCAACTACTTTTTCAAATTACCTCTTTGTGTCCTGAAATACTTTTTAAAATTATTCCTGAATAAATTTCTGTACCTCCCCTTTACTCTCTAGAGAATATTTCAATTCTTCAAATAATTGATGATACGTTTGATTGTATTTTTGTTGTTTACCCTGAATATCAACCAATAGTTTACGTACTTCCTCTATGTCTCTTTCTTGGTTTTCCTGAATATTTAGTACTAATTCGCGGTCTTCATTTCGGCGTTATCGTTCTTTCTCTGTCCTTCGTTCATAATCCTCTCTTCTGCGTTCATTTTCCTCTCTTCTGCATTCATCATTCTCCGCCAGGACCGCTTGCAGAGCGTTGAATATTTTCGTAAGTTCTTCCATCCCATCGTAATTGACACTCCTTGTTTCACCATAAAACAGAAAATTTTCAGCCAATTATTCCACTTCCGACACCAAATGTTACTGTTTTTCCGTGGGTGCAGCAATAATTGACTACACTGTACAAATAAACTCAATTTCATTTGTTGATCGCGACTTCTGCTCGAAGAGCAACTGCTACCGGTGTTAGTTTTTTTAAGTGATAATTTACAACATTACAAATATACTCAAACAAAAATCGATATAACTCCGAAAAGTAGTTTTAGAATGTTGACAAATCCTATAACTATCAACCTGTTCACTTCATTTAAGAATATAATGGATGCTTTTCAGTGATGATGAAATAAATGCATGAATTAATAAATACATAACTACTATAGCACCGACACACGTTGTTTTACTGAAAACAACTGAAACATACCGTGTCGTGTTGTGTATCGCTACGTCAAAAACCCAGTTTTAACATGATACCAACGAAATATATCTCATAAGACTTATACCAGTGTGAAGTGCTAAATCTGGTGAATTCAGAATTATTTTCCAAAGTGCGAAACAACTAGTTGCAAGGTGCATATAACCATAAACTATAAGTTCAATAATTAATTCAACTGAGGACCAACGCAGATAAAAAGTCTGCAGACGCAAAAAAGGAAACACTTTTTATAAGTTCACTTATTAGTCCAGGAAAACTTGGGCATTCGTCAATACTTCTGAAACTTGAATTTGAACTTGGGTCAAAATGCTACACAAATTCAAATGCTGTACAAAAAAAGACTTTGGTAATTACATCTGCATTGTGTGCTTTGATATATATCATCCAAGCTGCCTTGAAAGGAAAAATGGATTTGTCAAGATCAAGCAACACAAATTTCTTTGTTCTACCGAATGTCAAACCATATTTGAATCGAACGAGGGAATAGTGTCAGACCTGAATGATCAAATAACATCACTAACTGGTCTTCTTAAAGAAAAAGATTCAGTTATAAGTAGACTTAGAAGACGAACTCAAGACTTTGAGGACATGGCTCTTGAATCTGAACAAGAATTGCTAACTAAACTTGAAGAATCAAAAAGCATCATTGACGATCTCCAAAAAAAGCTACAAGCCATCAAACTTGATTACGATGAGCTACTGAAGGTAATTGCCCGCAATGAAGAATACATACAAAGCTTAGTTAAGGACAAGCAGGAACTTGACACACTTCAAAGGAACATGCTTAGTGCATTTTCCACCCTTGAGGCCGACAACAAATGTCTTCAGAGTGAACTTCAAACACTACGAGATAATACAGAACCTGAAAACCAAGTAAACTCAGTACCCAAATGTTATCGTGACGCTTCGACATTTAATGACAACTCTGCGAACCAGAGCATCCCGTTGAACCAGAGCATCCCCATTCATAGTGTTCTTACCTCTCAACTTAGACCTAATAACTCTTTTTCTAGTTCTAAAAGAAAAATGTTGCTCTTATCTGACGACAATGGTAAGCACTTATGTAAAGCCTTATCCAACTGTAAAAATTTGACTAAATTTATTATTGAGTCTATACACAAACCAGGAGGTAAATTTGCGGACATACTTGAAAGTGTCGATTTATTATCTAAAGATTACACCCAAAAAGATGTTATTGTTATTCTTGCTGGCAAAGGCGATTTCGAAAGCAACAAACACCCAAAAGTCAAAGACATATGGAGCAAAATCAAAAATTGCTTACATACTAATATCATTTTTCTTTCTTGCCCTACAGTTATTAGAAAATATTTTAATATCATTAGTAAGTTCAACATGCGACTTCACGACTTCCTTTCTAAGGTGAACAACTTCTCTGAGCAATACATATCTCTAGTGAACATAAATAATGCCCGCGGCTCTAAAATAGGTAATGATCTGATTGCTGAACATATTGCTAGCGAAGTTAAACGCAACTGGAACAATGTCAAATGTCTCACTTTTGTAAAAACGACTAGTATATTGGATCTACCCCCCACTCCCAAGCACTCAGAGATCCCCAAAAATGCAACTGCTGATACTCATGATCTTGATGGAAGTAGCATCTCTTTTGAAGCAAATTCATCATCCCCTTTTTTGGAGGTAACCCAGATAAAGCAAACTTATCCTTAATGTTACTCAACGTACAATCTCTTCGCAACAAGGCCGGTGAACTAACCGTACTTTTGGATAGCCTGAGTTCGCCTAGACTTGTTCTGCTAACTGAACACTGGCTAAAAGTTGAGGAAGTAATCTACATACCCAACTACAACATTCTGAAGAAAGAAAGAACTTCTCTCATGGCGGTACTATGATTCTTGCTCATGACGAGTTTCTCAAAACCTCTGACTTTGTTAGCCTTGACAAATACAACGATATGATAGTCGAAAAAGAATTCGAATTTTGTATGATATCCAGCAAAAAACTAGCTCTGGTAATACTGTGCTTGTATCGATCTCCCCAAACCGATGTTCACACTTTTATAGATAGACTTGAACTCCTTTTGATTAAATTTACTCCCCAAACTTCTTTGATATTAACGGGTGACTTCAATATAAATTTCGGAAATACCAGTTGTCCGCTTAGTTCATCCTTGAAAAATTTACTTGTTTCTCTAAACCTTACAATGCATGTACATGCTCCGACAAGATATTCCCAGTATTCTTCTTCTATTATTGATTATGTTTGTTCTAATATCGCCAACACTTCTTGCAATGTGGTAATGGCTGGTTTATCCGACCATGAGGCTGTCCTATTCACATTCCCGGTTTTAGGAACCGAAGATAAAGATAAAGTAGCGAAACACTTTGGTCGTATTTACTCCACGAGTAACTACAACAAATTCGAAACTTTGAACTCCGCCACCCGATGGGACACTATACTCAATCATAACGATCCCTTGACTGTTTTCCACACCAATCTGATGCATAACTTCAATAAAGCTTTCCCTTGTCGCCTCATTAAAAATAAAAAGCATAGAAAACCTTGGATAACAAAAGGTCTACGAATCTCATCTAAGAACCTACGGTCCCTTCATCATATCAGAAAATTTGTTTTGTCAAATAACTGGTTTCTCTCTTACTTTAGTAAATACAGAACTTTATATAGGACTATGATTCTTGAAGCTAAAAAAAGATATTTCAATAACAGATTATCGGAATCTAGAAATAAACAAAAGGAGAGCTGGGCAATAATTAATGACCTAAGAGGAGTAAATACTGCTTCAACCAACACCAGCATACCGTCTTGTAATGAGCTGAATAAATATTATAGTACAGTCGCCTTGAATCTATCTAAAACCATAGCAGTCACGGAAGACCCCATGAACTACATGAGAAATGTAACAGTCCACGACACCTTCTTCCTTAGTACCACAGACCGCCAGGAATTGAAAGAAGCATTTTCTGAAATAAAAAACAAGAAAGCATCTGGTTGGGATAAAATATCTATAAAAATTTTAGAACAATTACCAATAAGCGCATTGGATGCTCTAGCTGAGGCAATTAATATATCTTTTGAGAAAGGCATGTTCCCAGACTGCTTGAAAAACGCTGTTATTATTCCAATATATAAAGGGGGCAATCATAATGACCCTAGTAACTTTAGACCTATCTCTCTCCTACCCGCTCTCTCCAAAGTCATCGAAAGACTTATTAAAAGAAGAATTCTATCATTCATGAACAAAAACAATATAATATCGACGACCCAATTTGGTTTCCAACGTAACAAATCCACCTCTGATGCCACATTTGAACTACTCGAGCATCTATACCTTAAGCTTAATGACAATGAAGCCGCGGCAGTGGTATTCTGCGACTTGTCGAAGGCTTTTGACTGTGTGAATCACAGAATATTACTGGGAAAGTTAGAGAGATATGGTTTCCGTGATGTGGCTCTGAAATGGTTCGAGTCTTATCTCTATAAACGTAGACAGGTGGTCTACTCTGATGGTCTAACCTCTCATGAGTCTTTGATGGATTGTGGAGTACCACAGGGCTCTGTCTTAGGACCCTTATTATTCCTGCTTTATGTGAATGATCTTGCACTCTTGGATATTGCGGGTAGATTTACAATTTTTGCAGATGATACCACCATTCTTTGGCATAATAAAGACACTCATCATTTGAATGCAATAATAGAAAATGACATTCACAAGGTCAAGAAATGGTGCGACGCCAATCTGTTGTCCTTCAATGTAAATAAAACCCACATTCTCACCTTTAAATGTTTGTTAAACCCAATTTCAATAGGTGATAAATGTCTACAAGAATCCTCTTTGGCTAAATTCCTTGGGGTATTTATTGATAGTAGGTTGACGTTCAAGGAACATGTCGCAAGTTTATGTACCAAACTTGCCAAAGGCTATTATGCACTTAGAGTCATATCCAAGGAACTCGACCCAACCATGGCAAGATCAACATATTTTGCATTTATAGAGTCACACCTGAGATATGGGATCTGCTACTGGGGCAATTCCGACAAAGCATCTTTCAATATGATATTTAAGCTACAAAAAAGAGCTGTCCGGTATGTTTGTAGGGCTGGCTTTAGAGATTCATGTCGTCCACTATTCAAATCACATAGAATAATGACCCTTACCTGCATATTTATACTAGAGACGGTGTGTTTGATGTTTAAAAAACATAAGTTAAATAGAAACACCATAAAAAACCCTAGTTACCTGACTAGACAGATGGGTAATTTGGATCTTCCTAAGCCCAACACTACACAAGTTAAAAATTCCCTGATTTATAACTCAAAAAAAATTTTCAATCATTTACCCCAGAATATCAAAGATCTAAATTCAGAGAGAAAAATTAGGAAAAGTGTCAAAGAGTTACTGTTTGATAAGGCATACTACACTTTGGATGAGTTTTTTAACGATTCGCTTTAAATGTAAAACTGATGATTTGTCTTTGTTGTCTTGTATTTTACCTTATAGTTTTGTATAGTAGACTGATGAGCGCCTCGGGCGCATGTTTTTACTTTTGTTAGACTTGTTTTACTTTTTTGCGACTTATTTGTTTATACACATTAATCTCATCTTATTCGTCTCGACTAATTTTATAATTTTTATACTTCCACTTTTATGCTTACTTGTATTTTGTACCTTCATTACTTTAATGATTACTTATGACACTTTGTCAATAAGAAGTTATTCTTAGACAATAAAGTATCAGTATCTATCTATATTTTGCATAAAAAACGGCGCCCCATACAAAAAAGGCAAGAGAGATTATTCATCACAATTTGAATGAAGAATTCAAAAATTATTTTCACCCATATGGGCGTCAATGACGAACATCAAATTCTTAATTGTATATCAACAAATGCGAAATAACTACCTCCTAACACCCACCAAATAATTTCATTTGCATATCTTGATCAGTTTCACAACAATACACAGACAGTTTTCAACAATGCATTCGCGGACAAAAGTTATATAGCAAACTGTCATTATTTTTACATGCAGAATCACCCCCTGAAGTTTGTCACACTTATTCACTAACACCTTGTATAACTAGAACATCCATTTTGACGGCCAACCCCAATATCAGTAAGTTTTGTCCTTGTTTTAAATTTTTGACATATTTTGCATAAAAATTATTGCAGCTTCCCTGAAATATTATTGAAATATTGAAATAACATGACCAGTCGAATGAGAATTTGATAGGAAATAATCGAAAAGAAAAAAAAATTATATACAATATCATCTAAATGAACCTAATAGTGACTTGAACAATACACCTTTGAAAGACTTCATGTGTGAAGATAAGGTTAGAATAACAAGTGTAAATGTTGAGGTCAGTGTAAGAAATTAAATGAAAAGTATTTCTCAATCTTCATTTGAAAATGTTTTTAAAGATAAGCTACAGAATTGTAGAATGGAAGAGTAAACAATAGAAGAAACCAAATCTCATAGAGTTGATAACTATTCCAGTGTGTATTTCCGAAAGGCTTATGAAGAGATAACTGATGTCACAGATGCAAATAATTTGAAGTGAGGGGAGATGTGATGTCTGAACTTCAATATCTTCTTCTGCTTTGTTGCATACTGGTCATCTACAAAAAATGGTATTTTCTGTTGACAGCTACACAAGTTAAATTCTCTTCCATGCTTGATGTAATATGATCACGATAGTATTACACGATAGTATTATTGTATGTGCTTTTGTTTAGTAGTTGTATTCCTCCATGATATAATAGGGGTTTTTATTCACATTGCCCCACCATTGTGATACACTGAATAATGAACACCTGAATAGTAAGCCTTATTTTCACTACCCAGTACACATCAATAGTATTGCACAATGCATACACAACCATAAAACTCAGCCTGTGTAATAGGTATCACCAAACAAGGTTAGGCTGCTTTTGTTGTATATGATTTTACGATATGACAACTTGACTATAATATAAGAACAAAAAAAATAGTTTGCAATATTGTTACACTAGCATTTTGTACTTGCTTACCTTGCGGCAATTCACCCAAACCATACATTGGATACAGATATGGTGATTTTCCATATCTAGCAAGGGAATCCGAGTATAATTTGATACGATTGATAGTTTCGTTTGCAGTTCTATGCAAATATTCATCATCACGATGTAGTGCCAAAGCATGTCCCGTAAAATCTTGAGTGTTTTTATCCAATCCGAATTTTTCATAAAGTGCTTGCATATTTTGTGTGGAGGGGTCAAAATCTTTCCAAGTTTTTGGATCTTCAGGATTGAAGTCCTGAACATAAATTAAAAAGTTACGGAATCTACGCTTTTCAAACATGCCCATCAAATCAGAAGCAAGTGCTTCTTTTTGATCAACAGGTACCTAAAAAAAAAAAAAAAGATTCATTCATTAAATTTTTTATATGGAAACTAATCGTAAATCATGGACTATAAACAAATTAGATAATCCAGAAAAAGCTAATAACATCTTACATGAATGAGATTTGATCATAGTATATAAAACTGCAGAATCTTGTGTAAGGTTTGGGACAAAATGTACATCATAGAAGTAGTAAATCATGGAGTGCTCGTATAAACAAAGTAGATAATCCAGAAAAAGCTAATAACATCTTACATGAATTAGATTTGATCATAGTATATAAAATTGCAGAATCTTGTGTAAGGTTTGGGACAACATTTACATAATCATGAAAGTAGGCCGTTCAAAAATGTTGAAACTTGAAAAATACTTGTTATATAAAAACTTAATGTAGTGTTGAAAATTCAATTAAACCACAAGTATGGATCCAGAGCTGCTCTCATTTCTGCCACGAATATAACATTAATTGAATGTTACAGACAGACAGGTTAGTTACATAAAAACATTGAATTATGTTAATTATAAAATTTCTTATCGGGATTTTAGTTCCACAATAAAAAAAAGAGTGGAACCAATAGTACCACATCTTTTGTAATATTATATTTACAAACAAAAAAATTTCTAAAATATTCAACAAGTAAGTAAAGGCGATAACATCTCCTCTTACAAAGAAGCCATCTATGAGATTGACAGTAGACGATGTCATTACCTTTTTTTACTCAGACTAGTCATTTAATAATGATATTAATAATAATTTTTATTCTGCACAAGGACAATACAAGTAAAAATACACATATAGACTTATATCTGACAGAAAACCATTTACAAGTATTTATTATAGTGCCTGATCAACTTCATAATAGCATCTTTCAATTAAAAACTGTTTAAAAAATGTTTTAAAACACGTTAAGGTTCGACTCTTTCTTACATAGTCTGGTAATTTATTAAATAATAAAGGACCTAGTGAGTTAGGAGAGTCTTTGGATATTTGAACCCTAGAAAAGGGTATATTCAGCTGATTTTTTTCTTGTATCATGTTTATGAATGCTAGATCTAGTTGAAAAACTGCTATAGTTACTAAATACATAAACACAAACTTCAAAGATAAATAGTGATGATAGAGTTATGATTTTACAGGTTCTGAATACATCAATGCCGAGCGGGTAAGCTAAACATTACTCTGAGTATTCTCTTTTGTGCAGCAAATACATCATTTGCTCTCGAAGACCTTTCCCAGAGGCAAATGGCATATCGAAGTCTGGAGTCTACTTGGGCATGGTAGAGGATCATCTACTGATCATTAGACATAACTGATCTAAAATTAAGTAATTGATAGAAAACATAATTCAATTTATTGATTGAGATTTTACAGTGTTCTCCCCAGGAAATATGTTTGTCTATATATAAACCAAGAAATCGGACGGTCTTATCTACTGACTGTAAGTCACCGAAATCAACGACAGTAACTTCTTTTTGTCTATTATGAAATCGTATACATTTTGTTTTATTTGTATTCAGATACCACTGAGCCATATCATTTTATTACATTTCTGACATATACAAGATTCATCCCTGTCTGATACAATAACTGATGTATCATCAGCGTAAACAATAATTGGACTGTTACATATCTTTGATATTATATATCATACATATTACATATCGTTGATATATAGTAAAAATAAGGTAGGTCCTGAGCCCTGAGTAATACCTACTTCAGAATAATCATTGAACGAAGACAGATGGTTACCAATAACGACTTGATTTCTATTTTTACTCAAAAAACTTTTTATCCATTCATGAGTGACACCACGGATTCCATATCTAGACAGTTTATTCAATTAGATTCCGCGACTGAGACAACCGAGTCTAAAAATGCATTCATGGTTGAACCTAGCATCTTTGACGCGACCTTGGTGGGTCATGACAGTGGTCTGGTGTTGGATCACGAATGCTTTGATTTTAGGCTCTCGTTTCATTTAGTTGCCTTGCAATGAAAGACAGGATGAATCTCGTTCGGCGGCTGATGTCAAAGCTCGACTTTGCAATGGACCGCTTTGGGGAGCCTCTTTGATATTTGTGTATTGAGACTTCTGTCTTTGTAAAGAGATACGCCATCGGCCTTTACTTAAGAAATACGAAGTGGCAGGGGCCGCCAATATAACTCTCGTTCATCTCTGATGAGAGGTATTTGATTTTTCTGTCGATACCAATGAATGATTTTTTCATGAGGAGGAGTCGTCATGACTTTTTACTTTGAATTGTTTTTCTTGAAATTTGTTATTTTTTTTCCATTTTTTTCATTAAAATATTCCATGAATGTATTATTACTATTATATGTATATATTTTCTATATTCAACACTTTCATCCCAAAATTGTAGTGTCCTGTAATTGGGTCTACTGCCTGTTTGGACAATAAACGTTTTTTTTTTATTGAGAGATAATTCCAAACGTTGAATTCATGATCCGGTATAGTACAGGTGATGAGAACTATGGCATATCAAAATGGCGCTGTTTGGTGTTGAATCATGATTATTTATTATAAGTAATCTATATAAAACAGAGGAGACATTTTTTGAAAAGTCTATACTTATTTGTTGAAACTAAAATCCATAAAAAAAATCTCAACTGAAAATGAAATGGATTAGAGTTAAAACCTGTCATTTAGTAAAAAGTAAGTTTAAGAACTTTCCAATTTTATTATTACTCCTGTCAAGACATTAGTGATTACCGATTCTATTATCTTTTGAATTCCTGTATTACTGGTACTCTTGTTTGTGATTGTAACGGTATTTTTTCATCGTATGCCATTCATAGTGTTGACACAACATAAAAGAAATTTAACGATTAAAGTAGAGCTATATTTAGTTATCGTAATATTTGTAATGAGTATTAAAAAATTCGAGGAGTTTGATTCATATGATCAGATTATTATTAAATAGAGCACGAAATGTCCATTTAAGGAGTTAGTAAAATTTTCTTTCATAATGTAAAAATTTTAATTAGTTTTTACCCCAACACAGGTAAAATGAAATTATTAGTCACTATGTGAGTAGAAGTTAATACCCCTGTTAGACTAGGAAAACTACTTTGAAATTTCATATTTATTTTCAGACTACAATTTTTGGCTAATTTTAGGCTCTTTTCTACTCTATACCAAATTTTTATTTTTTTCTCCTCCTTTAACGAAGATATCGTGGGTTCTGTTAGCCTAACGTTAAGTGATTACCTCAGACATACAATAAAAGTGGAAATTATTTTTCTAAAATATTGTTGCAAGTTATCACTTGAAAAAGTGTAACGTAGGCCGCCACTACTCTTCGTCAATCGACTGTGACTTGGCCAAGGTCGCGTTCAAGTCTACTTGTGTCTCTCGAAGGTTCTAGGTGTCGCGTCGCTTCTAAAATAATTCTATCGGATTCCTAAGACTTCCATTGGCATACATGAGCGCTACCATCAGCCAGATTTAGTTAGTCTGGTTGAAAGTGCGTTACAAAGTAAGCTAATAAATCGATAGACATTTGAGAATTAGTTGAAGTTCACTTAAAGTGTTTGTGTTGTATTGGCAGTGTGATAGTGAAATAAAGTTGGGTTCCCCCGAACCCATGGGGAAAACAACATTTGGTGTCGGAAGTGGAATAATTGACAGAAAATGTTCTGTGTTATGATGAAAATAAGAAGTGTTGATTGGAAGAACTTACTAAAAAATGATCAAAGCTTTGCAAGCGGGGCTGGCGAAAAATGCAGAAAAGAGGAAGATGAGTTTGGGGCTGAAGTTGAAAAGACTCGCCTATCCAGAAGCACCCGATTGTTTCACCCATTGGATTAGTATCCATAGTTTCATCAATGGTTTTCGTGACACGGAGCTGCAGCAGTCGCTGAGGATGGCATGTCATAAAAAAATTAATGAAGTCTTCATTTATGTCTTATATTTCGAAGCTGCCAAAAATGCTTTGCGCCAACAACAAAATGTTTTAGTGAGGGCCATCAATGAAAAGGAAGACGAAGGAACATATCGATTCATGGCAGGTCCAGAAAAACTCTTTGGGACATATTTGTTTGATGAATGGAATTCCATCAAGGCAAGAGGGCGACCCAAATGCTATAACTGTGCCGAGAGGGAGATTTGAGGCGGGACTGTCGATCACGTTCAGGATCTGGGCAAAGGAAAGACTGGCGTTCGGGATCACCCGAACTAGAGCGCGTCGGGTTCAGAAAAAAAAATTCAGCCAGTGTTAGGAGGAGTACCTACATTTGCTGCTGCATCCCAAGTCCCCAGATTTTCGATTTCTATGATAGAACGCAACAGTAACAGCTTAGTTGTCAAATAATTTCTGAATAATCACCAATGCTGTTTTAACGTCGATACTGGAGCAACGAGGGTCAATAATGAGAGACGCCATTTCCAACTTGTGCAGTTTGAAGAAATTATCAGTAGTACCCGTTCTGGAAACAAACTGACGTGAAGTGATACTTGGGCTTGAAAATTGTGAAATAGAAACTAAGGTATTAGTGGCCAACATCGTCGACGAATTCATTTTGGGACTAGACATCATGTCCCTCTACGGATTTGTGGTGGACATAAGAAACAAACTGTCGAAAATAATTTTTTTCGGATATTCTTGTGCATGTGATACATGAAAAAATCTGTACTCTTGTTTTGATGAAACATCTCCGATAAATTATTTCAGTTTTCATCATGTACATGTACAAATTAACACAATATCAAAATTGCCAAGAAGTGAAAGATTTTTAATTGGTTCTGCCAGCTTTATGGTGAAGCTAGAGGCCTTTGATTAAAAAAAAATACATCAAAACTCTAAAATTCTCGACATATTTTTATCTAATTTCCTTATTTACCGAGAGTTTCAAAACCTTTCTCTTCCAAATGTAACACGTCATGGTTAAACTCATGCTCCTCTGCCAAAAGATGGTTTGCAAATGTAGAATTGGTCTTCACATTAAAGAAACTACCCCTATTCTTTAATTTTTTGGGTAAAGGTTCTCCCTATTTGGACAAAATAAATATTTGGGCAAGAACCATGAATCACCTTATATACTCCTGATTTATCCGACACTGTATTTTGTTTGCATTGTTTAAAAAAACGAAAGATGTTATTGGTGAGTTCACTTAAGTAAGTCAATGTCCTATGACGCTTATTATCGTTTCTTGAAGAGGGATAGTTTTTTTAGAAATAGTAGAGTTGATAATATCGACCTTGTAACCGTGGTTGACAGCAATATTGAGCACAAATCAAGCAGGATTTAGTCAGTATGAAAATTCTTGAAGTGGGATAGACCTGGTAAGTGGGTTGTGTTTGTAGTTTTTTTTTTTAGAAATAATAGAGTTGATAATAGCTACCTTGTAACCGTGGTTGACAGCAATTTGTTTGATAAAACTCAGTTCTTTTCCAAAATTATTTTCTGACAGTAGAATATTCAATGGTCTGTGAATCATACTATTGAATGCGGCCACTTTATGCTGATAATGATATGTCAATAGGTTACTGCTATTGGTTACAAGTTGAGAATTCAAATGTCAGAAACTTCCTTCAAAACATTTTTCAGTGACGAGGCCAAATTCACAACAAACGGTAGGTATAAATAACCGAAAAATTTGAGATATTGGGATAAGTAGAATCTAAATTCCAGTATATATTACATGCATGGGGCAATATTCCAATGAGGTGAATGTTTGGTGTAGCAAATCGATAATAGAGTAAGGTACCATTCAATGAAATTTACAATGTTTAAAAATATATAAGGATTTATAATAGAATTATCAGTAGATTTATCAGCTAGGCAAATAAATAAAGAAAACCCACAAAGGCTCAGCCTGTACGTGGGTATCAAAATTATAAGTGACATTTATGCATACAATGCAATTTTTCATCATCAATCAACAATCAATTAAACATAGAACATTAAAAAAACACACATATAAACATATACCTAAACACACTCATGAAAATAAACGTATATACACATATACATTCATTCACATATATAAACTCATCCCCCTATCTACACATTGAAATCATAAAAAATTACAATTATATACTTATAATCAATTATTACTTTTACCTTAGCAAGTACCTCTTTGAGAACTCTTCATATTGGTGAAAAAAGTTTTTAAATAGGACTTCAAATGAAAAAGATACAGATGTGACTGAAGTTCAAGTGAAACAATCAATAGAAAATCAACAAACTAATTTTAAATTAAAATGTTCACTTAATCATAATAATTTGTATGGACTAATTTCTCATAAATATTGTTAAAAATACTAATAGGATGTTATTTATCATCAAATGTACTTTGTAATATCTACGCATTACCATGGAAATGTGAAACTGATAAAAATACTAAATTATTCAATTTCATTTGTTGAAGGTAAATATTGAATAATGAGTTGTTAAATGCCAGACATTTTTGTAACAACCTGGTTGAACGGAAGTGATAATATCCCTAAGAACTATAACAAAACTACTAGTGCTTGAATTATTTAATACATTTTTTCAAGGTCATAAAAATACAGGAGTAAGAAGAAATTTACCAGAATAATTTAAGCATACGTGGTATTTCATGAGAAAATTTCACACTACATTGAACTTCAACAAATTACTTGTGATGCACTGTTTGGAACCTTTCGTGTAGTAATAAATATTACTGGAGTTTTATCCCTACACCAAACCGTTATTTTAACACCTCGACACGTGTTTCAATAACCAAGTGATCATCTTCAAGAGGAAGATTAAACTTCCTATGAAAAATTTTCTATTTATTTTTTCAAATCAATAATTCTTCACTATAGCGAGTGTTATTTATTTTTCAGGTCTCATTTCACCTTTTGTGATATATATGACTGTATATATTATTATTGATTTATTCATCATTATGTTATTTAGGGATATGAAATTAACATATTTGGTTCCACTAGTTATTTTATTTTTACTACTGGAAAACTAGTATTTTCATTCTACACTAGGTAGTTTTTATACTTTATTATAGATTGATAGATAGATTTTATTCAAATTGCATTCCAAACAGGTTTACGCCCGATTACATGTATACAGTCAATATCATGGTACATAAAATATGTGGTTTTTAAAATACACAGAGTAAATAAACACCTAAAATTACGTACAAGAGAAACGTTAATAAAAACAGGTATATATGGCACATTTTTTTTAAACGACTGTCTTATTTCTAATTCATCACAGCAAAAAAAAATCAAGACTTTGGTGACTTACGACTAGATCATTCACATGCCTAAGGCAGCGACTTAGTGGAGACTCTGATCGGGTGTCTACATAGAAAACCCTATTACGATTTTTTAGACTAGCACTAGGAACATGAAGATTGATCACACTGAGGAGTTCAGGTACATTATCTGATTAAAT
Source organism: Leptinotarsa decemlineata (assembly GCF_025532065.1). NCBI lineage: Eukaryota > Metazoa > Arthropoda > Insecta > Coleoptera > Chrysomelidae > Leptinotarsa > Leptinotarsa decemlineata. Next base: position 2,698,986 of record NW_027412574.1, read on the forward strand.
ATGTTTTATATAAATAGTACATCATTCAAGCCTCGACGATCCAACAGGGTTGGCATGTCAAAATGTTCTAGTTGAGTCCTATAGGAGATCATAGAGGGAGATTCTTTATTTTTTTTGAAGTAGGTGTTCCTAATAAATTTCTTGTGTATTTTTTTTATCATCTCTGAATGAAATGCTGTTTGCGGATTCCAGATTGTTGAAGCGTATTCAAGCTTTGATCTGACAAAGGCATTGAATAGAAGATTTCCTAGTTCCCATTTGAAATCCCTAGCGTTTCTTAACACAAAACCAAGCTTTCTGTTTGCATCACGTACAATATATTCTATGTGATTTCTGAAATTGAAGTTACTATTAAATATGACTCCTAGATCTTTGATTTGAGCAATTTTTCCAGTTTGGTGCCATTTACTGAATATTCCGTTGGAGCAATCACATTTTTTCGTGAAAAAAACATAACTTTGCATTTACCCTCTTTCAGCATCAAGTTGTTCGTCTCACAAAAGATAGTGATAGAATCTAAGTCTTTCTGAAGGTTTTCACTGTCTTTTTCATCGTTGATGGTTTGGTATAGTTTGAGATCATCTGCATAGAGCAGGAATTTGGAATGTCTTATATAATCACCTATATTGTGAATGAAAATTATAAATAAAAGTGGGCCTAGAATTGATCCCTGAGGAACGCCAGAGGTTGGTCTGAATAGTGTCGACCTTTTTCTATTGAAAGCAACAAATTGATCTCTATCTGATATATATTACTTCACTAATGTTATCATTGATTGATTCATTGAGAATTTCGTTAATTTGGCGATGAGAACTCCATGGTTCACTTTGTCGAATGCTTTTGCTAGGTCTGTGTAGATTACATCAACTTGTTTTCCATCATTTATCGAGAGTGCTAAGTTATTGCTGAACACCATGAGATTTGTTACAGTCGATTTTTTATTAACAAAACCGTGCTGTTCTCTGCAGATAGTGTCTTCAACATGGGCATATAGTCTGTTATATAAGACTCTCTCTAAGATTTTTGATAATGAGGGGAGTATTGTTATCGGCCTATAGTTTGTTATGAGATTTTGATTGCCAGATTTATGGATAGGAATTATACAACGCTATTGAAGATTATGTTCAGAGGTCTTATTAAGTTTTCCATATAACATTTGTAAAAGTAAGATGGAATACCGTCAACTCCAGTTGATGTTTTGGGTTTCAGGGATCTAACTGCTTTACAGATATCTTGTTCGGAAATTGATGATATACATAATTCTCACAGGTTGATCTCTAGTGAGAGATTGGTACCACTTGGAGAATCATTACTATAAACTGATTGAAAATATTCAGCAAAAGTATTAGCAATATCTTGGTCATCAGAAATGACTTCATCTTTATATCTGAAATTATTAGATATTTTGTAATCATTTTTTTTTATTGTTTATGTAATTCCAAAATTCTTTAGAGTTTTTACTGATTTTGTTTTCAATACTTTGTATGTGAGACTAACATTTTTCATTGAAAAACAAAAACTTGTGTTTTTATAGAAATTGTTGAGGTTACCAAAATGGATTCAATGAAAATGTTACATATTTTCAACCAATCAACGAGAAAATATAATTTCTCACATTTGGCAGAAAGAACTCCCAAAGCCTAATTACTGAAGTTTAAGTGTACACCGGATAGTAGTTCCACTCACTTTCATATAAAATATTTTTCAAATTATAATTGAATACCAACAATTATATACTCCAAGCTGAGAAAATATTGAATATCCATAGTACTTCAATAATAAATAGTTTATTTGTCATCTGGAAAATATAAAGAATCGTTTATATTGAAAGGGTTATATTTTCAGGAGTGACTAATTTTTGGGAAAGAAAGTTATTGGTTTTCTACTACTCCATCTTGATATAAAAAAAATGTGGAAATCTTCCGAAGAAAGGAAGGAAGTAATTAATTTTAATATGAGTAACTCTATACATGGATGTGTAGATCACGCAAAGAAGTAACTTTCAGACACGAACTGGAAGAAAAAAAAAGCCCTCCTGAAACAGCTACTTTCATATAAACATTGAATTACACAAAAAAAAATCTTTCGAAACAAATACTTTTATATGAACACTGAATTATACAGAAGACACTTTCTCTACTCAGTTTGTATTCCAAACATTCGTTATGTACCAATCTAGATAAGAAAAGCCTTAAGACGATTGTCTTATAGCAAAACATCGATGTCTACCAGTGAGAATGACAGTGTCCCATGTAAGTGCAATTTTTTATCATTCATTTAGTGTAGAACTTCTGTGAATGATTTCTGAGTTTATTCCATAATAAGTTTGGAATACAAACTGAGTAGAGAAAATTGTTTTCCGGATAATTCAGTGTTCATAGAAAAGTATTTGTTTCGAAAGAATTTTTCTTTTGTGTAATTCAATGTTGATATGAAAGTAGCTGTTTCAGGAGGGTTTTTTCTTCCAGTTCATGTCTGTAAGTTACTTCTTTGCGTGATCTACACATCCATGTATAGAGTTACTTATTTTAAAATTGATTACTTTTTTCCTTTCTTTGGAAGATTCCCACATTTGTTTGTATCAAGAGGGAGTAGTCTAAACACCAAAAACTTTCTTTCCCATAAACAATATAAGTTCTAAGTCATTCAGACTGTACATAAAATAAAACATGTAAGGTACCTATGCAATAATAGTTATTTATGTATCAAGGGAATTAGGAGGGCCTTAATTACCGATGGCAAAGTTTGCGTCCCGAGGGCCTCTGGCCCGAGGGACAGCAATTGCCTGAGGTTATTAAGGCTCATTAATTCCCGTGGTACATAGATAATTTTATTTCTGACCGATTTCAATAAAATTTTGTTCATTTTTGAAACGGAAAAATGTACCAATTCATTACCTTCCCGGTATATTTGAATCAGGTACCGTTGATTATGGTAGAGTTTTCTTGTTGCTAGGTTGTTGCTATGTTACTTGTTTATAAACAGAACTTTGTTATCAAGCTGTGTTTGCGGTGAAAACGTGTTTTCTACCCCAAATATGGAGGATATTTTGAAAAAAGCTGAACAAGCAAGAGAATCATTAATTCCATCGAAAAGTGAAGCCGTATACCAAAAAGAATACAAGATATATCTGGACTGGCTGACACGGAAAAATGTTATGCCAAAAGATGTCACTGAAACTGTATTTCTGGCATATTTTCAAGAACTGGTAAGGAATTTTCTATGTTTTTCGGTAGATTTGGTAGTAATTGTGTTTATTCGTTTCAGTCAGAAACATATAGTCCGAATTCTTTATGGACTAAATGGTCAATGCTAAAATCGATGGTGACTATACATGAGAAACGAGATATCACCAAGTTCAATGAACTACAGGCTTTTTTGAAACGGAAGAGTAAGAGTTATAAGCCGAAAAAGTCTGCTGTTTTATCTCCTAAAGATGTTATCAGATTCCTAAAGGACCCTCCTAATGATATTCATTTATTGCATAAGGTAATTTTTTTCTTATTTTCCTTTTTGTGTGTATTTATTTCCTTTTTTTTTTGTTATAGGTTGTTTTTATTATGGGTTATTTTGGAGGATGCAGAAGTCAGGAACTTTTGAATATGAAGATATCGGATATAGAGGACCGGGATTCCGTTATGGTAGTGAACGTACCGGAAAGTAAAACTGGTGTATCGAAGAAATTTACAGTTGTGGATGAAAAAGAGTTCTCCGCTTAGCCTTTATTAAGACTTTATATGTCTTTGCGTCCTAAAGGTATTGAACGATTTTTTTTGAGCTTCCGACAAAATAAATGTACATCTCAGCCAATTGGAAAAAACATGTTTGGGAAAATCCCCATCAAAATCGCAATGTATTTAGGATTGCCAAACTCATCTTCCTATACGGGACATTGCCTTCGTCGCACTTCTGCTACTGCTCTAGCCAATGCAGGAGCAACTATGACTAACTTAAAAAGACACGGAGGTTGGAAAAGTTCCACGGTGGCGGAGGGGTATTTGGAGGATAGCATCGAATTGAGAAATAAAACGGCGCGTATGTTGTCTACTTTGTAGACAACATACGCGTAGAGAAGAGGTAGGTACCTCGACTGTAGTGAACAGAAGCTCCAGCCATACAAAAGAAGAAATTGTTTCCAGTGGCGGAAGTAATTTTCAGGGAACATTTCAAAATTGTACATTTATTATTTGTAATGACGTGAATAAATAAAATATGGTTCAGTTTTCATTTCTATTTATTTTTACTTGTGAAAGGTAGAGGGAATTATAAAATCTATAATGTCCCAAGGGAGTTATGACCCTCTTTATTGATAGCGTAACTATGACGATATAAGCTTATAATATCCCGGTCAGAAATAAAAGAGTTATTTGATGAAATATGTTTCAGAAAACTCACTCACCCTCTATCAAATTTTCTTTGAAGCAGATTTATTTTCTGACTATATAGTCGGTGAAAATTTTCAAGCACATATGCCTTCCTATTCAGAAGAAATCCAGCCAATACATTTTACACGACAGACTTTTTAGAACAACTTCATCAAAACAACTACATTACTCCCTTACGGTCCTAGTATAACAAGCACAACGTCGAAGTTGAATAGTTTGAAAGTTTTGGAACAGGTGACATTGGCTTGTGAATTGTAGACTAAACAAATCGATTAGTAGTGATTTTAATTTTATAATTGAAATTATTCAAATGTATCATCGATTACCAATTATGTAAATACTATGACTGAACGTGAACAGAAAGTAGTTTTAACTCTCTTCTGTTTAAAGTATTGTTCAAACTATGATTGGATATGAATAATGTAAATTCTATGACAACACATCCGAATTGAAAAAATATTCTGAAATAATTATTCAGTTTCTGAAACATCACCAATAATTCCTAAACTACTGACTCCATAAAAAAAATTCCAAGAGAAAACATGATTATTCCAAATTCTCACCATCATTTTCTTCTACAGTATTTACAAAAGAAGTGTTGTTTCGTTTTTCTTCTCAGCAGGAAATAAAGTATCAGTAAAAAAGTACAAAGCTCTTATTTACAACTCTGAAAAAGACAAAATAAACTTCAAATTGAATCAATCCCATCAATCAATTACACTACACATTTTATATAATATAATAGCTTGTAGCGAGATTAACCTATTTAATGAAAAATAACCATTATTTTATCATATATATTGAATAATGTAATAAATTGATGGGTTTGTTTTGATTCAAAATTTATTTTTTTTAGGGCTAGTACAAAAAATATTGTACTTAACGTTTTTTCACTGTTAATTTATATTTTATTTATCTGTCCGCCATATTGGATTTAGAGTTATGTCATTTTATATTTCGATTTTCTTCAGAAAACCCTTTCATGTGATACCCATGTTATGGGGCAGATAAAAAAAAAATAATTCGCCATTTTGGTCAGTACGCCAAATTGAATTAACATAAATGTCATGTTATTTTAAGTATTCCTTTCAGCAAACTCAATTGATATCTATATCATGGAGGTTCATGAAAAACAAGTGCACCTTCTTGGGTAGTCTGCCATATCATCATGTCCTTTCAGCAAATTCTTTCATTTAATACATATATCTTGGGCGTGCATAAAAATACTAATCCATCGTCTTGAGCGGTCCGCCGTATTGGATGTAGAATGATGTCGCTTAGTTAATCTTTATCATTATCATCCAAACTAAATGTTGAGGAAAGTGCTTTAAAATTCAGTTGTAAGATTCAACCAGAACTGACACTTACATATGTATCCAAAGCAAGTTTAATAAAAACTTAGAAAAAAGATTTGATGAGTTTTTTTTTTATATTTTGCAGTTTTTATTTCCAAGTTGTCTCCCATTGCCAAAAATTTTCAAAAATGAATAAATTTTTCAAGCTGAATTAATTTCTAGATTATGATTTATATGAGAAAACTTTTATGATCTTTTTTATGAAAATTTTTGAAATTAACATAATCGGTTCTATGACAATTTTGGATGCTTTCAATTCTTTGAACGCAAAATGTGATTATTTTCAAATATTTAAATAAATAACTGAGCCAAAACTGTAATGAAGTATTCTCCAAAATGAGCACTTTTCCAAAACACCAGAACTGCAATATACTATAGTTGACGCGCGTTTCACCAAGCAAGTTGGTGTCTTCAGAGAATGAAAACCCATTTTAAACAACTACCTTCAAATATTTGAACATTGACTTATAATGAAAATTATTTTTTTTCTATTTAGTTTGTACTTCAAATATTTGTTGTGAAATTGGAACAGATATTATTCACAGGAATACTACACATATTATCTGTTTAAAATCTGTTTTTCCATTAACCAGCTGTCGCACCCCTACGAACGACAACCCTCAGAAGTCGAAACTTGTGTGAGCTAAGGATTAACGTGGTCTTACCTTTTAACGTGTGATTCCTAACACGGAATAATTGAGATAAAATTTCACTTACATGAAAAAATGTCATCATCATGGATAACTTTGAAGACTCAGCATCAAATAAGTATAAAGCTAAAGAGATTTTTTCAAAATACTAATCTCTTCTGATTTAAAAAAAAAAAATTCAGTAGTTTGTTTTTGGTGCTGACTTAATGACACATTTGTCAATGTCAATATTAGTAAATGTAAGTGAAATTTTATCTTGATACTCATTCATATATCACATTGTGGAGTGATTTTCATGTAACTCAAGGTTGATTTGAAGGTAGTTGTTTCGAATGGATATTTTCTTCCAGTTTGTATCTGAAAGAAACTTTTGTGCATGATCTAAACATCTTTGTGAAGACTTTATCAAAGTAAATTACTCTCTTTCCTAATTCGGAAGTTTCCCACATTTTTTTTATTGAGATGGAGAAGTAGAAAGCTTTTTTCCAAAATACTAATCTCTTCTATTCTTTTTTCAATTCATTACTACTTTGTTTTTGATACTTCTTTCATGACATATTTGTCAAATGTCAAACTGTCTTTCAATCTTTCTTTGCCTTTGTAGTGCCCTACAATTTCCATCAAATGGAGTATGCTAGGTGTTGCTAGGAGATGTGTTTGTTTAGATGATTTTGTAAAAAAAAATATAATAAAGAATTAATAAAAACTTCAATCAAAAAAGTTTTTTAAAAAGAGGTTAAAAACTACAATTGATGACCCCAAGAAGTGAATAGTTCTTACGCATTTGATAAAACCATGGTCAAGTTTCTTCAAAACCTTTCGCGAGAGCAGATAGTTAACCTACTTCAATATTTCAATGTCAATCCTGGTGGAACTGTTTCTGACATGAAAATAATGCTGGAGGCTGAAATTCTTAAGGAGTATCCTGGAATGATAAATTCCCAAGACTTTGATTTCACAGAACTTCTTTGCAAAATCAGTAATCGAGAAAAATCTAAGGAATCCCAAGCAGAAGGTAGTGTTATTGAAAAGGTGAACAAGCTAGAGATTCTTTGTAATAAGCTGATTGAAAATCTCGAAAATAATAATAGGAGAATGGAAGGCATAGAAAAACTTATTCAACAAATGAGTAAAGAGTCTACACGTATACTTAGTTTAGATGATTTTGTAAAAAAATATAATAAAGAATTAATAAAAAATTCAATCAAAAACGTTTTTTAAAAGTAGTTTAAAAACTACACCTTCTTTTTACAAGTGATCCAGAGTTCGAAGACCTGGGACGCATCAAGTTTAAAACGAGAGCTAATCAAGGGAACATTGTAACCAATTATGAATGACAGCAAAAATTACAGAAGTTAGATTTTTTTATCAGTGGTTTTTATTACTGGAAAACACTCATCTTAACAAATCCAATCAGCTTGTGAAAATTTAAAATAGATATAAATTCCTCCAATTACCAATTGAGGAATTAAAAAAGTAGTTTAAATCCTATTCTTTTTATTCTTATGCTGAATTTACTTGAAAGATCAAAAAAGAATTTCATTTAAATGACTCACAGCATTCAAACATACTCACACCATGATTAAAAACTACCTATAGAGAATGAAAAATAATATCAACACTTATGACCTATGTGGTAATAATAGTAGACTGTTTTTGTGAGGATAGGTATTTTACCTTTGAAATTTTTCCTCCCTTATATACGTAACTTCCTTCAACAGATTTGAATTCTAAATACCGCGTTACACCGGTATGGATGAGCAGTTTCACTAGGGAACCATTTGCCATAAGAAACTTTGGTATAAGATCCACATTCCAATCTCTTCCTCTACCGTATGATTCATCAGGAGCAGGTACTCCAAATTTGGAAAATAATTCTTCAAGAGGACAAATTGAAGCGGATTCGCCGCCGTAGTATTTGTTTCGATCGACGTGTAACACTTTCTTTCCCGATACAGACAACATACCACTCAAAATGCATTCCTTCAAGCCGGTGCCAAGCACAATCGCATCATATTCTTCATCCATTGTTTAAATTAATGTTTTACTCAGTTGAAAGTTATAATATAATATTTTATGAGCGACGGACACAAACAGGCTACAGTCTACTCAATAAAGGAGGAGAAAGACCTGTGAGCAAACGCTCTAAAATGATCGCACACAACTGACAGTGACAGTACTGACACCGAGACTGACATCTGACATTAAACTGACATTTTCACTACTTCAAAGACTTCTTGACAGCGTTGCCAAGTGAAATTATCAACCCTTTCACAGTTTCACAGATGTCCATCGAATAGTCCGGGAGATAGATAAGTCAGAGAAATCTGTGAATATAGAAATACTTATAGAAAAGTATATGAATGTGCAAAAAAGATCCACTACCAAACCAGAATTTTGTAAGCAAACAATAAATCAAAAGAGATGTGGTCCAAGATTAATGATTTTAAGGATAAACAAAGAAAAGAACAAGTTGATATGCCAATAAACGCAGACAAACTCAAAAATTACTATTGCTCCATAGGAGAAAAATTACCAAAAAACATACATATTCCTTATAATCTACTGACTCATTTAGAGAACATTTGGTCGCTGATAACTTTATTTTACACCCCATTGATACAAATGCTTAAAGAAATTATTCAACGTTTTTGAAAATAAAAAGGCCGTTGGAATAGACGATATATTAATTAAAATTTTTGATAACCTTCCTGTTCGTAATAAGGGCATCCGTTATGACCAGTACATTAACTTTCTATCTAAAAAAATCTATAGTTGTGCCATTGCACAAAGATGGTGATCTCAGTGATCCATCGAAATTCCGCCCTATGTCTCATTCCAACTCTACGTGATCTAATAGAGAAACTGATTAAAGTAAGATTTTTTTTATATAATTATATCATAAGCAAAAGCCACTTCGGCTTTCAATCAAAAAAAGGAACACCCACGATACTAACTTTTCTTTGTTAAAAAAAGTTCATGGAGAAATTAATAAAAAATAAATGTCATCAGCAGCAGTGTTCTGTAACTATGCTAAAGCCTTTAACTATGTAGATCACGGAATACTGATCAAAAACCTTTATCACTATGGCATCCTCGGAATCACTCACAAATGGTTAGAGAATTATCTCACAGGAAAAAGTCAGATTGTAAAAACCTCATCATCCTCATCAGAAGGCGAACTAAAAAATGGCTCACCACAAGGTTCAATACTGGAACCCATACTTATCTTATTATACATAAATGATTTAGCATCTATCGGTATGGTAGGAAAATACACCCTATTCGCCGATAATAATATTATGGCTTGTTCGATTGATGACCTATTTATTTTGTAGAAATTCATATTGAATATAAAATGAAGAAAATAACTTTTGTCTAATTTCTACTGACTTTATCATTTGTTACGACCAGTTTCGGTTTCAAGTAACTTGTAAGTAAATTGAAAATTTCTAATAAACCAAAACCGGTCGTAACAAATAATAAACTTTGTAAAAATTAAACAAAAGTTATTTTCCTCATTCTATATACAATATTATGGCAAAATACAACCTTATGTATTCTCCACGAGATTATAAGCTAAGATATAAAAAAATTTAAAATGTTTCCAAAACAAACTTAACATATAATTCCACTGTTTTATTGACAGCATTCCATTAACAACACAGGACGCAGACAACATGATTGAAAACAGACCTAGTTCTAAATTTTTGGGGGTAATAATAACTAATTATTGAAATGTTTCGATTCAGTACAACAATTAATTCTAACTCATATTCTAGTAGCCTCTGCTAATCCACCACGTATTTCGATACATGTGTCGTAGCGCTTACGAATGTTTCTGATTATGTTCCTTAGTTCTTGATGACTAATATCTGCACATACCTGTTGAATTCTTGCACAAAGTTCATTTCTATCTCTTGAGCGGTTTTTGTAAACCTTATGTGTGAGAAGTCTCCAGAGAAAAAAATCCAAAACTGTGAGGTCTGGAGATCTGGGTGGCCCCTCACGTACTACCACGGCCTATCCATCGGTTTGGAAAATATGTTAGTTGAGCCATTGCCTCACAGCTCTGACATAATGAACTGAACACCCATTAACTGGACAATTAAATTTGATCGTTCATTGATTGGCATCCCAAAACTCTGTGTTCAAAAATTCTAGAAACCTCTGCGCACTAATGTTTCCTCAAAAAAGAAAGGACCAATAATTCGTTCGTTCAATATCCCACACCAGACGTTGATTTTTTGGGAATACTGACTTTTACAGTTTATTACAATTATTACCCAGTTTGGATTATCCGCTGCCCAATAGCGACAATTCTGTGATGACACTACTCCATTTGTAGTGAAAGTGGCTTCGCCGGTATATAAAATATTTTTTAGGAAATTTCTATTGTTTAAATATTCTCCTTAGGCCCATAAACAATATTCCAGGCGTCTTGCTTCGTCGCCTTCTTGAAGTGTGTGTGAAAATTTTGGCTTGAAAGGTTTAATATTCTTCGCCTTGAGACATCTCCGAATAGTTTCTCGTGGAATATTCAAATCCTTATACTGGCATTAGAATTATTTCCGACATAATCTAAAATGATTTGATCATTCCTGTTTCGTCTTTGTACAGGATTACTTTTTAACATCATTTTTGATACTGCACCAGTTTCATTGAATATTTTATTTATTTTATTTACCGTACCGCAACTAATACGAGGACGACGAAATCCATCTTGATTTGTGTCAGGTTGAAAATCTCTTCCCGTACCCTTTAAACTGTCTTTCGCCATGGGGGCGAGTGGTTCAAATCTCAAGGTGTTGTTTTGCTAACGACATAGAGGTCAATGACATCTATGCCGCTCTGGCCTTGTGTACCCCTTCCTGACTGGGGTATTGATGAACAAACTGTTCTTTTAACAGACGTCGTGGGGCCTTCACTCAACTGAGCGACGGGGCCTTCTGAATCGAGTGGGGTCGTCTATAGTGTAATCTACAGCTTCCCTAACTAATGGGTTATCATGAGTTTCCGCTGACTCGAAAACTCTCTGATTCCTCAACTGAATGGACTGCTGTATGGTTAACAGCTTCAAATCTCTGCGGATGGCTTCATTCCGCACGAACCATGGAGCATTCACCAGCAACCTAATGATTTTGTTTTGCAATCTCTCCAGAATGGAGAGATTTGTCGGAGCGGTTTGTCCCCAAACGCCTGAAGCATACATGATGACAGGCTTGAACATCGTGTTGTATAATAAAATCTTGTTCTTAAGATTCAACTTTGATTTACGGTTTATCAGAGGATAGAGCTTGGCTGTCCTCATTTGCAACCTGCCTTTGATGTAATCAATGTGATTTGCCCAGGTGAGTCGGCGATCCACCCAAAGACCTAGGTATTTGACTCGCGTTTGCCATTCGATCTCCCTGCCTGAGATCGTGACTCTTGTGTCTGGAGAAACGTTTCGCCTCCCCAAATCTATCGCCTGAGTTTTGTCTGGGTTCACCCGAATCTTCCACTGTAGGTACCAGCGTTCGAGGTCGTCCAATGCGCGTTGCATGTAGACGACCGCCAACCCCTGTCCCATGGAAGAAGCGAGGAGAGCCGTATCATTGGCGTATAGGGAAGTCTTCAAGTGATTGAACCTCGGGAGGTCGCTCACGTAAAGGCTGTATAGTAGTGGAGACAGCACAGCTCCTTGGGGCACTCCAGCTTGGATTTCCCTGACCGGAGACAGGGTTCCTTCAACTCGGACCTGAAATGATCTGCCTTTCAGGAAGGACCTAATCCACCGTATCAGGCCCCGAGGCAGGTCGAAATCGAGCATTTTATGAAGTAAGCCTTCGTGCCATACACGGTCGAAGGCTTTTGAAATATCCAAGAGGACTAGGTGGACAGTCTTCCTGTTATTCAGCTCTGAGATGGCATTTTCGACCAGTCTCAAGGCCTGTAGCTCGGTGGAGTGTGCCCTCCTGAAACCGAATTGTTCGTCAGGCAGAACATTTCGGTCTTCAACTTCTTCAGTTAGCCTTTGCAGCACAACACGTTCAGCCAGCTTAGCCGCTGAGCAAAGCAGACTAATCGGTCGGTGATTCTGGGGAAACAGCGGGTTCTGGCCCTGTTTCGGAATCATGACAACTACGGCATGCTTCCATCTTCGAGGGAAGTATCTGAGGGCGATTGAGCTATTTATTATATCTAATAAGTATCTGATAAAGTTTTCCGGGAGCTGCTTCAACAACCTATTGTTGATTGAATCAATTCCCGGAGCCTTTTTTGGTTTGGCGGCTCTGATATACCCCCTCAGTTCTTCCTCCGAAGCTGGACGGATCACGTCGTCGTCATTCTCCCTGAGGATACGCTGAACTCGTTGTTCCAGCCGGATATCACGGTCAATATCATCGTCCGGATCAACGTTAAGTTGGAACTGATTTTCCATTGTGTCTGCAAAGGCCAGCGCCTTCTCGGCGGGGGAGTAGCAGATACCGCGCTGTCCGTGAAGAGGGGAGGGGGCGGTTTTCCTCTTCTCGAGCCTGCGGGTGACTCGCCATAGCTCATCATCCCCAGGTTCAAGAGATTCCAAACACTCACTCCACCTCTCGTTTCTGTAATCAATGATGGCCCGTTTGACTTCGTTGGCCATCCTGTTAGCAGCAGTCTTGTCCCCAGGATAGAGGGTCCGCTGGTAAACTCGTCTGAGTCTGTTCCTCTCTCGGATAAGGTTCTTTATCCTAGGAGGAAACTCATTATAGTTTCGCAGAGGACACTCCGTCCTGGTTGTGGCTGCTCTGAAAGCGTTGTTCACAGACAGTTCAAAATCTGCCACTGCCGCGTCGAGACCGTTGCGAGTTTGAAGTGCCTCGCGGTCTGTAGGTGTCTCCACTAGATGAGCCTTGAAGGCTTCCCAATCCGTGGATGATCTCACGCGATATTCCTGAGGAGGGGGATCATCACCCAGCATCAGGATGACTGGATTATGATCTGAGTCTAATTCCGACAAAGTGTACACTTCGCAGGACATGGAGACGTTCCTGAGTAGTGCGATATCAAGCACGTCAGGTCTGTAATCCCCACGGTAGAACGTAGGCTCATCTGGACCCATCACTCGATACTCATGCCTGTCAGCATACGCATGGAGCGCTCGGCCGTTCGTGTTGGTGACTCTGCTCCACAGGTTGTGCTTGGCGTTGAAGTCACCAGAAGCAATTGTGGGGGTATCTGTCGACAACAGCAGTTCATCCAGTGATTCTGGGAGTAAACGATTCCTTGGAGGGTTGTAAACTGAGATTAGTCTATGACGACCTCTTCTCAGTTGGAGTTCAACGCCCACGGCTTCTGTGCCGTGTAACAGATCCGAGTTAATGCCGAATTGTACGTGAGGAAGATTGCGTTTGACAAAAATGCCAACTCCTCCTCCAGCACGTCCAACTCGTTCTCTATGGTAGAAACGGTAGTTTGGGATACCAAAAGGCTCGTTGTGCAGGTGGGTTTCCTGCACAAGAGCGACATCGATGTTATGTTCTGTAAGGAAATTCGTGAAGTCAAGTTTTTTATTTGAGATGTTATTGGCATTCCAAAATACAACCTTAAGAGAGCTAGGCAATGTTGGTTGTCTAGCCATTAACAAGTTCCAGTTATCACGCTGGTGTTCACCGTAAACATTTTCTCGAGTACGGGGAACTGAGTGAAGAGTTTCTTCATCTGGTCCAGAGCGGAGCAGATGTCATTAACCTTCGACGGACTAGGATCTCTAGGTGCTGGAGTCGGCTTAGCGGAGGTGTTGCCGCTCTTAGCCGCTCCTGCGTAGCTCATCCCCGGCTACGAGGACGATCTGGATGTCTCTCATTAAATACTCTACAAACCTCTCTAGCACTTCTAACGTCATCTCCCGAAAGGCGTACAATTTCAATTTTCTTTCTTACGCTCAATCTTACAGCCATGACACAAAATAATTCGAAGAACTGAAAGGTGAATATTGTTGACAATAGTACACTTGAATCTTTCACAAGTGTCAAACTGTAAATATCATTTCCATGGCAACTAAGATTTTAATTGAAATATTAGGTCTTAGTTTTAGTTAATTTGCGTGAAAACTTGAATGTAATTCCGTTATTTTCATTAAAAATATTTACGCTATTTGTTTTTTTTTTCATCTGGCGGCACTTTATTGTTGAAATCATAAAAAATATTCTCATGGCTATATCTGTTGATATAGGGTGTTTTTGTGACTGTTAGCTGTGTGAGTTTTCGAATTTTTGAGTTGTCATAACTTTGTTAATAATGAATATTTTTTCATGAAATTTTGGTCACACCTGTTTAGAGGCACTCTGAATCCAGTGGCGTAGTGATTTTTTCAATAAAAAAATCGCTAATAAAAAATCCCGATTTTCGACTAAGAAAAAATATCGTAGTATGCCCTGAAACTTTAATAAACATTTCAAATTTTGTCCCAAGGTATCATAACCAAAATATATATATATATATATATATATATATATATATATATATATATATATAATAATTTAAACAAAAAATCAGAAATACAAAATTCAAGTCAAATTTACAATTATATTTTAACTTTTGATAAATGAAATTGAACAAATAATTTCAATATCATATTACTAATAATTTTACACTTACATTTGAATCTCACTGTATGTGTAAATATTATAATAATCACATTTTCTCTGGTGCTGTAACAAAATTTTCAACGTCAAATTTTGCATTTGACTTTTCGTTTTTATGTTTGGATTTATATGCCTTTTTTATATTTTATACTAACTTTGGTGAGTTTTTGTAAGATATCTATTAGTGTATAATATTCACATGATTTTTATTTTCTAGATATTCTTGATAAAGGAAAAAAATATATTTCCGAAAGCTTGAATAACAAAAAATAGTGTTTCCATAGCCCGCAGATATTGACTGAAATACCCAACTGAAAAATAATTTATAGTTATATATATATATATATATATATATATATATATATATATACAAATATGAAAGTTATTGAGTGTCTTGATATAGAAACAGAAGTTAATATCGGACATAGCACTCATGAAAGTGGCAAACCATAGACACGTGTTTCGGGCTTTTGGCCCATCATCAGTATGGTGCAGCCAAGTGTAAGGATGGGCAACACTTGGTTACCAAAAGATAGAAATACAAATGCACGGAGCCACCAACAGGAGCCAACCGCACATTTGTTTCGGCCAAAAGCCCGAAACACGTGTCTATGGTTTGCCACTTTCATGAGTGCTATGTCCGATATTAACTTCTGTTTCTATATATATATATATATATATATATATATTTATTTATTCAACTAACGGGCAGCACCCAATATACAAATATGTTTTTATAAAGGTGTACATAAATACTTATGATTAAGATCCATATTAAAATTAAACCTAAGAGAAATAAAAACTAAGATTAAACCCAAAGGCAATGAATGATTGCAGTGAGATACATTTATATATATACATGTGCACATCTATGTATTGTTTTTTAAAAGTGATGGCAAACTTCGTTTCAAGCTACTTTTAGAGATATTGAACAAATCTACTTGAATAGCATTCGCATTCAATACAATCCTAGATAATGGTGAGTGTTTTCCATAATTGCATCTATGGAAATCAATTGCAAACGTCTGAGTGTTTCGAGTTACTCTGGCTGGAACATGTAAACCAATTTTGGACAAGAGGTATGGACAGTCAATATTGTTATTCAAAATCTTATGTAGAAATCTGATGTCTGCACAAACTCTACGGGTACTCAGTTTTACTATTTCTGTTATAGCACGAACTTCACTAAGTGTGTTTTCAGTTAAAGGTATATTCAATTTATAAGCTAGATATCTTAAAAATTTGTTCTGAGTTTTTTCTATTTCATTAATATGTATTTCATATGTTGGCGACCACACACATGAACAGTACTCCAATATTGATCTGACCAAAGAGTAATAAAGAGTTCTGATGGAGTTGACATTAGTGAATTCTCTTGTGGTCCTGCACACAAAGCCCACCATTTTTGTCGCACTATTCACAACCTGTTCATAGTGAAGATGGAAATCAACCTTGGTGTCAAAAAGAACACCTAGGTCCCGAACAATGTTTGCTTTTGTGAGGGGTTTGCCATCAATGTTATAATCAAATTCAATATGTTCAATTGATCGATAAAATGACATAGCATTGCATTTATTTACATTCAGCTCCATGTAGTTTTCGGAGCACCATTTGACAATTGCGGTGAGGTCCCTTTGAACGTTCTCACATTGTTGTATGCTGATGACACGGCTAAAGATTTTGAGATCGTCTGCAAACAGCAAAAACTTTGAATGTTTGATTATTTCTTCAATATCATTGATGAATATATTGAACAAGAAAGGGCCTAAGTGGCTTCCTTGTGGCACTCCCGACGTGACGTAAATCTCCTCAGATATGAAACTCTTGACTTTTACATATTGCGATTTCTATCTCGAAGATAGCTTGCAAACCAATTCAATAAATCTCCGTAAAACCCTATCGCTTTAAGTTTCCCGAGCAATACTGTATGATTAACTGTGTCGAATGCCTTTGAAAAGTCTGTATAGATTACGTCCACTTGGTACTTTTGTTCCAAGGCATTCAGCACAAATTGAGTTAACGTTAACAAATTTGTGGTTGTTGATTTACCCAGGCAAAAACCGTGTTGTTCTTGTATAATGACTTGGTTCAATGGATTCTTTATTTGATCACATATCAAACTCTCTAATAATTTTGGGATTGCACTTAGAATTGTGATCGGTCTATAATTTTTTATATTTGCTTTATCCCCCGACTTGAATATTGGGGTAATAAAACTAGATTTCCACGAGCGTGGAAATTGTCCTAAATTCAGTGATGCAGTAAATAGTAGAAACAAAGGTTTTGCCAAGGTAAATCTACATTTCTTTAATAATAAAGGAGCCATTCCGTCAGGTCCCGTACCTTTGTTCGGGTCTAATTGGTATAATTTATTCAATATGGTTTCCAAGCTGAAGTTACAGGAATTCATATTGATAGTTTTTTCGTAACTGAATTCAAATAAATGAGTACCATCAGTGTCTTGTTTGTAGACTGATTGGAACTGTCGTGCAAAGCCATTAGCAATTTCATTTCCTATTATACATGATTGTTCCCCCAAGTACATTGTGTCCGGAAAGCCATGATTTTTCCTCTTTTGGTTAACAAAGTTCCAGAAATGCTTAATGTTCATACCCACGTTATTTTCCACACCTTTTATATAGTTATCATAACATTCTTTACTCATTATTTTACACTGTTTTCTTAATTCAGAGAAAATCAAATAGTCGTCCCATCTGTTACTACTTTTGTAATTTTTGTGAGCTATTTTCTTTTCAAATATCAAATATTTTATATCATTGCTAAACCAACGAGGAAATTTTGGCTTGCTAGAGCGAATATAAGGTATGAAATTGCTTATGCCTCTATATAAAATATCGTAGAAAATTTCTGTGGCATGATTTATATCTGTTATTCTGTCTAGCTGATAGTCCCAGTCTACCGTGGACAGGTAGAAGTTAAGTCCAATGTAATCTCCTCTCTTGAAGTCGAAGTAAAAGTTTTCATATTCCAGATTGTTGAATTCTTCGTTAGAGGTAATTGATGAAACTGTGGCTGGGTGATATGGATCACAAGGCAGCAAACATTCATCAGCAATTTCAACCGTGATTATGTAATTATAATATATATATATATATATATATATATACACATATATATATATATATATATATATATATATAGAGAGAGAGAGAGATAGATTTTATCGAGTGTATATGATACAAATCAAAAATGTAACATATAGTGGACTTAACACTCCAAAAAGGGACCGCACATTCGTGGTCCCAGTTAGAAGACCTAGAATTCCCAGGCTACACTAACATGACCACATAGGCTGCTATAGCTACCTGCGTGACATCCGGGTCCAGGATATAAATACAGAGAGAGATTTTATCGAGTGTGTATGATACAAATAAAAAATGTAACACATAGTGGACTTAACACTTCAAAAAGAGAGGGAAAAGTGCGGTTGGCCTCTGTTGTTGACTCCGTGCGTATGTGTTGTTTCCTGCTTTCGGCAAACAAGTGTTGCCCATCTTTACACTTGGCTGCACCGCGCTGATGAGGCCAATAGCCAGAAACACGTGTCCGCGGTTTGCCCCCCTTTTTGGAGTGTCAAGTCCACTATGTGTTACATTTTTTATTTGTATCATACACACTCGATAAAATATCTCTCTGTATTTATATCCTGGACCCGGATGTCACGCAGGTAGCTATAGCTGCCTACGTGGTCATGTTAGATGTAGCCTGGGAATTCTAGGTCTTCTAACTGGGACCACAAATGTGCGGTTGGCTTCTGTTGTTGACTCCGTGCGTATGTGTTGTTTCCTGCTTTCGGCAAACAAGTGTTGCCCATCTTTACACTTGGCTGCACCGCGCTGATGAGGCCAATAGCCAGAAACACGTGTCCGCGGTTTGCCCCCCTTTTGGGAGTGTTAAGTCCACTTTTTTTTTTAAATACGGACCAATCTTTTTTATTACAGATATCGATAAAGCGATAAATTCTCAATCCAAAGGTATATCATATTTGATATTTTTATAGCGTTTCATCAGTGACAACAATCAAACAGAAAAATAATTTTATTTTACCATGAAATTTTGGGAAAAATAAAACAAATACGGAAAATCGAAGCTACATGGTAATCTACAATGAATGCTCGAATTGACGACCTCTTTGTTCAATTCACAGAAGTTTGTAGGTCCAAACAATTTCTGTGGCAATTTTCTAGCATAATAGATGTAATACTAATACATGCATCTCTCATTTTTTGTTTGAGATGGTCGATATTTGTACTTGGTGTTGAAAAAACTTTATCCTTTATGTATCTCCAGACAAAAAAATCGAAAGGAGTAAAATCTGGGGATCGAGCTGGCCAGTTAATTGGTCCATTGTTTCCAATCCATTTTCTTGGAAATATATTGCATCTAAATGTTCCCTTACTATTGCTGCATTATGGTGAAGAGCACTGTCCTGTATTTCATGGCGGATATTCAGTGGTAATTCATCTAAGTAGCCATCGAATTCATTGAATAGAAAATGAAGATACATTTCACCATTCAAATGATCATCGTAAAAGAAAGGGCCAAGGATGTTTGTTCCCACAATTCCCGACCAAACATTTATTCTTCCTTTTTTGGAAATTGGTTGTTCATTTGTATTATCCCACCTATAATGGATATTTCTGTTAAACCAACCATTGTTGGTGAACATTGATTTGTACGTCCATATTATTTTTTACAAATATTTCCAACTTCCCTACTTATAAGTCTTAACCACTTCGCAAATTGTACTCTCCACTGTGTCCTCGGAACCTTATAGATAATTACACGGTCCTCGCTTCCCCACCCATTTATGTATGTGTTGGAGCGTGTGTGGGTGCGTGTGTTTTGGCATAGCCTCGCAGATGGTATCATATGCTGAACAGTCATCCCGGGTGTACATTCGTTCATCTTTGACATTATCACCACGTTTCGGATATCGGCCTAATCATCTGCGCGGTGCAGCCAAGTGCAAAGATAGTGGCCGAAAACAGTAAACAACATATATGAACAGAGTCATATGTGTTGCCCATCTTTGCACTTAGCTGCACCGCGCTAATGAGGCCAATAGCCAGAAACAAAGTGTCCTCGGTTTGCCCACCTTTTTAGAGTGTTGTGTCCGCGATTTGTTCTCTTTTTGATTTGGATCATACACAATCGATAACATCTATATCTATATTTATACCCTTGACCCAGAAGTCACGTGGACATGTTGTTTCCTACAAATTTCCTAACTAGAACTGTTTTTGGTAACCAAGTGTTGTCCATCTTTGCACTTGGCTGCAGTGTACTATTGAGGCTAAAAGCACGTTTCCGCGATTTAGAGTGTTGTGTACACAAATTCAGCTCTCACGAATATAGGCCGTTTTATCGAAACTGAACTCAAAAAATGAAAATTCAATCGAATAATTGATTGAGCCTACAAAAACATTTTTTGAAACCTCTACAAAGAAATATGTCTTGCGAATAAATCGCAGACTTGAAAATGTCTATGGCTCATCGGATCCACGCAGCATAGCCAAAACTTATACGAACAATATACAGGGTTTACTAGATCTACTATCCAAATTATATTCATATTCCATTTGAAAGAAAAATGAAATCTAGATGATATTAAACGCAAAATATATAAGCAATTAGTACCTAGTGAAATCGGCTTATTAAAATGTCTATTCTTTAGTGGAATTTAAATGGATATTAGTCTCAATTAGACATGCTCATAAAAAATACTGTCAGATTTTAAACCGTCTATAGTTTGCCTTTAGGATACTAATTCTCACAACTCAAAAACCAACAACTTGAGACATTTCATTAGGTTCCATAATAATAGACAAGGAGACTCAGAGCCAGCGACGGAGTTTCTATATATTTTTATGATGCACAACACATTCCACTGACTATATACGGGTTTGGAGGCAGGAGGCAACATCTATATATATATATATATATATTCCACCTAACTCATCTAACCAGCAGAAAAACGATCTGAAGAATCTCATCCAACAAATTTCTTTCCCTTGAATAAGAACAAGGAATTTCAATGCCGGTCACCCTATTCGGGCTTCGATAGAACTAACTAAAAAAGTCGTACGGTCGAAAACATAACGGAGGAACTTCACCTCAATCTCTAGTGATCACTTTCCTATTTATATCAAAAACGGAACAACTGACTCGTCATTCCATTTGGATTCCAGGACATCGGCTGCGAATGCAAATCTTCACCGGCAGCAGAAGGTTGCATATCTCAATGAGGACCTAAAAGTGATTTCGAATTGGGATGAAAGTAACCAGGTTCAATTCAATGCCACAAAAACCCAGACATCGGTTTTCTCCAAAAAGATAAATGTCTCCGAACCAGATATAATAATGTCAGGCCAGACAATTCCACTTTCTGCTTCGATAAGTTAGTTAGGGCCATCTGCAATAAGGTCCGAAAACAACTCCTCAAACACATACTCCGGGGTGAGAGTCAGAATGGTGATTGAATATCTTCCGGAGAAGTGCATATGACATGCTCCCGTTCAGGTGAAAACACCATACCCTAGCCTCTTATGTAAACCTACGACTTAGTAGGTACGTGTGGCAGATACTCGACCGATAAACAGCAACTAACCCAGCTGTCGGACATAAACCTGAAGTAAAACAATCAGGCACCTGCGCAACGTCTTCCATATATAGGTAGTTATTTGTGACGAATCTTCCGAATAGAAGAGTAAGTAGTAGGTAGTCATTAACTCACAATGATATAGAGCAGCTTTCACACTTTCAATTTTTCACTGGAACAGAAAAATGAACAGCGTAGTATCTTCGACTTTTTTTTGTAGTAAAAGAGGTACACTTCGATGTCAAAGTTTAAAAAATAACACTTCCAATTGAAATTTTCAAGACAAATGAAATAAAAATGCATTTATAAAAAAAAAGAAGTACGTGCACTCGGTGAAAAGTTTCAATTTTTGAATTTTTATTCTAAAACTGTGCAAACATCGTCTTTGTTTCTTCCTACATCAAGTTGTTCGACAATATTTCTATAGATGACGTCATAGTGCCGCCATATTAAACTTGAAGAAAATTATTCCTATGCCACCATTATATAGTTTTTTCATAGTTTTACATACTTTTACTGAAGTTTTTTTTAATAAATTTTACCATGTACCTATATCTAGTATAAGTAGTATGACCGAGTTTACGTACCATTTGAATATATTGTATCCCAGTATCTTAATAAATTATTTTCAAAGGGTGTAATTATTAAGTGCATTATTCCGAGTCCACTGTCATGGAACTGATAGGTTTTGTGGATAATAGATTGTTAATTTTTGTTTTCCATTTTTGGATGGAAGCTAACTCAAAATTTTTTTGTTCAATTTCAAAACTGCTGTTTATGAAAGATACCTTTTTTCTTTCAAATATACGGATACAAAACAACAAATATATATATTTATATTCTTGAAGCCACACAATTAAAACTTAAAAATCATAATATTCAATAAATAATATTAAGAGCATTTAGAGAGCAACAAATGAACATGAGATGTCATGGTCAACAACCTTTTATAACTACTTTGTTACTAGCCATATTTAATATATTCTAAATGAGTAACCGGGTTAATTTCTTGTTCGAGTAAACCAATGAATCACTTCTGTTTCCCTAGAGACCAAATATCCTTATAGGTTTCCAAAAGGATCAAAAATTACTTCTGGATTTTGAATATTCTGTGTTGATACATTTGTTCTGGTATTGTCTTGAGTAGGATATTGAAATCCCATTAACTGACTAGAAGGTGTAATCATGGAATGTGTTGGCTGACCTAACCCCGTCTGGGAATTCATAGTGCTGGATTGATGGCCAATTGAAGTCTGAGTCATTGGTCTATATGAAGGCGCTGATGTTGCTGTCATGGGTTGGGGTTGCCAGTTTCCGGAAGCAGATTTTGGTTGGTTTTTGGGTGAACTCCACTGGGAACTTCTACTCCCTAAAATAGAAATGTGATGCTTTATATAGATATTCTAATGTTTTTGTTGTTTTTTCAAACATTTCATACACATGATGTAAAATATCGAAATTGAGCAAGAGACCAGAATGAACACAAAACGATCGATTTTTTTTTAATGAAAAATAACCAGTAGTCATAAAAACTTGGAAGGGTTATAAGGGCCAGCATCCGAAAAAAACCTTTATTTCAAGTCACCAGTCAGACTTGTTGTAATAATGTTGTAAAATTTATGAACCCCATACTGAACTTTTTGAAGACACTTTAAATCGACCTGTATCAGAACAGGGCCATGAATGATGTCTCAATATTGATATCTCCACTCTGCTGTTAGGTCTTCGAGCCTTATATTAATCAAACCTTCAATTTCCATTCCTTCAATTTGGGGTTCAAAAAAATTCAGTTACGGTCTGTTACTATTCAAATTGATAATGTATACCACTGGTCACAACTGACATTTTTGACAGCTGCTCACCATTACCCAGAATGTATGAGTAATATAGCTGAGAGTTATCTGCTTTATTCAGATGATTTGAAATTTTATCTAGCAATATTGCACTCAACCGATTGTGAGCAACTTTAAAATAACCTGAATGTGGTATTTGGCTAATAATTCATCACTTGATGTATCCAAATGTAAAACTTCAAAAATATAGAAAGATAATTTTTATTCTTCAAATTTTCATATAATCTGAATGGAACTGCCTCATTACGAGATACTTCCATAACAGATCTAGAGGGTTGTCTTCGATTCTGAACTGAGTTTTCTTAGGCACGTTGATCTTAAACTTTCAGAGGCATATAGGATATATGTGATTTTTAGTGCACAATTGCAGAACTGTTACTAACATGTAGCTTTGAAGACTTTATATTTTTCTTATGTTAAGTTAGAGTTGAAATATCGTTCTACTATATAGAGTCATTACTGTGCTTCACATATTATTGAGAAGCGGAAGGTCCTCAAATACTTGACTTTCAAAGTTGATGGTATATATTCAAGCGGGGAACAGATTACCAGCTGATAATCGACGGATTCAACTTTGAAAGCTTAGAGTTCAGAAGATGCTTGGCTTCTATCTCATCCTCCATAAACCTACTACTAAGCTGAATTTCAAAATACAGCAATTCGCAGGCAGAAACAATTTAACTTTCTATCATTCTCGACCAAGACACAATGTTCTCATGAAATCACCAATGTGTAATAATTTTAACAAAATTTGTAACTCTTATGATTTATCCTAGGACAGCTTGAAGCAAATTAAGCATGTAATGCGAATTCTGTGAGACTTTACTTGTTTTTATTCCAATGTTCTTGTGATTTTTGGTATGGCGCGTCAGCATTGTGATCATTGGGACCGAAAATCATGCAGACGTAGTGAGCCAAGAATAACAGCCTTCTGCATTTGTCCGGCTGAAACTTCTACCTTAGTATGGCAAGCCATAGATTCGAGAGTAGAAAGGGCACCATTCCACCAAGGACTCCAATATTCAAAACAACCATATTGACAGAGTGGTTTGGATAGAGTCTATGGAGTTTGAAGAGAAACTTTCAATATTACATCCATTTTTTCTTTCTCTTTTCGGATGATATGTGGTGACGTATGTGGTAATAATACATTCTTAGGGTCGCGTTGTGTCGATGAATATAGACTCAGACCGCATATGCTAGACAAGCTGACACAAGTCCATTAGGGTATTAGGCGCATCGCGGCAGGCCCTGAATCTTGTGTCGAGAACCCGTATACCCATCACGTGACTGCGGTAGACTAAGGTGTTGAAGACACCATCCTGGCAGGTCATAATGAACCCCTCAGTTTCCGACTTCAGTCCACTTGCCCTGAGGAAAGTTTAGGTCGGATGCGTTGATAAGCGGAGGTCTTCAATTTTGTTGGCATTGGCTTGTGTTGCCGCAAGAGTGAATCGGTCTCTGTGGTTTTTATATGAGCCTTTTGCTGGACGGGTTCCAATTCGGTAACAGAGTTGTGATCACCTCGTTCAGTGTCGAAAACTGAACAAAGTTCATCAGCCGCTCGGGCAGCTGCCCTAATAAAGAAATGCTCGAATTCCTACTCTCTCATGTTCGCGGCGCATGCAGAAATGGGGATTCGAACTACTGATGACTTTACAGACTCCCTCCAGTAACATACTGTTGTCGTGGGAAGTACAGCCGTGGAATGGACGAATTGGGATGCAAACTCCTATGGTGACGCATCATTTTTTTTGGGTCTTTACGTCGAGTTGATACAGCTTCTATCGAGTCAATTCCACTACTCCAAACGGGTATTACTATTATTATTATCAAGAAAGATCAAGATTGCGCAGACTAGTAGCCACGCGATAAATGAGTTCTGTAAAATAAGTGATGAAAACTTTAAAGAAAAGCAATTTGAATGTTGCCAATCAAAATCAACGAAAAATTTAGTCTGCATTATATGCAGAAACATATTTCATTCATCCTGTGCTGGGAAAATGAAATTGGAGTTTAAGAAAATAAGTGATACCAGAATCATCTTCCAACAATGTGATAAAGATGTAATTGGAAGCAAGGAAAGTGAGCTTCAAATTGAAGTCCGTATGTTGAAATCACTTTTAAAGGAAAAAGATGAAAAATATAATCTTTTATTAGAAAACACCAAATTATTAAGAAGCAACAATATTCTCCTAGAAGAAAAACTGATGAAAATGGAATTGGTACTTATAAACAAGTTCTACAAAAACCAGCAGTAAACAAAACAAGACCTTGACAACGGGAATTTCAACTGATCAAACACCCACGTCGCTGCCGAATCAATCAGCGAGTGTTGGAAATACGGGAGCGGTACGAAAAAATTTCAATCAAGAACTCCAACAGGCACAAAGAGAAAAAATGTTAGAAATAGTGCATTTAATGCAAGAAAAAGAAGAATTGGAGAGTGATAATTTCAAGCATATCACATATAAGAAATGGAGGCCATTGAAAAAAACTTTTGGGGAAAGTGATTCCTCGGAAGATTTTGGAGTCCCTAGAAAAATATGGCTGTACTTATACAGAGTGAGAAGGCATGTTACTCCTGAAAAAAAATCATATAAAAGCCCAAGATTATTTTAAAGGTGCAGAAATAACGGTAAAAGAACTTCCCACAGAAGAGAGTTAGAACAAATGTTTCATGTTCGGGATTGATTATAAATTCAAAAATAGTATTTATAACCCTGCAAATCAGTAGCATTTCGTAGGTTCAACTTTCGTAAGTTCAATCAGTACAGCACTAGTGCAGAGGATTTTCAATAAAAAAATCGAATATTGAAGAAAGTTCTTCACAGCACAACACAATTTTAGAAATATTGGTCTTGCAATCCAGTGCAAAACAGTGTGGAGAAAATAGAACATTTTTTGGCGAACAACAGTGACTGTCATTTTTCATGTGTTACTGAGCATTGGAAATCAACTACCCAACTGGAATGTATTGGAATAGAAAAATTCAATCTAGCACCATCCTTTTGTCGTACAGAAAATTAACATGGGGGAAGTGATATATATTGTAAAAATGGGATAAACTATAAAAGTTTAAAGGATATATCGAAACTGTCAGTTGAAGGGGAAATTTCGAATGTTCAGGTATTGAAGTTTCCCTTTCTGATAAAAAAAAATTATAGTTGTATCTTTTTATAGACCTTGTAGAGGTTCAATGAGTATATTTTTTGATAAATTTGAATATTTGTTAACGAATGTCACAAGTGATAATAAATTAGTCTTTATAGTAGGTGATTACAACACTGAACTGAAAGAAAATAATAATGAAAAATCAAAACTATTAGCTTTAGCTAGCTCCTTTGATATGTATAAAGTTATTGATGAATATACACGCATAACAAAAAATTCCAAAAGTTGCATTTACAAATTATAGGGGTACATTACAAAAGTACTTGAGACTCGTGCTTCAGATCATACAGCCCAAATGATTACATGTAAACTCAATCTGCGAAACTCAATGAAAGGTACCCACAAAAGATATGAATACTTGAAAACAAAAACTGAGTATAAGTTGTTAATATCGTCGAAACAGGAAAATTATAAAGACCGTATAAAAAATTCTGATAATAAAACAAAATGTATGTGGAGTATCTGCAACGAAATTACCTGCAAAGTAAAGAGGCAAAGCTGTGACATACAGGGTGATCCAATCGATATATTGAATAAATTAAATAATTATTTCAGCAGAATATCCTCAAAATTAGTTAAGAATAATAATGAACATATCACTTGTGAAATAATGGAAAACCCTCAGTCGATGTGTATACAACCAATAACTCCAAATGATGTGGTTGTAATGTCAAATAATTTGAAGAACAAATATTCAAACGAAGAAGATGAAATTCCAACTTGTTTGATAAGAAAATGCACAATAGTAATTAAAGATATTTTAACACACATAATCAACAATTCCATGAACTTTGGCATTTTTCCTTCACAACTCAAGCTTTCAGTTATACAACCATTACATAAAGAAGGGGATACAAATAGTATTGAAAATTATAGACCCATAAGCTTACTCCCAAGTTTCTCTGAATTATTTGAAACCGCAATGTGTAATAAAGTTATACAGTTTTTTCATGAGTGTAATTTCTTCAGTGATAATCAACATGGCTACTTACAAAAAAAATCAACACAAACGGCAATCTTCCAATATACGCAGAACATAATTGATCTAATGGAAAAACGGCATCTAGCTCTGGGTATCTGTCTATCTGTTTAAAATCTGTTTTTCCGTTAACCAGCTGTCGCACCCCTACGAACGACAACCCTCAGAAGTCAAAACTTGTGCGAGCTAAGGATTAACGAGGTCTTACCTTTTAACGTGTGATTCCTAACACGGGTTGGACGATAGCAAGTGAAGATCGATCGTTCAGACTAGGGCTTGAACCACCGACCAACACGGCAATCAATTCGAGTGAGTGAATAAATCACCCACGCCGAACCGCTTGGCTACCGACCGTCAAAAGCATACGACTGTCTAGATCATAATATCTTGTTAATCAAATTAGAGAAATATGGAATAAGAGAAAATGCTCTGAAATGGTTTCAATCATATTTAGCAAACAGACAACAGAGAGTCAGTGTCATTAAAGACTTAAGAAACTTCAAGTCTGATATTATAACATCTGTTGTTCGTTATATTTATGAATGATTTATGCAAATTTGAATTAGCAGATAATCAGTTTATAACTATATATGGGCATGATACAAGCCTTCTGGCAGGGGGAGAAACATATCCGGAGATGATGGTAAACTATTGTAACAATTATCAGAAAACAAAAAAACTGGTTGAAAACAAATAAGTTATTGAACGAGTCGAAAACTAAAGTAATGCTACTTGCAAACTATCTAACAGCAGAGGAAAAACCAAATGATGTATAATTTTTCAATAATTCCTTTCAGTTATCGCATGAAATCAAGTTTTTGGTTGTTTACATTGATGAATGGGCTGAACTGGTCACAACGTATAGAGGAAATCTCTTCAAAGCTTGAAAAAGTGTCCTATGGACTGAGAATAATCAGTAAACATCTAGAAAAGCAAGCAGCTTTATCTCTTCACTTTGCAAATTTTGAATCTGTCATGAGATACGGAATAATTTTTTGGGGAGCCAACAAGAATACAAATACAATATTTGTTATACAAAAAAGAATAATTAGAATAATCAAATACAAACATTATAAAGACTCTTGTTGAACAGTTTTTAAGAATAATAACATCATGACTGTATATGCTCTGTATATTTTTGAATGTTTGATGTATTTGTTTAAAAATAGAGAACTTTTTAATCTAAATGCTACAGAACACGAATATAACAATAGGAGGCATGACCTCATTTATCCATATCATACATTGAGACTTACTGAAAAATCTCCCTATTATATGGAAATGAAATTTTACAACAAGGTACCAGTACTTGTTAGACATTCTGCTAGTAGCAATAAAAAAAAACATCAAAAAGATACTTGTAGATCTAGAACCCTATTGTGTTGAGGATTTTTTGAAACATCAGTTTTGAAATATAATTGTGTGTGACGTCATTTTATTACGTTGTAATTATAAGAAGGGTTAAAAATAATGTCGCGCTATAAGAGACTAGATACTATTAATATTTCACAAACTTGTAATTTTAAAGTAGAGTTCATAACATTTCTATTCTGAAATAGCTGACATATAATATTAAGAGACCTTACAATGAGAGATCATAGCTTTTGGAACCTAATCAAATTTTTTTCCCACTTTTCTTATTGCAAAAGTATCCCAAGCCTTATGTTACTATT
The DNA here is from genome assembly GCF_025532065.1 of Leptinotarsa decemlineata. Lineage (NCBI taxonomy): Eukaryota > Metazoa > Arthropoda > Insecta > Coleoptera > Chrysomelidae > Leptinotarsa > Leptinotarsa decemlineata. The sequence goes on from NW_027412574.1 coordinate 2,728,289, forward strand.
CAAGGTGAATGCGTGCTACAGATCATGATTGATATTTCTGTCTGCCTCTTGATAATTCCAAGGATGTATGAATAATGCGGCTGAGTGTCATCAGCATAGACAGCATATGTCGTACTAATAATGCAAAGACTTAAACTTCATGGCACTCCAAAATTCACTGACAAAGCACTCAAATACTGTTCATCAGAATATATGGGTCAAGTCCAAGTATTAAATGTTTATATAGCAGTTGAAGAACGCCATTATCAAATTGCAAGAAAGCTAGCTCTCTACAAAGTAGTTAATGATTTAAAGTATCAAATGTCTTAGTGCAATAAGAAGCACCATTGTAGTAAGGCCAATGTCATTTGTTGCTTTAAATAAATCTTGAGTAATGTTGTAGTGGTAGTACAATGGGATTCTCGAAATCAAGATTGAATGCTACTAATTAGGTAATTTGCATAAACAAATGATTCAATCTGGTCTTTGAGAATCACTTTGTGATAGATGATTCGTTAAAGTGTTTGTCCCAAATGCTATCAAGGATTGTCTTGCTTTTGTAATGAAATAACAGTGGTTTTTTCCATAAAAGAGGAAATATATTTATTTTAATTACAGTATTGAAAATGGGGGTAGTACAATGAAAAAGGTTGGAGTCATCTTTTTGAAAAATAGTGCTTCAGTTCGTGTGTGGGAAAATTGTTTTCATTATATTCTCAAATCAAATCAAATCAAAATATTCTTTATTGTTCGAAAATTTGCATCTTATTGAAAAAGTCCAAGAAATACAATGTTAATATAAAAAAGTACTAAAAAAGTATTAATGTAGATATAAAGAAGTTCCAAAAATATATGAATGTAAATATAAAAAAAGTTCTAAAAATGTATAGATAAAATACCACCATGTATAAAGTGATAGTACAAAGAATAAATTGCTAATATATTGTTAAAATGATTCGCTAAAATACTCTTCCAAACTATAATAGGGTCTATCAACAAGTAGGTTCTTCACCGCCTTTTTGAAATGATTATTGCTTAAATTTGCAGATCTCATTTCTAATGGTGAATGATTGAACAATTTACCACCATTATAGTGTATGGAATCCTTGATTAAATTCGAAGTTGGGATGGGAAGTCTAAAGGTATAATTGCTATTGCGAGTAGCATAAGGAGTAGAAGCAAAGTTAAACTTCGATTTATGTTTATAAATAAGGCAAACTGTCTCTAAGATAAAAAGTGCGATGACTGTTAACATTTTATTGGCAGTGAACAAATTCCTGCACGATTCTCTGGGTTTGACTTTACAGAGACATCTTAGTGCCCTCTTCTGTAATATCAATACAGAAGAGAGAAGGAATGAGTTGCATGCTCCCCAAAGAGGTATTCCATAACGTAGTCGTGATTCAATAAGTGCATGGTAAACGGTCTTTGCGACATGGAAACCCAACTCATTTGAAACCACTCTAACTGCATAACATCCTGAGATCTTACTCTTCAGTTGTTTAAGGTATTCATCAAATTTCAGCCTATTATCAATGAATACACCGAGGAACATTGTGTTTAATTTATTTTGTAATATGGCAGCATCTATTGAAACGTCATCAAGCGAACATTTGAATGATATATTCGTTTTGGATGCATTTAGAGAGAGTAAATTTTCATCGCACCAGCTCTTCACCTTTTTCAAGTCGGATGATATTATTTTATTTAGCTCCATTGAGTTTTTTTCTTTCCACAATATTGTAGTATCATCCGCGAATAGAGTGAAACTACCAGATATGTTAATCATAGATATGTCATTCATATATAGCAGTGGTACACCAGATTCAATGGCCCTGTTCTCCGAGAGTTCCGTTGTACTCACCATTTGACTCCGACCTGAAAGGTACGATTCGAACCAAGTGTTCGTTACACCTTTACATCCATATTTGTGAAGTTTTTTTAATAAAATTTTATGATTGACGCAATCAAACGCCTTTGAAATATCGCAAAAAATTGCGGCTTGAAACCCAAACTGGTTTTTGCTTATAATACAGTGCAGTTTCAAGAATTCAACTAAACGTACTTTGACTAATTTCTCAATAATTTTTACTAAAGTCGGTATTAAGGAAATAGGAGGCAGATTGGAGGGATTATCTAAATCACCACCTTTATGTAGTGGAATGACAATGGAAGTCTTCAGGGAAGAAGGAAATGAGCCAGTTCTGAATGAGGTATTAATAAGGGCGACCAAAGTTTCTAGAGCATTGAGCGGTAAATTCAAAAGAATCTTAACGGAAATATCATCATATCCCGCCGTGTTTTTGTTTTTAATATCATGAAGTGTTTTGAACAATTCATTAAAGTTAGTGTCATATGAAATAAAACTTTCATGAATTTTTATATTTTCTAAGTTGATCAATGGATCATATGGAGCATGAATTGTGTTACTCAACTGTTCAGCAATAGAACAATAGAACTCATTTATTATATTAGGATCAAGTGAGAGTTCAGAGTTTTTATTTTTTATTTTACCTCTTATATCACTAATAATTGACCAAGTTTCTTTAATTTTATTCTTCAATTCCCCCATTCTGTTGCTGTAATATATTCTCTTAGCTAGACTGATAGTGGATCGATAGACTTTTTTGTAATCATTGAAATAGTTCCAGAAAAATGTTTCTTTTGTGAATTTTCTGATATAATGCAGTGAACACAGGTTTCTAGAGGATGTTTTCAGTCCTTTTGTCACCGATGGCTGTTTACATTTATTTTTAATTATTTGTTCTGGAAATGACTTATTGAACACATCAGACAATGCACTGTGGAATGATAAAAAGGGGTCACATTCAGAGAGTATGCTCACCCAGTATATTTCAAGGCAGTTTTGATAGAACCTATCATAGTTTGAACAACTGAACAATCTACCATACTTTTGTATGGTTTGTTTTTTTGTTGATTTTGAAAGAATAGAACATATCACTGCTTCATGATCAGATAATCCGGATGGAATAACGGTGCATGAAACATTTTGCTTGTCAATATTGCTACAGACATAGTCGATGCAGGATGCAGAAAATCGAGAGATGCGAGTATCCGTATCAACGTGCATACTTAAGTCAAATGATAAAAGTAAGTTCTTCAGTGACTCATTAACCAGAGAATCACAGTCATTGTAATTGATATTGAAATCACCTTTCACGATTATAGAACTATAGACTATAATGAAATGGCATATTTTTGGACAACTGCACACTAATGTCAAGTTCTTGATGAAACATGTATTTGATTTTCAATTCTGTAAAAGCTCCTAAATAAATTATAAAAACATAAATTGTTCTGGTCACTTCATACGATCAGATCAGTTAGTTAGTTAGTTAGTTTTAGATGTATTGTTTGATGTTTGGGGATCCTTCAATATCATTTATTTATCGATGCTGTACACTTTACGCCCAGTTTAACGGCATACTTATCTGACAAGGTGCCTCCATAAAGAGTCGAATGCCTTGGACAAGTGAATGAAAACACTTATATTTTTATAGCGTTCTATTTGAAATAATTAACATTATTATTGACAACAAATTTTATTTATGGTCCTGTCTTTAGTTCTTTTGTAAATTGTTTTGATTTCTTGCAAACACATTCAACTATTGGCCTACCTCTGGACATTACCCAATAATTTCTATAAGAAGATACCCCTACCCAATTTTTTGTATTACAGTGATCCTTGTTCAAAGGCTGATGTCTCCTGAATCAGTTTTTATACAGAATATTTTTATAAATCTCAATCTTGGAAGTAACGAAAATATTAGTTTTTGGTCAAAATACGACTGTTGTGTAATTTGCGTGAGCTTTGCTTGGTTTATATGGTAGGAAAAATGAATGAGTTGTTGATATCTGTTAAGAACTGTCAAACATTTACGCACTCGGTTACATATTGAAGATGTTTTCAAATGACGAAAGGGCTGATATGCAATTCACTTATGCAAAATTAAGTAAAATCCTCTTTTGGCAAGAAATATTTGACATATTTGACAAAATTTAAATTAGAAAATGTGTTGTTACTGGAAGTGTGAGGAACCGAACGAAAGTTTTGGGTAAGCAAACATTACCTCATTGAGATTAACAAAGTGAAATTTTTTTTTTCAATTTAGTATTAGTCAGTTACAAAAATATTTTCAATAAAGATTGTTTTTGATTAGAAATGTTCTTCCAGAAATATTTGAAAAAAGAAAAAAATACAAATGCTACAGGAAACGCAAAGTTCATTACCTTAATGAAAGGGATTAGGGAAGGAGTATAAAATTTGCGAAGTGGTTAAGACGTAGAAATAGGGAAATTGGAAATATTTGTAAAAAATAATATGGCCGGGCAAATCAAAATTCACCAACAATGGTTGGTTTAACAGAAACATCCATTATAGGTGGAATAAAACGAATGAACATTTATATAGAGAAACCAATTTTCAGGAAAGGTTGGGAATTTTTTAAACAAACATACTAGGTCCTTTCTTTCACGATGAGTGTTTGAATCCAATGAGTTTGAAGGCTACCAAGATGAATTGCCACTGAACATCAGGCATGAAATACAATATTTTCTACGAAATAGTGCCCCTCACTATAATTCAGAAATGGTAAGGAATCATTTAGATGTGATATTCCCAACAAAATGGATTGGAAACAATGGACCAATTACCTGGCCAGCTCGATTCCCACACCTTACTTCTTTAGATTTTTTTCTGGGGATACTTATATAAAGTATAAAGTTTTTTCAACACCAAGTACAGATATCGACCATCTCAAACAAAAAATAAGAGATGCATGTAATATCATTACATCCATCGGGCTAGAAAATTGTTACAGAAATTGTATGGACAAACAACTTATGTGCATTCAACAGAGAGGTCGTCAATTCGAACATCCAATGTAGTTTGTCACGTAGAATTCATTTTCTGTATTTGTTTTATTTCCCCCCAAAAATTCTTTATAAATATTTTATTTTTCTGTTTGATTGTTGTCACTGATGTCACTGCTAATTTTAAATGAAACACTATAAAAATATCAATTGTGATATACCACTGATTTGAGATTTTATCGCTTTAAAAAATTGATGGTGGCCGTGTTGACATGAAACGTTTAATGAAATATTTATTGTTATAGTACATTTAGAAAACATCCAACAGTCAAGCTGTTGGAAAATAATTCAGTGAAAATGAAAAGATAAATAAATATATAACAACCAAATAATTATGCAAGAAGGTATAATATTTTTCAACATACCTGCATCCATAGTTAAATTTTCCACAAGAGAGGTGAGACTGGACTCTAAATCTCCGGTCAATATTTTAGAAGGTGCAACAGGTCTAGAAGGTTGAACATGAACGGAAGTATGGGTAATCATGGAAGGTTTAGACTGTTCAGTAATAGGATCAAATACTGAAGCCTCGTTTGTATTGAATAACCCACTGAAATTGTTGGGTGCAACAAAAGCTGAAGGTTGCTGAAACATATCTTTATCAGAAAATCCGTTGCTAGCCCACATTTTACTTGTGTTATAAGTGGCTGATAAACTATCATCTTTTGCTGGAACATCAGTTGAAGAAAAATCTGCAAAAGGATTTCCTCCTAGAGAAAGTAGATCATCCATTGCATTGGCTGGTAGTATGACATTAGGTTTCTGGGAAACACTTATTCCATCAGAAAATAAGTCAAGTATAGGCTCAGGATCATTTTGAGGTTCCTCACTCAAGAATGGATTAGTATTTATAGTTGAAGGAGAACCAACGGTTGATCGATAGTGACTCAGAGCTGCTTCTTCTTCAGCCACTGCTGCTTGTTCAAAATTATCATTAACAGCTGTCCCAAAGGCATTGCTTGTATTGGACAATGCACTAACTCCTGATTTTAGAGTCTTTTGTGCGGTTGCAGTTGTTGGAGTATTGCCTTCAAGTGAAGCCAAATGCTGTTCCAAAGCTTGTAAAAGACTATTAGGTGCTCTTGTGAGATCTGGAATATCCCCTTTATCAATACCTATATTTTCAGCTACTTTTAAAAATTCCCCAACTCTATCCATTCGTATCAAAAACTTTTTGTATAAATCTAATGCTTCTCTACATTGTTTTTTATTCATTTCAAAAAATTTCTCTAATAAGTTGATCACTCCATCATTGTAACATGCAAAGAGTCTAATGAGATCACGAAAAAGCAACATGAAGCACATATTTATAACTCCATTTGTGAGATCATTTGCTACACAATCAAATTCTAAAAGTGCATCAAGTTGGTTTTGTAAAACTGGTAACGTCTTGAGTAAATTTTCAGAATTCATGGTTCGTAACGTTCCCTCTTCTTTTCCACGTTTTACCTTACAAAAATCAAAAGCTACTGATCTATAAGATAAAGCTTTTTCGTTAAGGTACTTGGCATATCTTCTAATGAATGGGGACATATCATAGCCAGTTTTGGCACCTACAGCACTTTGAACTCCAGTTTTATCAACAAAATTCGATAATTGAAAGGAAACATTGCTGGATGCTAAATACTGAGTGAATCTTTCGTTTCCATAACACATTACATGATGTGTAGTAATAAGAGATTTAAATACAACTACCCAATTTGTGCTCTGAGACCTTTCCATCAATAAATTTGCCATTTGGGGTATGGACACATTAGGCTCATTAGTACAGTGAACTAAATAATCCAAATGCTTCTTTTTGGGACCCAGCATCTCTTCAGTAGTAGCTTTACAAACAGATTTAGCTAGGCCTTGTCCTGCTAGACTGTGTTTGGCCGCTAATAAGCGGTCATTTATTGTTTGACCTGCCATTATATTTTCACTTTTCAATATTATTGCACCACCGTTGGCTTCGTATGAATTTAATACACAAAATAAAATCCACCCAGCCTGGGCCGACGACTGTATTGATCATTTGGACGTACTTAGAAGCTGACAGCCGCCGAGAGAGGAATCAATATCAGGAATAACATAGGTTCAACTTAACAACATATCATAGGCTACAATCGAATCTCAGGAGCTCAGAACTCAGAATAGAATAGTATTTTACTTGACAAAACAGGAGGCATTTGGTGTTGGGTTGTTGGCAACCCTATTTCAACGATAAATTTAAAAAAAATCAAATTTAGCGGTTTTTTCAGGTTTATAGTTACTATATAGGGGGGTTGAAAAATGTCATCATTTTCTATTGACATTTGTGGCTGCATATGGCGGACACTGCCAAGTGATTGGTCGAATTAATTGTCCAATGATACTGAACCGATGTAAAAAATTAACAATGAGCAGTAATAATGAACGTGAACTATGGTTGGGGTTTTCAGTTTTATTCATACCGAACGAGATTTTATCAGTAATCGAAGTATCAAAAGGAAGATAATTGTATTTATCGAGTGTTCAGTACATGGTGAAGAAGATGAATGTGCCAGAATCAGGATTACGTTATGAAACTACATTATGCCGCTGTACGTTTCTATCTTGTACTATATGATCAATTGATATTTCTATCGTTTGACGTTATGTTGGATTAAATTTCTGTGTATTACGATTTCTATCTTGTACATTATGATGCATTAGGTGTCCTCCCAGAATCATACATATTATGAATGGACTGAGCCGTTACTTGATGGAAATTAATGACACTAAGATTTCAAACTAGAAAGCTGGACAGGACTCTTAGACATTTCAATCCTATGTAAAGCTCAAATTATATCTTTGCTCACATATATAAAAAACGGCCGTTCGTTGAGGTCTCTTTTCTATAGACACTTTCACAGAAAGTATTCTGCTGATAAGAGACACTAACTTTCCACATTTGATACAATATATATTTTAAGGTATCTATAGATTGTGGAATTGGCCGCGGTGGTAGTGCGTCTGACTCACGATCGGAAGGTCTTGTGTTCGATTCCCGCCTCGACCAGATATTTTTCTCGAGAGAATTTATCTGGTTGAAGCTGGAATGATTCTGCTACAGTGTTAGGAATCACACGTTAAAAGGTAAGACCTCGTTAGTCCTTAGCTCGCACAAGTTTCTCAACTTTTGAGAGTTGTCGTTCGTATGGGGGGCGGCAGCTGATTAACGGAAAAACAGATTTTTTTTGAACAGATTTTGATGAGATTTTCAAAACTTCCTTAACATAATATGTAGAGAGATTTATTAAAGCACATGTTAGTATATTCAACAATGGTGTCAAAACCATATATTTAATGAAAATTGATAGTTATATTCACTGAAATGATATTAAAAACCTCTTTGGCAAAGTTGTGTAATAGGCACTTGGTACATTTCGAACAGAAAAAAATATTTTTCATTTTTGTTCTTCCAAAATATGGAAAAAACATTTTATAGATCTTCATAAAGTAACGACCATATTTTGGCAACGGTTTTGGCTTTTGCTTCCATTCAGGCGCATTAAGCCAATGGCAAATTGATTTTCAACTCTAAAATTCAAATTTAGTGTCTATAACGCCAGAATTGCTGTCACTATTTTATTGATGCCAACCCTGTTTGCAACCACACCTTTTCCCTTCCTTCAGGTATCCCTCGTCTAAATAAATCGAGTCTATTTCTATATAGTAAGCCTGGTTTTTTCAAAAATTTCAGATTTACATTCGTAGCACAGAACACAGAAAAAGTATAGAGAAGAATTTCACCGATAATGGCATTACTCAAACATCTAAGAGCAGATCGAAATAACTGAATTTTGAACGTGGGTTATGCTTATTGTTTTGGGGTTTTTGTGTTTTGAGTTATTTAATTCGGAATTTATGAGAGTCATGTTTTTTTGTGCGTTTATTATAGACCTAAAAAACTATATAATAAATAGGTAAAATAAATTGACTTCACGGAACGTACAAGAAATCACAACAATATATGTGAACAGTTGACAGGACTTTGTTTTTTGTTTTACCATCTCATTTAGTTTTAATATGTCCGGCAGGTGTCGTTGAACTTTCCCATACATAGAAACAAATCAAATGGACCCACACTCATTTATATAATAATTCCAATATGAATGGCGAAAGTCTGTGTGAAGCCAAAACAAATTCATCATAACACTGAAACAACAGTACAAAAATAACATTTCAAAACGCTCAAAGGTGCGAACTTGTTTTCTCCTTTACATAAAAGAGGATGTATGCATCCCCACTCACAAGCGATTTTGGTGAAATTGGTGACACGTGTGAATTATTGTATTCGTACCACGTGCCAGTATAAGTATGTCTGCAGAATGCTGTATAATGTCCGCTATAGGTAGATCCAGTGTGGTTCGAAAGTTCATATAGATTATAACGACAAGGAGTCACATTTTCTGCTGCATAATTGTTCATGTCTAATCCGTCTAGAGGAAATTCGATGGCAACATTTAACTTGCCTCTAAGTCTTTCTGTTTGAGAAAATATTTTAAAATGAATGACTAAAATACGGGGAAACTTATGGATCGATAGAGACTTTGTGCATTTTCTTCTTTCTTTGCAACTTGAACACGTCGGTTTTTCATGTCCGTCCAAAGTTTCCTCTCTTGTGAAGAAATTCAAGCACTGTGATAAATTCAATTGGCCAGTTCTTTGTGGTGTGGGAAGTGACAAATCCCAGAAATGATCGAAGGTTACAGATGAGTCTCCACAATGTGTGCACTTCATCGTGGATTGTAATTGACCAACGAAATTATCTACAATCTTAGAGTTATATGTAGGTACTCAAATAAATCAGCCAGACTCTTGCGCTTTTTCGCTGTCGCTCAATTTTTCGTTAATCTCCGTTAAGGTCGGTTTAGGTTTCTCAATAATTCTATTAACGTCATCATGTAAGCCTTCTAAAAGATAACGAAGGAACTCATGGGCGTCTTGATGCGCATGACCCATGAATCGAGGGGCAAAACTCTGAATCTGACTTTTTAAGGAGACTGTGTTCACTGCTCTATCCGATGAATCTTCTGACCACAATTCCTTGATAACTTCTGCGAAAGTTTTGATTAAAGCACCCTCCGTATTAGAACTATTAGTATTGATATCTTTCATGTACTCATCCTTTTCAAAATATTCCAGTAACCATCTCGTATTTGACAAACATTGGATTGCACTGTTCTTGAAACAGGTGTTGCCAATATTTTTCAACCCATTAAGCCCAAGGGTTTTGACTGAGGAATGTCTCACTGATTCAATTGTGTTGTAGGTGTTGGTGATACGTTCGCCACCGCTGTTTTCATTCCAGTAATCACGGATGTAATGATTCTTCCCATTATTGGACAAACGGAATGAGGAATGTGAAGTCTTGAAATTGAATCAGAAATGCTCATGGTGGTTTTTTCGAATTTATTTTAATTTAATTTAATAAATAGATAATAATGGCATCATGAAATTTCATACGCGTGAGTTGGAAAAAACATATTTTTTATCGCAGACTATTTTTTCATGGTTGTCTATTTTTATCAAAGTCAACTCACGAAAAGTAAGTCTGAAATTCATTACATCTTGTGTCTTCAACCAACTCATAACCTTATATTGAGTTTGGTGCATTTCTGTTCATAACCCCATTTAGAATTTTTTTGTGATAGACTGTGTAGATTCATCTCTCAACACCCCTACATTATTTCTGTCATTTTCTAAGAATTTTAGAGGAATGGTATTGAGATTATTTTCTGAAAATGCATATACAGGGTTGATATTGAGAACTGCGACGATCTATGTAGAAAACAATTTGGTTTTTGATTTATACCCCAACACCCCCACTTTACTCTCGTCATTTTTGGATAATTTTTGCGAAATGGATTATCAACATTATTTTTTGAATCCACAAAATTTTTCGAAGGATGAATAAAGTTAATTCTATATAGATCATCTAAGTTTTCAAAACTCATTCAGAATATGCATTTTTGCAAAATACTTCCAATATTGAACTCTACAGTCTTTTTTTGAGAAATAAAATGTAGGTAATATTCTGAACCTATCAAAATAACTTTTTCTACACCTGAACAAAAACATGAAGTTTGATAATCCGCTGATGATGCTGGTTTGGTTTCAATATATTTATTCTACGCAGGGTAATTCTGCCTATCAAAAATATTTGGAAATTACTTACAGCAGCAAATAATTGCTTTTCACTGCTTACGGTTCGACCTGTGCTAGGAATTGCACGTTGGAAGAAAGGGCCTCGTTAGTTTTTAGCTAGCACAAGTCTCGACTTTTGAGGGTGGTCGGGAGAACGTTAACAGATTTAGAGTTCACTTTTGAAAAGGTGAATATAACAATAACAAACGATTTTATAGTTTGCCGCTCGAGCAGTAAAATATGTCAAATTTAACTGCTTCGGCAGTGGCTGCTGCCCATGAAGACACGGCCAAACGGCTTAAAAACTGAAAAGCAAACCTAACCTAACTTTAACAAAAATTTTTTTCTGAGTTTAGAAGCAAAGGTATTTGAATAATTATCTTTATTTTGAAGTTATCATTGTTAACTCAGTTGAGATTTATATGCACTTTTTTCTGTAAAGTTATTTGCTTGAGTTTATTTATGTTTAAAAGAAGTTTTAAATATTATAAGTCAAAAAAACCATTACCAAGTTTAGAGGATGTACTGGACATGAATAAATCAGGACAATTGTTAAAGGTAAGTTAATAATCATGAATTGGAAGACGGAAATTTTTAAAGAAAAGTTTGCATCAATAATTATTGATTCTTATATAAAATTTGTATTTTATCTAAGGTAGATCCATGCAATAGTCTTTCTAATTTTAAAAGTTCTAAGAATTACTGTTTCTCATTTGTCACAAATATATATTTATGACTCATGCACATAGTTGTACAGGATGTTTCGAAATATCATATAAATATTTGAGGGGTTGATTCTGTGGATTATTTTGAGAATAAAACTATTATAAATTCATATGCTGCATTCACGATATTACAGAGCATTGAAATGTTATTATTTACTTGAATCTTAACCCTGTGTCCGACATGTGGACTTCTGTAACATTTGTAGACACGTCGTGGGGTGTGCGAGACCCCAATATGATTTTTCTGTTAAAATTAACATTTTTTTGAATTTAAACATTGTTGTTATGAGAATTCTATACTGTAATATCTCTTTTTGCAATAAAATAATTTTCGATTTACCAAAACGAGCAAAAAAAACGTTATATTCCGTCTTTACCAAAACAATGGGTTCTTTTAGTGGAAAAAATAGATTTACTCGAAGAAGTCTTTTGCACATAAAAGACTAAATAAATATCAAATTGCTGTTTCAAACAGGTAATAAAACATAAATTAGAAATAAAAAAAATATTATTGAAAATCATGAAAAAAAAAGTTACAGGTCATCAATATTTGCCATTTCTACGCAAGATTTGCAGTTCATTTCTGCATGGTCCAGATATATGTCAAACGACGACTGATTTGAGATGAATATGAGAGTGGAGGCTATATGTGGAAGCCACTGACAATATCTCGACGCTGGGGCGTCAATTTCGAAAAGTTATATGGAATTTTCTACGGCTGGGGTATGTCACACCCCACGTGCCGGTCGCAGGATTAATTAATGCCTAATTATTTCTAAAGCTATCAAGCTCAAGCTTGGCACACAACCCTTTGTTATCAATATCTATAAAACGACTATAAAAAAGTATTGACTTTTGTGAAGCGCTTTATTTTTTTGATCCAGACTCTTTCAACCCTTCTGATTTTTAAAAACTTTACGGACTCTTTTCCTAAAAAAAAATAATTTTTTTCATATTTGTTTCTTGATCAATTTCGATATTTGACATCATTAAACCCAAATTTTACAAAAATTGCTTCATAAGGATCCTGTAAAAACTGTTGAGAAAAATTTATGATGAACTGCTTATTTTGTATTCTTTACAATTTATGAGAAACATTGTAAACTGATAATTTTCATTTAACAATTAATGAAAAGTAATGATAATTTTTAAGAAGGACAATAAACAGCAAAAAAATTGAAACTATTAATTTCTCTATAAAAATGTTGAAAATGACTTTCTCTAGCTACAATACGGGTCTGGTGACATAGTCCCACAACGGTGGACCTTCACAACCTATCTTTTATACACTAGATCACTAGATGAATATGAAGAAAAGGTGAAACAAGGTGGAATAATTTGATTTATGCTCACTGAGACATTATCTTTAAATTATTTACTCTTATATGTATATTCTGTTTATATTCTATTGTGGTATATGTCTAGTTTTATATCTACTTAATGTTTTTATCCAATGAACAAACTTTTGTGACTTGCTACAAATATGCAACTGTAAATAAAGTGGTTAAATAAAGTACTTACTTACTTACTTACTTATTGTGATAAATTTGATGTAGATATTTCTGGAGTATAAGATTGAAGTAGACTGGTTCACTATTGTACATTATACACATTCGATTTCTCAAAATTAGTAAAATGTTTCAAGTAAAACAGTCAATTCTTGTAAAGACTGGAAATATGGTGACTCTCTAGTGAGAAACAGAAATAAATAAGGCTAGACCTTCGAATGTCATAGACTTGTTCGAAGGTAATGTGGAAAGATATCGAAATGACATAGAAATAATTCATTTAAAGCATTTAGTAGATTATATAGTGCGATCATTACCATGAATAATTTCATTTTATCTATGTAGCAGTGTGTTGATGTGTGCATTTTTATTAGCTCATTCTGCTCCTCATATTCAACAAAAGTATAGAACCTGTTCGTTAGGAATATAAAGGCCGAAAGGATATAATTTGAAGATAAATGATCGTTCCAATGATTTAAAGTGTTGGTAAGGATATCTGTTGTAGCATGGACTAAAAGACTACACACATATTCGATTCATGGTTTCTGGTATTCAAGAAACACGCCTGGATGCTCGTTATGCACGCCGGTTTTTGCAAGACACGCGCACTTTGGACCTTTATTTCGACTTATTAAATATCAAAATTAGGAATTGAAAAAATTCAGGCACCTTCTGGATAAATGAAGGAACAATAATCATGCGACCAAAACATTTTTATCGTGATTTTCCAGTTAATTATGCATTAGTTAATTAACAATTTTTTCTACCTAAACAGGAATAATTGTTGAATAACAAATCTGAGATTTTTTTGTTAGAGCTTTTTTTGACAGGCCTCAATAGATTCCCATAGGAATTTTTTCATTAAAGGTCCAAAGTGGGCGTGTCTTGCGCAAGCCCTAGTACCCGTTTTAGGACGTATTTTCAACCCTTTGGGAAAATTATAAATATTGATCCTACAGTTCCGGGCAGAATGACTTTTTTTGAATATTTTTTTCAAATTAGAAATATGTCAAATAGTTTTTGACATATTCGCAAAAAATCAAACCCCATTTTTTTTCAGTTAATTGTTTATAACTTTTGCAACTCTTGCAAGTGGCACTTGAATATAACACCTCGTTCAAATTTTTGGAGGCGGAAAAAAAATGTTTGACCTGAAAGGCACTTGTGAAATAGACTACGAGGCTAGTCTTTGGATATACCACTGGCAGATTTAATCCGCATTGAAAAGTCACGAAGAAGCAGTGCTTACATTCTTTGAATTTGTGTTACATACCAATTTTCGAATCCGAAAACTTTCGAAAAGTGGTTTCAAAGTAGATTCTGACTTTAAGTATAAGGATGAATTCTACTACCTTGCTTTCTGGCCCAATTGAGTAGGATACTTTAAACAGTGCATTCCATTCAAAACGAGTCACCCTGAATAACTTTTGGTGCAATGATTTTCAGGAAAAATTAAAAACACCTCAACAATAGTATACAGGGGGGACACATTTTTACATATTCACATTTGATATTACTTTCCCTATCGCACCCCCAGAGCATGTCAACAATTTTTTTTAAAGGATCACCCTATATTTTTTCGCATTATCAGATGATCCATGATGAGCAGATTTCAACAAAGTATAAAACATATGGTCTGAAGCTTATGGTAGGGAGGTACAATTTATTTGAGCTTATGGTAGGGAGGTACAAATTATTTGAGTTGAAAACGAGCAACCCTGAATAACATACATACACACACTCACAGATAGGTAGGTTGAAGTTCCTATCTCCAATCTCTGTGCCAGATTTCACAATGGCTCTATGATACTCTCTCTTCCTCACCAGACGTGTGGGAGGAGCAACTTGAGGGGCGTGTCATTTAAAAAATTCATCTACCTTTCTGAATCCAGAATTCTGTTTAAAAATCTGTTTTCCCGTTAATCAGCTGTTGCCCCTATACGAACGACAACTCTCAGAAGTTGAGAAACTTGTGCGAGCTAAGGACTACTACTTGACTATTACTTGGACTACTAAGGACTATTACTTGAAAGTAATAATTAGTTTTCACTAGTCGAGGGATGAAGCAAACCTTCATTAGTTGACTTTAATACTTGAAGAATATTTTTTTAATTATTTTTCGTTCATACTCTCATACAACGTTTCATCACTCAGAATAAAAAAAATCTGACTCCTTTTCTTTTCAGGGATGAAGACCCTTAAAAGATTTTCGTTTACATTTTAACTCGAAATTATTTACCTAATTAAAACTAAAAATGTTGTCGTTTATATTTTCAGGACTCAAAAATTGAACGATGTTTCATTGATTCCAAAGAATACTGTCATTTATTGGGATTGAAACCACCTGGAGAATGGGAAATATTCCAAATTGTGAACCATCCAGGTATGTCATCTAATTTGAAATGATCACAATGTTGCAATGAATCAATATGACATTTTAGTTGAAACATTGTTTCTTCCCACCCATATGAAAAAGAAGTATATTAATTATGTGTAAATAAAAAGAAGGTTTTGAACTTATGCATGGTAGTAGGAGAAGAGAAGGTTCTC
The DNA here is from genome assembly GCF_025532065.1 of Leptinotarsa decemlineata. Lineage (NCBI taxonomy): Eukaryota > Metazoa > Arthropoda > Insecta > Coleoptera > Chrysomelidae > Leptinotarsa > Leptinotarsa decemlineata. The sequence continues at coordinate 2,744,094 of NW_027412574.1, forward strand.
GGATTGAGGGCAATGGTGATTTATTCAAGTTGTCTCCAGCAAGTAGTAATTATTTCTTGAACGCTCCAATATTACATATACAACAAATATACAATTCCACTTTTTCCTCTGTTGACCTATTTCACTTACCCCTCTTAAAAGTAAGATTTTCTTGTAGAAACATACTATGCACTAGGAAGGGGAACTGTATTTTTATTACTATTTGTAAATAATTATCTTTAGTTTGATCTAGCTCAACTCTTTGAATGTAATGATGAATCTTGTAATTTCTGTGCGGCTCTATAATTGGAACTTTTGTTCTGCTGAGTTGCCAAAGCTGTGAATGAATAAATAAATAAGATATAATAAACTCAATGGTTTTCACAGGTTAAACTGAAACCTGTGGTAATGTTGAGAAACACACTACATTGAATGACAGTTAAAATAAGACCGATCAGAATCACACAATGCTAATGGATTCATTAAGTTAGGTTAATGTATTACATTTTATTGAAAATGTCGAAAATTTAACATACTGGCACAATAGGTTTGCACATCAAAATGTGAACTACATTAAAGACAAACTAAAAGAGAAAGGCATAAAATATGTCGATCATACTGAACATTTCAAGTGTGAAAAATGTCTAGCTAGCAAACAACATAGAAAAGCGAGTTAATATCAAAATTTTGACTTCACGAAAAGGAAATTCGAAGTGAAAGCAAAAGTAAAAAATTTCAAAAGTTGAGAAACTGAACGGACAATGATTTGGACTCCAATAATCAGAACAACCAAATTATCAGAGTGGTCTGAATAGTCTGAGGAAGTCGAAGTGTGAATTTCGATATTTCATTCGTTTCACCGTCTCTTCTCAGATGGAATTTGTCGAAAATCGTTTTGCCCTGAGCCGGGCAAAACGAGCCGGTCCAATTAAGAGTAATTCACATAAAATTATATGGACCAAGGGGCAATGTACCTGTTTTGAAACTGTGTGGTGAAGCTCTGAGAGTAACATTAATATATTCAGGAATCGCCAAAAAACTTGGACTAACTGGTGTTAAAGAGTCCCTCTGTCTTCAGTGGACAAGTGAAAATGTGACTATGTAAAAAGATTCCATGCGGTTAAACGTAAAAGTATCCGAAATAGAGGACAGCAACAAAAATTTCATTTTGAAAGGTGTGCAAACTGTCCCCAACATGTCCGTTCTAGACCAAAACGTCAAGTTTGCAGATTGGAAGAAATGCTCGCATCTACAAGGTCTTCCGATAAATGGCATGTAATGCTCATGTAAATGAGCTATAATGCTCATTGGCCAAGATAATATTCATTTGATAATTACCAGACTGACACGGAGTTGCTCGGAACATCTTCCAGTTGCTAGTATATTGGGTTGGTCTTTACACGGACCAAGCCCTATTAACGAGGAAAATGTCTTTAAAGCTTACATCTTGCACATTTACGAGAAACAAACATTCGATGAAGAACTTCAAGAATTATTCACTAAATCATACCCGACAGAAACTTTTGGCACTCTGATAACAACCGATCAATTCTCCCAGGAAATTTCAAGTATCTTAAATTTGATGAATAATAAAATCAAATACAACGGATGCAATAACGAAATTAGAATATTATGGAAAAAAGATGATGTAATCTTACCAGAAAGTAAACTTCAAGCCTTTCAAAGACTGAAATGTGTAGAAAAGAAATGCCGTCTAAACGATAATTTTGCCAGACAATATTGTCTAGAATTTTAAAATTATAAAGAAAAAGGATATATTAGGAAACTGACTGAAGAAGAAGAACAACATATCAATCCTTGCACATGGTTTCTGCCCTACTTTGCTGTGTAGAATCCAAACAAGCCCAACAAAAGCGGGCTTGTGTTTGATGCAGCTGTCAAATCAAACAATACAAATCTCCACGATGTGTTATTAACCTGGACAAGATCTACTGCAATCCTTAGTATTGATTCTATGGACATTTCGACAAAGATGATTTGGTTTATGCGGGGGTGTAAAAAACTGTTTCACTAAATTGGCATACAAGAAGAACACAGATGTGGGCAAGTTACTCTGACAATGGTAACTTTTCATATAAATTTGAAAAATTCCAGATTTGCAAAATGACTCCTACGAAAATAACCATTCTAAGGTCTTTGATGTCTGTTTTTGATCCACTGGGTTCGATCTCAGCCTTAACCGTGGCAGGAAAGATTCTAATGCATGTTATCAACCAGCTATATTGAGTCCAAAACACGACTTCACGAAATTGCTTATCCAGCTTTATCATAAAACTAACGTTACTGCAGTTTTGTCTGATAAGGATATTTTCAAACTAATACAATAAACTAAACATAATTGATAATATCAGCCCTTATATATCTAAACACCACAATAGATGATAAACAGAGGTACTTAACTCGATTGAGTACCTGAATTTCATTTGTCTGTGACAATGTGAGTATGCTAATTTGAAAACCGGTAAGAAAACTATATTGATTTTATCATTTACCAGGTTACATCCGCAATGCTTATGCTTATGAATTTCCAAAGGAATCCAAATAATTGAGTTTCCAATCCTTGCTTGCATAGTGCAAAATTTCCGTATCATTTAAATTCGGTAACTTGTGGTTGCATTCCAAGGAATGGTTTGAAAACGTCGAATCATTTTTACCTAGTCTGAAGGACCTTTCATGTTCAGCATGCCCCTTTGAGAAATTTCGGCCACATTGTCCCACATAAACACCATTACACTCCGGACATTTAAGCTTATAAAACTCCAGATTTCTCCATCTTGTCCACTTTATCTTTGTCATTGAAAAGGAAATTGGATAACCTGGCATGTGGTCTGAATGCCACTTCCACATTGCTTTTTCTGAAAAGACAATTGCGTGTTTTTTCAGAAAAATAAGTTCCAGATTCTAAACCGTACGGAAATTTTGTACTATCCGAGCAAGTGAAAACTCAATTATTTGAAATCCTTGGAAATTCATAAGCATAAGCATTGTGAATGTAACCTGCTGAATGATCAAATCGATCTAGTTTACTCACCAGTTTTCAAATTAGTGTACCTATATTGTCACAGATAAACAAAAATTCACGTACTCAATTGAGTCAAGTACCTTTGTTATTACCTACAGTGGTTTTTAGATATATAAGGGCTAACATTATTCAATTATTTTTAGTTTATTGTATCAGTTTGAAAATGTCCTTATAGGATGATATTGCAGTAACGTTAGAAAATTCAAGTGGTAAAAAAAACATAGAAAGTTTTATTTCATATTTTTCATGATGATCTCCTACCACAGCTACTTCCATCAATTTATTAATCATATTTCTCTATATGAGGATAAGATTGAAAATTTGGTTGAAGAACCTAATGATAACAATTATCTTCCATTATTAACGAAAAATTACAATTACTATGTTTTCCTTCATTATCCTCTATGGTTCTTTATCTTTTTCTTCTGCTTTTTCTTTTGAATTCGTACTACACAAATTAAAATAAAAAAAAATTCTTCCATAACGATAGGCTACATTAGGAATTATAATATGAATCATTGATATTATTTTTTAACATCTATACCTTATAGAATGCATGTTATGTATTCAACCAAATCTAACTTCATTTTTATATCTTACAAACAAGCTTTACAGTTTCGACTTAGAACCAGAATATCCTTATGCAATGAAAATTCATACTTGTAGATATCAATATAATGCATGTTTATGTTTTTATCAATAATTTCAGGCTTAATATTCGTGAAAAACCCGTTTACTTCTGTTGGTCAAAGATATTGGACCGTTAAATGTCTGAAAGACTATACAAAGAAACCTAATAAAATGAATATCGATGGTTCGGACAAGATTATTGCTAATTCAGATTTCTGGGAAATAGCACAGCATGATCGAAATATTTTGATGAGTCTTAGGTGGACAACTCTTGGTTACCATCATAACTGGAATACAAAGGTTTGTAACAGTATCTTTTGTTACTTATTCTGGAAAACATTATTAGTTATGGTTAGTTATGGTAGTCCGATATCATTTGTCAACAGAGTGTGGACTCTACCACTTTGCCTCTGATTCTCCCAAATGGTCGGTTGTTTTGGCCCTTTCTTCAACTGATCCTAGAAATCGAGTGTTCCTTCTACTGTGTAGTTAATCGTTTAGGCTAACGGCCGGTATTTTAAGAAGAATTGAGTTTTTCGTCCTAGATGCATCAAGGTTGCAGCTCCGGTTTTAAACAAAGGATAATTGCCTTTTTCTTGAAGATAATCCATAACGTCACACCATGATTTCTCTTTCTTCGCGGATTCATGTGGTTTCTTTCTCCGACTTGGAACATGCTTTGTATTTTGTTGAAATGGATTTGAAGTCAGGTGACTAATTCTTCTGATTGAACCATAATTGGAAATATTTCTCCGATTTTATTAAAAAATTATATTTATATATCATTTCATTTATTGAAAAATATTGTTTTTTATCACATACATTGAACACATCTCTTCTTAGTCTCGTAGTTTTTTGTAGATTTTGTACCCTTCAGTTTTTCCAAACTTCATTTATCCCTGAAACATTTAAAATCGATCAAAAGAGGTTTTTGACAAATAGAAATTTTTTTCTTTAGCTATATCTTTATTTTTTGACAAATAGAAATTTTTTTCTTTAGCTATATCTTTATTTTATTTTAAGCACTATAATGAAGCAGAAAGAGAGCAATTTCCCGAAGAGTTGAAGAAGATGATTGAATACATTGCAAATCAATTGGGATATACAGACTTCGTAGCTGAAGCTGCTATTGTGAACTACTATCAAATGAATTCCACACTATCTGGCCACACTGATCATTCTGAAAATAATTTGAATGCTCCGTTATTTTCTTTAAGGTATGTATAAATCTTAGAAGGTACAATTATTTGTTGACTATATTATTTACGGTAACTTATACTGCGTGAAAAGATACCTACTCACAAATTTCATAACCTCAAAATCTAACAGACTCGAGTATTTTTAGTAAACAATAATTATAAACTGCTTGAAGTTCAGTTTCAAGTTCAGCCACCTAGTAGAGCACATGATCCAGGCAAAACGTCGTGATAACGTCAATGTATAAGTAGTTGGTTTGAGCCGATTTCAGAACCTCCCCACACCACTTTTAACCCTGAAATGACCTCTATATACGTCACACGAAGTAGCCAAGGTGACTTTGAGGAGGTGTTTTGAGTTTGACCTTGAACGACCTTCACCTACGTAATACAGCGGTGTAGGCAAGGTGACAGAGGTGGTATTTTGGGTTTAACCCCCATATTTTCGACAAGGTGACGTTGACCTCGAATGAACTCAAGCCAGTTACGTGGCTTTCTTGTTGCGTAGATGACTTTGAACGATTGTTTTCAGTTTGCCCTTGAACGACTATTACCTACATCACACGACGAAAGCAAGGCAACTTTGAGGTAGTGTTTTAAGTTTGACCTTGAACGATCTTCATTGATCCACACTGCTATTTCGAAGATTCGATTTTGAACGTCCTTCAGCCGCATGGACGAAGAGACTTTTGGAGTGTGTTTTCAGTTTGACTTTGAGTGACCTTCTGCAATATTATCTGCCTTTGCTGAAGTCAATTTACGGTCGCTTATGTATCCTCCTTCCCTCTCCCACTTTATGATGAAAATGAAGCATCATCATTCATCACTTATTGGGACGTTACGAACTGCAGCTGCTGTTACTATCACCCTTTGATGACATTTTGTTTTTCCAGGATGTTAATGACAAGGTTAAATATTTTACTGATTTGATGCTTCTCATATTTGATACTGTTGCGCCAGTAAAAAAAGTAAAAGTGAGAAAGCTTCAACAACCGTGGCTCACTGATAATGTGAAACTTATAATAGGTCTAAGGGATAAAGCTCTTAAAAAATTCAAAAAAACTAAGAACGTTACTGATTGGAACTATTATAAAATGCTAAGAAACCAAACCAATATTATGATAAGAAATGAGAAAAAAGCATATCTTAATCAGGTTATAAGTGGTAACCATAATAGTAAAAATAAATAAAAATAAACTTAAAAATCTTGACATATATTCTCGTAAAAAAAATAACTTGCCTGAAAGACTTAATGATTCTATTAAAATCAATAAATGTTTTTTGAGTAATTCCGACCAACATTTTGTACCTAGTAATGAGTTATTGAATTATTATAACAGTCATTCAAAAAATAATATGTCTACTGACAAATTTCGCTTTGAGCCGGTAACAGAAAATATTGTTTACAAATGTATTTTAGAAATAAAAACAAGAGCCATAGGTTCAGATGAAATTAATATAGATATGATACTTCTTTGCTGTCCTATAATACTACCATCTGTCACTAATATAATAAATTCATGTTTGCAAAATAATATATTTTCTGAAATGTGGAAGATTTCTAAAATACTGGCTCTTCCTAAAATATCTAATCCAAATACTCTTAACGATCTGCGCCCCATTAGTCTGCTACCTACTTGTTCAAAAGTATTGGAAAAAATAATGAGTTTTCAAATCAAATGCTTTTTAAATTCCTTTAATATTTTACCAGTCAACTAGTCAGGATTTCGTAAAGAACACAGCTGTACAACTGCTCTCTTGAAAATAACTGATGATATTTTCGAAGCTGCAGACAAAGGTAACACGACTGCTTTGATACTTATAGACTTCTCCAAAGCTTTTGATACTATTAGTTATTCAATTTTATTTGCAATTTTGAACTTCATCGGGAACTTCGAAGGGAAAATCAAGCAGTGAATTTATTAAATTTGGAGTGCCTCAGGGATCGATACTTGGACCCTTATTATTTTGCATATACACTTGTGATCTAGTTTCTGTTTTAAGACATTGTAATTCACATATGTATGCGGATGATACTCAACTATATCTATCATTTAACCCTAATGACGTTGCTACTGCTAATCAAAAATTGAATGAAGATTTAGCCCGTCTTATTTAAGCATCTGAAGCTCATAACCTTAAAATTAATTCAAACAAAACTAATCTGCTTGTTTTTGGTACTAATCGTAGCTTGATTATTGTTATTGGTGATACAGTAATATGCCCCACGAACGTGTCAAAAAATTTAGGTATCGAAATGGACGTGAATTTAAGGTTTACAAAACATGTCACAAAATGTGTTCAAAGAAGTTACATGAGTTTGAAAATGCTTTATCCTCAAGTTTGAAAATAAAATTAACAAATGCTCTTGTGTTGAGTCATTTTGCATATTGTGATGTTGTGTATGGTTCATGCCTGGATAAAAACGATATTTTAAGAATTGAGAGAGTTCAAAAATCATGTCTTAGGTATATATATGGTATTAGAAAATATTACAGAATTTCATATAAACTTAAGGAAACTAATTGGTTGACTATGGAAAATACACGTGTTTTACACTCGGCTACCCTCTTTCATAAAATATTGATTAACAAATGTCCATCATTTTTGTATAACAAAATGAGATTTTGTAGCGATGTACACACTCTAAATTTGAGGTTTAAAGGGTTACTTTCTCCGCCGCCCCATCGAACCACTCTATATCGACGATCCTTCAGTTATAATATATATATAGTTTGTATAATAATATTCCACAAAAATATAAAGTTAGTAAAGTTTCTTCATTTAAGTGCTGTTACAAAAAATATCTCATCGCCGCTCAATCATAAAGCCATTGATTTCATAGATTTTATACTTCTGAAAAATTTTCAGTAATAAATTTGACATGTTTTCCCTCTCTCTCTCTCTCTCTCTCTCTCTCTTCCCTCTCTCCTTCCTCTTTTTTTTCTCTCTTCTTTTTTCATAGTTTTTTCTCTCGTTTAGCTTTCTTTTCTTCAAGGCTAGAACTAAGGTCAACAGTACCCTCCCGGTACATGTTGTTTGTAGCCTTATTTGTAGTTTTTTTTAATCATTTTTATTGATTGTATATTTATCGTATTTATATGGAACTACAAATAAATATTATTATTATTATTATTATAATATATGGTCACAGTATGTCCCAACCATTACCGACAGGTGGGTTTTCATGGTTATACGAACAAGAAATTCTTCAACTAGATGTTATGGGTGTTGCAGACGATAGTCCTAAGGGTTATGTTTTGGAAGTAGATGTCCATTACCCTGAAGAACTCCACGATGCGATTTAAAACACTTTCAATTATTTCAGAGGACTTTGTCGGTATTCATATGGGTAAAGTGAAAATAAATTACAATAAATTCCTATATCTTGTATTCAGTATTCTTGATTCATCTAAAACATTTATGTACGAGTTTTTTTATAAATTCATAAAAAACATTATGGGCCAAATGCTTCTCTCCTTTACACCGATACCGACTCTCTCATTCTCAAAGTTTTTATGGAGAACTTTTATGATTTCATAAGGGAAAATGTGGAGAAATTGGATACATCTAACTACAAAGTTGGAAATCAGTTTGTTTTGCCTATAACTGAGCCAATATTGGGAAAGATGAAAGACGAATTTCGTAATGATCCAATTATCAGTTTTTATGGTACCGGCGCAAAAGCCTATCATGTCAAATCCGTTAGTGATGAATTGAAGAAGGCAAAAGGAATAAAAAAGTCGGTGATATAAAATCAAATGTAACTTTATGATTATAGGAAAATAGTCGATTCGGGTGGTGCCATATTGCGTAAGATACGCACTTTTCGAAATGAGTTAAACGATGACTATACTCTAATGTGTAATAAAGTTGCTTATCATACAAGGATGATAAGCGATTCATCATCACCAATACCACAAAAACATTACCGTGGGGACATAAGGATATTGAGTTCTACCAAACCAGCCCTGAGGTAAATTTGAAATTCCTTTTGGACGCCCTCAAAACTGTGCCTAATCATAAGGTGGACTCTGATGAAAAATTGGATCAACTCATAAGATTATTGGAGGAACAATCAGATGATTAGTTAGTTCAATGTGATAAATCTATACCTACATCAATAGGTGGTTCCAATTATGTCTCGTTTGCGTCTAGGCAGTTATTTTCATCAAGTACTTTTCTTGGTTATTCGCATTTTGTCTTCAATCGAGGACCGCCTGCCTGGTACTGACGATGCCCAATAGGCTGAAACAGCTGTCCACCGGTGGCTCTTGAATTGAAATCAATTTGGGAATGATCAGAATAGTAGTACTTATCTATTTATTTTTTGATAAGAAGAAGTAGACTTCTTGAAAATTTTAATAAATTGACAAGTTGTGTTTCTAACCTAAGATCACCACGTTTATTCTCAAATCATTTTTTTTATGATTATTCCTTATTTAACGCATATATATTGTAGCTTTCATTTTAATTCATATGTCTTGTATATGTATGGTTGTTATTTGTTTTTATCATGATTACAACGTTCATATTTTAATTTTAACTCTAACTCAATTGCGACCAATCTCACTAACATTGTAAGTATTCAGTTATTAACTTGATTTCTGTATCAATTCAAAGTCTATCATCTTAGCTCCCTGATGATGACAATAACCATTGTCGAAATATTGGAAATATAATGTTATAAGAGTACACTTGCGCGTCGCTGCTATCCCAAATAACTCCAAGGATTTGTCCGTAACTAGTCAGCAAAGACTACCTCCCTCCTTCCTCTCTCTCTCTCTCTCTCTATATATATATATATATATATATATATATATATATATATAATATATATATATATATATATATATATATATATATATATATATATATATATATATATACAGTGTGACCCATTTAAAATGGAACCACCCCTGTAGAATGTGCATTTTTCAATCAATCTCATTTTTTTTTTATTGAAATATTAAGCATGAAAAACTGTATCTTGACACTAACTTTCACAATTTTAGTTTCATTTCCAAGGCACTCTATGGTTTTTTTTGTTTGTCAAAAACGGCAAAAGTTTATTAGGCAATTTTTGTTTTCAAATTTGACTACACCACTGGATTCGTAGTCGTTATAAATCAAAACTGTCAAATTTTCATTAAAAAATATTTGTTAACAACGAAGTTACAACAACTTCAATTTTGGAAACAAAGTATTTGTTTGTAATTTTTATTCAGATTATAGACATATTTGAGATCTGACAACACTGTCATCACCAAGTAGAACACCAGTGAATTTGTACAGTGAAAATCCGAAGTCAACAGCTACAGTTATAACTCCTGAAAATATGGTAATGTGAGAGATTTGTGGTGCAAGCGTTTTGTAATAAAAATCTGACTACGCCACTGGATTTGTGGATAATATTCCCTTAAAATCATTCATTTGAGTGTAGGTTACGAGAAGTGAAAATTAAAATAAAAATTGAATAATTGAATAACAGAAAATTAAAAGTTCATTTTCAAGTTACGCAGTAGTAGACGAAGTTCAGAATCTCATGTCATGGGATCTCCCAATTGCGCTTTTACCAAATCTTGATAGAATCTTGAAGTATTAATGGTCATACTTGTAAGCTTTTTGGAAGTTTCCCAATAATAAATCCAATAATAAATAATAGTACTTTTGTAACAGCGCACCTGGAAAATCACATTTTATGAGATTCTGAACTTACTCTACCTTCTTCTATAGCTGATGAAAACAAAATGTATACAAACAAGTTTCAAAGTATTTATTCAACAATTAATTGCCATTAAGAAAAAACTGATTCTAAAATAAACATTGATTCAAAACTAAACATTCAAATTTTTGTGGCTTCTAGCAAACCTCCATTAAGTTCAATACATTTATCGTATCTCTTCCGAATATTGTTTACACTATTTCTCATTTGTTGAACTGTAATTTCGGCACAAGCTTGTCGTATCCTTTGCATGAGTTCAGCTCGATTCGTTGGTCTTGTTCTGTATACTTTTTGTGTCAGAATACCCCACAGAAAAAAGTCTAATATTGTTAGATCAGGCGATCTAGGTGGCCATTCAATTAAGTCACTACCTCGTCCTATCCAATGATTTGGAAACTGGTTATTTAGCCACTCTTTAACAATCCTCGAATTGTGCACGGAACAGCCGTCGAGCTGAAAATATAAATTTACTTGTTCCGCAAGAGGCATTTCATCTATTTCGTCCGATAATTGGTTATTTAGAAATTCCAAAAAAATTTGCCCGTTTATGTTTCCATCAAAAAAATATGGACCTATTATTCTATTTTGTACTATACCACACCAAACGTTAACTTTTTCGGAATATTGACTTTTACAATTTATGATCCAGTGCGGATTTTCCGTAGCCCAATACCGAGCATTTTGCGATGAAACTACCCCATTGGTGCTGAAAGAAGCTTCATCACTAAACATTATGCAGTTTGAAAAATTTCTTGTATTCAGGTACTCGCCTTGTGCCCACAAACAAAATTCCATACGTTTCACTTCATCACCTGCCTTTAAAGAGTGAAGAAATTTTTAAATGCTCTCATTTTGTTTTGTTTAAGACATCGTCGAATAGTCTCTCTCGGTAAGTTTAAATCCAAACTGGCGACTCGTAAACTTCTGTTTGGGTGGTTTCTAAAATAATCTAAAACAGCACCTTCGTTTAAATTTCTTCTTCGGTGATTATTTTTTAAAATATGTTTGCTGACTGCACCGGTTTCTTTAAATGTTTTGTTAATTTTACTGACGGTGCTTCTGTCAATGGGAAGTCGATTTGGATGTCTGTGATTAAATATCCTAGCTGCTTCTTTTTCACTATGATAATTGGCCCCAGAAATTCTCACAATTTCAATTCTTTCTTCTAATGATAATTGCAAAGCCATTATTAAATGCACGTAACTAACAACTATTATTTTATTTATGATTAACTGTCAAAATCACAGCCTACTGTTGAGTTATTATAAAACCTTTGCATAATGAGTTCAGCTTCCTCAAATTATTGATATCTCCTCTAAAAGATTGTTTTAGCTGAGTTATGAAGAATTTACAGGGAACAATTTTTGTTCTGCTCTCTGTTTTATTATTGAATAAATGATTTCCATGCTTTAAATCAATTTGATTTTAGCGGCTATGCGGAAGAATGTACTAAGTACTGCATAACTTGAAAATGAATTTTTAATTTTCTGCTATTCTAGAATACACTTCTCGTAACCTACACTCAAATGAATGATTTTAAGGGAATATTATCCACAAATCCAGTGGCGTAGTCAGATTTTTATTACAAAACGCTTGCACCACAAATCTCTCACATTACCATATTTTCAGGAGTTATAACTGTAGAACGCATTGAGCTGTTGACTTCGGATTTTCACTGTACAAATTCACTGGTGTTCTACTTGATGATGACAGTGTTGTCAGATCTCAAATATGTCTATAATCTGAATAAAAATTACAAACAAATACTTTGTTTCCAAAATTGAAGTTGTTGTAACTTCGTTGTTAACAAATATTTTTTAATGAAAATTTGACAGTTTTGATTTATAACGACTACGAATCCAGTGGTGTAGTCAAATTTGAAAACAAAAATTGCCTAATAAACTTTTGCCGTTTTTGACAAACAAAAAAACCCTGGAGTGCCTTGGAAATGAAACTAAAATTGTGAAAGTTAGTGTCAAGATACAGTTTTTCATGCTTAATATTTCAATAAAAAAAAAATGAGATTGATTGAAAAATGCACATTCTACAGGGGTGGTTCCATTTTAAATGGGTCACACTGTATATATATATATATATATATATATATATATATATATATATATATATATATATATTTATATATATAGAGAGAGAGAGAGGAAGGAGGGAGGTAGTCTTTGCTGACTAGTCACGGACAAATCCTTGGAGTTATTTGGGATAGCAGCGACGCGCAAGTGTACTCTTATAACATTATATTTCCAATATTTCGACAATGGTTATTGTCATCATCAGGGAGCTAAGATGATAGACTTTGAATTGATACAGAAATCAAGTTGATAACTGAATACTTACAATGTTAGTGAGATTGGTCGCAATTGAGTTAGAGTTAAAATTAAAATATGAACGTTGTAATCATGATAAAAACAAATAACAACCATACATATACAAGACATATGAATTAAAATGAAAGCTACAATATATATGCGTTAAATAAGGAATAATCATAAAAAAAATGATTTGAGAATAAACGTGGTGATCTTAGGTTAGAAACACAACTTGTCAATTTATTAAAATTTTCAAGAAGTCTACGATATATATATATATATATATATATATATATATATATATTGTCCTTGAGTTCGGGTTGAACCGCTTCTGGAGTTTCGTGTTCGACGTTTCGACATTCCCACTGTAAATATCAATCGTGATATATATTATGAAATAAAATATATCAGTAGTACATCTTGTTTAATTTCAATTCCACCACAAAGTATTGAAGAGGTATAAACCATATTGCATAATATTAGAAACGATAATATTAAGCTATCCGCATAATCTGCGAGAATATAATATAACAGTGTTGTCAGACTCAGTATTTAATCCCCGCATCAGGTAAAGTGGAGGTGGTAAGTGGAGGGGGTTGAGGAGAAGTGGCTTAGGTAACAGAAGTGAGACTGCTCGGGAGCTATCATCATTTGAACTGCTTCTTCTAGGCTTCGAATATCTACCGAATTTAGTTGGCTATCTGTCTTCATCTTCTTCGAAGCAAAACTGTTAGTATATAAGTAATGTTAATTATTATGCTTTATTCTAATTATTTTGTGAATTTCTAGTGTGGAGTATGTCTTCTTTCATTGACGCCGGTAAATCCGTGGAGGGTAAGGTTAACATCCTGCAGGACTTGGTGGTGCAGCGATCACGGCTACCAGAGGATATCGTAGACTTCCTAACGGTATTCCAAGTTGGACCTCTACTTAGCCCCCTTCCTGAAGAAGCTGTTTTGGTGACGGCTACAAGACCCGGATGCAGCTGGAAGAAGAATGTTCGTTCGACTACCCCTTCTTCTGAAACGAAGAGCACCACCAAAGGTGCGAAGAGTGTCAGCAAGAGAGCGGCAGCAAGCGATAGTGTTGATGAGTTTGCTGCTCCCGAACCGGCTAAGAAGAGGAGGCCCGCCGCTAAGTCAAAACAAGTGGAGCCGTCGGTGAAGCCAAAGCAGTCGAAGCTGCAGAAGTACATGAAGAGGTGGGATGAGAGTAGCCCTTATCGACGGCCGCCAATGATCTCGACCCTCTGACGGGCCCTTTCTACGTCGGATACCACTATCTCGAAGGCTAAAGCGGCCAAGACGAAAAAGCAGCCACCGACGGTGCCGCAGATGTCAACTGTTGCGTGCAACATTGAGCCAGCCACCACGTTGTCTTTGGATACCACAGCCAAGCCATATGATCAACCACTAGCCAGCTCCATAGCACCTCCGCCACCGATGCCTGCGCCAAATGTTCAAGAGGTAATTTCTGCCCAATCCTCTGGCATCGAGGTGGAGTTACCATCGTCGCAGAGGAGTTACAGCTTAGTCTAGGACGTGCTTGAACTCAGCAGAATATGCCATGAGAGGAAGCCAAAGCTGGTAACGATCCGGGACAGCGACGAAAAATTGGCGGAAATTGCAGCACGTAAGCGACGATTTGAAGTTCTACAGGCGCAGGTAGTCGAACGGAAACGGCGTTTGTTGACCGAATTGTCTGAGGTGGAAATCAGCATCAATGGAGTGGAAGAGGAGTACCGTGTTGAGGGTGATTTAACAAATCGATATCCCTTGGAGGTCGACGAAATGAGCGACCGTGTGAAGGCTCTCAAGGATCAGATCAGGAAGGGAGTTGACGACGTTGTAACATAACCTTCATTTATCCTAGATCCTTTTTTTATGGATTACATATGAGTTGGTTGCTTTGTGTATACGGCACTGCGTGGCAGTGATATGGGACCTATTTCCCAAGTAGACGAATGATGATGATTCCAACGATGAAGATTTTCCTGACCCACCAATCCTCATCGAGGATAGTCCACCACCATCTCCTATCCCCATAGAATAATCATATTCCTGATCCTTTCCTAGGAGTACACATATTGTTGGTTGGTGTACACAAGGCACTGCACGGTTGGGGCAGTGTCTACTCCTCCCTACATCCCATCATTCCCGAACTATTTTACAATTACCCAGACGACGGCCTTCCTATCCTCATTGAATAATCGATCATTCTTTCAAAGTATACTTACTAAAGCTTGTTAAAGATTGTTGTAAATATTTTGCAGTATTTAAAAATATATACTCTGGTTGCTGTACACAGGTTGTGGCAGTATTTATACTATCAATCCAGTCATGTTCTAGTCATATTTAGCGTCTAGAATAAATTATATTTATAGTACAAAACTAAGTTCGAAATGTTATATCTGTATTTGAAAAATAATGAAAACAATAACAATTAGTTTGTTGGATTTTTTTTCTAATTAAAAAAAATTAATTCTGACAAAAAAATTCTGTTCCTGCTTTTTTTCAACTGCTATGCTGACATAACTACAAATTGGTGCGTTTGAAATGAAATGAAAGTAAATTTGATTGAATAAAAAACAAAAACACTCTTATTAGGTATTCACCTCTCAATTTATGCGGTTAGCTCATCAATGTAAACTTTTCTTCCTGAGTTTTATGCAAAGAGAACCAATTGATGATGGTCCATAGAGAAGATAGACTCGTAATTAAAGTGTATTTTATTTCATATATATGTGACGGATGATATCTGAGAGTGATAATACTAATGTGTGATGATAGAATCTGCGTAGTGATCTGAAGTTAATAGTAATCTTTATATCCCCAACTTCTAAGGCGCTTACAACCTAGTGGTTGATCTGCGAATTGAATCAATTCGCGACCGCGAATTAAAATATTCCGCCGAAAGAAACGCGGATCCGTGGAAATGGCCGCGGGTACACGACAGTGGTGGCGAATCCGTAAATCAATTCATACATCGCTGATTCGCGGTTGGACCTGCATCATTATTTCAATGGCGGACGCGGAATTTGTTACGCGGATCATGAAATTTGATGCAGGGTGTAGTTGATATTCATTCTAAATTGTAGAAAAAATTTCATTGTAGTAACTATGTTCCGTGCAAATTCGAAAAAAACCTGATAATACAATTATAAGATATCACCCCTGTTTTGACGTACGATTGTTTTATCGTCCATATTCGAGTAACACACAAGGCTTGCACTAAGTCTTGTGTTAAATTAAAAGTAATGCGAAGATAGCACAGATAAATGTATATTGCGACTGTTCGATACAAAGTTTTGACTTATACTTACACATTTTCTAAAACTACAATATCCACCTGATGATTTGGGAAACTTAGTATGGCGGGAGAACAATTGGGGGATGAAAGAACGTCATTGGTCAGATATCTGACAGGCCCACCCAATAGATGAGGAGATTCACAAATACCAACCTTGAGTTCCTACAGCTCAAAGTAAATATTCATGAAAGTATTTGCTACTGAAGCCGATTGTAAAGTCTATTAATGTTTAATAGAGTCAATACATGAAAAGAAATAGTACAGAACCAGACTGAATCTGTCGGGCAATCTTAGGTAAACCCTAGAGGGCAAATACAATAGGGCAATTTAACAATTCTACTAATTTCAAATATTTCATGAGATTTGTGATGGATTACAGTTCAAAAAGGTGAGCTGACTATTTATAAGTCTTTAAGGATTTTGAGGGATAACAATCTTAGGTACAAAATCTAATCGAAATTTGAATACTCGGAATGTCTAAGCAATATTCGAGATGAGACTTGACAATCCCCCCTTTCTCGAAAAATATCTATTCTGTGAAAAAATTTATGGAAACCAAAATAGTTGAAAATTCAAATTTATACAACTTTTGTTGTAACTATTTTTGGTGTAAAATCGAAAATAGACTAGTTATTCAATAAAAATGTATATTTTTAACTGTAAACCAGTTTCATATGCTACTACTACGTGGAAATTTTCCAACTTCCATTCATATGAAAAACCTGAGAAGAAAAGTCTGATGCCGCGAGACGATATTTCCAGGTGTACTACTACTATTACTACTGTTTGTATGAATACTGTAGCCCTGAAAAGGGCTGGTTTTTTTTGACCAGAAGGCTCACGGTTAGTGTGTCACAGATTTGACATTATTGCATATTATGTAAGTTGACACTCTTGTGAAATTTGTGAGCGATGTTTCACATGCCTCACACCAATACTGACCCATTTGCATCATAGATACCATATCATGGGTGTTTACATGTTAATACCAGCCACCGTTATTGTTCCCTATCGAGTAAAATCGGAAACAGCACCAACATTACTTTTGGATACCACCATCGATCGTTCTGTCACACAATTCCGTCCCATAGAAGGAACCTTTAATCGGCTGTCCGTTCACATCTTCGAGCGCATAAAGGCGAGTTCATATTAGAACGATTGCGATAATATTTTTGCGGTTCCGTAAATTTGCCTCAATTGTCAAAATACCCTGTTCATGTTGAAGCGGGC
This sequence comes from Leptinotarsa decemlineata, assembly GCF_025532065.1. Taxonomy (NCBI): domain Eukaryota; kingdom Metazoa; phylum Arthropoda; class Insecta; order Coleoptera; family Chrysomelidae; genus Leptinotarsa; species Leptinotarsa decemlineata. Next base: position 2,761,530 of record NW_027412574.1, read on the forward strand.
AATATTTAGGGATTTCATTGTTGAATTTAAAATTTTATTAAATGAACCTGAATGATGACATACGACTCATACGAATTACGACTTTTAAGACTAGACCCCATCATATCAGAATATAGGACTAACAACTTTCTCAAGTTTTGTTTAATAGAAGCGTGTCTTCAAACCACTTATCTTAACGTTACTGCCTGCAGGGGCGAGGGGTTTTTTGCAAAATGGGTTTTCTTTAACGAGGGGCCAACCAAATTCAATAATTTTTTGAATAATGAGAGAGTGAGCCTGAAATAGATGAAATATTTCTCTGGATCACTAATTCTCATTTATTTCAGCCACAAGATTGTGATATTCTCCATATTTTCTTCTATTTTTGAAAATATTTTCCACTATAAAGACGGGGTTTTCTCAATGAAGCTTTTTACGGTAAAGTTGATATAATTTGAACAACCTGACACATTCGTCCATTTCGGATTCAATTTCGATGTATGGGCTTAAAAAACGAGAGTAAAAGCAATATAACCTCATTGTATGTTGACGTATAAAATCTTGCGGAAATCGCAAAAAAGTTCAATTTTTTCAACTTTTTTACGATAAACACGATGCCGTTTTAAATCGCACTTTTTATGCGATGTTCGTTCCAACATGAACTAGCCTTAAGTTAGTTCACGGTGCCACTTATTAGCGATGAAAACTTTGAATTATAAAACTCGGTACCGTGATCAGATTGTAACTTTCTCGGGAGATGCTTTGCATCTTTCAACACACTCGCCATAGCTGCAGTAACTGAATCAGTAGTTTAATTTCTCAATGGCCTTGACCTTACATACTTCGAATAACAGTTTATTACTACGAGGATGTACCTAAGACCGTCATTTTCTTTAGCATATGGTTGCATTTCCATCAAATCCATCTGCTACAAGTCATAAAATCCCTTTATTATTGTCTTTCGACAGGGAAAATTTCGACGCGCCGGCTAATGTATTTCCTTCACAACTTGCCATTTTGCATTGCTCATATAACTCCCATATGACTTCTTCGAAGTGATGAAGTTAAGGATTCAGTTCGCTACTGTTCACGTGCAGGTTTAACGACTGACTGTTCAACTTCAATAACTCTCTTAGTGAAAGTATCAACCAACTAGGTTATAACACCAATTCGCTTTTCCACGTGACTCAATTGATCAGCTAATGCAGAAGTGATGAGTGCATTTTTGTCAATGATGATTTGCAGTTCGGTATTTTTTGAATCAATGTTTTTTCTGAAGTATCGTAACGCTTCCGCAATGAATTCTTGGAAATACTTCAGGGTTGACTCTTTGGCTTCCCCAATGTGATCGTCAACATATCTTTCAGTGACAGAGTCTTCACCGTCTACAGGTTCACCAACATTCTGCAACCACTTATTTTGAATGTCATAATCACCATGTGGTGTGAAAATGAATCCAAGTGGTTTACTAACACCACCTCTTCTACGCCCAAATTTATCAATTGTGGTATGCATAGTTAGATCGTCTGTGAGTAACTGAGTCAGTTTCGCACATCGTGTTCATTATATTACGGTTAATAGACTAATCATTCTTCACGTAATTCCTCAAGTATGGCCAATATTTCATTATCGTGCCTGCTATGTCCAGCCATTCGTGAACTGCAAAGTATTCGAAGGCGATCAACCAATTCTTCGAGTTTATTCCAATAAACATAATCTATATGCTTATTTCTGATTTTTTTTTTTGAGTGGGCATTTTGAGTATGCCGGCACCTTCTCTACTGGGGTTCTGCAGTGGGTTTCCATTGGATAATAGTGGTACGATTATTTCTCGATATTTCTTCCAATTATTTGATAGTAGACCCTGTTTTTCTCATTGTATTTATATGCCGCTTTCGTTAATTTGAGTATATCACCATAAGTGGTCATATCGGAAGAGGGGATATTTCCCGACGGTACTTTCATGAATATCAATTCATATAGTTTTGGAGTGCCCTGATACGTGGCAATAATTTTACCATTTTTCTTAAACACAATTTTCTCATCGATGAACTCCACTTCAGCTACACCCATTTGTAAATTTCCCGTTTCAGCGTTCATGTGTACTCCAAGAACTGTGTCATATGAGGGCTTTCCTGATAGTAACTTTTGTATGTGCTTTTGTACCTCATCACCATTATCAAGCGCATTAGATGATTCTAAATCTGAAGTTATCGATGGAGAAACTAAAAGATCCTTCGGGAAAGCCTCTTCAAATTTCGTTTTTATCTCACTTTCAATTATAGTTTTGGCGGTGAGTGGTGTAGCACTCTTTGTTGTCTGCATCACCTGATTTATTTGAGATGCTCCTTCAGTATTGGCAGATATTGCTTTCAAAGGTGTTATTATTGGCTCATAGATTCTTTCAAGTGCTGATTGATCACCTAAGCGACTATTCTTGATATAATTGAATTTCTTCCGAACGGCATCTGTTGCTTCAATTAACTTTCTTTCCAAACACATTTCATCATCATTTTTTCCCTCCATAATGTATTCACTTCAAGAATGTGTACAATGAAGCATCGTCCACACTATCTAGCACTCGAATGATTCAATTGTTTCAAGAACGTCAAGGATATATGAAAGCATCAAATCCTTTTCGATAACGTCCATCTTGCACTTCTCGATCCTTATCAATTACTAAAAATCCATATTTATCCTCCCAACATCTCGCACACATATCTTTGAATTGCTTGTATGTCACATCTGGTGACACGTGGTCAGAAAAAATATGATTGAGATTCATATCATCTTGTTTGAACAGCACAATAAAATTTGCATTATCTCGAATCAATTGTTTCGGGAATCGTGAATATGTTTGGGCCAGATAGAAGCAATCCACATTTTTTATGACACATCACATCATCGAAAATGAATATTGAATCGGTTTTGGCATTTGACGGCTCTAATATTTCAGCAGCATTATTGGCGAAAGTGTAAAATCCTAACCCTTCAATTGGAGCTAATACTTCACGTTAATACTCATATTTGGGTTGATAAAGGGACTTTAAATAAATATATACATTTGCAAATCGTAATTCTAGAGGGTGACTCAGCAGAGAAATCATAACATTTGTCTTGCCGATAATCAAACCGCGAACGAATAGTGGAAGTAAGGATCCATGACGCTGTTTGACACCGCTTTCCGATCCACCATCCACTTTTTCATTAAAATTATCGATGGAAAATTGCTGCTACTGCTTAAGTATGTGCATTGTATGACAGTTGGAGACTATATAAGCAGGTCTTCATATCGATTTCTTTATTTAAATGGGGGTTATGAGCCGATACAGATCTCCTAAGTGGTATTCAATTAAATCTGGTAGGGGGTTGGCCAATTCCCTCATTAATAGTCTACCTTTCGAATTACACTTACCTGGCTATCAGTGATCCGGGTATCAATCAACTGGATTCTGCATGCCAAAAACACGATATTGCATATGCAGAATACCAGCAATCTTTCAGCTAGGCACATGTAGAGCTTGCAGAAAGTACTTGCAATTGATTCAACGCAAAAGACGCTTCTATTGGAAAGAAAGGAGCCGCTTGGCTAATTACGTGAAGGGAAAACGGCGATTTGGTATGGGTTGCGAGTCATCATCCAAGCAGTCACGGATACAGAAAAAAAGCGTCCTATCAAGAAAAAAAATTGAAAAAATATTGAAAGATTCTAAGGTGATAGCTTCTGGTTCTGGAATCGTTAAGAAAGTGCGCGATGTTGTACACAAAGCAGATGGAAGTGAATTTGTTGTCAAAAAATCTAAAACAGCAGCTGAAATTGCACTAAAAGCAGCACGCAAATATATGAGGGCTGCGGGTGGGAAAAAGAAAATTTTTACACCGCGAATCATACCAATTCCTAAAATTGGTGGAATACTACCACTCATTTGCTGGTTTATCAGCGCTAGGTAATTTAGCCGGTGCTACAGCTGGCATAATAAAAGCAGTACAAGCAGCAAAAGTGAGTAGGGTGCAATTGAGTGAGGCAAATCGACATAATAAAAACATGGAGGCAATCGCTCTAGGTAAACGAGACAGCGATATCTACTCGAACCCTTGCCGTAAAGGATTAGGATTTTCGGGGGGTATATATGCGTGACGATTTGCCAAAATCGGGATCATTTCGATATGAATCTGCTATAGTAAATTTGGATAGTCGACATGGTCAAGGAACACATTGGGTAGCATACAGAAAAAGTGACACTTCATTGAAATATTTTGATAGTTTTGGTGACTTACCCCCTCCAAAATAAATGATTCACTATTTTTATAGGGGCTCAAATCCTATCAATATTATCACATATAACTATAAGCGTAAACAACAATTCAATACAGTATGCTGTGGTCATTTGTGTTTGAAATTTCTCCAGAGCAAGACATGGAGATAACACCAGCGCAGGACAGGGAGAGTATCAATAGGATGAGTCATTCATTGATCGCACTTTACGAAAAATGACTAAAAAACCAACTCGCTGGTATGCCGAAAGAGGTGTTGATTGGGTGTGCATCGCATGAAATTGCATCTGTATGGTATAAGTTACCACAAAATCTAAAAAATGATATTGATGTCTTGAAGTACCAGTACTGCCAAGACCATCAGAATAATTCCAATGGTAACAGCAGTAATTCCGATTTGAATGATGGCCCACCTACAAGAAAACATTTCTGTTGTTATTTTAAAGTGAATGATATGATTGTAGTAACAATAATGGGATGGACCATCTGGACAGACCATCCAAAAATCGACGATTACTACACAATTTCTGCTGTCAGCAAAAAAAAACACATGAATCAGTGAAAATTCATCAGTCATGTCACGTACGTTTTCATTGTCGGAACACTTTAGCGAGTTGAGCGAGCGGCAACTTCTACCCACCCATCGAATTGGATAGTGGCACTAATTATGGTCTGGGCTTACACGGTTTCTGTTCCTACAACTCCATATTCAATGTGGATGTAAAAAATAATGTTATCGCCTATTCTGAAGAAGCTAACTCGCCTCCTATCATTATAAAAATTCGACCTGGAGCATATAAAATTGATAAAACCAATAAGGTGATTCCAAAATGCATTAAATCCAAAGAAATGCAATTGGGAAATGGAGCTGAGGAGAATATCGAAGAAGTATTTCTCCTACACGCAAACAAAAACACTTTGAAATGTAAAATGCAGTCGAACTTTTAGGGTTCGAAGCCGATGTGTTTGGCATCGTTGAAACTCATGAATCAACATTGCCCGTAAATATCAATAAGGTGAGAATTATTCGAGTGGATTGTTATGTCACAGCTGGCGTATTTTCAAATGGTTATGAAATCCATAGCATCTTTGAATTTGATATTGATGTAGAGCCCGGTTACAAACTCACCAAGGAACCGCAATGGTGAAAAAATAATAATTGGAATTGATTAGGCTGTAACGATCATCATTTCTCATATGTTGATTCACAACATCGACGACCGTCATAAGTGTATCATAAAAATGAGTAGAGGAAGCATCGATGAGTTTGGTCGCAGAAGTAGGACAGTTTCAAATCCTTTTTTGCGAGGACAACCTGGAGTTGGTTTTAAATTGACTTCCGATGGAAACTTTGATATGAAAAATAATAAAATATAGTCGAGCCTGAAGAGATTACGGATTGTGTTAATCGAGAATATGTTGGTTTTTACATCTCAAAGATCAGAGGAGAATTAGATTCTGATAATGATAACATTAATTTGACATAAGATGAAGTAGAAAAATATTCCGCATCAGTAAGAGAAGATCTCATTACGCTTGGGCTGAAATTAGTGGGAATTGTAAAAAAGTGTTGTGCTTCAATAGCCAGCGATTGCAGCAGCGGCAGCAATTGTATCAGCGTAATGCATTTGGTGGCTATGATCATATGCATTTGAAGAAGAGAAAATCTAAAAGTCGATTCATTCCACGTATGCTTGCCAAACGGTCAAGATATAGGCTAAGCGCTAGTAGTATAAACTTTTTTAAATCCATTGGCTTGAAGGTGCGATATAAAAAAAAGTTATAACGTGGCGACCATCATCACAAGTGATAAACTAGAGGTATTCGAGGAGCCTATGTTCGATCATTCTCTCATCAGTCTTCATGAGAATATATATTAACCGTATGGATCACTATATTACAGAAATTCAGATGAAATCCGAATCCCAATAAATTTTCAAGATCTTATACTCGATATTCCAGACAGGAACATTTATATCGAGGGGAAGTGCAGTGCTAGCTATCCTATAACGCCCTCGCCTCTCTCTTCGACGAAATTCACTATGAAATGGGTGGCGAGCAAGTGGCCGTTGTTCGAAAACCCGGCATAACCATACCACAATGAAAACAATGATACTATTTGGCCAAACACATGCAAATTCGCTACTACCGATAGGATGGGGGCTTGATGTGAATAAACAAGATATATTGGATTCCGTCAGCAATGTATTCAGTGGTAAATTATCCTTGAAGTATCTCATGGGTTTTGCTGAAGATTACAACAAAGGAGTATTTAATGTTAAGCAAGAGCTCATTTTGAATATTGCACGCTCATTCAAAAATTCCTTCATTGAGGAAGTCGATGTAGATTTGAAAATAAACAAAATAGAATGGAGAATCAGACACGAAAGATCGTCAGAAACTGAAGCTATTGAACCGCATCAATAAAAATGCGAATAATGCATTAAAGGTGGCTTATCGTATGTGGGACCTTAATCACACTTCGTGATACATCCGCAGATATATGGGTCGTGAAGATAACCAACAGCCTCGAAAGACTTCGATTCATCATCATCGGCTTTCAAAGCACCGATTAATCTGAAAAGATATCAAAAGATGTGACGAAATTCATCCATGCGAATATTAATAATATTCGACTATCTGTAAACTCTGAAGTATACCCATATGAGCGTTGAAATCTGGATTTTGACAAGAAGTTAGACTCGTCAGCCTACTATGCATATGAAAACTTCCAACGCAGCTACTACGATGAAGCTATGAGTGAGGCGATAATGGATATTGGTAGCTTTCGCAATAATCCACTATTTATCCTCGACTGCTCCCACCAACCCGATGCTATGAAGTCATCTACTGTCGACATCAAAATAGAATTCGAAACACGCAAGGTGAAGTTTCCAACAAACACCATCCTCCACGATGCTATAATGCCCTGAATGGCTCTGTTCAGACTGGTTTGTAATAAGATTGACATGTAATTCACCGTGGATTATTCCATGTTGATAAATAATGAAACACTCAATAATTATCTACTGCCATTTATTTACCAAACAATAAGATATAGACGAACATGAATTGAAATATGATTTTTTTAATAACATAAACAACAGATTTCAAAAATTCATAACACCACACCATTATTTAAAGATTATTTCGGTTGTATGTTGGGATTCTGTGGTTCCAATTGATATTTCTCTATGATATTCTGTGGTAGGTAGATGGATATGTTGTCAAGGAAATTTTTCAAGTCTGCTTCAATTATTAGCTCACAGAGAACTTATCTAAAGTTTTCGCAACTCTTCAGCGTCATAACATACACTCAAATCATAGTTTGATGAATGAAGAAACTCAAGTCGGCTAATTCTCAAGCCAACCTCCTTATTGCAGAATCCAAATTTACTGCTTCCGGCGACTCCTCGGCTGAATATTGCATCCACATGTTCGTAGGAGAAAGAACTCTGAGAATACACAAAATGCATTCATTAGTTTGGAAATTATATTGCAAAAAAGCACTCACTTGAAATTTGATCATGTTTGGAGCTAATCCATATTTTACATTAATATACCATATTTCTACTATTTACAAAGATATTGAAATTATATTCAATCTAAAATATCGAACTTAACTAGTGGGTGGGTTTTGGCACCAGGATAATCCTGAGAACTCTGACCCATATATGTAAAAATGAATTTGGCTTTGGATGAAGTCACTTTGTGAATCATTTCTTCCGTGACACGTTTTGAAAGCCATGATATAAAAGAAGTATTATTTTCCTCGTCCAACAAAACTACTTGAATGGATTTACCATATCGCGTGGACATCACGGACATCTTCTCAATTTTATAACCTTTATCGATAGACAAAGATATTAAAGGCCTCTGCTCCATAGGCTCAGTTTGTTGAACTATTGCAGAATTCATCTTCTCGATATTAAATTTCAAATGATCCATTTCGAATATAGTGGAATTATGGTATGGAAATATAAAATATGTTTACCTGGATTGCTGTGTATACTCCTGACGTAACACTCTCAGTAACTTTGCAGCACTACTTTCACTCATCTATTCAAGTACGTTGGGTTATTCAAACTGAATGTGAAATGGCGATCCTTCGAACATTTATAGAACTTGGTTGAAGGAAAGGGAGGTTTTTCTTTACCACAAGCTGGGTGTCCGAAAACACTACTTCAAAGTAATCTTGACTCCATCGTGTGACGTAGTTGAAGGTCATTCAAGGTCAGACACAAAGCACTCCCTCAAAGTCACCTTGGCTTTGTTGTGTGTTGTAGGTTCAAAACTTCAAGAAAGGCACGTAACTGGCTCGAGTTCATTCGAAATCGAAGTCGCCTTGTTGAAAATATGGGAAGTGAGGAAAGGTCATTCAAAGTCAAACATAAAACACTACAAGATCAAACTCACAAAACCTCCTCAAAGTCAATTTAACTACTTTGTGTGATGTATGTAAAAGTCATTTCAAGGTTAAAACTGGTGGGTAAAGTCACCTTGTAGAAAATATCGGGGTTGAGTGAAGGTTATTCAAGGTTAAACCCAAAACACCACCTCAAAGTCACCTTGTCTGCATCGCCGTGTTACGTAGGTCAAGGTGGCTACTTCGTGTGACGTATGTAGAGGTCATTTCAAGGTTAATCCTTGGCCTCAATAGCCAGAAACACGTGTCCGCGGTTTGCCCCACTTTTGGAGTGTTGTGTCCACTAATTATTTCATTTTTGATTTATATATATATATATATATACATATATATATATATATATATATATATATATATATATATATATATATATATATATATATATATATATATGTATATATATATATATACATATATATTTATATATACATATGTTGTTGTTGAGAATCTTAGCGACTGGAGAAATGTACAGTAAAATGAATTAACGGGGTCTCTCAGTCAAAAAATCAAAACTCTGCACTACTTTGCCAAGCTTTCGCTTCTAATGGGAAGCTTCCTCAGGGTAGCAAAAATGAGTAAAAAAACAATAAATTGAACATGTAAATTGACGAAATAACGTTAAACATTAATGGATTTTTTGGTTTGACAAATGTGAAGGTATGACATTTGTCATACATTTGTTTTGGAGGAGTTAAGTTAGAGTTTATGGCGATTCATGTACTTGTAAACATTTCTTAGTTCATTATTCATTTGATCAGCTAGTGTTTCTATATTATCTCCTGAAATTAATAACAAAGTGTCATCTGCAAAAAAGTTCATGAAATCACAGCCATGGATGATATCTATATCATTTAAGTAGATTAAAAATAATATAGGTCCCACAACACTCCCCTGAGGTACCCCGTAAACGACTTCGATGACTCTGAATCCTGTTAATGATTTCCATACAGGCTTTGGTGTCCAGAGAAAAGTCTTGTTTCATTTATATAGAATAAATCGTTATATTATAGATAAAAAAATTTAAAAAAATGCAAACATAATTATTGAGGAATTGCGTACAAGTGATGATAAAAATAAGTGCTTCATGTGTGGAATTGATTTTGAACTGGAAGATGACATTCATACTATACTGATTTTGTTGGATTTCAGTAGGGCGTTTCATACCCTTAATCACACACTTTTACTTGGTATTCAGAGATATATAGGGCTTTCGGGTACAGCTATTCGCTTATTAGAAAATTATTTGAGAAATAGATTCCAGAGAGTCTTTATTGACAACATAGAGTCTTAACTATCTTCCACTCATATCTCGACTACCACAAGGCTCAATATTAGGTCCTGTGCTGTTTGCTCTTTACTCCGGTAATCTTCTGAGAAGTATTCAGCAATACAACATTCATTGTTATGCGGATGATACCCAAATTTATTTAAATTTTCCGCCTCAAAAAACGAATAATGCATGCGAGATAATCAATAGGGAACTCGGTATATTCGTTAAAAATGCCATTGATCATTGTATCATTATAAACCACACAAACTCGAAGGCTATCTTATAAGGACCCAATAAAAAGCGAGTTGATGTTCTAAACTCAGTAGATATCAAAATTAATAATGAAAATATCGAAATAGTAGACGAAACCAAGGTTCTAGGAGTATTATTGTATTTCAACTTGAGGTTTGAAAAACATGTCGATGCATTAGTGCAAAGAGCATACTCATCCTTACGAGTTATATATGGTGTACGTCATTGTCTTCTATTAGGTTGAAATCCTTACTCTGCGAGACCTTGGTTTTATTTAATTTCAATTATGCGAACTCCGTTTATGGACCAAATTTAACCAACCAATATAAACAAAACATTCAGAAGGTACAAAATTCTTGCCTTCGGTTAATATATGGAATAAGGAAGCGAGAAAGAATTCCCAACACGATATGTGAAACGGGTTGGTTGAATATGGAAAACATAAGATTTCTACCATTCAGAACTGAACTCTTCAGGATATCGTTTAGTTACCAGATTTGCAAGATGTACAATCTCATTCCGCCAAATTTCAAAACAGGAAGTATCCAAACTTTCAAAACCCAACTTAAAAATCTTTTGTTCAGGACTTATCAGTAGATTTTTATTCATTATTTTCACATAACAAGGTTGAAAGCTGCTGCTTTCACCAAAAACTGTATATACATTTTTCAATATTTTTTTATACATTGTGCTTTTGTATCATTCAACAGGTACGCATAGGTATTTTTCAGGGTTAAGTGGAACAACAACAGAGTAGCACTCTCCGCTGCCGAGTTGAACTTCGCCCTTTATTTTCCTAAATATATTTTGAAGGATTATTTTTATTTATATGTATTAAAAGAGGAAATAATAAAGACGTTATTATTATTATTATTATAAACCTTCCACATAACCAAGACATGTAACAGTAGTTATCTAACCGCTAAACTGGATATAGTCCAGAAGAAGTGTCAAAAGGGCCTTAATATAATAGGTAACCCCTTTACGGTGTGTGATGTGTAGAGAGGTCGTTTTGCCAAAAAGAATTACAAGCGGTCCGATGAAGACCAGCCTAGCCACGTCTCGCCCGCATGATATTCTTTGTGACGCATTTGGTAGTTTTTTGTAATTAAATTGACCGTTGGGGTCTCAGTTTGTTTACAATTGCTAATTTTGGTGCATTTTTTCCAATAAGGAACGATGAAATGAATGTTGTCAAGGTTTCAATTTGAATAATTATCTTATAAACAGAGTACTAAAATGAAATACGTAATTCATCTATTTTTTTTATTATTTGGAGAAAATTAACAATGTTTTTCAATAAGACCTCATGAATATTGATACCACACTTCAATAACGAATTATTATTTGGTTAAGTATACATAACAAATTTCTGGTAAAGCTAAGTATTCTTTAAGATGAGTATTTGCATATTTATAAAAATCTTCTGCAGTTTGCCACCAAAAATCTTTGTAAGTTATGGATAGTTTATTGTATTGTTCAATACTATCATTTCCACATTGGCTTTTGAATGGAACAATGGGATAAAAGTTCTTGTGTGAACCAATAACATACCCACACTTATATTCTTTTCCTTCATTCTTACATGTTTTTGTAGAATCTGAAAAATAAAAAATTGTTGACTCTGGTGGTTTATTGGAAAAAAAAATTCATCCTTTGCGATCGCAATTTGTTCACATTATCTCTAACTTTGTTGCATTTTACTGCATTTCACCTGCAGCTGTAGAGGATTGTAGTAAACGTAATCTGTCACATAGTTCATTGGGATCATCCTATCTAATATAGTCTATTTTATCGTTATTCACTTCCATAAACATACCTTTTCCTTTGATAGTTCGTACTGAAACCTCTGGAGTAAAATGAGTCTATTTGATACACGTAATATTCGTTCTGGTGTTGGAAAAATGTTTTTAATAGATACCTTTTCCCGATATTCCAGTTATGGGAACTATTATATTTTCATATTTTTGCAGTTTACTACCATCATTTTGTTTATTTGGTTGATAATGCTTCCGATAAGCATTAGTTTTCCAAGCAGTTTAGTTATAATTCTTTGATCTTGTTCAGTAAAATTTTCGGGGTATTTTTCAGAAAGTAATTCACATAAACCTGGTGTTCCTTTGTATCTTCTATTTTTAACGATTATATCGGTACCATTGATGTATATCTTGAATCATCGATTGATAGTTTTTCAGTATTTTTATCGAGTTCTACACCATATTTGTGATCCAACTCTTTTTTGTCTACATTATGATGCAACCCATTGATATACTTTCTTGGAAGAGGATCGTATTGATCCAAATAATCGATATATAATGTTTGAGTAATATATTTCAAATGATTAACTCCGGGTGCTTCAATTTTTTCCTTATCTTCAAACTGAATATTCTCTTCAATAGATTGTTTCAGTTCATTGGGTTCTTCTTCATCATCATCATCGAAATGAAGAGTATTTTCGATTTTTTGTTTTGAATTTTGTGATAGTAGTTTATTGATAATCGACATGGAATTTTAGGACAAATATTTCCATTTGCTGTAGTATTCAATACCTATTGTTGTGTTGGAGACGTTTTATATGGTGCGAATGGAGTTTCTTGTTGTTCACCTAGTTGAGACATTTTATCCTGTAATTTATTCTCTATATTTTTCAGGTATTTTGTAATTGGATTAAACATGCTTTCATGTACGTATGATGCACTGTTTGGAACCTTTGGTGTAGTAATGAATATTACTGGAGTTTTTTCCCAACACCAAATCATATTTTTTTTAAATCTTCCTCTTTGAAGATGATCACTTGGTGATCAAAACACGTGTCGAGGTGTTAAAAATAATGATTTGGTGTTGGAAAAAAACTCCAGTAATATTCAGGCTTTCATGTAGCAATTCACAATGTTTTAAGAATTCTAATTTATTTTCAACTATTTTTCGTTTATCAATGAGTCTTTTCTTCACTTCTATCTCTTCATTTTTCATTGTTACGAAACTGATATTCAATCAGCTTCTATCAGGTCTCGATCAGGTTTGAACACGTTTCGGTCAGGTGTCAAGTCAGATTTGAACAGGTCAAGAACAGCTCTCAACAGGTATTGATCTGGTGAGGTGGTTTGAACTCATTTTTATTTTTGAATGTGTATGAAGTGATAGAGCCCTTTACGAAAACGACCTCCATTGATGCAACAATCTTTAAAGATAGTAATGAATCCATAAGGTTCTCTCCAGCATAAAGAGCAAATCATCTTGAAGGTAACAAAGGTCATATCAGTTCTTACATGATCGATATAGATGTGTCCTAAGTTCAAATCATCTTGTTTGAAAGCAATTAGGCATGAAATTGTCTCTAATCAAATGTTTGGGTATTTTTGCATAACTTTGATTTAAATAAAATGAATCGACGAAGCGTGTCTTGACATACTTAAGTATTCTCTTATAACTGAAATAACTGATTGTCACAAGCGACATCATCAAAAATAAAAGTCGAATTGGGGTTAGTTTCAGAAGGATGCATTATATTTTCACTGGCACTGAACGCATGATATCCTATTCCTATTATTTATTTTCTATTTATTACAAATACGATAGAAACAGTGTTGGGACATCGGAAATGTATTTAAAATTGTATCCCGAAAGGCGACAACCACATCGAACTATGTTCAAGTCATTAGATTTAAATCTTACCGAGTTTGGTTCATTTGAAAAGACTGTCCTCCGTACAGGTAAAAGGGTTCCGTTAGGGGGGCGTGTTGTACAACGCCACCCCCGTCGTTCACACTTACCCTGCGTCGTAACGGCCGGCTGGCCTCCCTGACCTAGGTTTTAGGGATTTCAGGTCTCATCTCCAGTCTGGGTACGACGGGAGGTGGGATTCCTTGAGCTCTCTCATCGCTCAGTCGTGGTCTATGGGTATTGGTTTCGGACTGGCCCCGCCATTAAGTCACCCCCAAGTCTCGGCGTATTTCAGGGCAGCCTCCTGGCCTACCTCCACCCCCTAGTTCTTCCACTAGAGCGCCAGTTTCGGGCTCGTTCTGGACAACCGGCGCGCCTGTGCGCTTGATGTTCTGTTCCCAGAAAACGCTAAGGGTTTCCCTCTAGGGGCATCGCGACGCCTGGCGTTCGTCGTCCATCACCTAGTCTTCATAATAACGGTACTCTCGACTCTATGTCGGGGTAAACAATGGCGATGTCTCTCTCGGAATTTCCAATTTCACAGGATGGCTTCCGGTTGTCGCCGCCGGTAAAAATTCTCCATTTCTACGGTGTGCTTCGCATACGTTTGAAAACGCAATTTTGTCGGTTTCGGAGCCAATCTCAGCATAGGAGATCGCGCTCGCGTTCTGGAGTTCACTACGTCCCTTAGATGATGTCCTGCTTCTCGATTCTTCAATAACGTCTCCTGACGTTCTCTTGCGAAGGTTTCCTGATCCATTCTTATGGTATTCGGAGTGTTTAAAGCCCTAAAACGATTTATAACAATTAAACTATTTCGCGGTGTATTTTCGCGACTTGTGACATGTCGAGTTCTCTAGCTACTCGGCTTACAGAAAAACCAACTATGACCAGGATTTGTCGCTCTGCGACCATGGGAGAGGTACTGATGTCCTCGTGCGTAAAATAGTTACGGTGAGTAACTGTTTCCAATGAAAACAGATTCCTGAGGGGTTCCGCGTAGGTTCGTCGGAGTCGCACTCAAGCGGCTAAACGTGTCTGACGGAAAATTCAATTGACCGAAACTTGTGGTCTCACGATTTGGCACTAGTGTATTTTCTGCAAGCTGCGCTCGCGCATGTTTTGTCCTAGTCTGCATTTCGATTTCAAGTTTTCTCCAAGATGGCTCTGACGAGGAAATAGTCAGAGGAAATGATTCACGGAAATCTAATATTTTAAGTTCAACGAAACTACTTTTCTATCCAATGAACTGGGCTAGTTGTTTAGGAACAAGGACCCTAACGGTTGAACTGCACCCTAGTATGAGGGCCGTTCGCAGGATAAGGTAGAAAGGTACCGAAGCACAGTAGATGGTCCCAACGATTAGGTTGCGTCGTTCGCCTGAAGGACGTAACCAGTGATGTCTTGACCCTCTCAAATTTAAGCTCTATATACCTCTGCTTCGTTGGCACCGTTTGGTTTCTACAGGGTACCTGAGCCTGAGCAACTTCAGTAGGGACTTGCTCTTCCTTTGCAGGGTTTTGTAGACTGATGTTCTATGGCGGAGTGCCAAACGGAACCTTGATGGCAACCAACTGCTCTGCAACAAAATGTTCACAAAGCAATCTATTCCTTGACAATCTCCAATTAGTTCTGACGAACTAATTGGCCATCAACACTTTGTATATCACCAAATAGCTGCAACCGCAACTCTCTTCAGTAAAAATCATAACGAAAATCTTCCAAGTCCAAAAAGATTTTGAAATTCTTCCAAGTTTTCAGGAGCGATTAGCACAAGTTCATGTTCAACAATCAACTAACTAGCTTCTCTAAGACGTTCACGTACTTATAGAAAATAGGCGAACTCTTCCCGTAACATCATCCGATGTCTCTCGACCAATCAACGGTCTCTAAAATCATACCATCCATGTACACCAAATTTCGATGTCTGCAATCGAAAAAACTCATTCAATATGGATTTGCCAGCGTTTACGACCCTGTTTTTATGCAGGCGCTGGTCTTTGAAGTACACTCGCCGCTCTCCTATATTTCATTGACGTCCACTTGCCGCTGTTTGTATCTCATTTCATTCATACGTCGTCTCGATTCCTCGATATGCGTCGCACGATGGACGAAAACAAACGGGCTTCGGCCTTGCTCGGCTATCTTCGGAAAATCGCGAAAATTCTAAATTTTTGTTTTCCTCAATTTCGTATAAAACTCGACGTCCTAAGATGGAAAGTCTAATGCCGCGTCTCGATATTCTCAGTCTTTCTGGCTGAAAAATGTGTTTGAAAAATTTAATATTTTTCAACACTTTAACTCTAATAAAAATTGAACCACGAGCACTAGAAACATAAATCTCTATCGATGCTTCTTTGAAGAAAGTTCGATTTTCCTGCCTAAATAACTGAAAAGGTCATTTTCCATAAAATCCAACTTTTCCCTATTCAAAATTAGCGAATACTAATAAACCCTGCAAAAGATTATCCTAACACTCAAGAAACGGTATTTCACATCTCAATTTTTGAAACTAAACTGAAATACAATGGAAAACTAACGTTTTCTGTGGTTTCTTAATATTCACTCTGAGTGAGCCGGGGAAAAAATGGACCAGGAAACTAAAGAAAATTTGATAAATGATATATGAATGAGGTCAGTTAGACATTGTATCCTTTTCAATAAAAATTAATAATTTGCAGATAAACATAAACCCGGGGAAATCTACACGTTAAATTTCCTCCGAAATGAATATTTGTCATACAAGTGCTTGGAGACATCTCAAAAAAGTGGTGTAAAATGTTACAAAATACACGAATCTCAAAAATTGCATCCAGGTGAAAGGCGATTAGAATTTTGTAATTGGCTAATAAGAAGACCCAATTTTCCTGTTTTCCTGGATAATGTAATTTGGACACATGAAAGCACTTTTACAAATTGTGGGATATTCAATCGAAATAACGAACACATTTGGAGCATAAACAACTCCAGGCAGTTCCGAGAAATTCGACCCCAAGTGCGACTTAGTATTAACGTGTGGGCAGGAATTTACAAAGATAGAATTTTGGGTCCTCATTTATTTGAAGAAATTCTTAATGGAGAAACCTATTTTTCTCCAGTGTTTAATGTCGATTTTCGAAGACTATGTGGATGATCTACCTTTGGCTAACTATAACAACATTTGGTTTCAGCATGATGGTGCCCCACCGCATACTACCAGACGAGTATCTAATTACCTGACTAAAAGGTTTGGTGATAAATGGATAGGGAATAATGGGCCGGTGAGGTGGCCAGCAAGGTCTCCAGACTTGAGTGTTATGGATACATTATTATGGGGTACACTGAAAAATAGAGTTTTTGGTCGGATTGAATATCAAAATACTAAGGACTTTCAGCACAGCATTGTTAGAGAGTTCGTGCGAAGAAGGGCACAGTTGTGCTTTCATTCAAAAGGACACAATGTCTAATTTACCTCATACACACCTCATTTATCAAATTTTGATTGTTAATTCTGTCTCCGTATTTTTTCATTAGCTTTTCGAACAAACCAAACTCGGTGAGATTTTGATCCAATAACTTGAACATACTTCGATGTGGTTGTCGTCTTTTGGAATAGAAGTTAAAATACATTTCCGAGATCCTAACACTGTTTCTATCGTATTTGTAATAAATTTGTATCATATCTCTTTTTTCTTCATTCGTGAAAGCCATTTTTTGCCGAAAATTCAATGACTTGTACAATAACAAAATTTCATTGAGTGTAACAAATTGAAAGTCAAATTAAGAAACATCAAAGTCAAAGCCTATTATGATAAGAATTTTTTTTTCAATATCTCCAGTTTTTCGAAAAAGAATGATAACTTATGATACATCATTGCAAAGGTAAAATCTGGTTCTATTCAAAACAGAAAGAATCCAATGTACCGCCAATAAGAAAAAATAAAGTTGATGATGGTGGCAGGAAGACGAAACGTCGTATGTATGTAGTCGCATTTTGTATTAGGGAAAAGTGGCATTGTGGAAGTGCAATTTATTTTCGAATCCTTCGAAAAATAAAGCCAGAAAAAAATGACAACCATTTTCCGAAATTTCTGTTTTATCCGGATATTTCCAGATATACTCGGAATTTCAGAACTTTCTCAAAGGCATATTATTAGTCAGGTAAATGCGCAACTTTGCCCCAATTTATCCATCTTCGTATCTCTCACAGTTTCCGAGATCCCAATGGTGAGGATCGAATTTGAAACACCCTATAGATCTTTTGTATGTAAAGTTGAAAAAGAATTGAAAGAAAGTTTATTGAAGGTTAACGTTTTATTTTAGCAAATTTCATGAAGCCTTAAACTAATGAGACTGAAATTAAACAATAAACATTTCAAGAAAGAAATACTGGTTTGAATCTTTATGAAATTTTACAATTAAAGGTTAACGTGAATAATTATAAACCGATAAATGTAGGTATTTCCACATTTGTCTAAATTCATTCAAAATGAAAAAGCAGCTCCTAATATTCAAAATAATGCTGTTTTCTTTGGTCTATTGTGGCAGCTCTTCATCCATGTACAACTAATGTTTGTAAAAAATCATCATATCAGCATTTTCGAATACTTTGAAATATGATGGTATTGAATTTCCAATTAAAATTAAAGACATCACAGAATTTGACTCAGCTACTAGCTGTTATATTTGTCAAACACCATTTATAAAGGGTCAGCTCAAGGTGAAAGATCACTCGCATATCAATGGGAAATATCGTGGAGCATCTCATTCCACACCTTGTAATTTCGACTGTCAAGATGATAATACGATAACTGTTGTCTTTCATAATTTATTTGGTTACGATAGTCATTTTATTATTAAGGTTTCAGCGAAAGAGTTGCCTGGTGCTGTTGAATTGTTGCCAGTGAATAAAGAGAGATATATCATTCGGTAAACAAATCAATAACACGAGTATTACATATCGATTTTTAGACTCTCTTCGTTTCATGGCAAGTAGTCTTAGATAAATTAAGTTCATATTTAACTCACTCTGCGTAGAATTTTTGTAAGAATCAAAAGGAATTCATCCTTTTATTTAAGAAACGTATATTTCCATATGATCATTTTCCTAGTTGGGATAAAATGAAAACTGAGGAATTACTACCAATCCAATATTTTTTCAATAAATTAAGAAAGTGCAGTGTATTAGAAAATGAATTATCGCATGCTGTAAGTATGGGACACTGGAGTTATATTTAAAAACAGATGGCTGATGTTTTTGAAAAATTTCGAAAAGTATTTTCGAAAGCATACGATCTAGTGTTTGAAATATAACACTGCACCAGATCTTGCTTATGCAAGTTGTTTGAAAATTTCAAAGGTTACTTTGGAATTATTAGAAGATATTCCTAATGTAGCAATGTATATGGTAAAGCTAATAATTTTTACATGAAAAACGAATATGACCTTGATCAACCCTCATCATACCTCATGTACTACGATGTTACTAATTCGTATGAAACAGTTTTATCAGAATATTTACCTGTTGGTGATTTTAGGTGGATAGATAGTGTTAATTTCTATTCAGAAGGCACCTTAAACACACCTGATAATTGTGATTAATGTTACATACTGTAGGTTGACTTAGATTATCCTATAGAACTTCAAAATGTTCATAAAGATCTTCCTTAATACCCTCAAAACTGATCCCACCCGTTTCAACATCAAAGCATTCAAAATTGTTACGACACTTTTTGATAAGAAAAATAACGTCATTCATTACAGAAATTTTCAACAATGATATTTATAAACATATCAAAGAAGACATATATAAATTCGATAAATCTGACTATGCTGTAGATAACAAATTTGGAATTCCATTAGCAAGTAAAAAAGTTTCAGGTTTGATGAAAGATTAAAATAACGGAAGACATATGAAAGAGTTTATAGTCAAAAATGTTTGCCATAAAAAGAGAGCATGAAGAGAATGATGAAAAAATTTGAAAAAAAAAGATGAAGGTATAACGAAAGCTTTTCTTCAAAAAATAACTTTTTAAAATTATTACGATTGTCTATTCAAAAATGAACATTTTGAAGTAACAGAAAATCTGATACATAGTAAGAAACATGAGGTTTACACAATAAATTAAAGAAAAGATGCACTAACTCCTTCTGATGATAAATTCATTGTAAATTATATATCAACAGACACAATACCTTTGGATTACAAAATTCAATCCACATGCAGGGCCGTAGCGAACAGAAAAACCAGGGGGGAAAGGAATCCAATTTTCCCAACCCCACCAGCAAAATTTCCCAACTTTCGAAAAAATGAAAGCCGAGAGATTAGTTACTACTATAATATATTAATTCTCTTACTTAGCTATCCAAAGATTGGCTCAATGATTATGTCCGTTAGGCTATGCACAAAGAAAAATAAATTTTGGTAATCATAAAAATAATAATGGGAATTATTCTATTTTGGACCAAGGTCTTTGGTCTTCCACCATGCATAGGAATATTCAATACAAATGAAAGGAAACAACACTTGAATAATTTTGTGTTTATTGTTTTCTACTATTATTTTTTTTATCTTCACGGCCCGAAATTTCCCAACTATTCCAAGTCGAAAAAACAGCGAAAAGTTGGAAATATTGTAAAATTGTCACTTCAAAATTTGTGGACTGTTCAGGACTGTTCTTTCACTTGAAATTAAACTTTTTTGAAATTTTCAAACAACTCGGAATTTCAAAGTATGAGATCTCCAAGTTATGCATGTTGGGAAATTCCAACCTTCTCCTGGTTCTTTCCCTTTTCTTATTACCTCTCCCTTTCTTTTCTCTCATTTTCATTTTTTTATTTTTATAAATTTTTTTACTATTATTTTTTTCTATCTTCACGGCCCAAAATGTGCCAAGTCGAAAAATCAGGGAGAAAGGCTCCCCCCATCTCCCCCCATGGCAACGGCCCTGTCCACATGTATTCATTTTTACATTTAATTAACCTACAACTTATGTTTCAACACAAGGGTGATTGATGGTGGATTATCAGAATTAATATTCAGGAAAATAGAATAAGTAGCAGTTCTGATAGAGGGAACAAACACCATATCTCAATGGCCATTCATTATTCAAATGTGTTTACATCGAACATGAGCATTTCGCTATATATATGTTCCTCATGTGATGAACTTGAGAATTGAGCGACATTCAGAAAACGAGTACGCTTTGAACGAGAAATGATGGACACGTCGAGATATAGTAGTATTACAGATGAATAGGTTAGATTTATATGTATATGTTAGATTGTATATGTAAATGTTTATTTTATTTACAGATGAGTGATGAATCTTGGGTTGAGGATAACTTCTCGACCTATATCCCTAACTTAGATAGAGATATAGTGATAATCCCTCCAAACAAAAAAATAAGAGAATCAAACAGGGATAAACAATTTCAACTTTTTTTAAATAAATGTAACGAATCTGAAGCCGGCCCTGACCGATATCTCAGCCAGCAAAGACATGACTCATCGCGAACCGCTGCGAAAAGAATAGATGAGTACAGAGACCTCTAGATAAATCTAGAACGATCGTTACCGGTATATAAGCCCTGCTTCCCGTCCATAGAGGGAATCTGTATTCAGAAAGCGAATCGAGCGGTTAACAAACAGTGAAGATAAATTAAGCCTTAGTTGCTAAGTGGAGTATATAAATTAGTTGTGATAGTGAAGTATTGTTAAAAATAAATACGTTTAAGACAGTTAATTCTTTAATTCGTTACAATTGGTGATCAGAAGTGGATTTTTAAAATAAATTTGTGAGCGCTTGGTGGACAATCTTTGTATTACGGTGAAATTGACTATAAAACTTTCGCGCAGAGAGACTGGTGATTCATTGTGTTTCGCGAAGTGGACAGTACCGGACTACGGAAACATAAACTGATAGACCTTTCTCGCGAAAAATAGACTTGTGAAAATAAATAAGTGTTTCGGACTCGAATATTCCGTTTTGTGGAAAATAGACAGTAAGAGACAAAATGTGTTCAGGAAAAGTGCGCCTAGTGGACTTGAAAGTTGCTGAATTGAAGCAAGAATTGGAGGAGAAAGAGCTAGATTGTTCTGGAAAGAAATCAGTACTCCAGAAGAGATTGCGGGATAACTTGATTGAATCAGGAGAAGATCCCGAAACCAAATCTTCATTTCTGCCCACCCCACAGAAACGGTTACCGAAAACTCAATTCCGGAACTGAAAGATGTTGAAGTCAGTTCTGAACCAGGAAAGCTCTCCATGAAGCCGCCCCAGTTCGACGGAAAAACTCCCTAAGAAAATTACCGCCGACAATTCGAAGCTGCAGCCAGAGCAAATGGATGGAATGCAGAAGAAAAGGCGGTAGCATTAACATTGGCGTTGCGTGGAGATGCAACGAATATTTTGCAAACCTTCACGGCCCAAGAGCAGGAAGACTATGACCAACTTATAAAACATCTTGAACTACGGTATGGACAGGCACACCTAGAACACGTTTACCATTCACAGCTGAAGAACCGCTGCCAGAAATCAGGAGAATCCCTACAGGAGTTTGAAGCCGATATAGCTCGATTGGTTCGTCTAGCATATCCTGCTACACCGGAAAATGTAATGGAGCGGTTAGCAATTCAGGCATTCTTGGACGGACTTCGCGACCAAGAAACAAGGCAGGCCTTGACACCAGCTCATCCCAAACATCTCGTGGATGCACTGGCAAGCGCTCTGGAGTTTGAGGCTGCAAAACAATCCTGCAAGAGCCAGAGCAAAGTTCGAGCTATCGAGGAAGATGGACAAGTGCCTGCAGATATTGAGGCCACCATCAGAAAAGTAATGAAAGAAGTGCTGCCTGAGAGGAAACAAATAAGATGCTGGAACTGTGGGAAAATTGGACATGTGCGTAGCAAATGTCCAGCTTTCAAAGAATCGACACCAAATCAGGAAAACTAAAGGGGGTCGATGAGAAGGGGCAATCGTGGGCCTGTACCCAGCAAGCCCCCGTAAAAAACGCATATGTTGCCGTTCTCCAACGACAAGACAAAGGTGTTTTCGTAGATGGCCTCATCAACAACGAGCCTTGCACCATGCTGCTAGATACAGGTGCGACGAGAACCATTCTTGGGCCAACCTTTGCTAAAACACCGGCAAGAATTGAACCTTCAAGCTGGAAGCTACTCACCGCTACAGGGGAGAACTTGGAGAACTACCAATTGAATTGGTGTTGGGCAGCAGTAAATTGAAACATCGTGTATTGGTGGCGGACATAGAGGACGACGCGATCATTGGAATGGACATAATGAATTCAGAGGGCTCGAGCTGAATTTCCAAGACGGCGTCCTACGTGTTGGCAGAGAAGAGCTGGTGCTTCATGGAAGAAGCGAAGAGACGATCAGGGTCCTGTTGGCTGAAGACGTGTGCGTACCTGAAAAGGCTGAAACCATCCTGGAGGCTCGCTTGGACGATGAAAAAATTGGACGAGGAATCGCACTGGGGAAGACCCTGTTGCGTGTTGATGAAGTTGTCCCGGTCAGGGTCATGAATTCAACTACTTTCCCGTGACCTTGAAGAAAGGAACAATGCTGGGGCACTATTCGTCCTATTCCTCTGTGATACGGAGTGTACGCAGTTCTGTTAGCCAAGATAACATTTTGCCTAAAGAGTTGGAGAAGTTAATTGGCATTTTCTCCAAGGACATACCACCAACTCACCGATCAAAACTGATGGAGTTAGTCAAGAAGTACCTGGAAATCTTCGACATTGGAGAAGGGAAAGGCGGCAGAACGAATGTGGTTCAGCATAGAATCGACACTGGGAATGCCCGACCAATCCGGCAATCAGCTATAAGACTCCCTCTGGCCAAGAAAGAAGAGGCAGACAAGATAGTCAGCGACATGGAAAAAGAAGGAGTCATCAAACCTTCTGACAGTCCGTGGTCTTCCCCAGTCGTATTAGTGAAGAAGAAGGACGGCTCGACAAGATTCTGCGTGGATTATCGCCAGCTAAATAATGTGACAAAGAAAGACAGCTATCCTCTTCCAAGAATCGACGACACCCTAGACACGCTAGCCAGTTCGCGGTTATGCCATTCGGGCTTTGTAATGCTCCAGCGACCTTCGAGAGATTGATGGAGACGGTTTTCAAGGGGCTCTCATGGAAGCCGTGTCTAGTGTATCTCGACGATGTAATCGTGGTCGGAAAATCATTCGACGATCACTTAAAAAATCTGGAGGAGGTATTCATGCGTCTGAGGAATTCTGGATTGAAACTTAGTCCCAAGAAATGCCATCTGTTCCAGAAAGAAGTTCGTTACCTTGGCCACGTTGTTTCTGGGGAAGGAGTGGCAGTGGACGAACAAAAGATCAAAGCAGTTAAGAATTTTCCCATTCCAAAAGACATACACCAGCTTCGGAGCTTTCTTGATTTGTGCACCTACTACCGTAGTTATGTGCTAGGGTTTGCCAACATCGCCAAACCATTGACCCGACTTACAGAAGGACAGATCCAGTTCCAGTGTTCTGAGGAATGCCAAGACTCATTCAAGAAGTTGAAAAGAGATTTGATCAACGCTCCTGTTTTGAGCTATCCCTTACCGACCCTAAGACCATCGTGACAGGAGACAGGTTATTCGCCAGCGGTTAAGTCCTACTGGGCACAATGAAACTCCTTAACTTGGAAAATGGGGTTCTGAAGCGGGTGTTGGAGTCTGAAGACGGTGGGGAAAAAAGGTGCCAGACGGTGGTACCCAGGAGCAGACGACGGGAAGTGCTCATAGAAATCCATTATGGAGTCACTGGATGACACCTGGGACTAACGAAGACCCTCAAGAAAGTAAGACAACGGTTTTACTGGGTTAATTGTCAAGCCGACGTCAAGGACTGGTGCAGAAAGTGTGCTGTATGCGCTGCCAGTAACGGACCTCGGATACTACTGAAAGCTCCAATGCGCCAGTATAACGTAGGTAGTCCTTTTGAGAGAATCGACATCGCCGGCCCGTTCCCAGAGTCCGACCATGGGAAGAAATACATCCTTGTAGTCATGGATTACTTCAGCAAGTGGGCAGATGCCTATGCCCTGCCTTTACCGTCGCTGACGTCCTGGTAAAGGAAGGGATATGTCGATTCGGTGTCCCATTGGAGCTGCATTCGGACCAGGGCAGAAATTTTGAGTCCAACCTGTTCCAAGAAATATGTAAACTGTTGGACATTCGAAAGACCAGAACCACAGCCTTACATCCACAGTCCGATGGAATGGTGGAACGAATGAATAAGACCATAAACCGCCATTTGTCCAAGGTATGACCAACAAAGAGACTGGGACCAATACCTCCACCTGTTCCTGCTGGCTTATCGTTCAGCAGTACACGAGTCAACCAGCCAAACCCCCGCTAGTATTATAATGAGCCGAGAGTTGCGGCTTTCTTGCGACCTGAAATTTCGGATGCCGCCAGAACAAGACACTGCAGGGGAAGACTATGTCTGCAAGCTTCGGCAGAGAATGGACGACATCCATGAACGAGTCCGTCTGAACATTCGGAGTGCCAGCGATAGGATGAAGGAGGCCTATGACATCAAGGCGAATACTGGAGGATTCGAAATCGGTGACTTAGTTTGGCTGTACAATCCTAAGCGACGCCGTGGTTTATCACCGAAGCTGCGGAACTCGTGGGAGGGTCCGTACAAAATCATGAAAAAGATTAATGACCTCGTCTACCGAATCCATAAGCCACCTCGAGGAAAGCTTAGGGTTGTCCATTTTAATAGATTGGCTCCTTATGCTGGAAATCACGACCAAGTTCGCGCCCTCAGACCACCAGAGGATGAAATGACATTCCAGCAATTCATGTCCTTATACTCGAACGGACAGAAGTCGTACATGGGGTAACTCGAGAAAAGCCACGAGACCTTTTCAAGGTTCCAGTTTATTACGCACTAGCTCACTGCGTGGCAGAGGATCTCCAAATGTCCAAGGGTATCGCTGTGGTATTCAATAAGAAATTCGGTCAGCTCCAAACATTACGAGAACAGAATCCTGAAGTCGGAGGAGTGCTACAGTTGAAGAAGGGTAAGAGAAACATTTTCTACTTGGTGACCAAAAAGCATTCTCGAGACAAACCGTCCTATGAAGATGTCTGGAGGAGTCTTATTAGACTGAAGGACACGATGCTCGACCAGAATCTCGTGGACTTGGCAATCCCGAAATTAGCCTCTGGGCTCGACAGGCTGGACTGGAGAATCGTGAGAAGCATGTTGGAAACGATCTTCAGATCCAGCGGCATCAAGATTTTGATGTGCGGTAACCATCTTCCACGACCGAGCATGAAGACTGTGGAGTGTTACTTCCATCGAACTTCACAGTTCAGATATGGGGAGTCCTGCAGGTATCGACACACGCCAAGAATGACATTTCGGGGCAAAACGTCTTTAAGATGGGGGCGATGTAACGAATCTGAAGCCGGCCCTGACCGATATCTCAGCCAGCAAACACATTACTCATCGCGAACCGCTGCGAAAAGAATAGATGAGTACAGAGACCTCTAGATAAATCTAGAACGATCGTTACCGGTATATAAGCCCTGCTTCCCGTCCATAGAGGGAATCTGTATTCAGAAAGCGAATCGAGCGGTTAACAAACAGTGAAGATAAATTAAGCATTAGTTGCTAAGTGGTGTATATAAATTAGTTGTGATAGTGAAGTATTGTTAAAAATAAATACGTTTAAGACAGTTAATTCTTTAATTCGTTACATAAAATATTAAGTTTACGGATTTCAATGATTTATATGCAGATACATCATTGAATGCATGTGAGGAAATGGATATAACGTTAATGGAAATATACTATTTAACAACAAGTGAATCTATAACAAATATTTCATTCTATAAAATGTGTAATTCTCCAAAAGAAAACAGCATGAAAGTCACGAGGACAAGACAACGACATTTTCTTGTGGGGTTTTCGTGAGTCGCAGATGTAAGCGAATGAGCCATAAACCACAACGATCCTCAAAGCCAACATAATGCATACCGTCGGTCAAATTCAGCCTGATTTATGCGCCAGAGTCATGGAAAATTGGGCGTTTTGGATGCGCTTCACCCAGAGAAGCCGTGGCGGATATTTGAACGATTCCACATATAATTGCATCAATAGGTCTTTCAAATAAATGAAAAATTTTGCTGATATCGCACACATAATTTGTTTTATTTAAATTTGATGATAGGAAGCGCTCACCGTTCAGTGATGGCCTGGCAAACGTCGTTCTCAAAGAAATATGGACCGATGATACCGTCAGCCCAGAATTACAGTCTTCCAGACTCTATGCAATTTTGCAATGTGCAAGAAATATTAATTTTTGGCCTTAACAAAGTGAGCGTTCAATATTTTCTCAGGCTGGTAGGGTACTTAGAGTACAGATATATGCCCTGAACTAACAATGCAGTGCCAAAAAATTTTGGTACCGAACTGAATTGGGACGTTGGTCTATAAGAAACATTATGAATACTACTAAAATATACCCAGGAACACACACGGGAAAATGGTCAGAAAGGGACTGTCCAAAAAGATAAGTGAAGAACTGTTTTAACGATGCAGAGATCTTGGCTGCAGACAATGCAACAAAGAGACATAAATAGCTAGTCATATTTTAAGCGAATGTGAGTCAATGAATCACAGGAACCAAACAATTTTTGTATTAAATATGTCGAAATGAAATTTCAAATAGAACCTCGCAGAAATCAAACAATTTATGGAAAACCCAGTAAACATGTCCAGAAGAATGTAACAAATATCCAGCAAGGGACTTTTACCGACTAGTACAGATAACAAGATTGGTGGAATGGGTGTCATGAAAAAGATGGGAAAATGAAATAAGCCCATGATACTGCAATGTTTTCAGGAGACTTGAAAGACCACTATGCAATGAATTGCTGAATTATGAGCAAATGAAAAATGTTTTAATAGTGATCGAATAACACGTACAATTTTTATTTCTTCCATTCATTATAGAAAAAAATATTTTCAGGTTATTACGTAATCAATTTTCATGTAATCTGATATGATTTTTTTTCATATTTCAGTTTTGGACAGACTGCTATTTTCTTAATTGGAGGAAAAACTCTAGAAGAAAAACCAACATCATTATTCCTGAGAAGTGGAGATATTGTCATAATGAGTAAAGAATCCAGGTTGGCCTACCATGCTGTTCCCAAAATAATACATACCGAAATCACTCCTTGGAAAATCAATAACGACTGTACATGGGAAAATGACAATAACGAAATGCAATTTTTAGTAGATGAAAGCGATTGGAAACCCTTCGGTGAATACCTTGAACACTCTAGAATTAATGTTAATGTGAGACAAGTTGTATGATAGCAATTCGATTGAAAATCCAATATTCAGTAAGTGTGAATATTATGTTATAATAAAGAAGATAGAGAGAAACCGTAATGATTCTTAGTGAGTTTGAAATAAGCAGAGTCACATGTGTGTATTATTAAAAAAAAATATAATTGAGGATACTTGATAGACTCTCTTGTTCCTGAATGAAACCTAAGAGATTTCAATAATCCATAAAGGGCAGAAATATTATGTGCTTGCTCAAAGTTCCTAGTTCAGCCATTTATGTGAAAAGCCACCATTTACAAATACTCGAAATACTATGTACATGCTGTTCCACAAGGTATTGACACAATAACACATATATTTCTTTGAAATTTTTTTGCAAGGACAGAACACAAACACTACAGGAAAATCCTTGAGGCGCTCTCGGTACCTGTGTGAAAGTAGCGATTCACGTTGGATTTGAATCGCAGGAGATTGAAATAATTCTTGAATGCAAATCCCACGATATAAATTTTCAATGATACTCTTTGAAAAAATCAAAATTATAATGAGAATTTCAATATAATGGTCAATACTTTCACAAACGAAAAATGTATAAACTTCTTCATTACATTTTTTTTTGTTCTAAAATTATCATAAAAAAGCTGCGGCAGTTAGAAACATTCAGAAATGAACATCCAATTCGTTGATGTCTAAAACGTTGCCTATATACATAGACACAAAAAATACTTACCATCTTACTAACTTATCTTACCAACTATCTTACAGTTACTGTGCTGAGATGTATTTTTTTATTTATATTTTATTTTTTTGGTCATTCATACTGTAACAAATTGAAGAATTAACTGTCTTAAACAAATTTATTTCCAACAATGTTTCACTATCACAAACTAATTTATTTACAACACTCAGCAACTAACGCTTAATTTATTTCCACTATTGGAATTCCTTGTTCAACCGCTCGATTCACTTTCTGAATTCAACTGCCCTCTCTGGACGAGAGCCGGCCTTATATCGGTGGAGGTCCATTGTAAGATTCTGTAGTCTGTTCGGTACTCGCCTAGAATTTTTCCGGCGGCGGCTGGCGTATGGGTCAGGGGCGGCTTCAGATTCGTTACATTGCCCCCTTCTTAAAGACGTTTCGCCCTCAGGACTCCCCATATATGCTTTGTGAAGTTCGATGGAAGTAACATTCCACAGTCTTCATGCACGGTCGTGGAAGATGGTTACCGCACACCAAAATCTTGATGCCGCTGGATCTAAATATCGTTTCCAACATGCTTCTCACAATTCGCCAATCCAGCCTGTCGAGCCCAGAGACTAATTTCGGGATTGCCAAGTCCACGAGATTCTGGTCGAGCATCGTGTCCCTCAGTCTGGTAAGACTCCTCCAGACATCTTCATAGGACGCTTTGTCTCGAGAATGCTTTTTGGTCACCAAGTAGAAAATGTTTCTCTGACCCTTCTTCAACTGTAGCACTTCTCCGACTTCAGGATTCTGTTCTCGTAATGTTTGGAGCTGACCGAATTACTTGTTGAATACCACAGCGATACCCCCAGACATTTGGCGATACTCTACCACACAGTGGTCTAGTGCGTAATCAACTGGAACCTTGAAAAGGTCTCGTGGCTCTTCTCGAGTTACCATATGTACGACCTTCTGTCCGTTCGAGTATAAAGACATGAACTTCTGGAACGTCATTTCACCCTCTGGTGGACTGAGGGCGCGAACTTGGTCGTGATTTCCAGCCTAAGGAGCCAATTTATTAAAATAGTCGACCTTAGGCTTTCCTCGAGGTGGCTTATGGATTTGGTAGGCGAGGTCATTTATCTTCTTTATGATTTTGTATGGACCTTCCCACGAGTTCCGCAACTTCGGTGATAAACCACGGCATCGCTTAGGGTTGTACAGTCAAACTAGGTCACCGGTTTCGAATCCTCCAGCATTCGCTTCGAGGTCATAGGCCTTCTCCATTCTATCGCTGGCACTCCGGATGTTCATACGGGCTCGTTATGAATTCCATACAATTGAAGCGCGCATAACCCACAATAATAAAAACGCAAAAAAAACAATTTTATTCCACTTGTAGTTACTCAAAACTTATGTAAAATTGAAGAATATACTGTTTTCTATTTCGAAATGGTATTTCCATGCAACTACAATGAGTAGAAATTACTCAGTTACCATGGCAACTCAACAATCAAGACGACCACACATTTTATGTTTCGCTGGTGACTTGATGAAGAAAATAATTTGCATTGTTGAGAATGGAAAAATAAATTTTAAATTCGGTGTGAAATTTTCTTACCGAATACCACGCGAGGTCGAATTTCCGTCGTCTGCGACTCGGGAAACTTTCAAAATATTCATGAGCTCGGAAATAATTTGACCTCTAGTGGTATTACTAGTAAAAATTTCACATCTTACATTTCCTTACCTTTTCTATCGATTTGAAGTTTTTAGCATTGCGGCGGTGCCACTTCCATCAAAAAGTCCTGGCAACTTTTTTTTTAATAGAACACCCCGTAGATTAATGAACACTCCGTATATTAACATCGCTCTTTTATTATAATCCTTTTTTGTTGATAATGTTCTATATCCCTATCGGTTTTCGAGATAGAAAAATTATGTGTGTTAAATATGATCCAAAACATACACGGAATGGTACTTAAGTACATCATGTTATACAAGTTATAAGCTTGATAATTCCACTGCTACCTTATACCAAATTTTTAAAAAAATAATGTTTCCAGAAGAAGTGACTTCATTAAGAAAACTTAATGATTTAGGTATATAGACATGCTATATCATCTTGAAGCATATTTCATCATCTTTCAATTTATTGAGTACCTAATATACAAGGTTTCATTTGGAAAAATAAACTTTTATGCATTATGGAAATAATAGTAATTTTAGCACGCCCTGTATGTAATGGAGTCGATTTGTTGTTAATTAAATATTTCGAGTTTGTCCAAACTATCATCAAAATATTAACTTTTCATGAATTGAGAGTACTGATGCACTTAAATTCAATTAGGGCTATGTTTTGTACCATATTTAGCACAAATTATTTTTTATCTCGAAAACCGATAGAGATAGGTATAGGATATTATCAACAAAAAATATTATAATAAAAGAGCAATGTTAATATACGGGATGTTCTATTTAAAAGGACTTTTTGATGATAATGGCAACGCCGCAATGTTGAAAATATTTCAGATCGATAGAACCGGTAAGGAAATGCCCGATTTGAAATTTTCAAAAAAATCCTGCATTGCGTTCACCATAAAAGTCTAAGCTACCATCGACCGTGAGTCACGCTGTATATACAGGGTGAGTCAACAAGATTCCCTCGGTCCATTGCTATCAGAGGACACAATTTTTCGAACTGCTCATTTTTTTTGCAGTCATATCGATAAATACTATCTTTTAAAATTATTTTCTCGCATACTGTGTGATTCTGCCAAGCGTGGCCAATCAAAGTTATATTTTTTTCAAATAGAACACCAGTATATGAATACGTCATTAGATTCCATATTTTTTTAGCTCTCTAAGGTATTTTTCTTTTCGAATTTCCATTGCGGTATTGCCAAGTTATTCCAGAAAAACCTATTTTCCAGACAATATTTTTTTAATTCACCACCCGCATGTCTACAACAATTAAGTGGCTTCTTTTTAGGAATTAGTAAACATCACTATGACAGTTTCGGCTAATTGGTAAAACCGGTCAAGTTTCATTTTTTTCAAAACAGGCATAATTCAACTTTTTAAAATGGAACACCATGTATTTTTTCATTTGTATGAAATGATTCAACATTTCACTACATTTTATACCAGAGGTATACTATAAGAAAAACAGATATTTTACAAATTATACCCAGTTTTATTAATTGTTACCACAAAAAATTTATAACGCCTAAATTTTTTATTGAATAGCGATTAGTTTGAATATTCGAAAAACAAATTTGAGTAAGTAAACGTAAGAAAACACTTTCTTATGTGGTTACAACAATTACTAAAACTTGGTATAATTTGTAAAACATAAGTTTTTCGTATAGTATACCTCTTATGAAAAATGTAGTGAAATGTTGAAACATTTCATACAAATTTTACCGAGCACAGAATTTACCGAGGACCCTATATCACAACGTTCATATTTTAATTTTAACTCAACTCAATTGCGACCAATCTCATTAACATTGTAAGTATTCGTCTGTTAACTTAAGTTCTGTATTAATTCAGAATCTATCATCTTAGCTCCCTGATGATGACAATAACCATTGTCGAAATATTGGAAATATAATGTTATAAGAGTACACTTGCGCTTCGCTGCTATCCCAAATAACTCCAAGGAATTGTTTATATATATATATATATATATATATATATATATATATATATATATATATATATATATATATATATACAAATCAAAAAATAAATAATTAATGGACATAACACTCCAAAAAGGGGGGGCAAACCGCGGACACGTGTTTCTGGCTATTGGCCTCATCATTAATTATTTATTTTTTGATTTGTATATCATACACACTCGATAAAATCTTCTTTGTCTATATATATATATATATATATATATATATATATATATATATATATATATATATATATATATATATATATATATATATATATATATATGTTAACTCGAAGATTCTCACGGATAAAGTATGATGAGCTGTTTTCTCAGGTTTCGCTCCGTGTTCTGTGTATTTTCTCCTCATAAGGATTATTTTCACAACGTTTCGGCAAAGTCTCATTTGCATTCTAGACTAGTTGATAAAAGTAGATTTCATATATATATATATATATATATATATATATATATATATTTTATTAAGGTTCAGAAAGAGCAGTCGTACATATTACAGGTAGTAAATTTACCTTTTCGATCGTTAGTTGCATGAAAATATTACAGGTTGCAAAACATTTCAGTAATATATATGGTCTTCCAACAGGGACTTCCGAACTTTGACAATTGATAACGGCCATCTTGTTGAAGCTAGATCTGTCAAATCAGTTGTCATTTATTCAATCGGTTTCGCTAAATCATCATGAACGGATATATCATTCAACAACACGTGCAAATAATAAAATTATTGAAGATGATCACTTGATGATCGAATAACGTGTCGGGGTGTTAAAATTGACGGTTTGGTGTTTGTAAAAAAACTCCAGTAATATTCCCAAAAACTTATCGAAGCAAATAGCGGAATTGTCTGTCCTGGCATTATATTTGGTTCGGAGACATTAATTTTTTTGGAGAAAACCAACACTTGGGTTTTTGTGGCGTTGAATTGAACCTGTTTAGTTTCACCCTAATTTAATATGACTTCTAGATCCTCATTAAAATATGCAACCTTCTACTGCCGATGAAGATGTGCATCCGCAGCCGATGGCCTGGAATGACGAGACAATGTGCTGTCGTCAGCAAAGCAATATATTGGATTTTTGTTTTTTTTCTCAATAAGTCGTTGATATACAATGAAAAGAGGGTTGGAAACAATATAGATTCCTGGGGAACACCAGCGGTGATGGTAAAAGTATTCGAGAGATACCCATCAATGGCCATCACTTGCAGGGAACGTTTTTTCAGGAAGCTGGAGGGTCATACACAAAAATGATCCAACCAGCCATAGCATCGAAGTTTGGCCAGCAAACCCTCATGCCACACACGGTCAAAGGCCTTATAAATATCGAGCGCAACAGCTATTGACCCTCCATGTTTCTCGATTGTGTTTTTCCAAATATGGGTGACATACGATAGACGGTCGCCTGTTGATCTTTGCTTCCGAAAGCCATATTGATGATCACTTAAAATTCAAAGCCTTCCAAATATTTAAAGATATGGTGGTTTACAGCTTTCTCTATGATTTTTGATATCACTGATAGCAAAGCGACTGGTCTAAAGTTATTTGGAAGATTTTTCTTGCCCTTTTTGGTAATAGGCTAAACGCAAGCAATCTTCCAAGAAGACGGAAAAACCCCTTTCTTGTGAGACAAGTTGAAAAGTCTGCAAAATACTGTTGAGAGTTCATTTGCGCACTTTTTAAGTAAGATGACAGGCACTTATCAAAACCAGATGCTTTGTTGATATCGACCTGTTTTAAAATTCTGAAATTAGGAAAAATTGTTCCTCTCTTGAAAAGAAATGATCCCTTGTTGAATGACAACTACCGACCAATAACTATTCCTAGTGTGTTGAGCAAAATAATTGAAACATGTATCTATGAACAACTACTTCCTTTCTCAACGAAACATAATGTAATTAACAAATGTCAAAATTGATTTTGCCACGGTAGATCGATGGAAAGTGCGAATACACTTTCTTGGAAAATATTTATTGAGGAATTGACAAAGGAAAGTTTTTGGCCGCACTCTCCTTCAATTTATCAGAAGCTTTTGATTCTATAAACTTCAATACACTAGCCAAGAAACTTAGTGCAATTGGAATTCGAGGTAAATTTCTATCTTGGATTATGTCTTATATGAAATTTTGAAAGATGTACCTAGAATGGGATAATCTAAACTCGAATACTTATGACTTAGAAGTTGGAGTTCCGCAAGGCTCAGTCTTGGGGCCATTCATGTTTTTACTATACATAAATGATTTACCACAACATATCGGCACTACTTCGATAGTTCTTTTTACCGATGATACTTCTATTTCCGCAGAAGCCGACAGTACTTTGGAACTTCAAGAAAAATTGAATGTAATAAGTCAAAATTTCTCAAAGTGGTGTCAAAGAAATAGACTTATTGTCTAATGCAAAAAAACAGTATTGGTACAGTGTTCTTAAAGAAAATCTGTGGAATATCCCATACACGTTATTATAAATAACACGAATATATTTCACTAGTTCGGACTTCCATTGTCTACTATATAAAATGATTTGAAATCCCTGAAACAAGTAAAAAAGAATAA
Organism: Leptinotarsa decemlineata; assembly: GCF_025532065.1. NCBI lineage: Eukaryota > Metazoa > Arthropoda > Insecta > Coleoptera > Chrysomelidae > Leptinotarsa > Leptinotarsa decemlineata. The sequence goes on from NW_027412574.1 coordinate 2,796,661, forward strand.
TTAAAAAAGAATAGTTGAAAATAACATTTATATTAAGCAACAATAAACCTGAAATGAAATGATAGTGAAATAACCTACAAGTAAAAATATAATAATTGAATAAATAAAAATTAAAGGAATGAAAAAAGAAAATAATGAAAAAATAAAAAAGTGTAGAGATTCCAAGTCACGTTAGTTCACGACGTTTCGATTGTTGGTATCTACAATCGTCTTCGGGTGATGACTGGACTGATTCCTCCGAGAGATGATTTTATAGGTCGTTGAAATACTTTCACTTTCTCTACTTTCCATTTTCCGCTTCACTGATTCCGTGAGAGATGACTGTTTTGGCGGGAGTTGGTCATTTTTCGTTTGATGATGGGTTTCCATATGTTTCGTATATCTACGCTGGCCTGGCTGAATACGTTGTTGGACAACATGTATGCGGCTTCCTTGAATTTTCTCCTGAACCAATGTTCCTCTCTGTGCAAGATCTCAGCTTGGGACCACTCGATGTTGTGTTGATGGGTCCAAACATGGTCTGCTATTCCAGATTTGCTGGTTTCTCCTCGCTGTGTGTGCTTCTTGTGCTCGGCAATGCGAACATTCAATGGCCTCTTAGTTTCACCAATATAGGATTTTCCGCACTCACAGGGTATTCGGTAAATGCAATTCTTGGAATCGCAGCAAGGAAGAACGTAGAGCTCTAAACAGCCTACGTAGAGACAACACCATCAAGATCCTACCTGCAGATAAAGGAAACGCTACTGTGGTAATGGATACCGTTCTCTACGAACAGAAGATCGAAGAGGTTCTGCAGAAGGGACGATACACAAAGATCGTACGGGACCCTACTGCATCAATCGAAAGGAAGTTGTACCAGATTTTGAAAAAACACCAAGTCTATTTTTCGGACAAAGAAAGATCATGGCTAACACCGCACCACAGTAAGCCCCCTCACTTGTATGGTCTACCCAAAATCCACAAGAAGGACGTTCCGCTTAGACCGATCATCAGCTCCAGAGATTCGGCTACTCAAAACTTGTCTAGATTTTTACTTCCCTTAATACAACCATTACAAGGAAAAACATCGTCTTTTGTGAAGAACTACTAGGGTCAATTGAGGTTACACAGGAAGATCAACTAATTAGTTTCGACGTGGAAAGCTTTTACACCAACGTTCCGATCGAAGAAGCACTCCAAATCATACAGAGAAAGCTATCCGAAGACGGGAACCTGAAAGAGAGAACGAATCTACCTATAGAAGTAATTATGGAATTACTAGGATGCTGTGTACGAAACTGTTATTTCCAACTGAAGGACGAATTCTTTACACAAGATGAGGGACTGCCAATGGGATCGCCACTTTCACCAGTCATAGCCAACATATATATGGAGTGGTTTGAAACTCTGGCCATTGAAGAAGCCCACAAGAAACCTCGAGTCTGGTTGAGATATGTTGACGACACCTTCATAATATGGAACCATGGGAATACTGAACTAGACGTCTTTCTGAAACACATCAACAGCGTGAGACCTTCCATCACTTTCACAATGGAGAAGGAAATCCACAATGAATTGCCATTCTTAGACGTTTTGGTGAAGAGGAGACACTAAGTGGGAAACATCTGTATACCGAAAACCCACTCATACGGGACAGTATCTGAACCACGAATCCAACCACCATCAATCGACAAAAAGAGGAATCATCAAGACTCTATTAGATCGTGCTTTTGGGCTCTGTAATACAAAGGAAGGTCTCGAGAAGGAACTAGACATCATCAAAAATGATCTTCAGCGGAATGGATACTCCAAAGCGATGGTAGAAAAGACTTTGGCTAAAAGACAGCAGGAGCCTCGCAAGGAAGAGAACCCGTCACAACCAGTGCTTGCACTTCCCTACATCAGAGGATTATCGGAGAGGATAAGAAGAATTGGTTCCAAGTACAACATTAGAACCTGTTTCAGATTCGGTAACACTATCCGTAGCAGCCTCACGAAAACCAGGCCCCCAAACGCGGACTGCGATTCCAAAAATTGCATTTACCGAATACCCTGTGAGTGCGGAAAATCCTATATTGGTGAAACTAAGAGGCCATTGAATGTTCGCATTGCCGAGCACAAGAAGCACACACAGCGAGGAGAAACCAGCAAATCAGGAATAGCAGACCATGTTTGGACCCATCAACACAACATCGAGTGGTCCCAAGCTGAGATCTTGCACAGAGAGGAACATTGGTTCAGGAGAAAATTCAAGGAAGCCGCATACATGTTGTCCAACAACGTATTCAGCCAGGCCAGCGTAGATATACGAAACATATGGAAACCCATCATCAAACGAAAAATGACCAACTCCCGCCAAAACGGTCATCTCTCACGGAATCAGTGAAGCGGAAAATGGAAAGTAGAGAAAGTGAAAGTATTTCAACGACCTATAAAATAGTCATCTCTCGGAGGAATCAGTCCAGTCATCACCCGAAGACGATTGTAGATACCAACAATCGAAACGTCGTGAACTAACGTGACTTGGAATCTCTACACTTTTTTATTTTTTTATTATTTTCTTTTTTCATTCCTTTAATTTTTATTTATTCAATTATTATATTTTTACTTGTAGGTTATTTCACTATCATTTCATTTCAGGTTTATTGTTGCTTAATATAATTGTTATTTTCAACCATTCTTTTTTAATTATTCTTTTTTACTTGTTTCAGGGATTTCAAATCATTTTATATAGTAGACAATGGAAGTCCGAACTAGTGAAATTCATCACGAAACATTGTCAATCACCTTCAAACACGAATATATACCCTTCAGAATCCACAAAGTTTTTAGGAGTTCACATTGACCACTCATTTACCTGGCAATTTCAAGTCGACTACGTGAGTAAAAGATTTATTAGCAGTTTCTATGCCTTAATGCAGCTTAAAAAAATACTGAGTGAAGAACTACTGTTAGATGTTTACTACGCTCTTGTGAATTCTGTTATATCTTATAATGTGGTCTTATGGGGAGACGCAATAAATATTAACAGGACTTTTGTTGCTCAGAAACAAATAATTCGTATGTTTCACAATCTACATCATACTGATTCAAGTAGACCTGTTTTCAAGCATATATTTATAATTGTCTGCTAGTTGTGATAAAACGCGCCCTCGAATTAGAAACTAACTCCCAATGTTTGTTTGAAGGTGGTTGATAATGTTTCGTGGTGTATTTCATCAGTTCGGACTTCCATTGTCTAATATAATAAAAATTGATTTGATAATCCTGAAAAAATAAAAAAGATTAACCGAAAATAACAATTTTATTAAACATAAAACTGAAATTACAAAGAAATAACATACAACAACCAAACAAATAAAAATTGAAATATTAATAAAAGCTAAAAAAATTAAAAATATTAACAAAAAATTAAAAAATGAAATTAATAATAAATAAATTAATTTTCAATTTTTATTTTTTCATTTTTTGTTAATATGTTTATTTTTCAGCTTTTATTAATATTTCAATTTTTAGTTGTTTGGTTGTTTTTGTATGTTATTTCTTTGTAATTTCAGTTTTTTGTTTAACAAAATTGTTATTTTCGGTTAATCTTTTTTTATTTTTTCAGGGTTATCAAATCAATTTATATTATATTAGACAATGGAAGTCCGAATTGATGAAATAACTCCCAATGTCATAATTACGAAAGGAACGGGACTTTAATCAAACTACAACAACATCGTACAAATTTATTCAAAAAGACGCCATCTCTAGCAGGTTCCAAATTTTTCAATTGTCTACCTATCGGCCTAAAAAGTGTACCATCAATTTTAGTATTCAAACGGAGAATCAGAGAATATCTCGTAGGTGGTTGTTTTTACAATATTAATGAATATTGTGAATATCCACATTCGCCAATCAAAAATTAATATCATGTCCGGCATTATCTATTTCAGCTATTATGTACATATGTATAAACACTTTTGATTATTTATTTTAAACAAGCACTCTCATATGTTAAATTTATGCATTTTGTAATACTGTTGTACTACTGTTTATTTACATTTCATGGTTTTTACCATTCACGACTCCTATATCATTGTGAAGTGATCATTTTAAGGAATAAGAAATGAGTATTTTTTAGAAGTAGCATGATATGATCTGATTACACTTTGGGGTGGATTATTATTTATATGCATATGAACATTAAAGAATATTAATCTGACCTTTTTAATATCTGATAGATCTGAATATGTTGGAAATGCAATGAGGGCAGTGCAAAAGTGTAATTACAATAAGTCTGACTTACTTTTATACATTATATTGAACATATCTAAAATAATATATGTGAACTTTAATCTGCGACACAGTCATTCATCAACGTAAAAATCTCAAACAATAATTGAAAATAAATGCTTGATGTACAGTACAGGGTGTGTTGCATTTTCAATTACCGAAACAAAATAAAAATTATTAATAATTCAAGTGTTACATTTTTTTGACTGAACGCAAGTACATGCTTGAGCTTGAAATATTCAAGATGTAATTCCAATATTATTTAATGGTAGATGTTCATATTTCATTCAGTTCTTTCGTCAAAAAGAGATTTCAAACCGATATAAAATCTAATGGAAAGAAAAAGACGAATTGAAAAGATGAAGTACTAAAGATACTGGAACTGAAATATAATCAGACGAGTTAGTGAAGAAACAATGTCGAAAAAAACTTGACATTCCAACTCTTACCTAACTGGCAGAAAAAGGATGTAAAGGGAAAAACAATTTCATATTTTCCATCGCTTGTCTTTCTTAATAATTACTATGTAGTTTCCCATTTTTGCATTTTCTCGTCGCGGTACATGTTTATCATTCAAAACATAAAAAACTCTTGACTAACTCCCTGTTATCGCATGACCAATACTCCCTGATTCATTCGATTTTTGTACTCTTCAAAGTACAGACGGATTAATATATAATTTCAATATATATGATGGAAGGGATCTAAAAAGTTGAATAGTTTGGAAGAAAAGTTATACAGTTTGAGTAAAAAACTCGAAGCATTGGAATCAAGCTCGTCAGCTTCGAGGAAAACAAGTAGGTTTACGTTTTTCCTGTTTTTTTTAGGTTAACGTGGTAAAAACAATTTGTTTGATTGAAGAGATGAATAAGAACGATAGAGTCTGAGAGTCAAGTGACTCTCTCTTGGGTTCGGGATAGCAAGTGCTTATCCTATAAACGTAATTTAGACATGAACAAATTATTTAATGGGTGTCAAGTGACATTATCACGAATAGGAGAAGTGTACTATATAACTAATTATAACAAAAGATAAACTTTTAGGTGATTATTTCTTATGTATATTCGTCATCGGATACTATCTCCTCTCCAGAACAGGATCCACTGTCGACTCAAGAAAACCCCATTGATCAACTCTCAGAAGATATGCCCTCCCAGTGTAGAAACTTCAGGAGTAAATGTGACCTCTTTATCAGTTCTGGGAAAAAACCCAGTGGAAATAGAGAATTGGGGAAAAGAATTAGTAAATAGGCTATAGGCATTCTAAAAGTTTTCTTATGGAGATTAACATGGAAAATGGCTAAGGTCCATTCTGGCGTTTTTGGTTCCTTTCAAGGTCACGCGTACGGCAGAGTCCAATCAGAGCGCTCCAAATTGTCACGTAACCCAGATGCATCGTCGCGAGTACACCACACTGGCGCCACCTATGAGTCACTAGCTGAACTATTTATTGGTTGAAGAAGGACACTGTAAACACTAGACATATGGGTGTTGTCATGCGACGCAGTATGCGCAGTTGCCGGTTTTATGATGTCTGTCAATACGGATCGGTGTCTGTGCAACTGTCAAATGTCAATGAGGGTGCAGGACGGTGTCTGTGAGGGGGAAACGTGTGACGTCATCGACGCAGGATGGAACGAGTATAGTAGCGATTTAAGCGTAGAACTCCGCCCCTCGGCCCCCTTGGTACTTCACCTAACCTATCTGCCCTCTTGGTACTCCACCTAACCTATCAGCTCCCTCGGCCCCCTTCAGTCACGTGATTTTAATTAAAAAAAGTTTATAGTTATGAGATTCGAACCTGGGTCGTCCGCGCCGTAGACATTGTCCTTAGCCTCTACACCATCGTAAGATATTGAAGTTAACTGCGAATGTTGGGTATTTACAGCGTTAGTTTTGTCGGGACCGAAATTGACTCATTCATTATACTTGACAGCATTTTTATTTTTGATTTCCATAGAATGTAATTGTCATTATCATATTGAAGATAGGAAAATATACTTAGATTTGGGAAATAATTAATATTTCATGTAAAGAGGTGCATGTGTGTGTGTGTGTGTGTAAGAGCGAGAGGCGCGTGTGACGTAATCGATGCACAAATTTACGTGGCTTTGCGTATATTGAGAGATTCATTTGAATAATTTATCGTACAGAATTGTTTCATGTCCTGTTATCAGTAACCGCACAAAAATAGGCGCTCGATTCATCGATACAAAAGTATATGGAAACACCAAAGTTATAGAACACACAGAGTCATCTATGAGTCACTAGCTGAACTATCTATTGGTTGAAGAAGGACACTGTAAACACTAGACTCATAAGACTGCATCTGTCAAATGTCAATACATGCCAGCATGGCAGCTTCGGCGTTGCCAGTTGTACAATAAATCATTGTTTATGGGGCAATGTAGCGTTGCCGGTTTTGGAATTGATCGTGAACTACTCGACGAAAATTGGAAGCGCGAAAGTGATATATTAATAATAATGAATCAGATTTAAGAAAAAACATTACAGATTAATGAGGCTGTATCGTTTCAAAGTGTGATCCCTCAATGTTACAAGGTATCTCAAAATACATCATTGAAAACAAAAATGGCGTCGAAGTGTACAGGGTGCGTCAAAATACATCATTCATGAAAGAACATAACAGTTCCACGAGGCTGTAAGTTTTCAACGTGCGATCTCTAAATGTGTATAAGGTATCTCAAAATACACCATTGAAAAACGAATATGACGTCAAAGTGTACAGGGTGCGTCAAAATACATCATTGAAAACAAACATGACGTCGAAGTTTACAGGGTGCGTCAAAATATATTTAAGAAAAAAACATGTCGGTTCAACAGAAATCTAGCATTCCAACATGCCAAAAGGGTACAACGTGTCGTATTTTTGTTAACCAAGTTAGCATCATCAGGAGAAAGAGGAGATCCAAAAGTATCGAGAGGTTAAGCGTTGTGGACTCAACGTGAGGGCAATGGGGGAGCCAAGTATTCGACAATGACATTTCAAAATACGTTGTTTTGCATAAGTTTCGAAAGAAAACGATGTTCCGTACGTCGTTGGTAAACAAAAATGAGTAGTATAATGGCATTCAGAGAATACAGACGTAAAGTAGAGGAATTTGAGAGACGTGTCCAACAAATAAGTAAAGATATTCAATTATATGAGGAAAAGAAAATGGTTCTCAAGCAGTTGAATAATTTACACATTCAAGACAAAGTGTTCCAGCCTCAGAGTGTAGAATATGTCGTCAACGATGCTGAAAAACAATTTTTATACTTCCGGCTACAATAATTTCTGTTCAATATGTGAATCATTCATTATACTTGACAGCATTTTTATTTTTGATTTCCGTAGATTGTAATCATCATTATCATATTGAAGATAGGAAAATATACTTAGATTTGGGAAATAATTAATATTTCATGTAAAGATGTGTATGTGTGTGTAAAAGCGAGAGGCGCGTGTGACGTAATCGATGCAAAGGGAGATGGAGATGGTATCGAGATTTACCGGTTGCTAGTGCAAGCAGGTGTTGCCAGTTGTACAATAATTCAATGTTTATGGAGTAATGTAGCGTTGCCGGTTTGAAAATTAAGTTATAGAACACACAGAGTCATCTATGAGTCACTAGCTGAACTATCTATTGGTTGAAGAAGGACACTGTAAACACTAGACTCATAAGACTGCATCTGTCAAATGTCAATACATGCCAGCATGGCAGGTTCGGCGTTGCCTGTTGTACAATAAATCAATGTGTATGGAGTAATGTAGCGTTGCCGGTTTTGGAATTAATCGTGAACTACTCGACGAAAATTGGAAGCACGAAAGTGATATATTTTATAATAATGAATCAGATTTAAGAAAAAATATGACAACCTGCGATCCGTCATTGTATACGGGGTGTCTCAAAATACATCATTGAAAACAAACATGACGTCGAAGTGTACAGGGTGCGTCAAAATATACCACTTAAGAAAAAACATGTCGGTTCAACAGAAGTCCAGCATTCCAACATGCCAAAAGGGCACTACGTCTCGTATCTTTGTTAACCAAGTTAGCATCATCAGGAGAAAGAGGAGATTCAAAAGTGTCGAGAGGTTAAGCGTTGTGGACTCAACGTGAGGGCAATGGGAGAGCGAAGTATTCGACAATGACATTTCAACATACGATGTTTTTCGTGCGTTTACGATGGTTTTTCGTGCGTTTTCGACCGTTTTACGTGCGTTTACGGTCGTTTTTCATGCGCTTCCGATCGTTTTCGACCGTTTTACGTGCGTTTACGGTCGTTTTTCGTGCGGTTTCGATCGTTTTTCGTGCGCTTTCGACCGTTTTGCATACGTTTTCTATTTTTTGTTGAGGGTATCATAAGGCGGTGAGGTTAGATAAAAAAGAAGAAATGATTTGGAAAATTATTATACATTTTTATTTTGGTAATATATCACAAAGCCATTTGTATAAAATATCTACGTTTCGGAGACTGCAATTGTAGTTGGTTCGCTTGCGAATGTGATGCATACAGGGTGAGGCACCTTCGTTGTTGTCGAATGTGGGAACCATCCATGTTGTATTGTCATAGCCCTCCAAATTGACAACGCGTGTCGGTATATTCAACTTGTGAAATTTTTCAGTTAGAAAGTCATATTTTTGATGTCCTCGCACATAAATGACATCGACACCTTGTAGATTCTCAATGAGGATGGCATCCAATTGATTATATTCCACAAAGCCAGAGGAATACCTCAATCCGTGAATGTTTCGTTCCAAGTAACAGGCGGTACGACGATCTTCTTTACTCAAACTGGAAAATGGTGTGTTTGGCAGCAGTAAAAAGTTACTACACTGAATTCCAATCCTAATGGCTATTTCTTTAGGATGGAATTTTTGCTCGACGGTGAAGCCTTGAATATCTACAACAGCTATTCTCATGTTGACTCTTCGATTGATACTGAAGCAAAATCACATGTTCAGTTCCATTTTTTAATAATTTCGCTGAGTGGGAGGTGTTCTATGACAGTGTCGTGCACAATTATGCAATAGGCTCTAGTATTTTGAGGAAATCCCTCGGATGCTTCGATTTCAAGTTTTACATCAACACTGGAACTTTTGATGCTCTCATCCCTTCTGGAACAATCGATGACAAAGAGAGCTTTGTCCGTAAAGACGGTGGAAGTGAGAAGAGGATTATGTTGATTGGTTATTTTGTAGCTGAGACCAAATTGTGAGTAGTTGAAATAAGCTTGCGAAAAATTCCCCTTTGCAAAATTCAAATGCATTGTTTCCTTGGGGTAATTCTCACCGTTAAGAGTGAGCGTTATATTGGTAATATTCAAATGATTGAATATTGTTGGATCATTGTTGACTTTAGTGTAGTCACGATTTTTTTGGAAACATACAATTACATAGCGAGGGCTTTCGAGGAACGAAGAAGTCTTGACGGCCCATATTTCATTTTTTGCACCTTGTGTGAGAACTGGCAGCATATGAAGTTCCCATTTTCTGAACGGTATGAGAATAGGAGTGTCTGCTTGGATAGCTTTCAAAAGTTGCAATTTAATTTGATCATGCGGAAAGAGTCGTTTAACTTTCAGTTCGATATTTTCAATTTCCAATTTAACTTCCGTTTTCGGTGTTAGTGCAGCAGGAGTCTCTTCTATTTTGAAACAGTTGCTATCATCTCCAGCTCGTACTAATCGAATGGTATGTTTACCGTAGGAAACACATTGATAATCGTTGAAGATATTCAAAAAATGCTTGATGGGTATGAGCATGTTGAATGTTAGATGAGTTGTGTTGATGACGCCTGTATTGTTGGGAAAAGTCCAACCGGAGGTGGCCAAGTGTTTGATATCTTCGTCGGTGTAGATGAGAAAGCCTCTAACAGTACTAACAATTCCAAGTTCACGAACTGCTTCCAATTCCTTACCACTCTGCTCATAACTAGCAGATTGAAACATGAAAGCACCAGCATTGTTTACGAATGACACCTTACCGTCCCCTTTAGTCTTCTCAACTTTTCCACTAATGAACAGCAGACTATCGTACAAAGCATCGTAGGCATCAGATTGATTGATGTTGATTTCAATAACATCGTTGTTGCGAAAAGATTTGACATATGGATAGTAGGTCCGCCATTCTATCTTTTGTATGGACTCATCGATTTGCGGTTTTCGGAAAATGTTGAACACTTGATTGGACAACATGATAACCAAGAGATTCCAGAAACAATTTATTTTCCGTTGTCAATAGTTGTCGACTAGTGAAGGTCTTGGTGAAGACTGACTTGGGGTATGGAGGTGTATTATTTTTATAGATAGTCAGCACCATACTTCCGCTTCAATTCCAAACGAATTATTATTTCTTCGTTTCGGAAATCAATGAGCCTAGAATGTTCGTCGAGCACTCGCAGCGTGATATTGTTTATTTCGTCTCTATGTGCAATAGGTAGGTAAATGGGGTGATTAGGTATTTCGTCAATTGCATACCCCGGATCAACACCAACAGCAAATTCGTATATCGTATGAGTCGGTGTGTCGTTGTAGAAGGCTCCAAACGTAATGTTGCTATCTATGTGTATGGTGCGTACTTTAATGATATCCACAGGTAGATCGGATTCGTGATGTACGTTTGGTTTGAGAACAGTAGATGAAAACCCCAGTATGTGAGCCAAGCTATTTGCAGGTCGGAAATCAATCGAGTGCTTCAGACAGAATATTTCACTTTTCAGCGTATTATTATTCGGTTTCAGATAGAAAAAATCCTCAGGGTTTTCCTTGAACGATTTAGGCGTGATGTATTTGTTTATTAATTCTTCAATGTCACCAATTTCGTAAGATCCAACAGGTATATCGATGCTTTTCTGTTTAGTTTTGTCAGTGTTTTCATAGTAGTAGAATTTCGTACCTTCTTCAATGTTGGGTATACTGTTGTACGAATGGAAACTGAGCAAAGCCAAAGTATATTCAGAATCAGAATCTAATCGAATGGGTGGATTGAAATCGATGGAGAGCGTCGAAGAACGACTCGTTAGCGTTAATATCATAGACATGACTGATATAATGTCAGTATGACATCTCCTTAAATAATGATTGAAACAACAACAACAACATTTTGCATAAAAATCATTTATTTCTACAATAATAACATTCTATTTGCGAACTCACAGGATACATTGCTTTTTGTAGCGATGACGCAGCTGATGTAGGTGGTGGTACCTCATGTCGGTAATGGATGAAACATGGTAAACGAATCTGCAAAGCGAATCGATGTTGGTAGTCCTTTGGTAATCTATGCCAAACATCCAATAATTCCCAAGGTTTAGCATTCTCAATCAAATAGTCGATCGATAAAGTTTTCAATTCAGCATCGGTTAAATCTCGCAAAGATTTATCTCCAACCATTTTTGCAGACATTATGGAGCAGAAACTGTAGGCACAGATGTCCGTAATTACTCTGGTCAAAATTTTGATACTGATCATTGTTATATGTAATCGTTATACCCCCTCCAAAATATCTGACCAATTCCATTGGAGGTTTGAGATTAACGAAACTATCAAAATATTGTACAGCATTGCCGTTTTTAATGTAAGCTACCCAATGAGTGCCTTTATTCAATCTTGAATCCAAGTTCAATACAGCACATTCTCGCAGTCGAGGACCACGAGTTGGCAACGTGTCGCGCATAAAGACTCCACGAAAATGTGGAATTCTCATTTGACGGGCACATTTTTGAATTTCCGAATCATATAATGCTCTATGGGGTAGCTTCAGTAGGAGTTTTTTTTGCTTTTTCAAGTAAAGACCTCGCCCTTTGCGTTGCTGTTGTTTCTTTAGGAACAGACCAAATCCTCGAGGTGTTTTGCGTAGGTACAAACCGGAACCTAAATGTTCCATAGCTTTATTGCGACGTTGATCTTCTTCAAGTTTCTTTTTGGCATTTTTAGCATCTATTACGGTTTTTGCGATAGCGCCTGCTCCACCTGCCAACGAACCCAAAGCTGAAAGGGCAGCGAATATAGGGATGAGGGGAAGGATTCCTCCAGATTTTGCTTCGAATGGTATTATCCTAGGTATCCGTATGTTCTTACGTCCTCCAGCTTGACTCAATGCCATTTTAGCAGCTCGCAAAGCCGAAGCACTAGATTTCTTAATATTGGTAGGATGTGGCTTCCAATTTTTAGTAATTTTTTGAAGCACATTACGTCGAAAGGACAACCCCATGCCGAGCTTACGTTTCGCTTTCATTGTTGTAGTTACGAGCCAAGCTGCAGCTTTTTCACCAAATCTAGCGTCTTTCGATTTAACGCGTTCCCAAGCTCTATTTTCCAACACTTGATCTGCTTTATGACGGTCTTCTAATGAGTCGCTTTGGGAGTACGCGATATCGTGATCTTTACAATATTCGTCCAAAGGATTTACACCGGTGTCACCGCGTTCCAATCTCTTTTTCAATTTGGTGCCTGGTCCGCAAAACTGATAACCAGGTAGATGTAATTCGAACGGGAGCTTATTGATAATCGAATTAACGACACCTGCACCGGAGTAAGTCAACATTGAGAATGATTGGGTGATGACTGTGATGTTTTTATTTATAACCGTAGCGCACTCATTATCCAGCATCACATCATGAAAGTCGTTCAACAAGACAAGACATTACCTATTGAAAATTTAGACTTTTTGAATGAAGCCAACAATAGTAGTGTAGTTGGGAAGCATGGTATATTATTACCCAATTCGTTTCGTGCAATAATTTGTGGGCCGAGTGGTTGTGGAAAGACAAACGCTATCTTAACATTGCTATTCCACCCGAATGGCGCCAAATTTGAAAATATCTACGTATATTCAAAATCATTGTATCAACCTAAATATCAAGTGGTTCAAGAAATTTTCAGTAAAGTCAAGGGGTTGAGATATTATCCGTTCAGGGAAAATGAGGATATCATAAGCCCTCAGGAAGCCAAATCAAATTCCATATTCATTTTCGATGATGTCGCATGTGATGGCCAACAGAAAATTCGCGAATATTATTCTGTATGTAGGCATAAGAACATTGACGCCGCCTATCTTTGTCAGACATATTCAAAAATCCCCAAACAATTGATACGAGACAATTGCAATATGATTGTACTTTTCAAACAGGATGAAATGAATTTGAAACATGTATTCGATGAACACGTCTCTCCCGACATGTCTTTCGATGAATTCAAGAGAATGTTTGCCGAATGTTGGCAACATCGATATGGAACCGTTGTAATAATGAAAGATTTCGATAAGAATGGTGGACGTTATCGTCAAGGATTCGACAAATATATAAGTATACACAGTGCGTGATGTAGTATCATTCACCATCATGAAACCGTTGAGCAAAGAAGTTGATGTTATTCGAAAGAATAAGATCAACGAAATTGCACGCATCATTCGAAAAAAATATTTGGCTCTGAAATTGGGCAAATCCGAAGAAGATGAGTCATTGCAAAGATTTTTCAAACCTCTGTCTATTCCATTGAGGAAAATAGCTAATAAAACAGCAACACAGTCAGCTAGTACCCCATTGAAAACTGAAGCAAAAACCGAAGTCAAACAAGAGACAGTGGATGAGCCTGAAACGACTCCATTCCAATCCCTCGTACATGTTGCAGGTACAGATGAGGATGACGATGATGATGAAAACGTCTTTAGTGGGTATGCAGAAGACGAACAAGAAGACAACGTTGCGTCAGGCATAAATGAACAAGTTTTAGAAGAATATATCGATCAATATCCGATAATGTCTCAACCATACATTAAAAAACATTGGGGAAATGACAAGGAAATCGACAAAGTATACGGTCCCATATATGATGGGGTATCTTCAAAATGGTTCCTAGGCCAAAAGGAAATCGATTTTGACAAGCGTAGTGGATACATAAAATTGGCTGCTCATCACTGGAAAGGAACACCCGGTATATATGAACTGTTATTTCTCGACATGCCTGAAAATTATAACACTGAGGATTTGAATGTATACAGAAAGATTTTGAATTTATCGAGCGCTCACAAGAATTCGGCTGGGCATCTAAAAGGCACACAGAGATACAAGTACACCAACATAATCAAACCGTTGTTTCCTACAGCAGGAAATCGTCGTAAAACTGGTACTGAGTTTTTTCAACCTGAAACACTTCTTACTACTACTACTGCGATGACATCATGTCTACCCAAAACGTTACCTCTTGCAATGACATTCAATACGGAACCCATTGAATACATTTATTGGGACGATCCCAACGAGCTATGCGAACGTCTCAAATTATTGCTAGCCTCTCGAGATGCAGGAAATACTTCACACAACAATGAAATCATTGCCATTTTGAATGAACTCAGAGAGGCAAAAATAATTCTATAAGATACACTACGTTCCCCAATACATTATCATTTTCAAAATGGTTATCGATAAGTTTGGACGTAGCGACAGCAACAGAAAGCGAAAATTGCCAACGCCCTCTGGAGGATGTTTGTTGCATTATACCTCAGATGGTAATATTCATTGTGGTGATGTGAAATTGTGTCATGTGAAGAGCCCCACCACTGATTACGATGTTGCTAATAAAAAGTATGTGGATGGAACCGAAAATGAACTTGCTTCATTTATGTATCAACTAGCTAAGAAACACGAAAAACAAATGATCCAAGTAAATGAAAAACTAACCAAATTTCAAGGTGACATCTCCAAACAAATTACCGAAATAAATTCTACTATCAAGGAAATCAAAAAGATACAAAATAAAGTTCAAGCAAAACCATAATAAAAGAGCGGGGTTCACACATCTTCACCATCAGTCGTCATGACTTCCAAAGACAAGATTCAACTTGTCAACGAACTACATAAACCAATTAGAAAAAATTATCCTCGACGCCGTACAGTTATCAAAGGAATAGATGACTTATGGCAGATGGACTTGGCTGAGATGAGATCGTTCGCTCACCAAAATCGAAATTTCAAACTGATTCTAGTCGTCATAGATTGTTTTTCGAAATTTGTGTGGACTCGACCACTGAAATCAAAAACGGGAGAGGAAATTACGAAAACGTTTGCAGATATCTTGACACATACGAAACGTTGTCCAAAAAATTTACAAACCGATCAAGGTGAAGAATTTTACAACAATAAGTTTCAAACTTTGATGAAAAAACATGGAATAAATCACTACAATACGTACAGTATCACGAAGGCTTCTATGGCTGAACGTATCATTAGAACGTTAAAAGAAAGACTTTTCAAATATTTCAGTTTGAATGGCACCTACAAATGGTTGAATGTCTTGCCTGAAATCACAAAATCCTACAATGATACGCGACACTCGAAGACGGGCATACAACCTTCGAAAATTACCAAAACTAACGAAAAACAAATTCTCAAATCAACATACACCCATGTGAAAATAGCTGGACCGAGAAAATTCAAAGTCGGTGATGTTGTACGAATCAGTAAGGCGAAACACGTTTTTGAAAAAGGCTATACGCCCAATTGGACTACGGAATTATTCAAAATTATCAAAGTCAATATTACCAACCCCGCCACCTTCATGCTAGAAGATATGCAGGGTGCACCTATTAGGGGTGCTTTTTATGGAGAAAAATTACAAAAAACTGCAAATCCTGATATATATCTCGTTGAAAAAGTCTTGAGGAAGAAAGATAAAAAAATGTACGTAAAATGGCTGGGTTTGGATAACAAACACAACAGTTGGATCGAAAATGTCGATTTTGTATAGAATCTTATGGAAAACAAGCACACTGACAATGTATTGGGAGGGCCTTTTGTGAAGAAATATTTGTGTGTTTAACAAACGCACAATATCTGAAACGGACCACGTGATCTGAAGCTATAAGAGCGCATGCAAACACAGATGGACATTCAGTTTGAAAATGTCTCTCGATAGTGGTTACGGTAGTGAAGTTGAAGTAATGTTCGACAGTGATGGTGAAGATTATAATGGAACTCTAAGTGCAATAGACAGAGCGTTGGAGCAATACGAAATGGCTGCTCGAAACGAACATCAATTGCTGTTGATGGCATTTCCCATGTCATCTTATGAAATTCGATGTGGCCTAAGTCCATGCAGAGACTTCAGCCCATGCATAATTTTGAAGCAGCAGTTCTCCATTCGTTCCATCAATTTAACAAGTTATGAATGGGCGACCCTCATTGACATCCTGCAACAAATAAAGGAAAATTTCTTTGAATCACAAATCGATGGATATGTAGACGAATATGATCCAATTACAACACGTTGCGGGGATTACATTTACGTCACACAGTACATCGAAAGTAATACCAAACAAGTTTCCATTTCCAAGGACACCACGAACATGGAGCTGTTTCAACGAGATGTAAACGATATCCTGAATACTCACCTTGGTGTGCTCTCTGACCGTATCGCCATGCTGGATGCTTTGAACTTTTGTGATTATTATCGAGGTGTTTTCAATATAATAAAATCATGGTTACGTGAGAATAAAACTAATTTAACTTTGGAAGATATCATAGAAGGTTTTTGTCAAGCCTCAGCTCTAGATAGTCTGTATGCTAATGCTTTACGTGAATATTTATTTTATTATAAACAAAAAATAGTGTATGATTTATGTAATAAATGAGAAAACGTTGTAACATTTGTTTCATTTAATGTATAAGGTGAAAACAACAGCTTTAAAAAGTTATTTAATGGAATAAAACACCAAAATTTCAATATATATTTTATTCAAATTTTATCAACGTGTGTGTACAATAATAAATAAGTATACAAAATTTCAATATATTTCATTAAAATTATATCAACGTGTACATGTACAATAATGAATAATATACAAAAACTGAAATACTCAAACATATTTCTGTTTGCAGTCAATTGAAAAGTTGTTGAAAATTCTCAGAGTAACTCACACCTATCAGTCATATTCAAACAAGGACAAAATTCATCAATGAATCACATCAATAGAAATAAAATCCAAATGATAACCTCATTTCAAGCTATAGTGCCCCCAAGGTGAAGTGTCGGATGATTTGGGGATTAATTTTCGTTTATCGTCGTGTGGACTCAAGCCTATTTTCACCTGCTTGATACTGAAAACTTTGTGAGCATATGATCGAATAGTGAACTGCTCACATATTTTTTCTTTAAAATTTCTGAGACAATCGATATAATCTTTGAAATCAATTTTATTTTTGACTACATTATATTAAATTCCCTTTGATTTTTTGATAACTTTTCCACCCTGCACTTTGTAGGTGTACATTTTGGAACGTAACCCCGCAAAGTGCGTGATGATTTTATCATTTGCTTCATCTTTCATTAACCCAGGAATTTTTTTATTCACAAGTGGAATTTGAAACTTATTATCGGGCGAATAATCGGAAGTATCAAATTTTGATAGGTAATTTTTGATGAGTTCTGAATAGACATCTTCACACGTTATTTCGTAGATGAAGCTATCTGTATCTGTATAAGTTAACTTGCAATTTTCTATACCTAGAGTGGGCACCATGAAATCGTAATGGAAATCAAACATGCATGTTTTTGAAATATCTAAAATTGCCATTCCGATGTACAGAGGTTTATTGAAAACAAGTTCAGTCTTTTTCAATTCAATAGCCACCAAGTCTGTATCGAAAACGGTTCGACTCTGAAATCGAGGGCTCGCAATTAAATTTTTGGCGCCATAACGACCGTTCCAGGAATTCACGAATTTCAAAAATATTTTCCAAAATTGAACGATTATGAGGCTCCACCCATTAATGACGATGGCGAGACTGAAATTAAATTCCATTATTGTTGGATCAAAGACATGTCTGGACTATTAAGTAACCAATTGAACAAAAAGAAAGACAAAAAATTCATTTGTGATAGATGCCTAAATTATTTTTCAAGTCAGCAAAAATTAAATGATCATACTGTTTTGTGCGAAAAAGTGAATGATTGTAAAATTTCCTTTCCTACATACGATTATGTGGAATTTTGAAATTATGTTTATAAACAAAATAGTATGATCATTTAATTTTTGCTGACTTGAAAAATAATTTAGGCATCTATCACAAAAGAATTTTTTGTCTTTCTTTTTGTTCAATTGGTTACTTAATAATCGAGACATGTCTTTGATCCAACAATAATGGAATGTAATTTCAGTCTCGTCACCGTCATTAATGGGTGACGTTCAATTTTGGAAAATATTTGTCTTGAATTAATAACAAATTAACATGTCTGTCTCGTTTTGTTGTCGTGAGTCTGGCAGGTACTACTACAAAAAATGATTTTTCCTTTGCTTGATTCAATTCCAAAGTGTAAACATTAACAGAAATATTATTAAGTTTTTCAAATTTGGAGATTTAATGTAAATCCATTGGAGTATTTAGCCCTGTAGTATTCAGAACTGTAGAATAGTGTGGATATTTTGACACTCTATTAGAATTTTTTGCTACAGGATACAAGGCGCTAATAATACTCCAGAAGAAGCACATTTCGTCATTGTTTTGTACATTAATGCATGCCTTCTTCCTTGCGATTTCTTGTGGCAATGGAATGAAAGAAGAACCGTTACCAATCACATATTTATTAATTGCTACTTCCAACAAAAGAATTTTACTCAAAGCCCACCCCGACAATTGTTCTTCAAATTCGCCTAATTTATTCAATATAACATCCACAGCGTTTTCATTGTACCAAGCAGCCTTTTTATCTAACCTCACCGCCTTATGATACCCTCAACAAAAAATAGAAAACGTATGTAAAACGGTCGAAAGCGCACGAAAAACGATCGAAACCGCACGAAAAACGACCGTAAACGCACGTAAAACGGTCGAAAACGATCGGAAGCGCACGAAAAACGACCGTAAACGCACGTAAAACGGTCGAAAACGATCGGAAGCGCACGAAAAACGACCGTAAACGCACGTAAAACGGTCGAAAACGCACGAAAAACGATCGTAAACGCACGAAAAACGATCGAAAACGCACGGAAAACATCGTATGTTGAAATGTCATTGTCGAATACTTCGCTCTCCCATTGCCCTCACGTTGAGTCCACAACGCTTAACCTCTCGACACTTTTGAATCTCCTCTTTCTCCTGATGATGCTAACTTGGTTAACAAAGATACGAGACGTAGTGCCCTTTTGGCATGTTGGAATGCTGGACTTCTGTTGAACCGACATGTTTTTTCTTAAGTGGTATATTTTGACGCACCCTGTACACTTCGACGTCATGTTTGTTTTCAATGATGTATTTTGAGACACCCCGTATACAATGACGGATCGCAGGTTGTCATATTTTTTCTTAAATCTGATTCATTATTATAAAATATATCACTTTCGCGCTTCCTGCCATGCTGGCATATATTGACATTTGACAGATGCAGTCTTATGAGTCTAGTGTTTACAGTGTCCTTCTTCAACCAATAGATAGTTCAGCTAGTGACTCATAGATGACTCTGTGTGTTCTATAACTTTGGTGTTTCCATATACTTTTGTATCGATGAATCGAGCGCCTATTTTTGTGCGGTTACTGATAACAGGACATGAAACAATTCTGTACGATAAATTATTCAAATGAATCTCTCAATATACGCAAAGCCACGTAAATTTGTGCATCGATTACGTCACACGCGCCTCTCGCTCTTACACACACACACACACACATGCACCTCTTTACATGAAATATTAATTATTTCCCAAATCTAAGTATATTTTCCTATCTTCAATATGATAATGACAATTACATACTATGGAAATCAAAAATAAAAATGCTGTCAAGTATAATGAATGAGTCAATTTCGGTCCCGACAAAACTAACGCTGTAAATACCCAACATTCGCAGTTAACTTCAATATCTTACGAAGGTGTAGAGGCTAAGGACAATGTCTACGGCGCGGACGACCCAGGTTCGAATCTCATAACTATAAACTTTTTTTAATTAAAATCACGTGACTGAAGGGGGCCGAGGGAGCTGATAGGTTAGGTGGAGTACCAAGGGGGCCGATAGGTTAGGTGAAGTACCAAGGGGGCCGAGGGGCGGAGTTCTACGCTTAAATCGCTACTATACTCGTTTCATCCTGCGTCGATGACGTCACACGTTTCCCCCTCACAGACACCGTCCTGCACCCTCATTGACATTTGACAGTTGCACAGACACCGATCCGTATTGACAGACATCATAAAACCGGCAACTGCGCATACTGCGTCGCATGACAACACCCATATGTCTAGTGTTTACAGTGTCCTTCTTCAACCAATAGGTAGTACAGCTAGTGACTCATAGGTGGCGCCAGTGTGGTGTACTCGCGACGATGCATCTGGGTCACGTGACAATTTGGAGCGCTCTGATTGGTGTCGCGTGACCTTGAAAGGAACCAAAAACGCCAGAATGGACCTTAGCCATTTTCCATGTTAATCTCCATAAGGAATGAGCCAGAACCGGCCTAGTACCTTTACTAGAATTACATGATGAGATCTAAGTAAAATGAACAAGCTAATTACAAAAAGGTGGGCATATCTAAAGAAAGGAAGAAGGAACTTATGTAAAAATATAGACTATCAAAAAATTGCACGACTTTGAATCCTCCTGAAATAAATGAGCTGATTGAACACTGTTTTTCGGATAGTTCATTGAAAGAGGATGTCTTCATGACATCTCCACAACAACAACTAGGCCAAGGTCTCACTGCATTGGGCGCTGAAATGGGTAAAGTGTAATTGGTTTGTGACAACCCGGAACAAATGTCAAATTAATTGGAAATGTGCATAATGCACTGTCCATCCATAGAAAGTTCAAAATCGATACGTACTTGAACAGCTAATGCAAAAATAGATAGTTAACTTTTCGGAACTAATTTTAGTGACTCTGTAAAAACAACAGAAGCCATCCAAAATCTGCTCAGGCGTTGAGAAACAGACGCTGAACACCCTACACGATAACGCTGCTAAACTACCAGCGATCCCAATTTAAAAAAACAAATGGAGTCGAAAGAAGTAGGGCAGGAGAGAAAAAAATACGACGCTAACAGAAAACACTGTTTTTATGAGTTAGATTCGAGGGATAAAGTTATCCTTTTAAGTCTCGGCATCACCAAATAGTTTGGAAAAAAATTACACATGAATTACCGAAATTGGGCAATTCCATAGATCTATAAAAACCTGTAAAAAATTTGGGCCATTTTCGAATGTATACCGGACAAAAATCACTTCCTATTTTTTGCAAGGAAACCAAATGTGAATCATCGTTTTATTCTAATTCAAACACCTCAACAGGTTCATAGATGCTCCACATTTTAAATCAGAGGATTCCCGGACAGTGGGAAAATTACTAACAAAAAATTGTTTTACTTGTAGTATTGATCCCAACCTACTGATTCACGAAAATTCTAGAAAATATTTGAGGTTGGAATATAATAATATTAGCGAACCCTCCCGGCTGCGCATGGGTGTAATGCTGATACTAAATCTAATATATAAAAATGGATGTTTGTTGGTTGGTTGGTAAGTGATAAACTTCTACATCGCTCAACCGATAGTGATGAAACTTGACAAGTAATTTCTCATAGAGAAGGTTTTTAGGCTATCAAATTTTCTGTAACTCACCACTAGATGGCGCTGTAGAACAATTTTTTTGAAAGCACTGTTCTATAACGCTGCGCACGCCTAAGTTCGTTGATTCTGATTCTGTCAAAACATTGGAACAGCAGCGGTACAGTAACATAGTACTAATTAGTAGTACAACTACCAAATTCTACACGGGCGAAGCCGCGGGCAACAACTAGTATACATATAAACGCATGCGATCGCTGCTAATCATAAAGTGCTATAGGGTGAAGCGCTGCCTTCGACTTGCTATGTATAGGCACGCGCCGATGGCCCCCCGGCTGGTACCGCCGCAACTGCTTCGTCTCTGCATTTTAAATCTGTAATATATTCGAAAATATGAATTTAAATTAGGTGCTGTAAAGGGCCATATTGATATATATTAAATGCACAATGTATAAAAGGTACTTGAGATACACCTTTGGTGTAGTAATGAATATTACTTGGGGTTTTCCCAACACCAAATCGTTATTTAAACACCTCGACACGTGTTTAGATCACCAAGTGATCATCTTCAAGAGGGCGATTTAATCTTCCTCTTGAAAATTTAATCTTCCTCTTGACGATGATCACTTGGTGATCGAAACACGTGTCGATATGTTAAAATAACGATTTGGTGTTGGGAAAAAAATTCCAGTGATATGTATTTGAAGTATTTAATTGGATAAGGATTAAGGATTGGATAAGGATTAGTATTTTAATTGCATGTGGTAGCGCGATAGTCACTGCTACCAGATCAGAAAAAGGTTCGAATCCATTCTGATCACACGGATTCAAAATTAGTGGTTAGCTTTATCGACAGGGGTAATTTTTTAAGTCTTCTACCTTCGCAGAGCAATCGGCTTGGTTATATCACCAATTAAGCCCTTTTAGAGGATGGATTCGGCCACGTCTTAAATACATGGTTTTTTAAGGGTTGAAGGGAATGAAATGATATCAGTAATAGAGATTCCACAAACCAACTTTTTTGATAAAGTAGGCGGAATAGTTAGAACGATTGATAACAATAAAAATAGCAAAAAATAATGACTCCAATAAGTCCAAACCTAAACAGAGCAATATCGATACCCTTTCCTTATATCTGATTCATTAAATACTATTATAACCGTGGGCAATTTGCAGGAAAAATAATCAAATATAACCATGTGAAATTTCATTTGGGAAAACAAATTTTAAAAAATGACAGGATTATTCCTCTAAAAATCTAATTATCATCACTAATAACAAAAGTATGCTTTGCTTGAATTCTAATAGATTTGATATAAAATAAAATGAAATACAACTATAAAAAAAAGAAGAATTATTAAGAGGCCCACCTAATCGTTCCTACCTGCAAAAGACGCTATAACCTAGTAATGAAAAAGGGAACCCGATTCGTAGCTATATGATGTTTGCAACGATAACTTAGGTGCCAACTAGAATATATAGAAAACATACATATGCATATAAAATATATATAGTATATATGAATTTTATAGAAACTTTCACCAAAAAGCTGGAAGCTGGAAGCTCTCAACTAGCCCAAAAACAACAAAAGCCACTTTTACCAAAACTGTCCCAAACTGTTGTCTTGATACTAGAAACCCGAAATGTTTCCTCAAATCAACTAAACCGCCTCTAAGTACCAATACCGAAGTCACTTCGCGAAAAAGTGACTTGGAATACCTCGTATTCCAATCCACTCAAGAATTTTCCCAGGACTTTGTAGGAAGTCCCACCGACCTACTACTGAGTTCGTATGCGACTCCTTTTTCACCTTAAAACAACTAGCCGAATAGACCGCGGATAATTTTCAATACCAAGATCACTTCGCGAAACAGTGACTTGAAATACCTCGTATTTCAATCCACTCAAGAACCTCCCCAGGACTTTGAAAGGTGTCCAACCGACCCACTCAGGAGTTCGCATACGAGTAGCTGAAAAATTTTCAAAACTTCTTATATTAGCCGCAATTTCATTAAAACATCGAAGTAGTTATTTTTAACGATTTTTTCTTTCAAGATCTAAGCGGTCAGACAGCGGAAAGCGACTTTATTTTATACTATGGAGTGAAGTTGCTTAATTTCTCATCATTTGGCCTGAATGTGGGGCCATTTGTATTATAAAAATTGATCATACCTGTTGTGAGGTCAAAATGAATGTAGGAAAGACACATTGTGGCAAGTTTATTAGAGAATTTGATTCCAACTCATTGAAGTTTTTGGGTTTTTTATATAATTCAAAAAATGACAGTTACGTTGATGAAAGAAAAATCTCTAGCATTGTCCGAGCCTGTCTTGCTGTACGATATGCAGATATGGCATGTCATACCATCAGAAAGAAAGAAATATTAACAGGTAAAAAATAATGAAGGAAACTATAATAACATAATAATGAACATTTCAGACGATATCAAATCTGAATTGTTGAGGCGGAAAACTCATATATTATTTAACTGAATACATTAAACCCAGAACCTTCGCAGTTGAGATTTATTCAGATGCTTCAACAACAGGTTGGGAAGCCTAATGTGAAGGTAAACAAATTTCATGGTTTCTGGTATGAACAAGATAGTAATAGACAAATTAACTATTTAAAAATGAAAGCTGCTCTATACGGTTTACAGTCGTATGTTAAAAACCGAACCGATATTCGAATCATTTTGAGAATCGAAAACGTCACAGAAATATCTTGTGTAAAATTTGCACTATTATTAAATTGCACGACGTTTATGTATTTGCTGTGGAACCAGGAAAATACATATCGGTGTTCACATTGTATATAATATAACATAAATAAAAAAAATAATCGGGCAGAGAGTCATCAAAAAATATTTTAGAAAACCGAATATTGATTTATTCACTACAAAATTGAAACAGAAATGTGAAAGATACATATCGTGGTTTCCAGATCTGGGTTCAGTTGCTATCGGTGCATGGAATGGAAACATCAGATTTTTATATTTTTCCACCCTTTTTTGTCATCACAAACATATTGTAGAAAAACGGGCTATAGAGGTAGTCCCCCTTTTGTTTTCACAGCCTTGGAACCCATTGTACATCAATGTGTTGATTGAACCTAATGATTAACCATTGCTACCTCCTGTCAGAGAGAAACATCCGCTTCACAAAGACATTTTCCTAACGGTCGATTCCTCAAGGAACTCTCAAACAGTACACTGATGTTTGTTTCAAGAGATATTGTTAATTTTGTGAAAGGAGACATGTTGAACATTTTATATTCGTTGGAGTAGTGAATTATGATAGATCAGCCATAAATCTGATATTTTCACCTGAAAGTGAAGACGAAAGTATAATTAAGAGGTTTTCGAAAGATCCCTACAATATTTGGTCTCTTCAGCGTAAATTTTCGATAACCTGGAACCCTGAACCGACTTTTAAATACTTGTCACGCTTATACCTTCTGGAGAGTAACTGGCAATGATTACTGCTGGTTACTGCTCACAGAGTTCAAACGTTATCTAAACTCACTTTATCAAATAAGACTATTAGTCTGAATAAAATAGAATTTAAGGTATCTGAACGTTTATAAACATCTGGACTGACAAGGCCACAGCCACAATCGATATTTCCGTATTTTAGGAAAACACCAGAATTGTGTGTGGTCTTCTCGATAAATCATTATATTGAAGAAATTTGGCCTTATCGTACAGAAGATACACTCCATTCCGTCAGTTCTCAAACAATCAGTAGTTGGATTGTTCAAGTTTTACAGCTTAGTGGAATAAATACTGATATTTTCTCCGGTCACAGTGTCCGGCATGCCGGACGTCAGCTTCAAAGTATTATATTTTTGTTTCTGGTGAATGAAAATGTTGCAAAATCGTTGTACTTCAAACATCTACAAGGATCAATCGACTTACCTGAAGAAAAATTATTCCAAATTTTCGGAGCTTGTCTTCCGAAAATAATCACAACCAATTTCACCCTTACCTATACAGGTTCCCAGCAGATTAACAATATTGTAGTAAAAGCTAAAGAAAAAAATTTTTAAATTAACCAGAGAGTATTGGTCATGCGATAAAAGGGACTTAATCAGGAGTTTTTATATGTTTCGCATGATAATTATGTACTGAGAGAGGAGCAAAAATGCCTAACTAAATTGTAATTAGTTTCGAAAAACAAGCTAGGAAAATTTGGATTAATGTTGTACAGGTAAGTCAATTAATTCTTCAATTATAGATGTAAATGCATGCCACCTGCTCATCAATTAATCAGTAAACACGTAGTCATCGCTCACATAATATATTCGAGCACGGTAGTATCTCGAGTTTCGGGTTAAAAATATTTCGGTGAATGACGTAGTACCTTAATGATTTACCTTTAGTATAAAATAGAGAAAATAATTTATTTATTCTCTATATCCTACATCAACTATGAATTTCCACAAAATAAACAGGTCATCAATCAAAAACATTTTATTTATCATTCAAATAATAATTAGATTTTTCAGATCACTCGAATTACACATTCGATTCTTGGATTGATTCAATTATGCATATCAGTAGTTATAAACTATTTTTCGAAAGTTTTCGTTTAGGATAAATATACAGAAATTACTTTTTGAAATTTGTCTCAGAACTATCATTAGGATGAGCACAGTATCAAATCTATTTTTGTCCCAATGAATAAATCAAGGAAACCCTTCAAAACTCACTTTTCGACTGCACATCTAAGTGTTCTTGAAATAAGTTATTTCTATCTGAAATCGCAGAAGAAAAAATCCAAAAAACAATAATAAATGAGTTGGTCGAGTGAAAGTTTTTAAATCCTATTGGTTCATTCCAAGCGTTGGCGCGTTTTTATAAGTTAGGGCAATACATTCGAAATTATCTGTTGAATTTACGTAAACAAATATCATTGTCATTGGACGATAAATTTTGCCTTATCTCAGGTATCCACTTGTCAAAATTTGGTTGTATTTCATGAACCTCTCCCCCCAATCAATAAACTAACCCTAGATGAAATCAATGCCGAGCGAGTGCACATTTTATGTTCCATTAGAAACCAGAAGTCTGTCTGTTAACAGATTTCAATAGACAGACTTCTGCCAATCTGTCACTTTAAAATAAAAAAATGGTTATTATATTCCAGTAACTAGTAGATTATTTCTTAATATTTCAGTTAGAATATAAATAGTGTTGTTAAGTGACATGTACCAATATTGAAATTTGACAGAACTCGTGTAGTGTCAGTACGACACGAGTGCACCGCCGGTTTTATCAATGGAAAACGCTATAAAATTATGAGATGCGTGTCAATATCGTGTCAGTCAGTATTCAGTATTTGATTTTGAAGTTTTTAGTTTGGAGCAATTCAAAAAATGAAACTTCCAGTGTTAAAGTTAATACTTTTAATGAATGTTTATAATGTTGCGACTGGACAGCAGAAGAAACAGGTCTCTATTTTGAACGAATTTCATACAAACATTTGAAAGTCCACCGGTTTCATTTTAATTTTTCATATTTTCATTAAAGGGTGAAGAAAAATGCTGTGCATAATAATGATGACATGCCACCTCAACGATTTTACCATTGAAATCTAAGTTTACAATCCTATAAACTGAAAATAAAATTAATAAAACAATGGGATAGGTTACCTCTAGGTAAATCTTCCGAAAAGTTAGAACATATCTGCATTTATATGGCTTAAGATTTGATATTAATTTCAACCATTATTCAAAAACATACACATTTAATTTTTGGGAAAGAAAGTTTTTGGCTTTCTACTACTCCATCTGATACAAAAAAATGGATTAATCAATTAATTAATCACTCCTAAAAATATAACCCTTTCAATTCATACACATTTAAGATCTGAAAGTTGAAAAAATGTATATAAAAAAAGTAAGAGGAATATTGTTTCATGAAAGTGGAGGTACAGATGAAAGGAATTCAATGATAAATGCTTCAAATAGGTCCTGATTAACATAATTGCAATTTAAGTTTTTGATGCATGTAACTGGACCGAAAATTGGACTTACTTTCTATAACGTAAAAAAGCCTATTTCCTACCTATTGCCTAATTTTAACAACTTCATATTCTTGGAAATCTCGTTTTGTACATAAGCACTTATAAGTCTGCTTATAAGCCATATCTACCCTCTCTCTGTTAATTAAATAGAACTGGCCGACATTTGATGAAAATCCATATTGAAAAACTAATTAATTGTATGATTTTCACTATAAAGGGTTTTACAAAAACAAGACACGTGTTTCGCTATACAATAGCTTCCTCAAGCATAAACTTGGTGACACAGGAGTGTCACCAATCCAAAGCCTCGGTAGATAATAACATTATCCTGAGGTGGGTTGAAGGGCACGACAGGAGTAAAGGTGATCGCATTGTTGACTCTTTAGCTAAGGAAGTGGCTGGATTGAGAATTTTAGGACCCAGTGGCACCTATGGCCTGATGACTTCGACAATTGCGGAACTAGCCAAATGTTACACTCATGCTCAATCCCTAAAGAGATGGGATGGAATCAAAGGATGCAATCTTGCCAGGATCACTTTGGGCGACCCTGAGAAGCTGGCGCCGAAGAAATATCTGGTGATAACCAGGAAAAATCTAAGCTTGACACTAAGATTTCTGACTGGCCACTGTCAACCAAGGAAACACCTCCGTAATATGGAGCTAGTGGACACACGTCTATGCAGGATGTGTGAACAGGAAGATGAGACCGTCAGACATGTCCTATGGAGTTATCGTCAGTAAGAGAGTGTATGTTCAGCGAGTCTTGACCTACACCTGCCAATATAAAAGAGATGTCTCTCAGTAACCTGTCCACCTTCCTGGAAAGGACAGGATGGACGATGACCTAGGAGGACAACTCCTAGGGAGAATGTACAATGGGTCACATGTGGCCTAAGTGCTGTGGGCTTACACTCACCCTCCCTACTCTACAGATGCAGAGAGATCTTTATATTATAAACTGAACTCATAGATTATGTAACGTGAATGTAACGCTAACGCCAACTATACAGTAGAAACATTAAGTTCCAGATTAACATGGATTCATTTATAAATGCTACTTTGCAATTTATATTGTTGAAGATCTTTATGTTTCGTCAGTTGCTGCTCGTACTACTTTCAACAATTAACAGTATCTAGTTTTGTGTCAGTTTTTTATTTTATGGTCAGTTTGCCTAGTTCTTGATCACTGTTTTTGAATTCAAAATTGCTGTAGTCCAACCATTTATTTATCAATGTGAATATTATTAGAATTGAAAGGTATTGAAAGTTTTTGTACTGGGCATTTATTTATTTACGAGCAAGCCCATT
Organism: Leptinotarsa decemlineata; assembly: GCF_025532065.1. NCBI lineage: Eukaryota > Metazoa > Arthropoda > Insecta > Coleoptera > Chrysomelidae > Leptinotarsa > Leptinotarsa decemlineata. The sequence goes on from NW_027412574.1 coordinate 2,825,809, forward strand.
TTAAGTATGAATTACAATGTTGAATTATAATTAAAGTAAAATCAGGTAAGGTAGTGAATTACAAAGTGCAGCTAAGAATAGTTGAAAAGGGGTAAATTTAAAGTTTGAAAGGGGTTAATTTTAGAGTATAAAACGACAAAACGGCATGATCTATGTAATGAACATTTGTCCTTTTGCATTAGCGAATACCGTTCTGTACAAATAACATTGCGTTACTTGATGTATAAATGAACTTTTTCAATATCTGATGAATAAAAAAAATTTCAGTAAACAAAAATTAACATCGCAGGAGAAACATTGTGGACTTTTGATATATGATAATTTGTCATAAATCCTAAATTTATACTTTCAGGGATATTCGATGACTGAAAGGGTTCAACAGTTGACTGACATGTCAAATAAAAGGGCAGTATTGAGGTTCAATGCCAATAAGTTTCGAGACTTTGTGAAGTCCAGCCCTAGGAATTATTCTGTTGTTATTATGTTCACAGCCATGGCTCCCCAAAGGCAATGTCAAGTATGCAGACATGCAAGTGATGAGTTTACAATAGTTGCAAACTCCTTTAGATATTCACAGTCATATTCAAATAAATTATTTTTTGCTGTTGTCGACTTCGATGAAGGATCAGATGTATTTCAAATGGTAAGTATAGCCTATTTATTTATGATGGGGATACATTGACAATTAAATTGAAATATGACCACCTCTAAATTCATTCTGCATGTAGCAAAATATGTGAAACCCATATTTTAATTATTCTTTAAAATAAATTTTCTGAAGAGGAGTCAATGTTCTATTTCATTCTATTCTCAATGGATTTTACATTTTCCATCAGAACCCTGATCCGCTCCCAAATCAGTCTTAAATACTTCTGAATATTCTTGTGCATGAATTTAATCGTAAACTTTGAATACATCTGCCATGAATACTCTGAATTTTCAAACCATTTTGTACCCATAAACTTTCTGTGTCGCAATATAATAACATACATTTTCAAGACTGGAGTCACGATTAGAGGAAATAAAATCTTGGCTGATAGGCTGTGGTATGAAGGGAACAGGTAGTACCAAACGTTTCATCTGCTACTGAGACAGACAACCTTAGTGTTACATGTGTTGACTGCAACTACGACAGTAGTATCTCGAAGTCAATGTATCTACATACCACTAAGGATGTCTGCTGCAGTAGTAGACGAAATGTTTTGTACTAAAAATCCCATTTGACCTCGGTCTAACAGCCTGGATTTTGTTTCTCTGTCCCCTTATGTGATTGCGATTCTCAAAATAGGTATCGTTATATTTTAAAAACGTCGTTAATGTTTCATTATCAGTTGTTTTTCAGGACATATTTTATGTAAAGAATTACCAAATAATCAGGCTGAATTAACCTCCATATTTTATATGAATATAACTGAATTATTAAATGATGTGTCTCTCAAAACAATAAATAAGATTTTGATGGTTAAATGAATGAGTCAATATTTAATGATGATAAAAATAATGTATATTAACAAATACAGGTGAACAGAAAAAAGTTCATAAAAAGTATATCACAAAAACTTTCCATTTTGTATGTGATATGAGTGTTATATATAAATTGTTCAATTCCCTTATAAAATTCATTCTATTCTGTTACTGTGTAGACTGTCTAAAGCAAAGAGCATAGTCTTGTTATTATTAACATATATGTAATAATAATGGTAATAGTACATAACACCTAATTTAGTTGAATAATAGGCATGCTGAAGTGGAAACAACACAAAATATAAAAAATATAACTTTCATCAAAATTTTTACCATAGTGTCATTTCAAAATTCAATCATGAACAAATTTATACAACCAAAGAAGTATTGAAAACTTCGGCAGTTGCACATGCGGCACAGTCTTGTTGAGATGATAAAATCATGAATAGTGGGCTTATGCAAAAATCTTAAATTTAGTATGTAGAACCACTAAAGAGTTGGTATGAATTCCTCAGAACATCAATGTAAAAATTTGAACTGGTCACTGTTAGTGGGACCTGACATCATGATATGTCATATTGACAGTAGGGTTGGACCTTGGTGGTCAGTAGTTGTTGAGAAAAGTCCCCGCCCAGTCAAATGCTGCCTTCTTTTACAGATGCCCCTGAAGGGGGTACTTTCTCTTGATGTCCTTATGATCTCAACAAAAATTACTATCTTCGACACCCACTCACAATCCATAAAAGCCTTTAACCGCTAAATCTCAATTCCTAGAAACGCCACTGGGGCTTTTTTACAGATTTTGGTAATTGAATTTTGAACAATAGCAATTTCTCATCCGTTTTTGTAGAACTTGATACTGCTCCAATCCTGTAGGCAAAATCTACCCTCAATACGAGAGACGGCACGGCGTGATTACGAGGGTGGATTGCTACCGTAGACATTGCAAGGGGTGCGCAAAATCTTTAAATCATTAGAGATGAAAACCAAAATTCGCTTCAGTTAGAAACCTCACTTACATTTCTGCCCATCTTTAGTGAGCGGTCGAGCGCACGCCGTAGAGGTCCGTTACATATTTGACGCTATTTGTTGTAGTTAGTCGAGTGTGGCTGCGGATTTTTTATTGCTGTGCGAAAGCATGCAAAACGTAATCATTTCTGATGAACAGTTGTTGAAAGTTTCTGCGATGCACTCCTATGCTCGTTGGAGGTGGACGCGCAAAAAGGCGATGTGGTTTTTTCGGGTAGAAATTCAGTACTTCGTCCCTTCGAGATAAAAATCTTGTGCACCCTCTGCATTGTTTTCAGTACATCCATTGTTGTGTTCAACCTTGCGGGAAAGGACCCTTGAGAGTCTTGTAATCCACTGGTAAACCACTATCCTCCTTAAACGACACAGGAGGGGCATGACTACAATGGTAGAAGTGAGGGCAAAAGAGGTTAAGAAATTGCTTTTGTTATACATTTTTCGGCAAGCAGCATTGTGTGCTCCTTTAGAAACCCCTCAAGACCAAAATCTCTAAGGAAAGAGCGGTTTCAGAGACGTTTTCAGGAATAGATATTTGGGGGTTGAAGACTTTTACGATCACGAAAATTCATTCTCCCATCACAGGAGAGAACAGAGGCGTCCGTTAAAGATGAAAACGGGACCTAATGTCAGCAGTATATAAGGGGTACGATTGTAGGGTTTGAGATGAGTAAGTTTTTGGGGTGTGACAAGGCTAAGGCGGTCGTCAGCAGTAATCCAACTCAATTTTAGTCCCCCTGAGTTAACTGAACGGTATTGACAACTTTATGTAAACAAGGCATTACCGATCACCAAGGCACAACCTATTGCCAATATGACATATCATGACGTCTGACTCCAATCATAGAGAACCATTTCAAAGTTTGCCTTTTGTTTATGAGAAGTTCATACCAACCCTACAACTTGATATAAGTGTTGTTTTAATTTTCCTCACGAGAGCTACTGCGCATCCAAAGCCTTAGTTTCTGGGCTTTGGATGTGCAGTATAATATCTCGCTATAATATCATAATCATTTCGCATGGATTCTATTTTCTTGAAATAGACAACTCGTCAGTTTGCTTCAATATTTGTAATGAACTATTCCGAATAATTCATGTGGTAGTATCTGAAAAATATTTTGTAATAAATAACTTGCCTTTTTTTGTTTGAATCTTGTCGTTTTCTAACTGCAAATATTCCATTTCAGCTGAGACTCAATACTGCTCCAGTATTTATTCACTTTCCTCCCAAAGGGAAACAAAAAAAAGCAGATACAATGGATATACAACGAGTTGGATTTGCTGCAGAAACTCTAGCAAAATGGATTGCAGAGAGAACTGACATTCAGGTAAAATTAGATAATGAACTATACATATTGTGTTAATATTTATTGATTTCTGAATCTTATGATTTCTTCTTCTACCAGCACCAATTGTAGTAGGATAACTTTCTCTAATATCATCTTTAGGATTCTAAAGCACTCGAACTTGACTATATTTTGACGAGACTTTAAATATATTATGGAGCCTATTCATATATCAATACTAGCATAGACACCACTCCCCTCAGTTATTTCTTTTTCTGGCATTTTTATTATTTTTGGATAATCTCTTCCTTAGACACAAAAGGCTGGTTTCCGAATTTTCCCTCTCAAGCGTAAATTGATGGTGAATTTTATGATTTTTCCATGGTAAGTAGCTTCTGTCATGAACATTTTCAACACGGTGGAGTTTGTATATTGTTAAGAGCAAAATGTTGAGAAACATTCTGAAGCAACAGTAATATTTATAAGTCTTTTAGTCAGCAGTAGCAAATTATATGTCATCACAGTTTATAGAACGTCAAATAGTGACAGTGGGATTTTTATTGAAAAAATGTAAGACTTGATGTGCGATATATACTCATGCTCAAACCAGTACATGGTATGTGGTGATTTCTCTATAAATATATTTGCTGACAATATTTCTAGAGAATTGACCAATCTGTTAAATACATTTGGCATGGAAAACTATAAAGAACAAACCACACGAATTACCAACAAAAGCTCTATATGTATTAATCTTATATTTTCGAATATTACAATATGCTCAAAATTGGTGAAAGATAATTACATATCGGATCATACATTTCAAATATGCCAATTTAGTCTGGATGTGGAAAAGAATGAAAGAACAGAAACACAATATAAACGGGATTATTCTGGAAATAATTTGATGAACTTCAAAAATCTGATTGAGAAAGAACAGTGGGCGGATATTTATTCTTCTTCCACAGTGGATGATAAACTCAGTAACTTTTTCAACACTTTCAAATTCCACTACAAAATCTCATTTCCATTTGAATGAATTCAAATAAAGAAACGTTGTACCTTCAGAGATACCAAAGAACTAAAAAAACTTCATATTATGCTTTGTGATATGGCTACATTATTGAGATCTCATCAAATATGACCATTAAAAATAAATTTGATACATTGAAAAAACAATATGAAGAGAAACTAAAGCAGGAAAAGTATAATTACAATTCTGAAGGAATAAAAAGTGCTTCAAACAGGATGAAAAAAAGTTGCAAAGTTATCAACAAATCCAAAAATCATACTCAAAATCAGTCAGTAAAAAAGCTCAATTATAATGGCGAATGTGTGACAAACTTATAATATATTCAGTTATCACTTCAATGATCTACATTATCCCCCGGTTAATAATTATTAAATCAAACTAATCTCTTATTTCCACAATACATTATTTCTCTCTCCTACTAATACATATGAAATTGATTATTATATTATGAATACCACCAAGAAAACAGCTGAATAAATTGATGAAATTTCTGGAAGATCGCTGAGGTATGTCAAAGAACATATAAAAGAGCCCCTAGCACACTTAATCAATGAAACGTTTGTTACAGGTCAATACCCAACAAATTTGAAAACTTCAAAATCAGTACCGATATATGAAAATAAAGGATTCAAATATGACGTTAATAATTATAGAAACATCTGCTTACAAAGTCAAGTATCAAAAATTCTCAACTTTGCTTTCAATTGCTTTCAAAACCATAATCAACAGCAGTAGCAGAACTCTGAAAACATTTATAACTAAACAAAAAACAAAACATAATAGCTTTATACTTCGACTTGAGCAGAGCATTTGATACTGTGAGTCATGATACTTTGATAGAAAAATTGTGTTTAATAGGGGTTCGAGGTGTTGTGAATGATTCAATCACAGCATATTTGAAAAATAGAAAAAGGTTTACAGTATAAAATGATGAATCAAAAGAAATAACAATATGGGTGTCCCACAGGGTTCTATAATGACCCCAATATTCTTCATTATCTTTATAAATGATATGAATGATTCATGCCCAAGTGTGCAAAATATAATTATGTTTACCGACGATACTAATTTTCTTATCTCAGAAAAAATATATGAGATATGGTACTCAGAGCCAAAACTGTTGCAAATGAATTCTATGACTGGTGTACTTACAATGGGCTATTGATGAATTTGAATAAAACGTGTTTCATGCAGTTTCTGACAAAAAATCTGAATATGAATTCTAGATCATTTATAAGAGTCAATCAAAGCAGCATTGATTTGATTTATCTTGCTCGCTTTCTGGGAGTTATATTGAATAATAAAATCACATGGATAAATCATATAAAGAAATAACCACCAAGCTGAGTAAAACCTGTTTTGTAATAAGGCAACTGAAGAATACACTGAAACCCTGAAACTGGCATACTATGGATTGTTTGGTTCAATTAACACTCAGTTACGACCTAATGTTCTTGGGTAGCTCGCTACCTAAATCAGATATTCGTAATAAAAAAAAAATCATATATATATATATATATATATATATATATATATATATATATATATATATATTCCAAATTAGTCTAAATATAAGAACACGAGAGAATTTCATTCTTAAATAGTAATTTATATAAGTATGATACAAGAAAATGTGATAACCTACATCAACCATACTCAAGATTAACCATTGGACAAAACTCGCACTTATATAAAGGTATTCTTTGTTACTGAATTCGCATTATATTTTGTGTGAGTCCAATAAGCTATACATTCTGCACTCCTTTTTGTAATAACTTCAGTAACAAATAAAGTTCTATTCATTTTTATCCTATTCTCAAATGTCACTTGGAGGACTCTTAAAATACTCAAACTCTGCCATGTATTAACAAGATTGCAGTACA